>NC_143059.1:71426538-72040769 GCF_052426305.1 Pelodiscus sinensis | reverse complement strand
AAGTTTAACATTGGTCAGCTCAGTGGGGAATTCTTCGTGCAAGTATAGTTTTCCCTGTGACTAGCCTTATTGCTAACATCCCCTATCCAGTTGACCATGGTATAAAACATGTATATCCCATGCTAAAAATTTAACTTTAAGAAGTTCTACTTGTTCTAAAAACATTCCAAACACTTCCATTTATCACAATTTTGTGTCTGAACCTTTATACAGAGAAATGAAGATTACAGTGCAGTTGCAAAGTGCGCTTTGTGCGAACTCCTGCCGAGAACAGTATTTGAAGAGGTATTTGGAAGGCTGAAAGTAATGAGGGTGCAGAGATTTCTGCGAGATATGGGCAGTTCTGGTGGATTATTTGGATAGCATGAAGAGTGGAATTAAGTGTCATACAGACAGGCCTCTGTCCTGATGATGTTAAAGTCTAGGGTCCTGAGATACCACTGAGGAGCAACAAATTATAGCAACGGGGCCTGACCAAACAGCATATATAAAAGGGTGGGGGGGTGCAGCCATTTTAGTTCCATGGCTTTTTTGTTTGCGTCTTTTTACATTTGTTTTGCATAATAGAGTATTTTTGTTTTGACCAGAAAGCAGGTCATACGGGAAGCAGTTAAACAGCCACTTGCTATGTTCCATAAACATGGCTGACATCTTGTCTCTTCTTGTTTTCATCTGTCCTTTCTGTTGTCTGTATAGACAGTACGAATAGCAGGGGAAATAGCTTGGCACATTTTCTCATACTGACGTGGAGTTACCTTTCTTTCTGCACAGCCAGATGTGACTGCAGATTGCTAATGAGTCCACTAACCTTGTCAGAGTGTCAACAGTAAAAAAAAAAAAAAAAAAAGTCTGCACATTCCATTTTATGTAAAATGGATTATTGTATTAAGTAGTCTGCTAGTTTATATGTCCTGACTGTAAGTAGTGTTCCACTTTGCCAGGGGTTCTCTGCCAGGGGTATGAGGCCATGGAAAGGTGGAGGACTATGAGCAGGTTTCAGGAGGTACACCAAGCAAGGCCAACATTAGACTCGCTGGGGCCCAGGGGTGAAAATCAAAGCTTCACCATGTGGGCCTGAATTCCAGGGCCCTGAGCCATTCGGGGCTGAAGCCAAAGCCTGAGCATTGTAGTTTGCTGAGGCCCTGGGCAGTTCCTGTGCTTGCTAGTCCTTAACACGCCTCCTGGCTCTTATATGCAGAAAACCTGAAAACCTGTTGTGGTACAGGTGGGCCATGGAGTTTTTATAGCATGTTGGGGGTCTCAGAAAGAAAAAGGTTGAGAACTCACAATGCAGCCAGTTCTCATGGGTAACTTCATGCTGTGGGATATGTTTTTAAGTCATTTTAAATGGATAGTCTGAGGCAATGGTTCCCAACCTTCTCGAGCATACGACCCCCTTTTCAGTCTTAAAATTTTACAGACTCTCACCCCCCCAGGAGAGTGGCGGGAAGCGGTGGCCAGCATGTCCTTTGGCCCATGCTGCTTCCTCAGCTCCTGCCCCCTCCGTCCCCTGCCTATCCACGGAGGATAGGATGAAGGGGCTCTCTCATGGCCAAAGGCAGCTCCTGCCCCAGCACTCCGCCCTTTGCCAGGCATGAAGCCTTGGGGGAGAACAAAATAAAAGGAAAAGAAAACTCAAGATTGGGCCCACTGCTGAACTAGAAGGGGGAGAGGGCTGGCGTGTCAACGGCAGTGCAGCTGGCAGCGGGAGAACAGATGGTACCCGCAGGGGTATCAAGATCCCATCCTGAGGGTGGGAGGCAGCGTGCGGGTGGCCAGTCGTGAATGGCGAGCCCCGGGCGAGAATTGCCTGGTGGAAAGTCCCAGTCCCGCAATGGGCCCGATCCTTACTTTTCTTTACCTTTCCTTTCCTAAACTTTCCACGGACCCCGTACAGTACCTGGGGGTCCGTGGACCACAGGTTGGGAACCACTGGTCTAAGACATTAGTAATATAGCTTTGCAAAGAGAATGACTTTTGTCGCCAGTATTCACATGGTGTTTGCTTTCAAAAATATACAGTATTCTCTTAAGTCAGTCTCTTCTAATTCTACTTGAAGAAATAGAATAAATTAGAAAAAGTGGGAGTACACGTTTCTAAACTGAGATAAAGGTTTGCAGGCTGAGTATTGCTGTCACCATTTTTTGAGTATAGTTTTTCAGTCACTTTTGCATGTTTTGTGGAAACTTTGGTAGTGTTTAATGCTTTAATTTTGAAAACATTCAACTTACGAGACAAATGCACCCTGTTTTCCTATGCTTAAAACTCTGGATTTAATGTGGCCATATTTTTCAAGATGGAATTTGAGTATGCTAATTTCATTTTTGTCACTTGCAGTGATTTGAAGCAGGCCTTTGTCTAAAGCATCTGTGCAGACTTCATATTCATTTAGCATAAGACATACACTCTTTCAAGACTCCCATTAAAATAAAAATCACATTTGAATGTTCCATAACAAGGTGGTTGTGCTAATACATGGAAAAGTTCACATTTTTCTGCATAGATCTTTTTAAGCGACTAATGATATTGAGATTAGTCCCTTTATCACGGCATGTAAAACAATTAAAAATGTCTGTCTCCAATATTATACTGGAACTTCCTTTTGCTTTTTTACAGGTTGGGGGGACCAGATCCACTGGACTACGTCAGCATGTACAGGAATTTGGGAAACCCAGCCCTGAATGTGCCTGAGCATTGGCATTATGTCAGCTTTGGGTTAAGTGACTTGTACGGAGACAACCGAGTTCACGAGTGAGTGCTTATGGATTTTATTTCTGTATGTCGTGCTTTGTATATGTTGTGGATGAGGAGGAGCACGAGACAGCAAAACAGCATCTTGTTTGGGGGTGAAACGTATGTATTTTTTGCATTGTAGACTAGGATCGAGCGAAGGGAATTGTCAGCTCTTGGGTGCAGGAATCAACCATGCAGTTCTCCTTGCCAGATCAGGGCTTACTTGAGAATATAATTTAATTTATGTTTAATGATTTTAACTTGTGATACTTGATATTTAAATTGTTGCACTTTGCTCCTCTTAAATCCTCACCAATCTCCTGTTAAGAACCTCCCTCTTAAAATGCTGTTGGAGCACCTTTCCTTGAGCTAGCAAGGTGTTAAATAGGAAGGCAATGTTAGTATCAGTATGTGAACATAGGAGGCATTTCTAGGCACTGCCTTATCCCAATCGAGGTGCTGAGGTACAGTGATAAAGTTATAAGAAGATAATCATTTGGTCTCAGTTCTCACTGCCCTAGTGTTGGCCTGCTCACACGTGGAGGTGTTTCTTCTCTCCCTGCTACTTCCTTCCTTCCCTCTCCTCTTCTTTAGCTTCCTATGTGATAGTCAGGCTTCTTTCAGGTATGTTGCCTCAGGCTAGAGAAGGCCAGACTAGATCTCCTTCTGATCTTTTCCTACAGGCCTGGACCATTAACTATAGGTAGAGCAAGCAAAGGTTGCTGATACATATATGTAGTGTGGTTGCTACGTCGTCTTAGAGTAGCATGTGTGTGTTCTGACTAGCCAGGGGCAGAGAGACCTTCCTGTGGTGGTGATAGTTATCTGGCTTTTGTGGTGGAGATGGCTGTTGTGGTGGATCTTTGGGTTGTACTGTTTCACAGGTGAAGGGCAAATACCCTTGATTGATGGTTTGGTTGGGGGTCTGAACTAGCTCATCTAACCTTTCCTCCTCTTTCTTGCCCCAGTGAAGCATCAGCCAGCTATTTTTCACTCAGGTGTTTTGTCTCGCAAGAGTAGGCGCATGGTCAGTTCCTTTAACTTCCCCCACACCCACAAGGCAGCAGATCTAGCAAATCGGTATCCACAGCCAGATGCTTTAAGAGGTCTTGCTAATGAATGCAAAGTTGGTTGCTAGCTAAGCTAGTATCTTTGACACTCTGAATTCAGACAAAGCCTCTGCATCACTGAAACCTGGCAGGAAACGCTGGCCAGCCTGGTACTAACCCAGTTCATCCTACTCTACTAGTCACTCAGTAACAGTGTAGGCCAAGAAGAAAGCAAGAGCAAATCTGGTGATAGGGAGGGTGCTCAATGCAGAAGAGATGTCCTCTGGACACACAGACATCAACATGTGAAGCAGAGAGATATCTTGTTGCTGCTTGCTGTATTTTCAGAGCCAGGTCTGATCTTCAGGGCATAGCGAGAGGGTCATCTGTTTGTTCAAGCATCTGCCTGAATAGAGGCAGTCTGTAGGGTAGGGGGTTGGGGTCCTTCCTGAAGCTATCTAATGTATTGGATAAATGCATTTATTCATCAAAAAGAAAAGTATGTAAAGATGCTGCTCTCTTTAGCCTTAAACCTGACTTCAGCACATACCCTGTCTTCACCTAAATGAAGTCGATGTACCTGGAACATCAAATGTCATTCTTAGGCCACAGTCACTGGCTTTTCTAAACTTTCCAGAAACAACTTAGTAGGTCGTATTCGGAGCTGAAGTAGCATTTTCCAAAAGTGAAACCTTATACTTTTCATCTGGTCAAATGACTTAGCCTAGAAATCCCAAATTTGTTCGTCTCGGTGGAGAGATGTCTCTTGCCAATTGTGCTGCAGGGGGATTATTGAGATGTTTATCTGTTGTGGCTCGGATGAAGGGTGATGGTTACAGAACCGTATTTGATGAGGGCTGTGGTGTATAGCGGGAGAGGAGTCTTTCTTGCATGATCTGTGAAGGCTTCAGAGCAATTTCCTCCTTACCCCTAGTCCCAAAATTGATTGAGAGTTAGGAGTTTGGGGGTTTTGGTGAAAAATCCTTAGTATTATGTGCTCGTTGAGGTTCAATCTTCTCATTCCTAACTTCAGATTTTCAAGGTTAAGGTTCACTAGCCTGAAGTAACTGCTCATGTCTACACATGGCAGTGAAACGAGATTCCGGAATAAAGCCCCTAAATTGAATTAAGTGGTAAACCTCTTTCCACGAGGAGTACCACCTAATTCAATTTAGGGCTTTCTTCCATGTGTAGACGTGTCTGGGCTGTCCGCTGCCCGCGTCCTCCGCGGCTTGGCTCTGCTTTGTCCCCCCCCCCCCCCCCCCCCCCGTCCCACTGGTCTGCAGACCAGGGGGACGGGGAGCAAAGCAGAGCAAAGCCACGGAGCCCGAGGGCAGCAGGACAGCCACGGCGCGTCTGGGCTGTCCCGCTGCCCCCGTGCTCCGTGGCTTTGCTCCGGACACCTGTGGTACAGCAGCTGGACCGCTGCCAGTTGGTCCCGTAGCGCCGCTCTGGGCGCTACTGGACCAACCGGGCAGCACCCCAGCTGTTCTGCCCCAGGCGTCCTGATTCAGCCACTGCTGGTCAGATTCAGCAGCGGCTGAATCAGGAGCGCCTGGGGCAGAGCAGCTTGGGTGCTGCTGGGTTGGTCCAGTAGCGCCGAGGAGCGGCGGCGCTACTGGACCAGCCCAGCAGCACCCCAGCTTCTCTGCCCCAGGCGTCCCCAAGTCAGCCGCTGCTGAAACTGACCAGTGGCTGACTACAGGAAGCCCCTGCCCCGGGCTTCCTGGAATCAGCCGCTGATCAGTTTCAGCAGCAGCTGACTTGGGGATGCCTGGGGTTCTTAAGTTGAATCTGTATGTAAGTCAGAACTGGCGTCCAGATTCAGCCGCTGTTGAAACTGATCAGTTTCAGCAGCGGCTGAATCTGGACGCCAGTTCCGACTTACATACAGATTCAAAAGCGACGAGGAGTCCTGTGGCACCTTATAGACTAACTGAATGCCACAGGACTCCTTGTCGCTTTTGCAGATTCAGACTAACACGGCTACCCCTCTGATACAGATTCAAGTTAAGAACAAACCTACAGTCCCTATCTTGTACGTAACCCGGGGACTGCCTATACACTATAGATCAAATCCAAAGCCCACTGAAATCAAATGGGATTTTCCATAGGTTGCAGAGAGTACAGGAGGTGACCTGACCATAGCAGTCTGTAAAGTTTTTAAAAGAAATGTGGATTTTCATAACTCCTCCCTGCTTAATATGATACAAAATACACTAACTTCTTCCTAAACTAAACTTGCCCTGATCCAAAAGCTGTGCAAGTCTTTAAATCTCTCTGCTTGTGACCGTGTGGCACACAATCTATCTCTCAAACAGACTTTTAAAATAATACTTCCATGTTATTCTGTGCAATTTAGACCAATTATAATGTAATATAGCTGAAAGGTTTTTTAGGAGTGAACCCAGCCTGAATTGGGGGCCTCCTGTACGTGTATTAATAATGAAATAGCAAACAGATGTTACAAATAAAGTGAACATATTGACTTAAATTTATATTTTTTAATAAGAACCTGAAAAATCTGAAGTGCAGCTCTCCCTGTGCCTCCTTGCTGACAGATTTATTTTCAGTTAAAATAGCACTATTTCCTGCATTGCTTAAATATCAGTTATGCTCTGCTTAGAAAACAGGCCTGTGTTTAGGAGCCACAGAATAGCATGGAAGAAATTTAAGCATTTCAAGTGGGAGAACTTTTTTCATTTAAAAAAGCACTGTGTTTCATGGTATAATGGCAACCATGACACCAGCTGTGGTGACTTGATTGCTTCACCATACTAAATCATTACATCATGACAGTGTTATGGAACCAGAACTCTTTGATTGGGACTTCACACACAGCTATATTTATGGAAATGTGTATGTCTAAATAGCTATGCAGCACAACCTGAGCAGCAGCAGAAATCCCCTTTCTAGCTTTTTGAAAAGTTTTCTGCCCTTTCTTTAACTTCTCTGCCTTTAAAATTCAGACTTGTTTTAGCTTGTTTCATGAGAAGACCCCACTACTGTAGATATCAGCAAATCCCTGAAGTTTGGAGAATACAATCCTTTTGGGTGTGTTACTTTGTGAGGTCTGCATGTGGCTTAGTGACTGGTGTATTTATAAATGTATAAGATTAAACTTGTCAAAGGTATAACAATAGCCTTGGAAGGATTAGATTATATCAGTCACACACACACACACACACACACACACACACACACACACACACCCACCCACCCACCCACCCACCCACCAATGAAAGATCATTTCCTCATCAAAAATAATTGAAATTTACGAAAGCAAAGAAAGAAAAAGGAGGACTTGTGAGATTTTTTTATTAAGTATATTTATTTTGTATATTAATGTAATGGTAATACTTGTGTTAAGGTATTTGAATCTCAGTATCTACTGTAATTACATTGTCTGTCACCAATGTTTCCTCCAGTCTTTTCCATCCTTGTGTGGATTTTTTCCATCCATGTGTAGAATAAATTTATGTGCACATAGAGGCATGTATGAATGTGCACCACCAGTTGAAACACAAAACCTAGATGTGGGCGCTCTGCTAATCAGCTGTTTGGCAGTTGCATCTCTCCTGAACGGTCACACAAACGCACAGTTTACAGGAAACACTGTCACTCATTGTTTGTTCCCTCCATAATTTCCTGTAACTGTGAAAAATTAAATCCTAAAAATAAAAAGTGCTTTAAAACAAACATTGATATAATCTGTAAATTATTATTTTAAATCAAATACTGGCAGGTCTGCTTCAAGGTCATAAAAATCTACATTCTACTTAAAGAGCAATAACCTCTATTCCAGGAATTTGTCTACCTTTTTGCACTACATTGCTGTTTTTCCACGTGGATTTTTTTTTTAGTTGTATTACAGTAGCGTCTAACGACCTAGCTGAATTTAGGGTCCTGTTGGTGGCAGGTTCTGTAAATGAACTCTGTGGGACATGGCTTCTCTCTTACTGTGAATAATCTAAATAAACCAAGTGGACAAAGGGTGAAAGAAAGAAAAGATTATCACAATTTTACAAATGGGGAAGTGAATTGCCCAAGGTGACACAGTGAGTCTGTTGCTGAGCTACATCTCCCATTTCCCAGGCCTGCAGTTCAGCACAAGATTCCATCCGGGCCTCGTTAAAAAGCACTTGAAAGGAGGGTTTGTTGCTGTTCCCTCCAAGAGACCTACAAGTTGAAAAACCCTAAAGGGCTTGAATAACTTCTCTGCTGTGAAATCTGCAAAGAAACAGTATCGAGCCACAGCAAAAAACACAGTTCTATCAGGACTGAATAGTGGTGCTGGTTAGGTGGTTTTCTTTTAAAATTAAATTCCTAACCTGCTGTCGTGTTCAGGTGTTTTAATACAAGTTCCTAAAACTGAGTTTTGTGTCTGATGTAGAGGCAGATGAGGGACTGTTTTGGCAGCTTGGCAGAAGCCTAATTGCTGCTTTAAATTTGAATGAAACAGAAGTGAAGGCAGTTGCAATCATCCTTAATACAGATGCACAGCAACACCTGCTGAGACAACAGGTCCCAGTTTGCAATGCTCCTTTTGATTGGAGCCACTCTCCACTTTTATCAAGGAGCACTGCATGCTGGGACAACATGTTGTCTCTGTGCACAGCACCTCTCTGTTAAAGGTAGGAAGGAGTATGTGCAAAGCTAAGCACTCCATGTCCCGAGCTCGTGGCTTATGCAGACAGTGAATTGATAGGGGATTGGCTGCCTCTATTGAGATGCAAACCATGGAATGAGTAACATATATGGGATTGAGGAGAATAATTTTTCTTTAAAGGTCTTAGTGAATTTGATGGTGTTTTTGTTTAGGTATCTTAGCAGGTTGGAATTGAGCTATTGACAGTTGCAATCCGTGCACTTTCCTGTCATTGAAAACTGTCTTCCCCTGTGAGTTGCATGAATGTAGAGTGTGACAGTGCTGACAGGTGTCCCTTTAGTGGCCCTCTGTAACCCTTCATATGACACCTCTGCCCTCAGTTTGGCAGCTCAAAGTCTGAAATTTAAATTGGGGCATGGCTGGGTAAAATATGGCTCGTGGGCTGTATCTGGCCCATCTGACGTTTCTGACTGGCCTGCCATGACTCCTGGCAGTTGAGGAAAGGATTCCAGCTTAGGGATGTGAAGGTCTAGTCGACTATCTGATAAGCAAATGCTTATCGGATAGTTGACAGGATAGTCGACTAGTCACTCCCCTCTCTCCCCTTGCTGTCTCTATCAGAAAGAGGCATCAAGAGGGGGGAAGTGGAGGGGGTATTTCAAAGCAGCAGTGCTGCTTGAAGCCTGGAGCCAGACCCCAAGCTCCATGCGGCGCTGCCGCTTTCAAATGCCCTGGGGAGCCCAGAGTCAGGCTCCTCGTGAAATTTCAAAGCGGCAGCGCCATGTGTAGCCTGGGATCAGCTTGGGACTCCCCTGCCGGGCTCCACATGATGCTTTTGCCTCCATGTGGTAGCTCTAGGCCTGTTGCTACCTTTCAAAGGCCGAGGCGCCCTATCGCCTAATTGAATAATTGATGCAAAATGTATCGACTATTCCATTAGCCAATTAGTAGATAACATCCTTACTCCAGCTACTGCAATAGCAGTGACAGCAATAATGGCCAGAGCCCCAGGCACTTAAAATTGCTGCTGGAGTGCCAAGGGCTGGAGGCCAGGTGGTATTCAAGAGCTGGATGGGGAAGGGTAGCCCCCAATTCAGCCCCTTGCATGTAAGGCCCCACCCCTTGCGAGGTCCCATAGCTGCACACTCCCCCTTGCCCAGGATGGGACCTGACTTCACTTTTCTTGTTAATGCCCATCAGACTTTCCTCTTTTCACTTGGTTTTGGTAATGAATGTAAGCGTTAGCGTTGCTATTATGCATTTTACAAGTGTTCACAAAATGGTTGCAATATAAATTGCCTTCTAAGATAAGCTTTGGATAATTGTGAATTTCAATTCATTATTGTTGCGTGTAATTATTTTGAGTAAAGTACATAATGGGGTATTTTACAATAGGTTGAGAGGTAATTTCATTAATATAGTAGAAAAGTGTGGCCCGTGGCGACTTATCCAAATTTGTGAAGTGTCCCCCTTGCAAAAACTGTTGCCTACTCCTTCCCGGAAGGGTCGCTAAATGCTTTACTAACTACTTCCATAGCACCACTGAAATACAACAGGGAGGCGAAACTGTCTAGTGCAGTGCTAAACTACAGCGTCTCCCCACCAGCCTCCCTCTCTGCCCCCATGCTTCAAGGGCGAGGCAAATGGTGAAGGGGAGCCAGAATACTACTCCATTATGTTCTGGCTCTACTGTGCCATACAGAATCTGACAGCTAGCGCTCTGAAAGGTAGCAGCGATAGGGACCCCGAAGCCTCTCTAGTCCATGAAAAGTGGTGTTAGAGAAATGCTCATGTAGACTCTAGATTTTTTTTTTTTTTTTTTTTTTTTAGTTTAACATTTGGAAGATCTGCACACAAACTTTATGGAGTTCATTATATCTGCCTTGATTTTTCATGATTTCAAGTCATTTGGGTTTGGAATTAAGCCAGTGATTCCAGGAAAACTTGCATAAGTGATACATTTCTATCTTCCGCGGCTGCAAAGATGGACATATGTGTGAACTGAGGTTAACCAATGCAGGCATGCCTGCCTCGGTTTGCCTTAAACAATAGTGCAGCAGAGAAGCCGTCCTTCTGCCTCCAGCCCTTTTCATTAGTGTGTTAGCTGTCAAGTCAAATGATACTTAAGCACCAATTCTTTGGTAACCATTTCAGTGGATGGAATAGGAAAGGGGGTTTGAGTGAAGAGCCAGGTGTCACTAGGGAGTTCGGGAGTGTGGGGGAGAGAGAGAAACAGAAGAGAGGAAGGACTGGGGGGGGTGAGGCACAGAAATATGGATGATTATAAGTTTAGATCCACTTCCCGTGAGTGGTGCCAAAGGAAACAGTGTGAGACCCAGGGCTGTCACCAGCAATATCCTTGGTCTTATCAAATTAATGTTAAGTATCTTTAGAGTCCCTTGTATTAAGTTCATGGTTTATGTATTATTGGGGGTGGGATTGTATGTAACCAATCCAAGGACTATACTGAACTACTGCCTGTCAAGAATGGACTTGAGTGATGGTTTTCCTAAGGATCTCTGCAAGCAGGTGAAGGCAAATGGTTATGTAAGTCCCCAGGCTTTTGAAGCTAAGCCCTGAGGCATGGGCCATTGTCTGATCACTTGCTGTGTGAGGGCAAGATCAAATGCAAGTTGTATGAAGGAAAGACTGAATTACTCTTGGTGATTCTGGTTCTGAAAGAGTTTTGAACTTGAAGCCATAGGGAAATCCCACCTCCAGGTTTTGTTTTCTCTGTAATGCTTTCACCTTAAAAACAAACATGCTGATGAAGAGCTGGGGTAATTTGAAACTGCAGGGATGCTGTTTATAACCTCCGGGAAGAAAGCAAAGCATAGATGTTGGCTGGACATTTAGACAATCTGACTTGCTGGGGATAGAGCAGTGTGGGTGGGGAGCAGCTGTGCAGCCTGGATTCCCGCCCTCCCCCTAATGAAAAGATTAAATGTTTCCCTCCCTGGTTAATGGATTTGACATCTCTGATCTGTATGCTCACTGCTGGAATTTCTGGGCACCAATTAAAAGACTAGCAGCATTCATATCCATTGTGGAACCGAATTCTCTGCTCTTTCCCATTAATAGCAGGAATTTAAAAAAGTAAGCCCGTTGGTGGCCTCCATTATCGTAGCAAGGCCTTGGGAAAAGAAATGAGCCTTTAATTCTGCTTGAATTGTCAAGACTCCAGTTACCCTATGGTGATTGCAGCCAAGTGGAGGGAGATCACTCTGCAGTAGTCAGCCTTGACTCATGGTTGGGTCTATGAGTTAGCTGCAGTCTCTCGTGTATTTCTGACCAGCGTGTTGAGATGTGCGTGTCGAAGAGCAGCAGTAAGTCCAGTAAAATTCTGGAAGTTCAGAATAGCTCTGACAGATTTCTACCCAGTCTCAAATGCTTCCCACTTCCTACACCAGTGCTTTGTCCAGTCATGAACTGAACTTCAGCCAGCACATCCAGGAATATATTTCTTCTGTGCATCATCACCTGAGACAACATCTGCTAGAGAGGAGGGGGAAATGTCGATCTGGATTTTACGGTCAACTGAGGGGGAGGAGCTTGAACTAGCTGTCCTTTATCCAGATTAATGGGACTGAAAGCAAGGAGACAGTCTGTGGAGGAGGGCATTTTACTCTGGAACTCCCCTCTCTGCCTTTCTCTTCTGCTTGTCAGAGATGAAATACATTGAACCTCAAACAAATGCTCCTCTTTTCATTCAGACTTCTGCCTTAGGGATGGGACGAGGGAGGGCGGAATCCATATTCTTGATACATTGTCATTTTATTCTTAGCTAAGCAAATCTTACACATCTTTAAAAAAATAAACCAAGCATCAAACCTCCCATCACAAACTCCACTGATAACTTTTTCAGATACCTCCCTGAGGTAATGCGGTAGAGCTGTTTCAGACTTCCGATTCTGTGTTGGAGGTAGACCTCCCTTGAAGCTATGGTCACCATGTGGAAACTTCCCCTTCGTGCCTCCCCCATCAGCGTATTTGGTTTCAAAATGTCATTTGTTTGAGGTAGCTGGCACCATTAATAATGCAGACAGCTTGGGCCACCTACAGAGAAGTCTGCCTTGTGCTATTGAATGTGTGCATGCAGAGTCTGGAACGAAAGCACATTCTTATTGTGTTAGATTTGGAAATTAGCCTTTTTTGAAGTGTCGAGCAAAATTATAACATTTACAGCCCAGTCGTTGAATTTATAAGGTGGTCTGTTTTCAATAAAATGAATGTAACTAGGGTTATAGCTGTGCATTGCTGGAGGCAAAGCCAGCTTCCCAATCAGGAACACATCTGCATGTGCATCCTGGTAGGATAAGCATCTTCTCTCTGACGCAAAATATTTTCCTGACACACAGTGAAGGGGCGCTGAAGAAAGGCAGCACACTGCCTAATAGTTTTTTCCTCTCCTTAAAATTCGACTTCATTGTTTGTCATCAGCTCTTTTGCCTATGTGCGCTGCACTCATCCAGAAAGCTTTCCCTTGGCAAGTTTCTGAAGGCAGCCTTATCTCTGTCTGATGGGTTGCTGGTGAATGAAGTGGGGCAGCCTGAATGCTCTGCCTTTACAGTGTGTTCAATCTGTCAGCCCTGGGGAGAGACTGGGAGTCCGGCTCTTCAAGTGACAGCTTGGAGCTTTAGGACCCAGGCCCATGTTGACTAGAAAAAGTTGAGTGGAGTTGGAGCATGTTTGAGAGAAGAATACTTGGAAGACTGCTCAATTTCCTTCAGAGATGTGAAGGGAAAATTTGGGGTGGGTGGAGACGAAGGGAGAACTAAGCATACTGGTAAAAGGAGGAACACATTAGTGTATAATATCTGAAGATGTGAGCCAGTCATACCTATGACTTGTAAAGCTGGAAACTTTTGGATGTTGGAGGAATGAGAATACAACTCACTAACTCAGGTGGTTTATAAGAGTTTAACAGATAAAGTGGACCTAACAAGATATTCGGTTTCCATTGCTGGACAGTGGCCAATATTAAACTTGCTTGTTGTGAAGATGGGCTTGATTTGATGTATACAAATGCCAGACAGGAAGGAAAGTCACCTCCCTTATAGAGAGGGAAATAAATTTTCATTTAAGTGCAGAGAAAAATAAATGGTCTTAACCTCAAATCTCTTCTAAATGCCTCAATCTGGCTAGTGTCGATAACCTGCACAAACTTTGGAGGTTGTTGCTAGAGGTCTTTCGAAAACATTCACTTTTACTCACCAGGGAAGGGCATTTGATGTAGATGGAATTAGTTTTCTCTTCTAACTTCCCATTCTCGAGTCTGCAGCTTCTCTTGAAATGCTCTGTGATCCCATCCTATGGAAGTCTGGGATAGTTGGGTGGCTTGAAAACTTGCCTCTTCCGACAGCAAATGTGCTGAACATTATCATCGGAATTGCAGAGCTTCTGTCATCAAATTTTGCACTTATTCTGGTGCAGGTAGATCACACACTCTTGCACATTGAAGGCCAGATTTTCTGCACTACCTTGAAGTTATTTATACCCGTGTGGTGGGAATGTACAGTCTGCCATAGCTCATTAGTTGCGCTGCGTTCACTTTGCCCCGACGAAAATAACGGTACACTTTGCACTTTTGCACTGAAACAGAGAATCAGATGCTGGTAGTGTGATCAATTACAGGCACTCTAGGAATGCCCTCAGAAGGATTATATAGGCACTGTCCATTTGATGCAAGCCTCTATTTTAAGCTATGGCTGCATTAGAGAGCTGACTGGTGCACTGCACTGATGCAGGTACACCTCTGTAAACTCTCCAGTGTAGCTGCTCTAAGCTGATGGGAGAAAAGTCTCCTGTTGGCATTATTCGATCACCCCCAGATCTTGCTATTACTTCAGCTTTTCTTGTGTGGACACTCCTGCTCCATTGTCAAAGGGAGAATATATTTTTCTTTATTTAGCAGCCTAAATAACGATCCTAGCAAATAAATACTACGAGGTATGCATGTCTTTGTTTACCCCTATCTTTTTTTTTTTCATGACAAAGTGGGATGGCAGAAATACGGTTTTCTATCTAAACGCCATGCCATGACAGATGTTCTGTTACTGCTTATTTTGTAGCATAAACCTGGTTGGTAACTTGCTTTGAAAGAGTTCTGTATTAAACTTCAGTTTAATTTTCTAGTTACTCTTCATTTTTTTACAGTGACTAAAGGCTTGTCTGTATAGGAAAATATACCATCTCTACTGTTCCAGTATAATTATCCATAGCTATCTCGAGGTTACTCTCTGTGTAGGTATCGCAGTGGAGTTTCTTCGGTTTAGCTACTGTCAACATGACACTAATGCCAGTAAATTGCCTCCTGTGGACAAACTCTAAATTGATGTTTCCTAGGCTACTTACATCTGTATGTACAGCTGTGCTTCACTTCTCTGTTGAAAATCTTTTTTTATGGGTAATGGAGAATTTACTGTTGAAAGATGGCAGGGGAGTTCTGTTTAGCAAAATGAATGTGAGGAGCTGCATACTAGGTATCCACATTCTGCGGCATAACTCTAGGTTATGCATCCCTGAGAGAATCACACTGGATTGGTGCAGTTATGATTATAATATTATTACTACAAAGGTGATACTGAAATATGCTACCAATTTGCATAGCTGTTTGGTGTGCATCTCCATGTAATTTCACTATTTCTTTTTCAGCAATAAACTGACTCTCTCCAAAACTAATACAGCTTGGCAAGGAGACAAGGCTGTTTTGTCTTGACTAAAATCTTTGGATGAAATCCCGACTCCATTGGAAATGTTTCCATTGACTTCAAGGAGCCACGACTTTATCCTTTGTGTAAAAATTCTCTCTTAAGCTCCGAGCACAAAAAATGCATTGGGGGCAGCTTTTCCAAAACAGAAAGTACATGGCAGACTCCATGCCCCTGGAAACTTAAGAGTTACAAGAAGGATAAACTTTTAAGAGAAGTCTGAAGTTTAAGGATAAAAATGTAGTTCATCTTTCTCAGCTGTCTGAATTTTCCTTCTGGTATTCTGCTGTCACCATTGGTCTAATTCTTTTCCTGCTCTAATGAGATCAAGTCTAAGCCTGGGGGTTCTTTCCTTCTTTAATGTATGGACTCGTCTCTGGTGCTCATCGCTACTTTTTCTGAACAAAGCTTGCCATCGTCCTGGGTGGTAAAAGGGTATTATCCTAACCTTTACAAAGGAGGAAACAGAAGGTCAAATTAAGTGACTGGACCACAGTCATTCAGGATTCAGGAAGTAAATGGGACTAAAGGCTAAATCTGAGTTCTAGTCATTGCCGTAACAAGACTCTTGCCTTGCTTTGGAGTAATTTTTCTTTGTGATAGTTAAGGATTTAGGTTGAAGCCAAGAGATACACGAAAGATGATTTATTTTACCGACATACTGTAGCTGATGAGAGAACTAAGAGCACACACCAATGTTTGTACAGTACATGGTGTGCTAGAGCCCTGATCATTGGCTGAGACCTCTAAGAACATAACAGCCATACTGAATCAGACCAAAGGTCCATCTAGCCCAGGATCCTGTCTGCCGACAGTGGCCAGCACCAGATACCCCAGAGGGAGGGATCACTATAGGTAATCATCACGTGATCCCTCCCCTGTCTCCCACTTCCAGAGAAACAGAGGCTAAGGACACCATTCCTACCCATCCTGGCTAATAGCCATTGATGGATCTAGTCTCCATGAACCTCTAGGTAGTACTGTAATAAATTAGTTACAATCCAAAATGAAGCACTGATCTAGTGTGTCTTCCCTTCTACAAAGTCCTCTGGTATTTGCAGAGCCACAAGAAGAATTGAATTGGCAGAAAACATGATGGTTCCTTGGAGGGCAGATTGCTGGGGACAGAGAACCAATGCAAGGGAATTGATGGCATTCACAGATCAGCAGCACATGGTGGACTGCCACTTATGGTCCTGAGAAACAAGCATTGACTAGTGGGATTGCATTGTAATGTAGGCTTGGGATGGTGAACAGTGGCTGCAGAACTTTTGCATCTGGGAGGCCACGTTTCTGGAGCTGTATCAGCCCTCTGGCATAGGGATGCTGGAATGAGAGCTGGACTGACAATGGGGAAGTGAGGGGCAGTCGCTTTTTGCATCATTTGTTTGGCACTGGTCAGTGGGAAATCATTTTGGAGCTGGAAAATGCATTGCCATGAGGGGCCGTTAATCACCTCCTGCTATGTAAGATGGAGAGTCTCATCAGTGTGTTGGACATAGTGGATGGATTTGCAGCAGTGAGGTTCCTGAACTGCTGTGCTACAATAGATGGTGCTCACATTATGCTTCTTTAAGTACTAGGCCACCATGCACAGAGGACATTGGCAGAAATGGCTACTTCTCCATGGTTATGCAAGTGCTGGTGTATCACCCGGGATGTGTCACTGATGCATGATGCTTGCAAGTTTAAGACCACAGGACTGTTCAGAAAGATACAAGCAGGGACCTTCTTTCCTGATTAACCGAGTCAGCACTCCCAATGGTAAGTGTCAATAATGGTCCTGGAGAGGGGGAACCAACTACGTCCTTTATCCCCTGGCTTGTGGGACTTGCATACTCGTCACCTCAACAGCACTGAAGAAAAACTCAGCTACCTGTTCAGAATGACAGCTGAATGTGTTTTTGGTAGATTGAAGGGATGCTGACGGTGTATACTTACAAATTTGGATCAGAGTGAAGAAAAATCCTCATGGTTATAGCTGCTTGCTGTGCCCCGCATAATATCTGTGACGCAAAGTGGGAGAACTTACCCCTGCGATCTAGGGAAGAGATAATGGCTAATGGTGGAGTTTGAACAAGAGGCAAGGACTATTAGAACAGTTCAACACAGAGTGATACAGCTAAGGGAGGCTTTGCAAGAGCACTGTACCAGCGAACCGCAGTAATGTTGCGGTGTATTCTGCTCTAACTGGCCCTATTGTTTTGGTGCCTGTTAACTGTGTGGTGCTAAGAGTACCTGTATTAACAAAACACTGTCAATGCACCTGATGTCCATTTATGATTATTACTCTCATTAATACCGTGAGTTACCACACTGCACAGTAACAAGTACTGAAGTGGGTGCTTTCATTGCCCCAGGCATTTTGCAGCAAATGTTGGGAACAAATTAAGATGAATTATTTTCCAAACAGTAGAATTTTGGCTAATAAAACCAGTGCAAAGATTCTGTGCAACTTAAAAGCAAATGCATGAAACAGTAATAAAGGAATGAAATGGAAGTTAACAAGGGGACAGAACATTCATGTCGATTACAGTTGTACATACGCAACCGTGGCTGTTGCAGGTGTATGCATGCGGTGCAGTCGCTGTCCTGTGCTTTCTCCTGGCATGGAGTGGCGGGGTGGATGTGCAGGCTCTGAGGCCGTGTGGAATGCTGAGGAGGGTGGGGGATGTAAGGACTGCAGTGGGAGTCAAGCTCAGGATTGTTGAATCTGGAGGTCCCAAGTGTCTGCAGAATCTGTGTTTTCTCTTAGAGCAGCCTGTTGTGTCCTGGTATATTTCTCTCTGTGCTACTGGGACTCCTGGGCCTTTGTCCGCTCACCCCTTCCCCAGGCTGTCTGCGATATTCACCCTCTGGCCCTTTGCTCAGATGTAAAGGTTTAACCGGGAGGGACTGGAGCATCTCCCCACCCTCCCTGGGCTGCTCCAGGTCTGTGGGGCCCACTGCAGACAAGGGCTGCTCCAGTCCTCTGGCCAGAACAGTCTCTGTTTGTGGTTGGCTGGGCCTGGCCCAGCCCTCTGCTCCACAGGTTACACGCTGTGGCTCCTGCCCCTGGGGAGCTGCCTTCAGAGCCTATAATGTAGCTTTCCTGCCTGTGCAGGAGTGGAGCCGGCAGCCAATGGAGGGTTTAGAGTTAGTGGGGCCCTATGCTCCGCTTCATTTTTGTGGGGCCCCCTGGGGAGAACATTCACTCGTCCTGCCCCTCCCATTTTTCATTCTTTTTTCTTCATACTTTTCCTATATTATAAGGAATAAGAAGTAAAGGAAAATAAAGTGAGGGACCTTTGATTGTTTTTATAGTCTAACTTTTTCTTTGTGGACCACTTGAAAATTGCTGCGGGTCTCAGTGGACCCCTTCATGACCTTTCCAAATACTGTCTGTACCATTAGCTGACTATTGTAAAGTGTTTTGCTCAGTCCTCCTGAATGGAGTTCTCGGCTGGAGAGAAGCGGCGATTTCCAGCTCCGAAGCGCCGCTTTTCTCCAGCCGGCTGTGCAGCTGCCCCATGCTCCTCTGAAGCCTTCCAGCCTGTATTCACACTGCTCACCTCCTCCTGCCGGCTCTCCTGAGCCTGCAGACGAGCCTTCCTGCTCTCCTGCCCCCTCCACAGACCTCTCTGCAGTGGGACTGACCAACCCACAGAGCAGCCGCCCCCTGCACTGGGGGGTGGAGATGCTGGTGCTGGACTTCCCGGCTCTGGTGGCCCCATGTCAATGTGGGAGGCCCCTGTGCCAGGGCATGGTATGTTTCATTGTAAATCCACCCCTGCCGGCCCCACTCCCGGGAAGGTGGTTTGCTCGACGGGGAAGCCTCCTTGGGAACGGAGCTGTCGGGGGCTGGTGGCCCTGCTCCTACGGAGGCCTCGCTACTGGCTTTGCAGTATTAAGGCAAGCAACGCGTGTGTAGCTGCTAAGATTTTTAGCTATTACGCAGTCACCTCTGTAAACTACTTTTTACATCCCTAGTCTGCTGCAGCCTTGCCTTAACGGGTCTCACTGAACATGACCCCTCGTTTTTCCCTCCGTGTCTGGCTCGGGTGTTCCATGGGTGTGGAGAGGGGACCAGTCAAGGCAGCTACAGATAAAACACAGAGGTACTGTTGGCACCAGAGTCACAGTGGAAAGTGAAAGTGAAGAGTTGAGAACAGCTTTCCCTTGCTCCCCAACGTGTTCAAACAAGACCTGCTTATTGACACGTCTCCTTTGGAGGGCTTGTGCACGGCACCATGTACAGTGCTCGCCTGGGTGGCATGGATCACCAGAGGCAATGGGAATGGGGAGGGAATTGCTCGGCAGCAGGACACAAAGGGTGTTGGGCAATGGCTGCCTGGCACCACTGCAGGATCCAGTGTCTCTCTGCCCGGCCTACTGCTCTGTTCCTGGTCCCATTCTTTGTGGGGACAGTGGACATTGAGGAAGGACGGGGGGTTACTCCCTATTGTTCTCATCTTGCAGCCTAGCCACAATGATAAACAGCTGGAGAATCATGGAGTTAAAGCTATACTTATTAATAGTATTAAGCCCCTTGCCCCTCCAAATATAGAACTCAGACTTTGCCTATGGCCCTGTCTCCTCAGCTCACAACACACCTTCCCCTGCCTGCTCTAGCGACTGTTTCCATCATTCAAACCATTTAGTGCAACTAGCTACACATGTCACTGAATGCAGCTGCAGTATATGTGGATAATTCCCTGCTCTGCAGGACAGAGTCATGCTTACGTAGACTGTTCCTTAACTCTGTTTTCTGAAGTTTTATGTCTGTTGAACTTGACATCTTGGAAGGATGTGAGCTGTCACTAGGAAACCATAACTCAGCACTAAAGAAGGTTTTTGCCATTGAATAACTTAATACAGTAAGGACAACACTACACATGTGGTCCTAAAATTGGGCCCCTAAATACCTTATTTAGGCACCTAAAAAGTGGCCAGCCTCTCAAAGGAGCTAAGCACTCAGCGCTTCGACAGATACTTAAAAAAATCCAGTATGCTTCTTGTGCCTGTGGTTGTTGGGGAAAAAAATACAGAGGTGTAAATACATTATATCAAAATACATGCATATGGAAGAACTTTGACTTGCATCTGCAGCCTGAATGCTTTTTTAAAAGGAAGTTGCTTTACCTATTGTATCAACAGTTGGATGCTGTATCTGTATGTTAGTAGAAAACTTGAATCTGCAACGTTCTGTGCAAGATTGCGAAAAGCTGAGTTTGGGGGGAAAACACAGCAGTGAAATAATGGGTAATTCAGTAAAACACAAACAACAGAGTGGAACTTGCACTGAAGTCATTTTTTCCATAGAATAACTTCACTCCCAAAATGGTAATTTGTTGTAATCAGAAATACCTTTTGCATGCTGCTTTGAATTCATTCATCGTGTTCTAATTCTATTTGAATATGTGGAAGGAGGGGCATTGACTATCAATTCACTAAGTAGGTTTTATTCTCATATTGCAAAATCTTTAAAAAAATGCTTTTTGAATGTTTCTGCATATGTTCAGCTTTTGCTGTTGGAATAATTTTATGGAAACTACTTAACTTGCAACAAAACTGTTTATAAAAGTCTTCTCTGAGATTTGATTGCAAATGCATAATACTCAAGAGTGTTCTAGTGATTTAAGCGCACTCTTTCCCTTTGAAGCAGTTTCTTAAGCATGGACTAGTGTAAGCAGAAAAAGTCCAAATGCTGGCCAGTGTGTGTTACCTGATCTTTTGCAATGGTGTGATTTATGTTAAACCAAATTCTTATGAGTAGATTTTAGCACTTTTATTTTCCCTCTGCTTGGCTATGAAGTTTCTGCTGATACTAGGGTAGTAACAATCCAGTAAAAATTCATAAGCATTGATTCTGAGTTTGGGGAATTTCCTATTGAAGGTTATGGAAAGGTTCCCTTTGGAAGTCCAGTTAAATTTCATATTCCAGTGCAACCAGCTGTGTATTCATAAAATAAATGGTAGCTTTTATGATTTGTAAAAATGTCTGCCCGTTAAGGGGTAGTCTGAAAGTTTGTGTTGTGGCAATAAGTTTTGTTCATGTTAGTGACTTTCTGGCTATTTTGGTATTTGGGTGGGGGTAGTTGTGTGTGTTCATAAAGGAATTCTGTTCACACGGGGCAGGGCTTTGCTTTTTAGAATCTTGACAGTTTTCATACTAGTTTTCTGCACAGTTCTGCAAACAACATTTTACTTCCTGATTTAAGCAAGATGGGGTAGCTTTTTACCTTTGGAATATGTATTTTATTTCAATGTATATCCCTTCCTGTGGGAAAGCATCCTACAAAGTGCCTCTGTGGTTTTTTTCAAGTGGGTGACCCTCTGAATCAGAGCAGTTCTGTTAGCAAATCAGCTGTTGCCCGATATTTTGCAGAGAAGATTGTAAGTTTTTTAGCTGAGATACTGGCACATAGCCAACATGGGTCCCTTAAATAAATAAATAAAAATATATATGTAGCCTTTATTATTACTATTAATTTGTCATAAATGGCGCACGGTAAATGAGATGTCTAAAATTTTGAATTTCACACAGTTTGGGACCGTAAATCAAGACAGGTCAAGGTCACTTCTGAGTCCCATGCATTCAGAAAACACTTAACTTCTTTTAGAATGTTTAACAGAAGTAAGACCTCCTCTGGCCCGTCAGAAAAAAAATCCATTTTAATGTCAGATTTCTCTTTTGTAAAACTTATTCATATAACCAGAATTTGGAGTTTTAAATAATTTGGCTCAATTCTGCTGTGGCTTAGGAGGTTCAGTTCAGCTCCCATTTGTTGTATTATGTGTCTGTGTACCATAACTAACTAACTTGAATGAATAACTAAAATCCTTTGAAGCTTACAGGCTAACTTACCAAGGGAACAGGGTAGACAGGCATTTGCTGTTTGCTTCTGGTGCAGAGTTTGGGACTCTTGCTTCTGCCCAGGAAGTAGCAGAAACTGTTGCTGATGTGTCTTATTTTTTTATTTAACCCTACCTTTCTCTTTAAAATATTTGAGGCGGCTTACAAAATTTGAAGACACAGTATATAAAAAGTAGAATAAAAGACCCCAAGAACATGGGAGCTCTGTTAAAGTAATTATATAGTCCTCAGTGCCATAGCATCCAAGTGTTTCACAGTTAAAAATAAGATTTAATCCTTGCAACATCCCTCTGAGGTAGGGAAATGCTATTATCAGTTTACAGAGGGGAAATTGAGGCATGGGAAATAGCTAAAATGACTAGCCCCAAGTTAGACAGGAAGTACATGGCTAAACTGGAAACTGAACCCAGGGCTTCTGCATCAGTGGTCAGCACCCTATCCACTAGTCCTGCTTTCATGGAAAAGACTGATCCTGTTGTTGAGGCCAAAAATGGTGGTTCTATAGTGAAAATGAAGCTATAATTAAACTAAAATTTATTCTGAAGTGCTTCTCATTTGCACAGTAGTATGGCTATAGCTAAGGGTCAGTGTTTCCAGGGATTCATACACCTAATATGATTATGGACTCGGTCTCAAAAGTAAACACCCAGTACACTCTGCTACTTGTCCAGGAGTGTGTGTCTCTCTCGCACAGACTGAAATGCTGCCATCTTGGAATGAAAAGAAGCTTTTCTTGTTTCTTGCTACAGTGAGAACATAAGCGCTTTGGCAAGCAGCTTTAATTTAAACTAAAAAGCCTCCAGTTCTTAAGAGCTGATTTAATGCAGAGGGCTAGTTTGGCTTTTGATCCTCTTAAAGCTGGGTTATTTGATGTGAAAAACACCCTGGATACGTCACTGAGGAGGGGAGCAGATTTTCAGTTCTCTGTGTGTGGCTTCTGGAGAGGTCCTGGCAGAGCACTCAGTGGAAGGGGGCTCAGGGAAGCTGGCTATGCTGATCTATAAATAAAGGGGCCTCTCTTTCTTTGGATTCCTTTGCTGGAACTAAATGTCATGATCAGTGACACTCTTACCTCATTAAAAGAGCAAGCCAGAATTCTGAAGTGTATGTGCAAAATGTGGTCTGTTTTGCTGAACAGATAAAGGGAGTTCTTAACCAGAGAATGGCATGTAGTATGTGATCCTGGCTTTCAAAAGGGTTGTTTTTAGTTATAGGACAAAATAAGGTTTTACTATTAAATATGGGCTTGGATTTGACCTGGCAGATACAAGAGCCTTCCATTACTGCTATAACTAAAATATGAAGCTGTCTGATGTATGTCATGGCACTAGCCAGTGGATATGTAGCCAGCCAAGAATTCCCCCTCCCCCTCAATCAACAGCTGTTTTTGTGAAAATATGGCTAGCTGAATGTTTAAGAATCAGGATAGTTGTAACAGTAATATTCATCCTTTATTGGATGAAGCAAAAATAATGGGATGTTCCTTGAAGGGTAGGGTGTATTTTATTTATTTATTTATTTATTTTGTCTTTTGTTTATCTAGTATCTCTGGAAATTTGGGACAAGTGTAAATACTCCTTCTTAGCATTTTTATTTTCTGGTAAAATGTCTTTCACTCAGTATTGCGTAGTTCAGCAGTAACAAGGCATGAATCAAACTATGTGAAGTATTCAGGTCTGTTAGTATAGGAACTTAATGCTGTTCTGGAGCTCTCAGTTTAAGTATCTGGATTCTGTGGGTCGATACAAAATGTTAATGTTACTAGAAGTCTGAAACATGCTTTCAAACTAATGATGCCACTTCTAATGATAGCTTATAAAGAAATTAATAGAATTACCTGTAGGGATGCTTTTCTGTTATGTTCATCTAACTCAGTTGAAAAACACAGTGCTTGCCTGTCAATACAACCCCATGGAGAGAAACGAGGCGAGGAGGGGAAGGAATAGGGTATGAAAATGATTGAGGACTAGAAGATAATAAACGAGTAAAAAACAAATGAGGAGGCTGAACGGGTATAATGTCTCAGATTCTTATTGTCTTAAGATTGATCTAGTTATTTTCTGGTTGAATTGGACTCTTATTAGACATGGCAATGGGTCAGTCACTGGTTGAGGAGAAAATTTACTTTGTAAATAGTGTAGTTGGATCTCACATTTAAGCACTTTTGCTTATTATGGGTTTTCATAGCAACCACTGTGATTATATTAGCTTTATTTAGAAATATGTTTGGCAAAGTTCTCCATGGGAGAGTAGGAACAGCAGGTCTGACTTTGAGATTTAGTCATTTTATCGAAGTGGTTTGCAGTTAAAAATACATGAGTATTTTTCCTAATTTATATTTTGGCATCTAACGATGATTTGCTTATTTCTGGAAGTAAAAAAAATTAACTTGAGATCTTGCATAGACAAAATTCTTAATAGGTCTGCAGTACAGTCAGTAAATAGGTATGGATTTTATCACATTCATAGATTAGCTTCTGAAATTACACACTGATCAGGATTAATTTAACAAATTACAAAACTACTGTAAAAAGCTTCAGATTAAAGATTTTCACTTCATAAATTGTTATTGCCATTCATTGGATGTTAATAGAACACAGGTGAATCACATCTGTTTTCAGTACCATGTCATTTCAGTGACCACTTGTCAAGTATGTAACAATTTGAATCAGGGCATCAAATACAAGCTCTGTTGCTGCTGACTCAGTTTTAAGTGGAATACAGTTTATTTAGTGGAAGATGTAAATGGTGATCTTTCTTAGTAATCGGATGCTTGATTTTAAGAATTTAATGAGAACTTCCGAACTATTCATGTTAAGTGTTAGTCTGTCACGTTTTTTGCAAAGAGAGAATATTTCCTAAAGTAGATCACTCATCATGGTTCAATATGTACAACTGATGTTTCATCTAAAGCGTTAACTTTTAAAAAAACCTAAAATAGGGGTAATCTAGAGCTCAGAATAAAAATTTGGGAAGGAAGGAGGGTTTGCTCTCTTTAAACAGTGTTAAATCTTTCTTCATGTTTTTCTTAGTAACTTGCGCCAACCTTTGGTAAGGTTGATAATTGTCCTGTAAAATTACTTGGCAGTAAAATTGATTGCCGGTGTTATCATTGGAAGGGAACAGTGGGTTGGTTTGCTGGTCTCCTAAATAGTTCCTTTTGTGTAGGCTTCATAGCCACACGTGAGCACTTTCATTGCGACGTAACTTGTTTGCACACTGATTTATGGCATGTGTGAGAATTTTGGTAAACCATTATTTGTAGCTAAAATCATGCACTTTGCCATAAAATAGACTTTTCAAGCTGAGAAACTAAATAACAAGCTTCAAAGTATATAGTTGGAATTTCCATACTGGGGAGATAATCCTGCAGCAATCCAAGACTGCTTTCCAAGAATTTTGACTTTGTAAGAGCAGTTTGAAATTTTGATGTCAATTTGATTTGTTTAATTGATCATTGCTGATACAGCACCTTTTTACATGCTGGAATTTTTTTTAAAAAATCCTTCAGTAAAATTGTGGTAATTTTTCTACTCTTCCCTCTTATAAAGGTTTATTCTGTACATTTCTCTTTTGCTAACTGATACTAAAGTGTGTCAAATGTGCAAAGTAAACTAGTAAAAATGTGAGAATTTCTATAACTTTGGATGCTCTTTCTAATCATACAAGGGACCAGATTTTCAGGCACAAATGAGCCTCTCCAGTTGACCGTCACTTAAGAACTGTGCATTACTCCCATTTCATGTTTTAACCATGCAAAGCCATTTCTGTGCCTGCCAGAAGGCTCCCTTTAACACTTAAGTAGTAAGTAGCCTTTGACCATGCTAAAATATGGAAGGACTTTGTGCTCGTTTCAGTCAAGATAACCCTTCATAAGGTCACCTTCTAATCAGGTCATCAGGCGCCAAGATTGACTAGAATTTATAGTTGTATTTTAAGAGTCCAATTGTTGACGTTGGAACTAGGTATCTACAGAGTGAGAACAAACGAGTGAAGAACCCAGTTGTGCAAATGTTACACATGCTGGTGAGCACTCATGGGAATATTCAGTGCCTTCAGTTGGATTGCTTGTGTCAGTGTTCACCAGCTTGAGAGAGGGTTGGGCATCTACCTCTAAAATAATGAATGTTAATTCAGATAATCACATTATATAGTAGCTTCAAGTAATTGAACATGACAAATGGTGTAAGGCCTGAAAGTGGCCTCGAAGAGAGCATTCTTCAGCGCTAGGACAGTGTGATGCTTCCCAGGGATACTCAAAAAGTTGGGAGACTCCTCACTAACCCCAAAGTGTGAGGCAGTTTTGTCTGTTTGCCATGTATCAGCTCCCCACCTGCACTAGCCATGGGCAATGCAAGCCCTACCCTCCAGGCCTGGGAGTTCCCGCTGACACACTACAAGATAGCGCACCGAGCCTTGTGTGTGTCTCCCTACAGTGTCCAGCATTTGGACACTCGTAGTATTCACAGATTTACTGCTCCCAAATGGTGCCTCGTCCTCAGCGATACCTGCACAACACTTTCAAAAGGCAAGCCTGGGAGCTAACATTCTTTACTCTGCTTGACACCAAAAATCATAGATGGAGCAGAGACGCTGGGTTTATGGTTTTTACTACAATTACCTGTAGCCCACTCACCCCCTCTTTTCTGCCCAGTGACTGCAGAGGTGTTTATGGGCAGCATGGGCTCTTAGAGTATGGTTTAACTGTTGATGCTAAGCAATCTGTTTCACCTTGCCTTTTGCTGTAACCTGAGTATTCCTTTCCCAGACCTGAAGGAGCTTCTCTGTCTCATCAACAAACCTCGATCCAATAAAAGATATTACCTCACTCACCTTTCCTCTCTAACGCAGCCTTTTTGGTTGGTCACTTAAGGCAGGCTTCACTAATCAGAATTCTATTCCATGATCCCAGTAAGCACGTCCATGGTTTATGTACAGTCTATAATGTATGCGTATATTGTGGCTTGTTACGGCAAGCTACAGTAGCTTCTTGGAATTATATATCAACACCCCTTGACTATCAATACTTGAAGACCAGGTCTATCCTATTTGCAGCAGATATGCCTTTTCTCTATGCCAAGGATTCTCAAATTCTTCAAATTGTGGAGTATATTGTGTAGTCAGGATGAAAACGAACGTGCTTAAATGTGTTTGGCAGAGCTGCTTAGATATCTAATGTTTATCTTTTCTGTGTTTATTTTCTTCCCTATGCTTAGTCTTTCAATAACTTCTCTCACTGCCTACAGTCACGGCAGCTTTGATCTCTTCAGGTTATTTCATATCTTGGCCCTGTCCTGCGGTATATTTGCTGCCTCTCCAGTTTCATCGTCTGCAAATTGCACTGAAGAAACATCAACAAAGATGGTTATGATTAGGCTTGGCATGATTTCACTGTTACCTATAAATGTCAGTAAATGTTGATTTTTCTGTACAACAAACCCATGAAAAAATATTTCCATCAATAATTGAAATGTATAGATAGGCAAAGAAAGGAACTTAAGGCTGTTTGAGACCTTATTAGAATTTCATTTAAGGATATTTACTTTGTATATTTTGATGTGATTTTCACAATTTGTGCTTTTAATAGATATAAAGCTTTAAGTTCTTAAGGGTAAACCTCTACTGTCACCAAATAGTTGTATGATCCTCTGTTTGAGTCCCCTGTAATTTCCTACAATTGTGAATTTGATTAAAATTGAAAAAAAGCGCTTAGTATTAAAGTCAATATTATGTTTGCAGTTACAAAAAATAATTAGAATTCTGCCAAGCCTATTTGATGTGACTCTGGAGAGCACACAGTAGTACTCGAGTTTGGTTTTTTGGGTTAGTCTCAAAAGCTGAGAGCTGTTGCCCAGCCCAGAATTTCTGAGAAACATCTCAGCTGAAGAGACAAATTCTTTACCATTATGACAGTGCTGACACCTGGAAGTGCTCTGAGCATTACTGGTGGGCCCTGCACCACAACTGGGAAATACGCTGAGCTTTTTGACTGCCCTGTGTGGTTATTTGTAGTAAAAATAGAATGTTAACACCTCCTGCATTATATCTTTCATAGCTGTCAGCAAGGGCCCTGGATCCAAGACATTCACTTTTTCTGTGGGCTTTGACAGTTCCCGTAAAGATTCTTGCAAATTTATGCAACTTACAAGATGGTACTGGCTTATGAAGGCCTGTTTCTGTGTGATGCCTCTATGCTGTCTAAAATCCATCTTTCTTATACCTCCTTAGTACTTTGTGACACAGCCATAAGAAGCAAGTAAGGGAGATGATGACATTAGTATAGACGAAGTTAGTGTCACTAACTGGTCTCAAATTTTGTGAACTTAAATATTTGTACATGTGACTAAGAAATTAAAATGTAGAACTCTGAAATATTCAAGCCAGAAATCATAAGACTGGAAGGGGACCTCAAGACATCTTCTAGTCCAGTCCCCTGTACTCAAGGCTAGGACTAAATTGTTAGATTCTAGACCATCCCTGACAGGTGTTTTTCTAACTTGCTCTTGCACCAGTGATGCAAATTCCATAATCTAACCTGCACTTGCTGCTATTTAAGTCCATTTCTTCTTGTCCTGTCCCCAGAGGTTAAGGAGAACAATTTTCATCCCTCCTTGTAACAGCCTTTTATGTACTTGAGAGTAGTTAAAATTTCCTCACTAACCTTAACCCAATAACTGGTTTTCTGCATAGAAAAGCCAGAGTTGGCATTAGGGAGGTGGCAAACAAGGCAATTGCCTGGAGCCTCATGCCACAGGCCTCCTGCAAATTATATAGCTTAGGCTTCAGCTTCCAACCCGCGTGGTGGGGCTCAAAGCCCTGGCTTCAGCACCATGCAGTGGGAGACATTGGCTTTCTACCCTGGGCCCCAGGAAGTCTGATGTTGGTTCTGCATCTCCCCTCCTCCCCTGCCCCCGAAAGCTGCTCACTGCCCCCAGGGGACCTTGAATCCCTGGTTGAGAACCATGGATTCATTGAATTTCATTCGGTTTGCTTCAGATTTGTTTCTCTGGTTTGTCCAAATCATTCTGAATTTTAATACTATCTTCCAAAGCTCTTGCAATACCCCCCCCCACTTGATATCGTCAGCAAACTTTAAGTGTCTTCTGTCTGCCGTTATCTAAATCATTAATGAAAATATTGTGCAAAAGCACCTAGAACTGATCCCTGCAGTACCCCGCTTGATACGCCTTTTCAGCTTGACTGAACCATGGATAACTACTCTCATGGGACCATTTTCACGAAAGCTTGTGCTCCAATAAATCTGTTAGTCTGTAAGGTGCCTCGTCGCTTGTGCATTTTCCAATCAGTTCTCCACTCATCTTACAGTGGCTTTATCTAGGTTATATTAACTTAGTTTGTGAGAAGGCCATGCGAGGCAACGTCAAAAGCCTTACTACTTTTCCACTGGACAGTCTTGCCTACATTTCAGCCTTTATCAGGGATGTGAAGAATTAGTGTCCCGTCCCCCGTCCTCCACTGCCTCTATCAGAAAGAGGCAGCAAGGAGAGGTGGAGGGGGTACTTCAAAGCAGCAGCACTGCTTGGAGCCTGGGGTCAGACCCCGGGTTCCATGAGGTACTGCCACTTTGAAATGCCGTGTGCAGCCCAGGGTCAGGTGGGTTGTCCCCATGCTGCATGCAGCATTTCAAAGTGGCAGTGCCACGTGGAGCCCAGGATCGGCTGGGGACTCCCCCACTGACTCTGGGCTCCGTGCAGTGCTATTGCTTTGAAATGCCACGTGCAGCCTGGGGCCAGTTCGGGTGTCTGTAGGTTGCATGTGCCATTTCAGAGCGGCAGCTGGGGTCAGCTGTTGCTATACTTCAAAGGCAGAGGCGCCTTATCAACTAATCAAATACTCAATGCAAAATGCATCAACTATTTGATTAGTCAGTTAGTCGATATTTAACATCCCTAGCCTTTATCTCCCCGTCTCTGCTAACGTGGCTTTTTCCACTTTTTTTCCTGTTGACCTGTCCCCAGTACAGAATGCTCCATGCCATATCCCAGAATACTGTTTAGATTTCTTTTGATGCCTGAATTATTAGTTTTATGCAGAAATTAGCTAGTTAACCTAATGATTCTGTTCCTTGTGGCTGCATGTAGATTCACACACAACTAGAGAAGCTCTGAACTCCTCATTCATCCTAAGAGGCAAAGAAAGGGCATAACATCTTGAAAACCAGTGCGCAGCATATCTGTCTACTGCTCACATCTACCTGATCCTTAGGTCCACTGTTGTTAAGGTGAATTATGTGACCCTTTTGCTTTTCCTTCCCTTCAGATTTACAGGAACAGATGGGCCGAGTGGTTTTGGATTCGAGTTGACGTTTCGACTAAAGAGAGAAACAGGGGAATCAGCGCCACCTACATGGCCGGCAGAGTTAATGCAAGGCTTAGCCCGATACGTCTTCCAGTCAGGTATGGAACATTAAATCATTGCTGCCTTGTTTTCTGTCACTCTAAATCTGACGGGTTACGTGCATGTCGAAGTGCTGGGTTTGAATCTTGTATGTGTTCATTTACATCTCTGCCATTTTAGTCTTGAGATCAGTCCTGTGTGAAAATGCTGTTACAATAAATGGGGTGTTTCACCAGCCTAACATACTGATTGGTAGATCTCTGCACTACTGTACGGGTGGTCAGTCGCTCTGCTGTAAGCTGCTTGGCGGTACAGAATGGTTAGGCCTGGATAGGAAAGGGATTACCTGTTAGTGATTCCTCTAGAGGAAAGAAGAAGGGAGAGAGAAGGTGGCAGGGGTGTTATGGTGGCAGGGGTTAAAGCTGAGGCAAATGGGAATCCCCAGGGCTCTGTTGGTAATAAAGGAGATTTTCTAGGAAATGCAGCTCCTCCATGTTGTACAATATAACTGAATTTTACATAAATGGTTGTTACAAGAAGAAGGGAGAAAAATTGTCCTCCTTGGCCTCTGAGGATAGGACAAGAAGCAATGGGCTTAAACTGCAGCGAGGGAGGTTTGGGTTGAACGTTAGAAAAAACTTCCTGCCTGTCAGGGTGGTTAAGCACTGGCATAAATTGCCTGGAGAGGTTGTGGGGTGTCCATCATTGGACCAGACTTCCGCAGACGTGTGTGTGCTGGGGATTCGGAGGGCACCGTGAATCAGGATTTCAGTGAGGAGGGGGGAAGGCTGCTAGGAATTCAGCCCCGGAGACTGGGGGCTTCACCACTGCGGCAGGGGCTGTGGCTGTGCTGACCACAGACTGATCAGATCAGCAGGGGGAATGGAAAATACGGGACAATTCCCCCCCTCCCTGGATGCCTGCAAGAGGGTATAAATAAGGGACTGCCCCATTAAAAAGGGGATTCTACCCCTGGGTGGGCTGTGAGCAGGTTTCAGGAGGTCTGACACAGTCAACAAGAGAGTAGGGCTGGACCCAGGGCCGAAAGCCCAAGGAACTTAGCTTTGCAGGCCCTCTGGCATGTGGCCCTCAGCAATTGCCTTGCTTGCTGCTGCCTATGCCGCAGCCTGAAATCCACTGGATATGACAAAAACACAGTAGCAGCACAGGGGGGCCACGGAGCTTTTATAGCATTGCTAAGGGAGCCTCCCAAAGCAAAGTTGAGAACCCCTGATCTGGCTAACTTAGTCCTCCCATGAGTGCAGAGGACTGGAATATATGGCCTACTGAGGTCCCTTCCAGTCCTGAGAGTCTGTGGGTCAGAAAATGGCCTGTTGGGCAGAGTATCAATTCACGTTGTATTTATACGCGCGGCCTGCGGAGTGATTGCGAATCCAGTGAATGCCTTTTTGACCCAGCTTTGGGGTTCTTCACAGTTCAAGTAGCTTCTTAATCTGTGATTCCCAAGCAGTTAAGCACACACAGTTTTGTAACTGTTTCTCTGCCAGTTAATAAATTGCTCAGTAATGTGAGATGACTGACTCTTAAATTGGAGGGGCCCTGAAAAAACACAGTCACTGTCGGCTCTGCTGCTCGCTAGTCCAGAACTTCCGCATCTCGTGGCCGTGCTCCCGTGGTCACGCTTTCAAATGCTGACTCAACAGAGCCATCTACCCACAAATCACTTGTAATCTTAAGCATGTCACTTGCTGCAGGGAGGAATGAAGACATCTTGCCTAAATCTGGCTTTTGAAGAGGTGTGCAGGTCCAGTTTTACTGTTGCATCATTGAAATTTGGGTCCAAATCTTAGTTGAGATTTTTTTCCCTGGTCCCTCACAATTAAAGTTGTTTTATTCCATGTGATTCCCATAAACTGTCCTAGATTCAGAGACTGGGTTAAAGTACAAGATTTCCCACCTAAATTTAATATACCCAACTTTTATTTAGTTTCCTAAAACATTTACTGTCAGTGGGAGCATTAATTAGATTTGCTTTTTTCATGCAAACATCTCAGACGTGCCTCTGACTTTGCAAATGCCTCAAATGTCTCACTTTATAGGTATTAATATTATTTGGTTCAAGATTTAAGGCCATTTCTGCAGCATTTGAAATCCCTAAAATTCTGTACAAGTTTGAATACAATGCTTAGTGGTGCAGTGTCTGACTTCCTTTCCACTTGGACAGTAAGTCATGTGACTTGTTCTCATCCTGTCCCCAGAACTTGCAGTTATGTGCACTGTAGTGTGTTCACCGGATTTTAAAAAAAAAAGTTAAGTGAACCATGTTAATAAAGAAGCAAACTTCTGACTCCCTTCCTGTTGCATTTTTTGGAGCAATCCAATTGTGGGAGTTTCCTGAACAACAAAACATTTTCCGTTTCTTTGCATTTCATGTGCGCAGCAGACAAATTGTGTATGTGTAATTGGTGGCGAGCTATTGAGAACAGATTCTCTACAAGAAGACTTCTCATGCTTTCCACAAAATACGTAGCTCCATCTTCCAGACCTGCAATAATAAAATCAGCTTTCAGTGTTCTCTGGAAAGAGCATTTATAATTCATAAGTTTCTATTTTTCAACTTTGCCATGAACTTCAGATATAACCGATCCATTAGCTTCAGTATTATCGTTTTATTGATTCAGGCTGATGCTGTCTTTATAGCCCTCATCACTTGTGTCCCAGACACGTTAAATGTTTTTAATAGACTGTGTTTGTTGACTTTTTTTTAAAGTGTGTAAATCAAGGATTCAGTTGCAAAGAAAACGCTCCCTCATGGCAGCAGCTAACTTTGCAATTGTGAGGCTGTTACTAAACATTAGAGAGGCCATTTCTTTCCCAAAATATAAGGAAGCTAGCAGATTTACCCATTGCTCGGATCCTTCACTCAATTAAGGTGTTTTGTTTTGTTTTTTAAATAAAAGGATAACATACCTGCTTTATATAAACGATTGTATTTTTCAAAAGTAGTGTTGTTTTATGAAGTTTATGTTGATTTCTGAGTTCTTTTAAAAGGGATTGTTAAAATTTGTCGATTACGTTTTTTAACAATTTTATTTAAATGGGAATTCCATTAAGTGTATTTTTTTCTTCATCCCTATAAACGCTTATTTGTGTTTTTTAACAAAAAAAAGGGCTATAGTCAATTTGGCTTCCAGTAAAACTATCTTCTAGTTTTCATACCTTAAACATTGATTTAGCTGTTCCAAACCAGAGCATTACTACAAATTTCTTCGTTTCATCTCTTTTCTGTAAGGTTTATTGAGAAACAATCCTATTTGAGGTTCACCCTATTTTTTGGGCTCATCTTGGTTCAGTAATGTCACTTTCAAAGACTGTACTTTATTTGGTAACTTTTGTCTCTTCTGTATGGTGTGATGAGAAGCAATCCCATTCCAGGCACATCCTGTTTTCCTGGCATAACCAAACCCTTCCATTGCATTACATTATAAGAGGAAGCTGCAAACCAAATTTGGTGTCCTAGATCTTACCACGTAGAGGAGTTTTGATCAAACAGACAAGTTCTTTAAAATATATACAGATTAAACCACCCTAGTCTGGCATCCTCGGTGCCAAACCAGAGAATTTGCTGAACCATGGAAGGCCAGTATTGTCTAGCAGCATTACTGACACTTCCACTGCTTGCTGGATTCTTAGAAGACACTTAGGGTTAAATAAGAGCTAAATGACCGCACAGAACCATGGTGGCTGTAAACAAACTTTATGGGACTGCAGGAAAGTTGGCCTCACCCAAATGTACATCCAGCTATCTAAAATCATGCTGGACCGCAGATATTGCCAGACTAGAGAGGTTCAACCTGTAGTAGATTATGCACTGCTGCAATGAGTAATCAAACTAGAGTTTATTTTGCTGCAAAGCTTGTTTGGCAAACTATCACTTGCTTTTCTTGGCTAAATAGCTGTCTCTGAATTACCTTACCATGGCTGGAAAACCTCAAACCCCATCTCTTTTAATCATAGACGTCAGTTAGTACACTGACAGACACATATGAAATGGATTTGGTATAGGGTGTTCTGCGTGGTGTATTTCTTATTGCTGCTAGTTTCCCCGGGCATTACTTGTGGTATGTTTATGCTCCCAACCCTTCCCCTCAGCTTATTCTCTTGCTTTGCTCAGCCCTTGACCACAAACTTGACACAACTCAGTATATTGCTCTGCTCCCCTCAGTCCCACCAGCAACCTCCTCTGTGGGACCCCGAGGCACTATCACAGCACAAATAATGACCACTGGCAGTTCAGAGCAGCTGTATCTTGTGTCCTTTAGCCTACTCCGGCCTCCTCTAATATGCTTGTGGGGGAGCAGGAAACTGACGCCAATCACTTTTTTCTGGTTAATGAGGATATTTTCTGCTTGTCTTGACCACTTGGCAAAGCTGAAATTGATATTTTTTCTTTGTCCTGCTTTTCTGACTTCCTGAGTCTTTGACAAAATTTTAATGCTGTACACTGAAGAGTAAAAACACAAATTTCAGAGTGGGTTCTTTCTCATTGAAACACGGTCTGCTCAAAGCACATTATGGCAAGAACAGCCTTTTCTTATAAGCTCAGTTGTTTTCTACTTGCTCATCCAGTTGTATGATGGATTTCAAGAAAGATGTGGAGAAACTGGAGAGGGTCCAGAGAAGAGCAACAAGAATGATGAAAGGTCTAGAGAACATGACCTATGAAGGAAGGCTGAAAGAATTAGGTTTGTTTAGTTTAGAAAAGAGAAGACTGAGGGGGGAAATGATAGCCGTTTTCAGGTATCCAAAAGGGTGTCGAAAGGAAGAGGGAGAAAACTTGTTCATCTTGGCCTCTGAGGATAGAACAAGAAGCAATGGGCTTAAACTGCAGCAAGGGAGGTTTAGGTTGGACATTAGGAAAAAGTTCCTAACTGTCAGGGCAGTCAAACACTGGAATAAATTGCCCAGGAAGGTTGTGGAATCTCCATCTCTGGAGATATTTAAGAGTAGGTGAGATAAATGTCTATCAGGGATGGTCTAGACAGAATTTGGTCCTGCCATGGGGGCAGGGGACTGGACTCGACGACCTCTTGAGGTCCCTTTCAGTCCTAGTATTCTATGATGTGGCCATCACATACTACCATGATCAGCATAGGGAGGACCTAAATATCAAAGCGGTAATACTTTTTCAACCTATGGAGGTTTTAATACAGGTTGAACCTCTCTAGTCCAGCAGTCTCTGGTCTGGTAACATCCATGGTCCAGCATGATTTTAGTTAGCTGGCTGTCCACTTGGGTGTGGCTAAGTTTCCTGAAGTCCCATAAACTTTGTTTACAGCCACCAGTCCTGGCTCTTGGCTCTGTGCTGTTATTTAGCTCTAACGTACCCCTAAATGTCTTCTCAGAGCTCAGTAAGCAGTGGAAGGTCACGATGCTAGACAATATCGACCTCCCATGGTTTGGCAAATTCTTTATTCAGCACCAGTCAGGTTCCAGGGGTGCTAGAGTAGAGAGGTTCAACTTCTTCTTACAAATGATCTTTAAAGCATTTGCTGAAGCAGAAGAGCTTGTGTAATGCTCTGCAGTACACTCTCTGAAGAAGTAGAGATGATAAAACTGGGCCAGTGTGTGCCTGAATCAGATCTGGGAATGAGCTTCAAACTTATAGGGCCAGCCAATGAATTAAGGCTCATCTGCACTAGATGGGTAGACATTTTAACTGGCCTGTGTGGAAAAAAATCACATTTCAGACACACACTAGGGAACTTTGCAACTCTGAGAGGGGTATCCGTGTTAGTCTGTAGCTTAAAAATACCACTAAAAACGAGTGGTCCTATAGCACCTTAGAGACTAACAAATATATATTGTCTGTGTAGCGAGCACAGGGCACAGCCCCCTAGTCTATATAAAATATATTTTTGTTAGCCTCTAAGGTGCTACAGGACCACTCATCTTCAAAAGTTTTTTTTACTAGGGAACCCATTAGAGTGCATGTGGGCTGGTTAATGCCCAGCAAACTAGGCTGCTGTAGACATTCATCCCTCTAGTGCGAACACTGCGTATAATCTCTCACTTTCTTTAAAAACTCCATTAGAGCTAAGATCTTACTTGTGAATACAAGCCAGTTTTTTATTGTTATAGGTGTGTTTTACTACATCCTGTATGGTGTGGGGCTGGGGGCATGAGATGGAATTGTATCGTACTGTTACTGAGTGGTTTTATATGAAGGACATAGTGAGCAAAATTCAACCAGCTACTGTTTAAAATCTCATTAACACATTACCCCGGATTCTAGAACATCTCTCACATGCGGCACGGCACCTGTGCTGATCTTGCCCAAGTCTCGTTCTGTTTTGTGATGAACACTTTTAAGCACACGTGTCACATTTCTCTGTTTCTTTTCCTTTCTCTGAATTGCTGCTTTACTTTAGACCATCAGTGTTCTGCACTGAATTTTAGAATTCTTCAAGCCTTGGCTTTTCAGTTCACTGTAACAAACACTTGATGCTTTGTGCTTTTGATTAAATAGCACTGGCTCACCCGCTTCGACAAGCCCAAGTCTGCAAATCTCAGTTCTATTTGTGGCTTTATCTGTTCTTGATTTTTATCACTGTTTGGCCATGACCACAAATTCCAGCTCTGTTATTTTATGGGAGATTTTTTTTGTTGTTTTTTTTAAAATCCTAGAAACCTTGAAAATGAAACTTTTCACTATTCAGTGACCTTAACTTGTCATGGTTCATGGCTACATTGGGAATATCTCATGGTAGAAAAGATTTATGCCTCAGTTCAAACTAGGGAAAGATGTGTATGGGGAGGGGGAAACACTTGTCCAATGGAAAATCTGTTCTGGGGTTGTGGTTATCTCTATGATGCAGTAATAAAAGAGTTTACCAGTTTTGAAAGTGTTTGTTTTTTAAATGGAACTATGCATAATACCTTCCTTCTCAAGTCGCCTCTAATTGTTCTCAGTAATCTACCTAATTGCCATCCATGTGAAAATAGTGCTGTATTCGTGTAGCATAAAGATTAACCTATTGGTATCTGAGAATGGGTTTCATGTTTTTGACCTCTACTGATTAATCACACTTCCATTTCCTCTGTGATTTTCTACTTGGAAATTCTTAGAAAATTGATATCTGTAAATGACCGTTTTTAAAGTAATTATTTTAAATACTGAACACCAGTATTTAATACCTACCTAGTTTATTCATATGGCTAACAAAGTATGCCTCTTTATTGCAACAAAGAGCTTGTACAAACATATGCCCTTCAGGAGAGGCACTGTCTTTACTGTGTTTGTACAGCAGCTAGCATCATGCAGGCCTGGTTCGTGAATGGGTCTTATAGGCACAGTGGATAAGGCAAATGATGATAAAGGGAGACTTTGATTAAGCAGGGCAGGTTGTGCTTGTGTGCTAATGCTTCATTTGGATTTTGGTAGTTACTTGAGCTCGTGGAGGGAAGTTACTTTTATAAGTAGAACTCAAATCCCAAGTCTCTTAAATTATTGTTGTTGCTGAATTATTCTTTATTGATTCATTGATTCTCTTTTGATTTATTGTTCTACTTCTTAAAAGTTTAGTACATAGAATTGATTCTACCAGTACCAATCACAAGGAATTAGAGCTTCAGAAAACCCTTTTAGTATGTCTTGGCCCTCTTTCGTAGTGACCATGAGAATTCCATCCTTTTTGTGGTTTTTGTTAAAGATAAAGAAATATCTTAATCGGGTTCTCCTTTTCCAGAGTTACTGCAGGAAAGAATAGCACAGCTTTGCTTCAGGTGACACATGTTGCAACATGGGGAACTGATAGAGTTTCCAGGACACTTACCTGCCTTGCAGAAGTTTCTTCATACAAGCTGCTCCCCGAGTTACGAACAAGTTATGGACCAACACTTGGTTTGTCACTCAAAGTGTTCGTAGCTTGGATCCCATAGAGCTACATGGCGACCGCGCTGTTCGTAAGTGCGGATCACTGTTCGTAACTCGGATCCACATTTACGACTACTTTGGTCATAAGTGCGGATGGTCATAAGTGGAGGTGGTTATAACTCGGGGAGTGCCTGTATTTGCAAGGTAGAGAATTTTGCTTCTGTGCATGTAACTGATTTAGGGAATTATTGTTGTTATGTGGATCTGAATATAGTGACTAGTTAGGAATAGGATAAGGGTCATTTTTTTTTCAGAAGTGCAGCACTCCTACAATTCTGTTGAGAGACTCGATTAAGTAACTTGACCAAGGGTATACAATCCAAAACAGTCAGGTTTCATAAGGTTTTGGCTGCTAGAGTTCTATTTTAACCGCTAGACAGTTTCCCTCAAAGTCACTAGTATCTACAAGTCTATGCTCTGTCCAAATTACTAGGTTCGCATATGCATGTTTTCAAATACAGTACTCTGTTATCGAGGCACATTCTTCCGTAAAATGATGCTTCCCTGAATACAAATGAGATTTGTCTAGCTTTTATAAAATGTTGCATATTTCCTCCCAGTAGGATGAATAAAGCCAGAGCTGCCTAGCTAGTCATATTATTTTTCTGGCTATATGCTTTTTTTTACCCCAGACTCATTTATCATTTTTTTTTTACTGGTTGCTATGGCTGTCTAGGACTGGCCCAGGTTTCCCTGAGGTATTTCACAATTGTAGGTTAGAAGTGGAGGGGATTAGCTGTGTTTTAGCTCCGCAGAAAAATAAATCAGCTTATACATTTGCTTTACCAAACCAGTTATGCAGTTAACTTCATTGCACGTAAACACTGGAACGTCTGCACAAGTGACATTCTTCCGAATTTACTGAGGGCCTGTTGTTTGCCTTAGTTAAGAAGAGCTCAGCCACGTAAGTTGACTGCATGGCTCTGTCCTGCGAAGGGGTGTGGACATTTAAGCTAAAGTCACTGTTTCCATTGTAGCCAAACTTGGTCATAGCCAAAAGCTATCACTATCTAGGCACACGCACAGGAATTTGTTTGACTGTTTTCAAGAGGCATGTCACACCCCTACATAAACATGCACATGTGTTATATACATAGCAGTATGCTCAAATGTGCCCTGGAGCCATCTGTATGAATGTGTCCACAAGTATTTGGCTGTGTTAGGGAGATATGGAGAGAGCTACTTCTGTGCCCTGCTGTCTGGGGGGGGTGGGGGGGGGCAAGGACTTGTGTCCCTTCTTCCCAACACTGTCACTGATAGCTGTGTAATGGCCCATGTGAAATCATTCTTGTTGGGGAGAGATCACTTTAAAAAAAAAAAAACCAAACAAGCCAGCCCTGTGTTTTACATCGTGGCTGACAGTGGCAAGAGAGATGGCCAAACTCTGATTGTATGCAGATGGAATTACCTCTCACGCCCTGTGTACCAGAGAAGGCTTTCGGGGCTGTACATGGGAAAGCTTGTGCTATCCTTGCCAGCGATCCAGAACAGAGCATTGCTGCCTCCAGGATTGTGACTCAGACAGCTAACTGTAAAAAGACGAGATACAAATAGTTTGGCTCTATGTGGAATGATCCTAGGAGTCTAAATTTTGTAGGGAGGGATAGGCACACTCTCTTGAAATAGGCGATTCCAAGAGTTACACATACACACTTCTGCTAGGTCTCTGCGAAGCTTTTCTCTTAGTTTCCCCCTGGTGCAACTACTCACGGAACTCCAGGGATAGGAACGTTACTATAGACTTCCTGCTGGCATTTTAACCAGCCAGCTAATGGTGGTTGAAATGCAACAGCTTGGCTATGTTAATATTCCTACCAGCAGAGCTGGCCACTCAGTAGCAAGAGGAAGTCGAGAACAGGGAAAGCTTTAGGCTGATGGTTTGGGTCCTAACATTCAGTTCTCCATCTGTTTTAAACAGAGATCTGAGCTGGGGAGGGCTCTTTACACCTGTCTGCTTCTCTGATATAGTTACTCTAAGGCTCTCGTGAAAGCCTTATTAGTGCTGCGTTTAGTCTTCGATAGCAAACGCTTTTCTCTACTGCTTTGATGTGAATTTTCTGGGCAGAGTGCACTCAAGGGTTTTATTAAAGCCTGGCTCTTTTTTTTTTTTTTTTTTTTTCCTCTGTCTCCCTGTGCAACTGTGATTTTCTTGCTTTTTTTACTTGAAAATGGTCTGGTTGTCCATGAAGAAAAGGCAGAGCAGAAGATGCAATGCAAGTGACATTTGTCAGCTTGTCTTCCTAGTTTGAGGTCAAGTATCGGAGGGGTAGGTGTGGTAGTCTGTAAGACAGATTTATCTGGGGTTCTGGTCCACTTGGAACTGTGCACTTGGGTGCTGTGTCAGATCCATTTGACTGAACCTTCCCAGAGCTGATCTGATCTGAGTGTCTGTATTACTCAGTTGTGGGCTGTGACCACAACTCTGTGCCAGGGCTGGAGGAGACTGGTCTGGCTCAGCAGGACGGAGGGGCTCAGTGGTATTCCAACACATCAAGTAACAGTCACAAGGGGACTCTTTTGACCAAAACCATCACACCACTATGCAGCCCTCTACTAGATCTCCTTTCTCTGTGGCAGGGGTGGGGAACCTCAGGCCCGGGGTCCGGATGCAGCTCCCAGCTTGTCTGCATCCGGCCCCATGAGGTTCAGCACTGGGGGGCTTGTGCTGGTGCTCCAGCCCCCCCGGCCGGCCACCCACAGGACTGGAACACTTACAATCTACCAACCTGGGCCCTCTTAGGCTCTGATGTGCAAGGGGAAGGTGGGGAGTGTCTTTCTCCCTCTGTCAGAGGCTTCTCACTTGTGTGCAGCCCCCACCTGATTTTTCTGTGGGTTAGCGGCCCCCGACCCATAAAAGTTTCCCCATCCCTGCTCTATGGCATCAAATATAAGCTATGTGTCTTCCCTTTCATCTCCTATTAAGAGTTACTCTTGCCTCTGATCATCCCTTGATGCCAGCCTCCATCTTTCACTTGTTAACTTGCCAAATGGGTAACTTTGTGCTTTCTCGTATGCTCCTCCTTAAGTTTGGGAAGAGCACCCTGCACATCTGCAAAGTCCATGTAATTGTGCCCCTTAAATCGCTCCTTAAGACTTTGCTCTGCTATGACACCCTATAGTAATCTCAATAAGAGCTTACCTGCCCGTGCGCTGAAGCCGCTGCCTGTCATTTGTGTTCTGAGGTTGTAACCACGGAATTAATGAAAACTGCACTTGCCTGCTTTCTCTGAGGGTTTGTGGACATCGTTTAGGCCACTGAGGACAGACTCGAGAGGGACATGTTGTGATCAGGTTAATAGTGTTTACATATCAGCTAGATTAACTGGAAAAAATTAGCTCTCTCTGACATTCCTACTAGTGGTTTGCATTTTCTCTTATGCTTGCACCTTTGTTTATGGTCTCCCATTCCTGGTAAATTCAGGTTCTTATGCATGAGCCTAATGGTAGAACTTTGTGCAGAATTGTTTAAATCTGTTTTCATTTAATATTTATAATTGTATGGAAACCTCTTTATTGAATTGAATCATGAGCAAAATCCTAAATCAGCTTGATTACTCTTCAAGGGAGGCTCAAGAATGATTTCTTTCAATTTCCACTGTGATGAATCTTTAGCGTGTACCGTTTTAAAAACACAACTTACCAACAGTTAGGAAGTTTTATATTTCCAAAAGTTGAGACATTTTTCTGATAGGATTCGGTGTGAAGACAGTTGCACTCTGGTTTGACGGTAGAGTTTTTTTTTTTTTTAAATGGCTTATTTTTTTCCCCTGGAAGACTTCATGTATTTTGTGAAAACTTGAAATCACAAATATTTTGGTCAACAACAAAAATATTTATCTCTTTGGGGAAGGCTGCTGTGGTGCCTCATAGAAGTTATAGTTTGGGTGGGTCATGTTCATGCTCCCCTGTGCAGTTGCTAGTTGGAATATATCTCCCATGATGCACCATGGTCCCCCCCTTAGGAAGGAGAATTAGTATATAATGGGAGTGTCTTGCCATGGTGCACCATGGGAGATGTTATCCGAATTCTAGGCTGGGCTGATTTAGTCGGGGTTGGTCCTGCTCTGGGCAGGGGGCTGTACTCGATGATCTCTTGAGGTTTCTTCCAGCTCTAAGATTCTATGAATCTGGAGAGCCTGGCTCATGGTGGAGAGTAGGGCCATTTGGCAACCGAACTACATGTCCCATGATGCACCAGGGTAGCATTTCCAAACAAAAAAACTTTGGATATTATGTCAAAATATTTTACTTGAAAACCTAAGTGTTTTGTTAGCCAGCCTTGGTGGAGTCACTTACACTTCCTGTCTCGTGCTCAGCTTGTGTGTGTGCTTCTGTGGACCTGTGACAGCAGCAGCAAAGCTGAAAGTGAAGTCGGCTGAACTTGCTCCTGCTCCGCTTGGGGGCTCTCAGGTGTCCGTGTCAATAAGGGAACAGAACAACATCGCTTTATAGCTCTAAACGTTGGCTATTCTGGATCAGAAAAAGGGTGAATGTTCCTTTAGACCTAAGCTGCAGACATAACAGACTGATCCATGTGATATACAAAGAATCTATTTAAAAAACTCGCCAAAACACACAAATTTGAACAGTCTTACTCTTTAAGGGGATTCATGTGGGTTATCCTTTCTTCTTCTGCCCCAGCTGAGGTTGTTTACTCATTGAAACAACTTAATTCAGTGCATTAAAATAGTGACCTTGTAGGGATAACTAAAACATGTTCTCTTCTTTCCCCAGTGAGTGCAGATGAAAAATGCCTGTAGCTACACAGCTGGTCAGCGGGTGCTTGGTAAAGCGGTGTATAAAAAGCAACAGCATTACCACAGTATATTGCCTTGTTAACTGTACAATGCACAGCTGTTTTCTGCAGACTCACCTGTGGGAAGTCCTATGGATGTGCTAGTGTACTGCAAGACATCTAGCTAAACACGTGTGACTGGCCCTGTCTGAGACAGTAATCTCCCCAGGCATTCAGGAATGGATTTGAAAGTAGCCATCCTGCTACAAAAGTATTTCAAAACCCAGTTACAAAGGGAGACAGCTGAACTGGAATTCATTTGCAAATTCAACCCCATCAGTTTAGGACTAAATAAGGCTCTCAACTGGTTAACTCACGACAAAGGCAGTTTCCCCTCTCTGGATATTCACATCTCCACACCAAATGCTGTGAATGACCCACTTCCACCCTGACTCAATTAGCCTCATTAACACAAGCAACTTCTCCCTTGTATCTCCCCTTGCTTCTGTCACTGCCGTGCCAATTCATCTGATGAAGTGGGTTTTACCCACAAAAGCTTGTGCCCAAATAAATCTGTTAATCTGAGATGCCACAGGACTTTGCATTGTTTTTGCAGATACAGACTAACATGGCTACTATCACTCTGAGACTTTGTGCCTGAGTACAGTGAGCCAAGCACTGTCTCAGTCGGAGACTAAATTCACTCTCCTGTTAACTGCTATCTCACCAGACTGTGTTCTTCCTGCCCATGGAAAGGAGAGAGGGGCAATGCTGCTGCCAGCCCCTTTGTATTAATTATTGTAAGGAGAGGTATGTGGAAAGAGTATTCCCATGGCTAGATGGTAAACAGCAAAGGACAGCAGGTCTGAATGGAGCAGGCCAACTCAGAGTAACACCTGCAGGAGTAAGGTTCAGTGGCTTTTGAGGTTGGGGTAGAAAGAGCTGTGGAGAAAGGAGGTAGGTGTGGGGACTAGGGCAGGCGGTGAAGGAGGGTTAGTGGGGATTCATATAAAGCCCTCTGGCAGTTGTATCAGCAGAGATGTGAAGGTTTCGGTGGATTTGCGGCACTATCGCGCTGTATCAGTGATAGTCAGTGTAGACCACAGCTTCAGCTGTCTCGGTTCTTCTCTGACCCTAAATCCAGTAGGCACGTTGCAGTGCTTCGCTCACCAGACGTTGAGTGTTCCATTTCTGGCTTCCAGCATAGCCACAGGTTTTGTGCCTGACTGTCACGCTTGCGCTGAGGCCTTACGCAAACCATTACCTTTCTCACTGTTTCAGTTTCCTCATATGTAAAATGGGGTCATGCGCTCGTCCCTCAAATGGGTGTGGTGAGGATCAGTCCATAAATAAGAGGTTCTTTGCGGCTACAGCGATGGAGTTTGGAGGTGCCCCCAGATGGCGCATGCATGGGAAGGAGGAAGAGAACACGAGCCGAAGCTGAACGAAGAAGGAAAAATGACACCAGCAAAGACATTGGGATGCAGAACACAGAAATGATCTGAAAGGCAGGAGAGAGGGTCAAGACGTTACAGAAGCAGAGACAATTACTTTTAATATATTTAAGACATAATTAAAATTCTACAATAAAATTGATGGGAATGCTAGAAAGTATTAGCTGCCCTCTTATCACTGTTATTCCAGGTGTACGTAAGGCGCTAGAAAAAGTAGCATCTTGGTTGTCCAGTATCTATAGTGGAAGCTATTTAGTATCTAAGATGGAAGGTAATGCGAATCAGTCTTGATCGCTTTCCCATGTTACCCAATCCTGCTATGAGTAGGATTGAATGACCATTTTTAATGCTGGGGGAAAGCCAGAATCATCTTTCCGCTGGTGGAGCAGTACAGGCCCCGCCCCTTGCCCCCTGAGCCTGCTGTCATGGACGATCAGAGAGGTCTTTATAATCTTTAACTTGTATGAATTGGTGAGACTCTACTGAAAGGCTCATTAAACATAGCTTGGATGTAAAAACGAATGGGACTTTTGAAGTCCTTAAGCATGAGCGGTGCAATAAAGAACTTTCTTTTAGTTGGCCAGCAGGTTGAAAATACAAGATCAGTCCCTGTTCTGTCCTTACGAACTCCGTTTTCAAACCACAAAGGCACAGCAGTGCTTAGGGGAGTGCTGATCTGTTTTTTCAGACATTTTTCTTAGAGAACCTTCTGTCTAGGCCTCCTTGTTCCTAAGAGCCCAATTTGGATCCCTGCAGTGGAGGCATTGTTTAATTGTGCTCCTGGGATTTAATTCTTCCCAAAGCATCTCGTCTACGTTTCATGTCTTGGGCGGGCAGCACACTGTGACGTATCCTGCAATTTTGTACCACGTTAGAGTCCCTAGGCTATGGCAGTTCCCTGCTGTTTCCATTTTCCAGACAGAAGGTGAGTGCAAAACCGAACTGTGGAAGAGAAACACTGGCAGGAGAGCGCCAGTTATTTTCTACATAACACACATGCATCGTGGGCTTTAAATTCTATTAATTCCTTGTGTGAGCTGTTTCCAAAATACATTCTTCTCATGCTGAAAATTGAATTTATAGACCAGTGCTGCCAGCAAACCCAGCAGATTATATCATTGTTGCTTTCTCTTGTCAGCCCCTCTGTTAAATTTTGTGTAGATCAGACAGCCTGGCATACATTATACCAACAATAAGGTTAATTTATTTCATCATCCCTCCATTATTTTTAATTTAGTAAAGGCTATGAGATAGACATGAAAGAGATTTTATTCATTATACTACAGTTTTATGTACCTTTGAGTAACAATTTGCTAGGACACTGTTTGCTGGAGTGTTTTTAGACTTAATTTTAAGTATCTAGTTCATATATCAGCTGTGGTCATAAGATGATCCTTAATTATTAGTGAACATGCTTGGAAGTACAGTGAGGGTTTTTTTTAATTATGGCTAACATTGCAGGGTTGTGCTCTTCATCTGCACTTAATACTTCACAATTGCTGGTAGCTGTTCAAAACTGCAAATGGCTTCTGAAAATCCACAATAAATCTAACCTATATATGATCTGCCACATTTTAAAAAACCAAACCAAACCAAGCTGGATATTAAAACCATACTGAAGAAAACCTATTTACATTGAGATAAATTACACATACTGTGTGGTGATGGGAGCAATGTGAAAAATGCCTTTATTTCTGTAACTATATGATAAACTGCATTTAATTTAAAGTTTTGGCTACATCACATGCATTCTGCTTTCTAATGCATCAGGGATCCTTCTAAAATTCCACAATGTCTTAGCCTCACGCTACGTAAAATATTACCACAATACTTCCTTCTCCACACTCCCTAAATACAGACTTTCTTCCAAAGTTACACTGCTCTGAGGTACTTGATTGGATCCCCAATGAAATGTCCCAGCTTGGAACTAGAAACACAAGCGTTGTTTTTCACTTTGGAGAGATGAGATTCCAGACTTCCCTGTGATAGACAGTGTGTGCCTGGCCTTTGAGAGGAATGTGGCAATTTGATCCACATGCCAATAACCATCGCTACCACGCACCGTCGCATACCTACTATATATTTGAGAGAGTTAGTGTGTCTGGCCGGGTATCTGTCTGTCCATCTGTTTCCATCAAGAACTCTTCCTAAACAGTCAGCGCTAGGACCCCCAAATTCAGCATACAGCTTCCTCTTATCCTAACTTAAAGCCAGGTCAGGGTTTGGTTGAGCCAGGAAAACAAGATACGCCTGGAATGGGATTGCTTCTCATAAAACCATACAGAAGAGAGACCAAATTAGAAGGCAGTTGAAAGATATTGCTAGTGGTAGTCCTCCCCTCTTCCTCCTGGTCTGGCACTGCCCCAGTCCCAAGTCTCCCACCCCTAAGTGCCCTTTAGGTAGTCGGGGGAGGGCTGAAGCCCCCCCCCCCCTCATTCATATGGGAATATTGCTGTCTGTTCCCCTTAGTCAGGGAGCAAGGGGAAAGTGCATAGCTTGTTGCATTCCTCACTCTGGATGGGGAGCACAAGGGGACGGACGAATGTAGACCTTCCCTAGCTGGGGCATGTGCATCCCTTCCGTGGCTGTGCTGGCTGGAGCTGCAGCAGCCATGGAGAGGCGCCTCTCACCTGGCTCCAAGCTAGCGATGTGAATGACAAGTCGACTAATGAACTATCCAATAAACAAATACTTATCCGATAGTCGAGTCAACTCTGCTTCCCCTTGCTGTCTCTTGCCTGGGGTCTGCCACTTTAAAACACTGTATTCAGCCTGGGGCCAGCTGGGGACCGGACTCTGATGCTGGGCTCCCTGCAGCCTGATGCCAGAGCTTATCCATTTTGAATTTAAAAAAATTGAGCCATATTTATTAGACACCAAAATTGTGCACACGCTTTCTAGACGAATGAAAAATACAGTCCCCTGCAGAATTTAGACTGTGATGAGCTAGTTGACAGAGTAAGGGGAAAAGAGGATAAAGAGCTGCAGTTGGGTGACTGGTTTGCATCTTGGTATCTTTGTCTTTGGTACATTTTGTTTGTAGTTTTTAAGTTAAATTTAACTTGAACTTTCTCCATTCCTCTCACGTCTGTACATGAAACACGTCTGTGAGGAATGAAGGATGTGAATGCAGGATACTAGGAGGAATTCGGCAGTGGGGATGTGGAGAGGCATGCAGGTGCGGGGGATAAGGAAACAAGGAGAAGTAGCTGAGGAACAAAAAATGCAGAATGTGGCATTTCTGTTCTGTATCTGGGAAGCAGTAGCTTTGGCCATAAGAAATTATTGCAGTGAGAATTGTTCAGACAGTGGACAAATATTTTACTTGCTTTGAAGCACCAGCTTCTTAAAAGAACTACCTTATATCCTAGCAGCTTTTCCAAGGTCTGATTGCCAATGCACTTGTGTGAAAGGAACTATTCCGTCTCCTGGCAATCGTATCACTGGATAACAAACAGTCCCACCCAGCTGGCATTATTGAGGTGATGGAGCAGCAGGGAGTTGCTGATTGGAATGCAGCGGCAACATAGACAGCTCCTCTGATTGAAGCACTCAGTATAAAACTCCTAAGAGAAGCTGAAAAGAGATTGGGAGAGAGGACAGACTAGAAATCTTTCCTTGGATTGAAATTTTCTATGTAAAGCACCCCACTTTTTTGTTTGGATTTATTTTTGCCTAGATTTGGATGGCAAGATTTATATTCACTCGTTTTACACACACCGAGTGTGCGCTGCTTTTATGCTTTTATATGACTACTCTCATGAAGCAGGCTTACCAACAGGAATGTTTGTGGTGGCTGCAGACTTTTAAGCAGATCCTGAAGAATGGGTGTGGAAAAGCAAACTTGAAAATGCCTGTTCCTTATGTAGAACCGAGACCTCTTAAATATTGAATATGTTCAACAAACTGTTTGCAAAATGTCACCTGGCTAAAATTGTGACTTTGAATTGTTTCTGCTGGCATTAAAATTGCCTGTGAAATTGTGATTGATTTTGAATAACATATATTGGAGAAAATCAGTTTTTTGTCAAGGATGAGTAATGAACAAGGGCTAAAAACAACGGTTTGGAAATACTCACTGAATTATTTTCCCAGCTGTAGCTGTGGAGCTGCTGGGTGGTATCAATATGACAGACTAAATCCTTGAACTATGACCAAGAACAGGGCTCAATTTCTTAATCTGGGCTGTAAAAGCAAGTTGGTGCTGATAGTGTAAAGCTGCTGAAATAGAGCGGTTAGAGCTGGCATTGGTGTCTTAAAGACATTGCAAAACATAAAAACTGAGCTGATCAAAAGAGGGAATTCCCACCCCACAGGAAATAATGAGATTTCAAAAATTTTGGAACTGATGGGAAGTGTTTTGATTTCAGAGAATCAATGTTTTCTCTCAGAAAAAATGTTGCACCAAACATTTTCAACCAGTTCTCGTCAATACCAATACCTAATAGAAATTGGGTGTGTTACTGCCTGCTTTAAATTATTCTGTTTGCTTTCTCAGGAAGCATAATGTTGGTTTCCAGTTTTAAACAAATGTTTTCTTTCCATTCCCTGTTCATTATTCAAATCCACCTGCCAGTGCAAAATATTTTTGGCCTTTGCCACACCGTTCCGTGTAACTAACTCCCAGCATCCTTTCTGCACTTGGTTCGATTTGCACCAATTTGATACACCCCTAAAAAGACTTTTCTAACTTTTCTGATTACCTAGTTTTACTATGTAAAAAAGTCCAATACATTTTCTGCATCTGACAAAGTGGGTCTTTGCCCACGAAAGCTTATGCTCCAACATTTCAGTCAGTCTCTAAGGTGCCACAGGACTCCTCGCTGCTTTTGCAGATTCAGACTAACACGGCCACCCCTCTGATACTTGACACATATTCTGTTGTAAGTTAACTGTTTTTGGTGAGTCCATGGAGTTGCAGAATGTACAGTGCTGGCAGAGAACAGAGGGTTTGGAACACTTCGCATCCCCATCTTTTTTTAATTGTTCCTAAAGTAAATCTCCAGTGTGTTGCATGTCCAATTTGAATGAATGACAAGAGCAAAATCCCTCTTGCTTTGAAGCTTGGTCTGCTATGAGTCCCGTCCCCATGCCTCCTTTCCCACCTTACGTTGTGTGGTTTCATAGCTCACTGAGCCCTATCCTGCATAATTGAGACACCTCACACTGTGTTGCTCCATCCAAGGATGTTTTCCTCCCTTCAATCTCTCGCTCCCACCCTGCAAAGAAAAGAGGAAACCCCTCCCAGAAGTCTCCAGGGGTGGGAACACTCCAACTGGCTTCTTCCCAGCTGACAGGACAGTCTGTTAAGTAAATGTTCTTACTGCCGGTGGAGATCAAATTCCTTTCCTGCTATATAACAATATTTCCTCTGGGCACAGCGATGCTCTTCTTAGCTTCCTGTAGGGGGAGAATCAAAGTGGAAGGTCCAAGAGGCAGAGGCAATCCACCACGATCCTAGCTTTCAGCACTAGTATCACGGACCTGTGCTTGTGGTGGTAACAAAGGAGGAGTCTGCTTTGTGGTAACTAATGACTTCTCCCCCCGCTTTTCTCATACCCCCCTCCCCATCTTAGAATTCAGGTTTAGCTTCCGGCCCCAAATGGATATTTCTTACTAGAAGACTTCTCTGGTGGGGCCGGGTGTGTGGGAGGGGGCCTCCTGCCAGTGCTCCTCGCATGGAAACAGATGGGATGGAGCCACAGGCCAGTTGCGGCCATGTGTGGGAGGGCAACTGTTGGGTCCTGGGAGGAGGGCAGGGCTTTGCTGTCCGGTCCCAGTGGCCTGTTGTTTGTGTTTGGTAAACTTGAGTGTTCTGTACTAAAAGGTCATTTGTTTGATCCTGACATTAGGAGCTGCATCTTGGCAAGCCCGGCCTCACAGGTGTCAGTGTTTTGCCAAAAAGCCCTGCCAGTTTGCCTACAGTAGTTTAACACCTCTGGCAATCTTAGTGCATTTGCCACATTTCATGTGTAGCTAGTGCCCCACTGTGTTAGTCTGTCACACTGGAATATGGAGAGAAACGTGGAAAGAAAAGGAAATGGGGCTGCAAAGTCGCCCAGCTGGGCAAAGGGAGCGAGTATCTGGGAGGCAATAAATTGCTGCACTGTTATGTTGGTTCCCGTAATGTGGGAGCAAGGAGGTGCACTGTAGCAGAAAGATGCTGTTTTGTCCAAAGGAGCAGGAATCAGATCAGCTCCCCTGCCCTTTTGCTAGGAGGCCGGACTAAATGACCTCTGAGATCCCTTCCTGAAGGTTTCTGACTCTGTGAGGCAGACCCCTCGAACATGCCACTGTTCACACAGCACTCTGCATTTGGGCAGGAAAGGTCTTTCTTCCACAGCGCCACGTGTGCTTCCGTGCCTGTGGCCTGCTCCTGCTTTTTCTCGGTTTTGCAAGAGTATTTGCATTCTCGATAAGCTGGACATTTGTGCAGCCGCTAAGGAGAGATTCAAATGCTGCCCCGCTGATTAGCAGAGTGTCCAGCTAGGTTTTTGTTTCTAGTTGTGGTGCACTCTCGCACATTCCTCGGTGCACATAAAAACACATCTGCACATGGATGAAAAAGATTAGAGGAAACACTGATAAGTGTGCACACTTCATGAAGCACGTGTATGTATCGCTTTTTGGCATGCAGTTGCGGGGGGTAGGGAGCCTTCTGAAGTGTAGGGAATGTCTCATTGGTATGATAGGCAATTTGAAGAGGGCAAACCATTCAGGAGAGTTTTCCCTGAACTTCTTATTTTCATGTTTAATGGTTTTGGGGGGAGAGGGGAGTAAGAACATAACGGCCGTACTGGGTCAGACCAAAGGTCCATCTAGCCCAGTAGCCTGTCTGCCCACAGTGGCCAGCACCAGCTGCCCCAGAGGGGGTGGACCGAAGACAATGATCAAGCGATTTGTCTCCTGCCATCCTTCTCCAGCCTCTGACAAACAGAGTCCAGGGACACCATTTCTATCCCCTGGCTAATAGCCTTTTATGGACCTAACCTCCGTGAAATTATCTAACTTCTCTTTAAACTCTGTTATAGCCCTAGCCTTCACAGCCTCCTGTGTGCAGAGTGTTCTGGTGCAACTGTGCCTGAGCCAACACTTGAGTATAAATAACTTTAGATAGGGGAATCTCTTATGAAAAGGCTTTTGGGTTTCTAGGGTTTTTTTTAACCTTGTCCATTTTAAATAGACTTTGGTTGTTCTTGCACTTTGAAGTATGACAAGTTTGAAGTAGGACCCAGGTGGAGGAAGAAAGTTTTGTAGTGTCAGCTGTTACCTCAGTGTGAGGAGATGGAGCTGTATGACGTATCTGGTCCTCTCTTGTTCCTGTGATTTATTGGCTTACCCTGTTGAAACTTCTTCAATTCAAACTTGTATAGAAACCACTGCTCTACCTAGGCAAGAGTCCATCTCACATGGGCTTACAATGAACTGAGTTTTAACCCTAAACTCTGAATTTCCTGGCTCGTGTGGGTTTAAATTGGGGATCCTGTTTGCGCATAGGGTTTTTTGTGGTTTAATTGAGCAGTCAATGTGAATTTTGTGGTATTTGTGTGTATATATGAGAGAGAGAAACATTTCCTAGAGTTCGAATAGACATAAACAGGTGGGTTTCCAGCAGAGACATTTGCATTTGAAAACCTGCTCTAAATGGACGGGGATTTCCCAGGAGAAGTAGCACCAGCAGCGAAACTTCCCGATCGATCAGCATAGAATCGAGTGAGCATTTGATGTGCAAAATCTTGGGGCATAAAGACAGGACCCAAGAATAAGCTCTTTTGTGGCTTTGTTTAATTCCTGAAAACTGTGACCAAAAGGCTTTTATCATTTAAAAAAAATGTGTTAATCGGCCAGATTTCGGTTAATAGGCTAGCTCACTGGAAAATATTGGAAGGATCTTTCATGAAATTGTAAACTCTATTTCAAGTTATAGTTCAAAATAAACATTGAAATCTGGACCCTGAACTTTTACTCTGCAATCTTTTTATCTCAGTAACCCTAAAAGAAAGGGGTGTGAGAGCCATGCACTAAACTCTACATTCCTCACTCCCTTCAGTTGAAGAGTTGGAGACATTTAATTTGTTGTGTTAAACTGTTTTTTTAATCACCTCTTATCTGACACATGGTTTTCTTTTCTAGCTCTAACTATAATGAAATCTTTTCCCTTGCTTATTACAGCACTTCTGTTCCACACCCAGCCTCTCTGGCCAAGTTGCCATTGGTACTTGGAGTTTATTTTGATTCGGGGGGGGAATCAAATGAGCTTTCCAAGAAATGCAGCTGTAAAAGATGACTTCTCGACTTTCAAATAAACAGTGAGGGTGTCTGGTGGAGAAACTAAGAATTGCTACAGTAAATTAGTCCAGATCTCTTCAGTCTCTCATTGCCTAATATTGTATATTGATGACACAATTCCTGGCAAACGTCCTTCACTCAACAGGATTAATTCATAACCACCCAAATAGCACCATAAAAGTTAGCAGGACTGCTTAGGGAGTAAGAACTGAGAGGTCAACCAGATAGATATTTATTTAAACAGGAATATTCCAGAGTAGCAATCATACAACTGGAGGGCTGAGGAGGGGGGAATGTCTCCAATGGTACAGAAACGTGTGTGCTCAGAACGTACAACACCCCTCTTCTCTGTGGGCTTAAGCGCCAATGCCGTTTACAGTAACCGTTCACGCTTTTTTCCCTGCAGGTTGTGTTGTGTGATTTTTTAATTTGAATGGAAAAGCCTTTCTCTCACCCCGGTGCAGCTGTGACATTAGACCAGTCCATTGTGGGGACAGCAAGCTCACTGCCTTTTGAGGCACAGTGTGTGATAGGCTGCGATTTCTGTGGCGTGGACACAATGCCCTTGTCTATTGATGTGATCGGGAGCCCCATATTTGCATTGGAGGACAGAACATGTCATCTGTAATGTTAATTGGCACCTGCCATCAAAGTACCGTGAACAAGCAGCATGGAATTTGGCCAAGAACCAAACAGAGGGCTCTCGGCTTTACAGAACGTGCAGAATTAGCCCTGGTGGCATTCACAGTGCAACCTTGTACTGAAATGAAAATGCCTGGGGTGTGTCATTGCACTTCAGGGGACTTCACTCTGTTTGCAGCCAGCCTTACACTTTTGCAGCGGCTTCCTCTCCTCTGTAAACCCGTTCCATTGTACCACTCCACTGGAGTGCCTTGCCAAACAGCCCCCAGATACAGTGCATGGGGCAGTCTTCTGTCTGAGTAGCAGAGGAGAGAAATTGTCACGCTTTCATAGGAGGCAAGCATAAGATGACGCTTCTGAATCCGAATCAGCTGCAGTTATCCCAGCCTACGGTGAAGAGAAGCTTTTCCACTGTTGTGGAGTGAGGGCAGAGGGCACGCGGCTGTTAGAATTGCAGCACCAGAGTGGTTAAAACATGTAGTTGTAGGAGAGAATGACTTCAGCTTTCCGGCCAGACTTGTAACAGCCTAGCTATGAACTTCTGCAGGTGATAGGCATTGCCTGCCAGTCAGTATCTTTAGGGATGTGAAAGGTTAACTGGTTAACCAGTTACCCATAGGCATTAGCCTTACTGGCATGCTTACCCCATAACTGGTTAACCGGAGGGCCGGGCAGGCCCAACTGTCAGGACCCCCTACCCCACCCATGGAGAGCCAGGCGGGCTGGCTGGACCCCAGCCACATGGTTAACTGTTTAAACAATTACAATTAAATCGTTTAACCAGTTAACTTTTATACTGCATAGTTACATTACTTCTTGGCACATCTAAGCCAGACAATGACTCTGATTTGCCTTTCAGCAGTCGTACAATATAGCGAGACGACTTTGTGTATTATATTCTCATTGCTGTCTCTCCCACCCTTGAGAAATCAAATGGGTTGATATAGTAGATGGAAGCAAGAGAAAAATGCTCTTAGCCTGTCTTCCTATGGCAGTGGTGGTCAGTCTGGAGCACTGTGCTTGCAGCAGATCGGTTAATTCACACCGTTGAATAATCTTCCTTCTTCCTTCTCTAAGGGCACGTCTTCATTCACGACGCTAGAGATCACTGTTCTGGCGTTTGATTTAGCGGGTCTAGTATAGACCTGTAAATCGAATGCCGAGGGCAGCTCTGTCTGGCGTCTGTGCTCCTTACAGTTGCGAGGAGTAAGGGAAGCTGTTGGGAGTGTTTGTTCCCATCAGCCTCCCGCTGTGGGGATGGTGCCAAGCTCTGCTTAAGATAGCTGGAGTTGCATACCATAAGCCGAACTTCCAGATCTATTGTAGACCTGGCCCAAGGGTATGTCTACACTTCAGCAGCACTGTGATCTGGGCAGTAAAAAAACGCACCCTGAACAAGGTGCTCCTAGTAATAAAGCACCATCTGTGCTGGTGCTTTTCAGCACTAAAAGTTTTGAGGCAAAGCGGGGGGGAGGGATGTTTTTTCACACCCCTGAATGACTAAAGTTTTAGCCCTGACAGTGGTAGCATATATAGGGGCACAGCCTTAGGATAGGAGCATGCAGACAATTCAGAGACCCCGCCTGGGTGGATTCTGGCAGCAGTTTTATTACTAAATATCTTTATTTTTTTCCCCCTCCACAGAAAATACCTTCTGTAGTGGCGACCATGTATCGTGGCACAGTCCTTTGGACAACAGTGAATCCAGAATCCAGCATATGTTGCTGACTGAAGATCCTCAAATGCAACCAGTACAGACCCCTTTCGGGATTGTTACTTTCCTACAGGTATGGAAAGGGAATGGCTGTTCTGGCCATCCGATTCGGGGAATTCATACTTACAATGTAGAGCTGACACCACATTCTTCCCTGGTAAATACTGGATGTACCTCCCTTAACTGGGACTCCTTGGTCTGGCAACATCTGTGCTCCGGCATGGGCCGTGGATGTTCCTGGACACAGAACCAGAAACAGGGAGGTCTGGTGGCGGGGCAGGAGCGTGTCAGGGGGCATCGGCGACTGTGTGTGTGTGGGGGAGGGGGGGCGGTGCAGGGGATGGGAATGGGCAGCACAGCAGGGAGTTCTGGCCCCAGCAGTGGCTGTGCTGCTCCAGCTGTGCTCCACCCCAGCAGCAGTGGGGCCAGCAGCATCTGGAGAACCCGCGGGGCTAGGGCAGCATTGGAGACAGGCTAGAGCCCTAACCCGGTGGCAGCACAGGCAATGAGGGGAGGGGCCTTCCCTGGTCCAGCAAATCCCCTTATTCGGGGTCAATCAGGTCCTGAGGGTGCCGGACCAGCGTGGTCCAACCTGTAGCCCCCTTTTACAGCATTTTCTGTTTAACGATTGTCTGATTTCCACCTTGCTTCCTGCAGCTTTGATCAAGAAGGTTTGTCACTGAGGAATTACAGCAGGTTTTTAGGAGGACGCTTATCTAGGTTTTCAATCTGTTGTTTATAACCGTGAGGTGTCATCCCCTTCACTCTGTTTCTCAGGTCAGGAGCGTTGACGTTGCATCAGACCCAGAAAGGACAGAAAAGAAATGTGACCCACTGAAATGTAGCCAGACGTTAATATCTATTTGGTCTAATAAACCAATGGGAAAATAAAACACTTCCACAAAGTACGCTTGGCTAATGTTGTTGACCTAAATTATATCTAAAATATTAAGGGAGTGTCAGAAGATGGCACGGCAGTTCAAGTTGCCACTAAGATTTGCATTTAGAGCAGGAGACATTTATTGATTGAATTTTAGTTGCATACTTAATGGTAGAATTTTAGTCTGCAAATCTGATACTAACCACTCTTCAGAGGCCAGTTAAACTCTCCCTCTAACAATGTAATGTGCAAGAAAAGTATTGATGAGCAGAAGAAATACTTTTTAAAAAGCCTCCTTCAAACATGGCCCTAAATCTCATTTATTTGGGTTCTTGCTAATCGACAGTCTTCCCCGTACCCCAAATGTGTCATGCTCACATCTTAGATCACTTCTGAAATGTTTTCAACTGAAACAGTTATTCCCCTCAGTCAGCAGATCCTAAATGAGTTTTACCAGTAAAACTAGCTGCTTCTCCGATCCACCGGCTGCTTTAAGGGAGCAACTTTTTCTATGGGAGGAGCTTTCTTTCCTCCTGTCCTATCCCAGAATAGTACCAAGGGAGCAGGTATTGGATGGAGAGAAGCCTGGAATTGAGACCCACACTTGTAAAGGTAGTGGCTAAGGCAGTGGCTCAGCAGGGAGTCCCCATCTGATGGCCCTGCGGAAGTGTATTAGTCTGTGTCAATGCTACACAGCCTTTAGAGACACAGTCATGCACGACTGTGTCACTAAAAGTGAAGCAGTATAGCCTCTGTTCGTCAACTCTTTTGCTGACAAAATGCTTTTCCCACCAGCAAGCGGCGTTCCTGTTGCTGGCAGGAGCACAGTCCTGCTGACAACGCGCTGTTCACGCTGGCACTTGCCGCGGCTAAACTTTTCTTTTGGGGATATGAGGGGTGTGTTTAGCACCCACAAGTTTTTGTCTTTCAGTTGCCAGGGTAAACTAAGGCTATGTCTCCACTACCGAGTTGTCAACAAAACAAAAATCCCCAGAGGGTGTTCACGCTTTCTCCCTCTGTCGACAGATCATGTCCACATTGGGGGCACCGCCATGGACAGTGTGAGCAATGCACTGTGGGTGGGTAACCCAAAGTGCAGTCTTGTGGGAAGACTGTCCACTAAAGGTTTCCTGCTTCTTCCTCTGAGGTCACTGTCAGATGGACCTCTGGTCCGATACAGTGTGACAGTTCCCATGTTGGAAGGCAACCATTTTATTTGGAGATGGGGGGAGAGTTTTCCATGCAGTGCATAACTAGCCACATTTTATGATGCTAACTGAGATTTAGCCAGTCAGCAGAGTTTACAAGTGCCTGAACTTTCCTTCATGGCCATTGTTCCTTTAACCTAGTTGAAGTTGCTAAAGCAAATAGGGAGAAAGGGATCTTGTACAACTGAACTATTACTCCAGTGCATCTGTTCACTAGTGCATATATTCTCATGCCATTTGGTCTTATGTATCCTACATCAAATTGCTATAACCATGTCATGGAACCTGCTAAATCTTCGTCTTCACTGGGCTTGTGTACAGCACAGTCCCCTCTACACAGACAAGATCCAGGCCTGTAATAGTGTCGTCAGTGCACAGCACAGTAGAAGGGCTGCATAGTAGTTCTGCTGCACGAGCTGGAACTTGTGGTGGTAGCTCCAAATAGCTTACAGGAACAGCCCCTCCCCCCCATCTTATCCAGCCAGCACTCCCTCCAGTGGCTCATGGTACGCGTGCACCTGTTGCATTGTGTTCATTCCATTTGTTCTTGCTGTAGATTGTTGGGGTTTGCACGGAGGAGCTGCATGCGGCACAGCAGTGGAACGGACAGGGGATCTTGGAACTGCTTCGGACTGTGCCCATGTAAGTACAGCACCTCCCGACTGAATTCGGAGACAAGAGCCCATACATGCTTATTATCCCAAGCAGCCTGGTGGAAAAAGGAATCATAGAATCGTAGAACTGGCAGGGACCTCGAGAGGTCATCGAGTCCAGTCCCCTGCCCTCACAGCAGGACCAACCACCACCTAGATCTTCCCTGATAAGAGGCAATGCTGTCACGTGGTTGGTTTGTAGATTTATCCTGCTTTAAATATGTTTTTGTGGGAACTGGGAACTCAGTGCAGCTCTCTTCACATGCCCAGAGACTTAGGTGGACACATTAGGTGGCCCAGAGACTTAGGTGGCAGCCCGTGGATGTAGGCAACCTCAGTAGTCGCCTAGGGAGCCGCGTTCAACGGGGCGCCCAATGATGACGTCACGCCATTGAGGGCTATGGAGGCGGGGGCGCCGATCGCGCATTCCGCCCAGGGCCACTCCTGCACATTAACATGTGAGAACCCACATGCTCAGACTAGAGGGGAATGAGACTGAAACTTTTAATTTGCTTCTTCTTATGTCTGCAGCATTTTCTAATTCGCTCTTCCTAAAAGAATTGGCTGCTGAGCCAGAAAAATGTACCCAGGTGACCTTTCAGTACAGCTCGGAATCAGAGGGAAGGAGGCTAGTTTACAGTTAGCAAAGATTGGGCAGTTTTTCTGTAAATAAACTTTGGAGTCAGATCAGGTAGGCTAATCCACAGTAGGAACAGTGTTTGTTTTCCAAATAAGACTGGCTTGATGTAACTTCCCTCCTGTCACAAAATGAAGTCACTGTTGGACAAGGACAGATGTGGTTTTAAAAGTTGTCTGATCTAAGAATTAGTGGTAGATTACAGTTAAACTGTTTGCTTCCTAGGCTACCTATCACTGGGTGTTTGTATTCAAGTGCTTTCTTGTATCCTTGAAGTGAGGAAAGGTGTTGTTGTGGATCCAAAGGTTTTATATTAAATGTTTTTGCATGCACACACCAGGTCTCCATCATACACCCTCCAGCTTTTCTGGCCTTAACAAGGTGCTTTGTTTTCAAAAGTCCAGCCTAGATTTCTGGGACAGTCCAGAATTAGGCTGTCTCTGTTTCACTCTGAACCCTTCCTCTCAGCACAGGTGCAGACAGTCCGTAGGAGGACTCCAGGAGGGAACCTTTAGCTGGCTGTTCAAAGAGGAAACCTTCCATTACCTCTTTCCTCCAGGCACCTGTACTGAGCAAGCCCCATAATGGCAGGAGGTGCTTGTGGGAGTGAGTAACTTTGGGTCACTGCCTTTCTTTCTTTGTAGAGCTGGAGGCCCGTGGCTGATAACAGATATGCGAAGAGGAGAGACCATATTTGAGATTGATCCGCATCTGCAAGTATGTCTTTAGTTAGTAAATAAGTCAGCCCTTGTATTGGTGGCCCCTCCCGTTTTCAGTGAAATTGAACTACTTGGTCACCTGGATCTTCCCACGGCACTTCTTCGTTAGGGATAAATCTGTGTCCTCATTAGCAGTCTCCCTCAGCAACAGTCCTTATGCTCAGCTTCTTGCTAGGCATAACATTAAATATGCCTGTTTAGCGTTGATGTGCCTTGTGGCACTGCTGCATTCCACTCGTGACCATGAATGAATTGGTTCATTTAAGTGTTGCTGTAAAGTACTCAAAGACAATGATACCGGCTTGCTGCCTTCCTGAACTGTACCAAGGAGATCTCAGGGACTAGCACTGGTGCACGGGCTGGGTGTTGGGAAACATTGCTCTAGGATCCTTCAAGGTCGAAGGTGCTAAAGTTGTTGATGAAGGGCCAGATCTTGAAGTCGTTACTCAGTTTGTCCAGCTAGTGACTTGATAATTCCTCCCACCTTACAGGGTTCTCATTAAGTTGTCAGCTGAGGAAAGGGACCTCTGTGTCATTTTAGAGAGCTCGCTGAAGACCTCTACTCAATGTGCAGCTGTGGGGGAGAAAAGCAAACAAGCTGTTAGGCTCTAAGATAGGTGATGGACAGGATATCTTTCACAGGCTGGATCTGGTGGCTTGTCAGGCCGAATCCGGCTCGTGGACACCCTGCCGGGGGCCCTCGGGCAAGCAGCTGCTGATTCAAGCACAGGGCTGTTCCATGTGGCTCTGTGCTCTGGAGGAAGGGGGAGGCTTTGGGTGATCTCCCTGCCTCCAGCCCAATCCTCAGCTCCTATTGGCCAGAAACAACCAGCCAATAGGAACTGACACCTGCCAGTCTCTCAGCTCCTGCTGGCAGAAACAGCTAGGCAGTAGGAGCTGAGAGATTGACCTGAGGGTTGGGTGCAGTACAAACTTCTTCCCGTCCTGGAGCGGAGAGCCACATGGAGGGAACAGCCTGCAGTTTTAAGTGGTCTGGGACTGCAGCAGCCAGGGAGCCCAGCTTGCGAATGAGTGCTGCAGGGCTGCTGGCCGGAAGACACTTAGGTAAGTGCCTCCCAGCCACAGCCTGCCTCTGGCACCCCTGCCCCTCCCACACCCCAACTCCCTCCCCCAGGTCACCATCCAAGCACCTCTCTGCCCCAGGTCACAACTCCCTCCCAAACTCTGTACCCCCTCCTACACGCCTCCCCCAGGCCAGAATCCTCTCCTCCGTCCAGATCCTCTCCTGGATGCTGCACCCAAATCCCCTGCCCCAGGTGTCAACCCCATCCTTCATCCAGTCTCCCTCTCAGACCTCACACCGTCTCTTGCACCCCAGCCCCTTACCCATTACGCCCTTCTGCACCATCTTAGACTCCGCACTGCCACAGAAAAGTGTGGCCCTTGACCACTTTCCAAAAACTTAGCGTGGCCCCCACCAAAAATTATCGCCCACCCTTGGTCTAAGGAGAGGAATGGAAAATATTACAGTGCCTTGATGTGAATTAGTGGTGTGGGCTTGTCTGGAATAGTGTGGACCGTCTCAGAAAGGGTAATGCAAAGCTAGAAGGGATCCAAAGAAGGGTAATAAGAGTGATCAAGGACTTGGGAAAGCTCCAATGTAGAAAAATTGAAAAATTAGGGCTATTATATCTTAAAAAAAGAGATGAATAAGAGGGCGTAACATTTTATAAGAAGCCACACAGTATGGAGAACATGGATCAGGAACCTCTTATCTCTCTTATAACAAAAGGGGTGGACATTGAAGTACATTTCAATGTAAATTCAATGCCAGTGAAAGGAAACTCCCTCATGTATGTGACTGTGGAACTCAGTGCTGCAGGAAGTCATTAAGGCCAACCACGTAGTAAGAATCAAAACAAAATGGAATATAGATTTCAAGACTATCAAGGAATTTGTGATAAAACAACATTTGAAAGGGCTATTAAAGCTTGGGCTTTAAGCCAATGCGACTACTAGAGATCAGAGAAAGACTCTGATGCAGAGGCACCAGCTACGCACAAAGCTACCTACTGTGCGGTTCTTATACCTTCCTCTGAAGCATCCAGTACTGCCGACTCTCCAAGGTGCGGTGCTGCAACAATTCTGTGCTCCTCTGACATCAGTAAGAATTTTGCCTTAGTAAAGAATTCAAGATTTGGCCCAGTGTAGCAATTGTTGCATTAGCTAATTCCATTTGCTTTATGGTCCATACCTGTGTCTCTAATTGACCTACATAACTAGTCAATATCCTTACTGTAAAAGCTTGGATGGAATTTGATTTTAATGTACATTTTTCCAGGGGAATGTATATTTAAAATCCTGATTAAAAATCTGGCCGAAACATAGTTCTATCAATCTCTCAGACTTGTTTTAGTTGGTTCTTGGATTTGAGTATAATGAACATGAATATAAAGCTTTGAAAGATGCATGATTTCTTACCAGGGGAATGCATGACTGAAGCACAGGTGTTTAACAGTGAAGGCAACACTACACAGACGCTTAGGGCAGATTGTAAAGAATCCTTTTTCATGTGACTCTGTAGAAAATAGGGAGAGGCAGGATGAAATGAACCAAACAGGAATCGGACAAGGACTGAGAGGAACTCCCATCTTTGTACAGGACATGACATGGGATGTTGAATGAGCCCATGTGGACATGAGTTGTACATTTCGTATAGTCCACAGCACTACCAGCAGCTCATCTCGCTCTTACCCCAAGCTAGAGCATTGGTTCAGTATTGACGTGATAGGGTGAGGGGTGAAGTGCCTGAGTCAATAACTCCACTTCCTCAGCATCCTTTTATCCTGATCTTCCACAAATTGCTGGTCAGAGCTGACCCCTTTGCTTAGCCCGTGATCTGACACGACCACAGCTGGAGGTAGGAGAGTATCGTGCTACCTTGGTATTGGTTTTGTTCTTCCACTCAAGCCAGCAAGATGCAATTCCTACTTTTAAAAGCTGCTCTGTAACATTGAGTTGTTCCCTCTGGGTTCCCCTGACAGTGTGAGACTATTCTTTGCACAAGGGTGCCCCCTAGTGTCCACATGTGTTTATCCATAGGGCCCTTCCACATTCATGCTCCATTCTGGTCAATTTCATGGCCGTAGGATTTATAAGACCGTTCCAGCTATTTAAATCTGAACTGTCGGGGTGTTGTAATTATAGGGGTCCTGACCTATCAAGGAGTGGTGAGGGAAGAGCACAAGGTTATTGTAGCGCGCTCCAGCCTGGCCCTGTCCGCCGCAGGTCTGGGTGCATCGCAGGCTGGGACTGCTCTGGTCCTCGGGAGCAGCCCCTGTCTGTGATACATCCAGGTCTGCAACGGACAGGAGCCACTCTGGATAACTGGATCAGCCCCTGTCCATGGCAGGTCCCCCAGGAGGCTAGAGCAGCCCCCTGCCAGTGGTAGGTGGGGAGCTGCTGCAACCCCAACCAATTAACCGGAACCGGTTAGCATCACACATTAAGGGTGATGCTTACCACTTAACGTTTCATGCCCGTACTGCTTTCAGAGCTGGGCCTTCAGTCAGCAACCACCTCCCGCCAGCCAGCCAGCCATCTCTGAAGAGTGGCAATATCATAATCCCCTTAAAATAACAGCCCCCTGCAACTCTCTTTTTGGCCAGGACCTCCAATTTGAGAAATGCTGGTCTCCCTCCTGAAATCCCTATTGTGTAAGGTAACAATCCCACAGAAGACCAGATTTCAGAGGGAGGCCAGGCTGGGTTTTTAATGGCCACGTATTTGGCAGCGTCGTATTCATAACGGTTCTAAGTAAAAGTGTGTGGGGTAAGGAAGGTGAGCATGGGTGACAGAGATATCAGGGTGCTTGCTACAGATGCTTCTTCTGATGGGACTGATCCTGCAAAATGCTGAGTTGCTGGCAAGTGCCCTCCAGAAGTCAACGGGAGGAGTTACACTAAGCGCCTAGCGCGGGGGTGGGCAATCGTTTTTGAAGGAGGGGGGCACTTCACAAATTTCAGAAGTGGCTGCAGGCTGACGTGGAAGGGGCGGGGCCTCTGGTGGAAAGGGCAGGGTTGACAGCTAGCCTACCGGGAGTTTTGCTTGGCCTCGGGTCCCTCCCCCCTGACTTCTGGCCAATGGAAGAGACATGGAGCAGATGGGAGAGTACCAGGGGCTTGCCCCCAGAGCTGTCCGGGCTGGAGGCTTAGCATTCACATAACACGGCTCCTGGCCCCGCTGCCCATCTGTGGCCTGGCAGCCGCCCGGCCGGCACAAGCCCTTTGAACAGAAGCAGTTGAAAGAGCTCGCGCCTCCGGGTCAGCTCCCAGGCAACGGGCCAGTGGGGCTGAGAGCTGCCAGCCCTTCCAGTTGCTTCTGTTTAAAGGGCTTGTGCCTGCCTGGTGGCTGTCAGGCAATGCAGCCACCCAGCAGATGCCAGCCCTTTAAATAGAAGCAATTGAAAGGGCTCGCGCATCTCCAGCTCCCTAGCAATGTGCTAGCAGAGGCGGCAGCTGCGAGCCCTTTTAATTGTTTCTATTTAAAGGGCTCTCGTGATCCCTGCGGCTGCCAGGCAACTCGTTACCTGACAGGTGTGGGGAAGGCACAAACCCTTTAAATAGAAGCCGTTAAAAGGGCTCTTGCATCTCTGGCTCCCAGGCAACGCGCTAGGGGGTGGGGCCTGGAAGTGCCTCGCGGGCCAGATCAAAACCGTAGGAGGGCTGCCTCTGGCCCACTAAGAGGCTTTTGCCCGCCCCTGACCTAGCAGGATTGAGCTCTGAGGTAGAGCTAAGGGGCCATCGTATCACTTCAAGAGCTGTTCTTCCACTGAATGCCTGCTTCACCCTTCCCTAGGCTTCTCACTCGCATTGCAATGTCCTTGAGGGATGCTCGCAAGGGAAGGGAGACCCTGACTTTATTCAGTGCTGAAAAATTTGCACTAGTTTACTGGAAGTCAGTTTTGCCTTCAAATAGAATGACCTTCACCCTCCTGAGCGGACGCCTAGCCCTGAGCCTTGTGTGTCTGTCCAGAACGTGCTGGAAGTTGGTAATTGCAGACACTGACCTTGAGGTACCTTGGAAGGCAAGGACGGGGAGCCGAGGTCATGCAATGCAAAGCCAGCCAGAAATGCTGGTGGCTGAGTTTGACTGTTGCGAGGAGTCAGCCTTTTAGCCCACGGCAATGGCAAAGTGGCTTGCACTGGCAGTCTGGAAGCTGTGGGGATACAAATGGTGCATGTGAGTTTTTCCATTTAAAATCTCATGATTGAAGACCAGGTCGAGAACATCTAACACCCAGGCCTGCTTGAGTCCGTGTGCTGAAGCAAAAACTCTCTTTAAAACATGGCTGGAGCAGACGTCACTGTCATTTGTGCTGTGTATATACGGAAGCCAGGAAGAAAACTCCACGCTAGCATTCAAATGCATACAATGCATAGAAGCTGAGTTCATCTCTGTATTTCAACCTTAAAGTGGTTTAGCTTAACAGCATCCCCTAGTGGTGAAAGCTAAGAATAAAGGAATTCCTTCAGTAGGGAGGCCTACACTTGAATTTTTAGTTGCAGTGTTAAGTCGGAAAGTTGCTAGCAAAGAAGTGGGTGAAGTGGAAAAGTTGTGTTGTCTTAGAATGTACAGTAATTAGTCAGCACTTAGCTGACCTCAAAAAAGTCAGGCGTAGATATACCCATTGTATAAAGTCTGTACATGCAAAAACGAGTCCTGTGACACCGTACAGGCTGTCAGATTTATTTGGACATAAACGTTCCTGGCTAAAGCCCACTTCATCAGCTGCATGCCCCCGAAAGTTTATGGCCAAATAAATCGTAGTCTTTAAGGTGCCACAGGACTCCTGAACAGACTAACACAGCTGCCCTTCTGGGACTGTTCACAAGAGTAGTCTCTTCTGAGCTGGGAATTTCTAACCAGAGGTGAAGGACATTCATGTGTTGGTTATCAAAGGAAGCATTATGCAAAACTTCAGAGGACATGGTGCAAAAAGTAATTGTTCGTTGCTTCAGTCGTTGAGTGTGTCCGTGGTTTAACGTATCGGTACAAGGTTCCGAGTTGAGTGAAGGGTGGTAGTAATCTAGTCTGTCTGCAGACACACAGCATGTCCATTCTTCTTGTGGTGTGAGTCCTTGAGAAGCCTGTTGTGGGGCCGTAGTGTTAGTCCCAGGAGCTGATTTGGAAAGGAGCTATTCTGCACTCAGCTGGTAACAGGTGGGCTGTAATACTGTGCCTCGGGCAGCTGCTTTGATCCAAACCACACCCAGGAGAGTCATGGCTCGGTGGATCTTTTCAAGCAGGAGAGAGTCGATAAAGGGATTGAGACAGATGGCTCGAACCTGAGTGGAGTGAGTGCCAAATGCGCCTGGGATGATCTGAGCCGGCCCCCAGAGGATGACGAAGACAGCAGAAGCATTTGCATTGGAACGCAGCCACGAAGGCTGTCCGGGAAAGGTAAGAGGGACTTGACCGAGTCGGTCCCCTTCTGCCCCACCCAAGCCCTTCCCTGTGTACTTGAAGCATTTGATTGGCACAGCCTTAGGGCTATTCTCCTATAGAGCTTGACAGGGCCAAGTGAGAGCTGGGCCCAGTCTTGAGGTTCATTGCAAAACGCAGCCCTGCTCGAATTCACAGAAAGGCTCAAAGTCCAGATGAGCCAAGGGTAGCTCTTGGGGAGCCCTCTTCAGGGGAGGAGGGGACTTACCATTTCAGGTGACTGTCTGCCGTTAGCTTGGTTTTGGTGTTCAATTCCAATCAGAAACTCCAGAGTAAAACTCAGAAATCAAGCCCGTGTGACCTGAAACCAAAAGGCACCTGTGCAAAATAGTGGTTTCCCCCAGGGCTCTCTTTCTACTAGTGTTTTCAAGTATTGGCTGTCAGCTTGGACTGACATGGCCACAATAACTCAAATGACACCTGTCAACACAGGGCTCCTGAGAACCTTGGTGGTTCCTCCTTATAGCGACGTGGCTTCTTGGCTAACCCAGGGGGTAGTGGTGGGGCACACATGCATTTAATTTCAGACCGGTTTTAATTACGGAAGTAAAATCCCATTTAATTGGTTAACCGGTTAAATGCAGTGGTTAACCAGTTAACTGATTAAAGGCGGGGTGAGCTGCTCCTTAGTTTAAACCACATGATCTTTCAAATCCATATAGATTTATTAAAATAAAATGTGTGGAAGTCTGATTCATAGGAGCAGTTGAAATTAAAAGCCAATAATGATGGCTTCTGGAGACCTAATCAATGGATATTTTTCTGGTTTCCCCTTTATTTTAAACTGTAAATTGCATCCATTCTTCTATCTGAGGGTATGTAATCACAGTACCTAGGACATCAAATCCCTCCACTTCCCCGGCCCTCAAATGAAAAATCTGGGACATCTATACAAAGCTGTATTATGCCCTTGAAATGATTCTGAAATGCTGTATGTAGAGATTTTCCCAATCTTTTACAAAAGACGGCTGCACTTCTTAGGAAAACTTGCAGGCACATTTCCCTCTCATGGATTTATCTATCAGACGTTACTGAAAAAATGTGAAGGTTAAGGACTGTATCGAATGTGTATTTGAAGATAAAAGTGAATTAAGTTTCATGGTGAACTTTTGCCCTGTGGAACATTCAGTTCAGTTTCTTTCTTTTTTGGAGCCCGCTCATATGAGGGGTGTTTAAATTAACGGACAGGCTTGCAAAGCCAAATGTGGAAGTTCAGGGAATCCTCATTAATTAATCTGAAGGGATAAATTTCCATTCTGCCACCTGGGTTGGAAAATTGTCAGCATCCATGAGTTAGAAGTGTCTGGAATTCAGTCGATTTGGGAGACCTCTAGAACCAGCACCCTTTTTTCCTTATGGGAAGGGGTAGGTGAGAGACCTAATTGCTCGGCATTGCCCCCTCTGGATGACTTCTTAGTAAAGGTGGTACCCTTCCTTGCTGGAAGGTTGGATGTACGTGGGGCACCAAAACGGGAGAACTGAAACTGGCTGCAGAGGGCTCCTCTTTGTGCATCCAGCCAAAGGGGGTGAGCTCAGTGGAATATCTGTTATAGGAAGAGACACCATAAGAAGCTGACTCGGTCACATGCTGGTTAGTTGGCGTTTGTGGGGGTGTGTGTGATACTAAATCACGTTCAAACAACTTCTTTGCAGATACAGAGCAAATCAGGGAGACTTTGCGGAGAGGGCTCGAGATTAACAGCAAACCTGTTCTACCTCCAATAAATGCACAAAGACAGAATGGGTTGAATCATGACCGAGCACCGTAAGTATGATCCTGTGCTCTTCAGAAAGGGGAGAGTAGCAGAGCTCACAGGGAAAACAAGATGACAGCTGGGGGGGCCATTACATGGGGAGCAGGGGAAAGGACAACAGTGAGTACTTGCCACCTAGAAACTCAGAGGCAGACTAATTGTTCAGGGTGGTTTAATGGTAGAGTAATTCAAGGGAGATCTTATACAGTAGGATTGTGTCCCAAAAGAAGTCTGTTGGCTTGAGTTCTTTGAAGTTGGACTGGAAAAGGCACCGGAGAACAAAGCTGCAGTATCCTCCAGAGAGTTAGCTGGACTAGGGAATATTAAATCTTTTTCCTAAGTAACTTGGTGAGTGCATGGCAAATGGTCTACTTCAGGGTTTGGCAACCTAGAGAGCCTGATGTGGCTTTTCTGGAGCCCCAGCTCAGCCCCCTCAAACTCTCCCTGCAGCAGGCAGCCAGCGCTGGTGCTACAGCCTTATGGCCCCTGCAAGATTGGAACACCAGTGCTGGAGGAGAAAGTCCCGAGCCTCTGCACGGGATCTGGCGTGCGGGGAACAAAATGGCTCAGTCCACCACCCTTTTCCTTCCCCCGGTGTGCAGAACATCGGGAACCAGCAGTGGGTCTGTGTGCGCTACCGTTTTCTTTCCTCTGGGAAACACTTCCTGGAGGCTTCCCCTGCAAATCCTTCCTGGCACATGGGAGCAGAGGGAGGCCGTGTTATATGCAGCACGAAAGCAAGTAAGTGGCCCCCCGAACCCTCATGCCCATACCCCCACACCTCCTCACTTCTCCCCCCGGCCAGACACCCTGTCCCAACCCCTCCCAGCCCCCTGGCCAGACAGCCTACTCCCAGACCTTGCACCTGCACCCTACCTCCTACTCAGACCTTGCACCCTCACCCCTTCCTCCGCCCCACGTCCCACCCAGATCCTGCACTCCCATCCCTATCCCATTCACTGGCAGCCCTGTCCCACACACTGGACCCCTCATTTTTGGCCCCACCCCAGAGCCATGGTGGGGACCTGCAAAATCCACTAACCCTGGGACCCCAGGAAAGTAAAACTTGTGTGAGGCTTTGAAGCTCAGTCCTCCCTGCCCCTCCCCCTAGTATGGGCCTGGCGCACCAGGGGAGTGAGGTGTTTCAGTTGGGGGCCACATCAGTGAGGGTTGGAGGTTTTGGAGGGTGTGTGTATGTATGTTTGGGGGTTTTTTTGCTTCTCCATTGTGTGGTCCCTGACTTTTCTGTGGTTCAGTGGCCCCCAACCCAAAAAAGGTTCCCCACTCCCGCCATAAATAAAGACAATGTTGAAATCTTTTGTGTTGGACAGAATATTTTACTTTATTTAAAAATGAAACCTGGCCAACAAGCCCCCAATTGGGGCCCACCCCCCATCTAACCACAGCATCATAACACTCCTGTATCCCCCCCCACACACCAACCCTCAGCCCATCATATACCTGAATCCCCTACCCTGCACCCTTATACCCTCACATCTTCAGACTCCTGCACCCCCACATGCCCAGCCCCCTGCCAGAAGATTGACAGAAGACCGCCTGACTGCCTGCATGAAGCTGGATTTGACAAGTTATGATGTAAACTCCAAAGAACTGTGTGAAAAGATGCAGCAGCAGAAGCCCCATTAAATAAAGTCTTTGACTACAATGTTTCGTTTATGCTACTATTAATCATTGTCGATTGTCAATAATATTAAGTTGTGTATTTTCAGTCATGCCAACGTGACTTCCTGTCTGGCTCTTTGTTGACCCTTGTTCTGAATTTTGATGTAGTTTGGCTCTTGGGTTTGGTTTGGCCTCCCAGCCAAACTATTCAGGATCCCCTGTCAGAGGCTCCAAGATCTACTGGTAGATCCTGATGGACTGGTTGGTGACTACTGGTCTACAGCATGTGCATTTTTGCCCTTTCGGGGGCTTCCCAAGCTACTTATACCTGCGACACCAATTGCCGTTCCCATTGGTACTGTTTTTCCTGAGAGAACAGTAGAGAGAGAGTGAGCTTAGCATTGCAGTCAAGCCTATTCGTACCACAATTTACCTACCGTGAATGTCTGTATCTGGAGGATCTCATTTTCTGGACTCAGTGCTTGTTTTCTCTTAGGGAGTAGCTGCTGCTAGTGGGTCTCCAAAGCAGCCATTAAAAGCAACAAACAGTAGGAGGGGATTGTCATCCAAATGTATCTTTGCTGCACGGTTCTCCTCTTTTTGCTACCTTTTTGTTCCCTTCTCCCACTCCAGCCTTTGTCCAAAGAATGGAGGTCAGTGTGAAATCCTCTCTTCTACATCGTGCCAGAAATGCTCGTTGTCCTTCCAACTGCTCCTTTCCCTCCACCTCCCGCTGTTTGCTGCTGTTCTTGTGCTAGGTCGTTCTTAACTGAAGCATCCTAGCCAATGCCGTGCCGTTCTTAGCACTTGCTTAGAGCCCTCCCATCCTTTTTCCTGTTTCCTTCTCTCTGTTCTCCGTTGGTCTGATTTAGACTGTAATCTTTTGGGTCACGGTGTCTCTGAGAGGCACGTTGCTAATTCCCAATGCGATATAAATATTAAGCATTGTGAAATACACGTGGTTTGGCTGTTTAAAAAAAAAAAAAAGCATTTGTGATTTTTCATCCCTTCAGAAATCATGCTTCGATTCAGTTTAATAATCATGGGGGGCCGGATTCTGACGTTCTTATTTATATTGAGTAACATCTTGCTCCATGAAGAGTGGCCCCATGAGAAATGTTTTGTTACTACTTGTGAGCGATCACATCTGCTCCTTGAAAGGTTGAAATTTACCAAAAATCGTCCCCTGATCTGCTATAGGATTGCTCATGAGTCCTGTGCTACTGGCATGGAATTAAATAGGCAATGCAACTCCTGTCTTCACAACATGTCAGGGACAGCAAAACATTTTGGGTCCTTGTCAGTTTGAGGAAGTGTCTGATATACATGCGCTAATATTGGACGGCAGCTGTAATTCAGACAAGACAGGCATTCAGGGATCAGATAAACAGGGCAGCACTGTGACAGAGCACTGAGGCATTGATGGGCACTTTAGCAAGGCTGAGAAGTGGAACACGTGCATAAATATTGACATGTGTTTTTAACGGCTTGAAGGCAAGGCGGAAGGTGAATCAAATATGAAACCTCCTGACCTTGGTAATGCCCATTGTAATGACTGTATCTCATTTCCTCATCTTACCAGCAGTTCCCCGAAACTGAAAGGATAACTGCTTGGCGGTCCATGCTTGCTTGGAAGATCAATATGTTACTCTGCAGTCTGTAGTTACAGCTCTGAAAACAGCCACCCTGTGACTCTCCTTCAGGGAAGACAGACTCTAGAGAGCAGTGTTTCTTTCTCGGAGTCACTTTGATGGTACCTAGCACCCTCTGTGTTAAGAGCTCTCCCCCACATCAAACAGCCATATGCTTCCCCATGTGTTCCAGTCTTGTTGCTTTCGGAGACATTGGCTTATAAAGAGGTTTTCACTTCGTACTGCTGCCGCTTTTTTCCCAGATCACTGCAGTCGTGGCAGAAAGTGCAGTGAAATCTCTCTCTGTCCTGGGAAAATGATTAATGTTGGAAACCGTGTTGACTAGTTTGCTTTAATTACCACAGTAGTAAACATCTCGTTTCAGATATGGGGCCGTCGTCTTTACTTATAAGCCTATTTAGCACATTTTCCCAGTATAGACATTCCTCCCCTAAGAGACACCATGAAGTACCCTTGGATTCTGAGCAGCATTAGGTCACGTGGTGGGAAGAGCTTCACCGCCACTGATACTAAAACTGCTGCAGCTGGTGCCGGTTCCATTTCTTTGAGGTGTGTGGACGAAATCAAATTTCCAGTCTTTATGCAAGTGTCAGGGGATGGGGAGAGCAAGGTTAAAAAGCAGGAGTCAGGTTTGGCCTGTGCTTGGAAGTCATCACGGTAATGAAACAGCACCGTGAGCCTGAGCCAGGTGTTTCTTTGCTGCGTGGACATAGCTTTAGCCTCTCCGTACCTCAGTTTCCACATCTGTAAGATGGGGGTAGTGGCTCTGCCGTCCCTCACGAGCGTGTTGTGAGGCTCGATCTACCGAATGCTGCTGATGGGGCTAGCGTGTGATCATGTACTGTCGCGTGTCCACCAGACCATAAAATATCTACTTACGCCTTTGCTGGAAGCCGTGCGAACCAGTCTGATGCTGTGGGTGACCCTTCAGGAACGGGACAAAAGTATGCTCCGCCATGCAGCTGCAGCACCAGTCACAGTGCTGGACTTTTCTTGTGTTGTTGTTACTGCAGACCGAGTAGTTTCTTGTCTCGTACAGATATGACTGGAAGCTCTCCGCAGGCTAAGTCCATTGGACAATGGTTTTTCACAGTGGTTTAGTTCTTTTCAAACTCTGTTCATAGAAATTCAATACAAATGACTCGTCATCTTTAAGGATATTAAAAGGCAGGTAATTGACTAATCGAGTTGTCGATACAATTGGTATCGACTCCATGATTAGTTGATAAGGAAGCTGCTTATTCATTCGGAAGGAGCTGCCCCCGCTGCGGCGCCGCAGTTCAGACGTAGTTGGAGCTGGGCGCACAGGCAGCCCAGCTCCTCCAACATTTAAACTGCAGAGGCATCGTGGGGTTAGGTCCCGGACAGCTCGAGCCAGGACTGAGCTGGGCTTGCTCAGCAGCCTCTGCCTGTGGGCATCCCCAGGCTGTTCAGCAGTAGCCCCTGTTTGCCGTGCCCGAGCTGGCCACAGGCAGAGGCTCCTGTTGGAGCAGCCTCTGTTGTCAGCCAGCCTGGTCCATGGCAGTGGGGAGAAGGCAGCTCCTCTCTGGGACTCCCCACAGACAGAGGCTGCTGCCAGAGCAGCCTCCCCACCCTGCTGCTGCCTCTGGGGGCAGGCAGCACCAGGGGGACAGTGCTGGGAGGAACCGGCTTTTGAGCCAGCTCCCCCCAGCACTGACTCCTGTTTCTCTCTCCCCCCCCCCCCCCCCCACCCCTGCCTCTGATGCAAAGGCAGCAAGGCGGGGGAAGCAAGTAGTCAACAGCTCACTTACATCCCTAGTAATGATTTATTTGGACCATAGCTAACAGAACTCTGCTTCGCTGCTTAGGAAGAATTGGGCTTATATGCACAAATACGCTTACTAGCATGCGTTACTTGCTGGATAGGGCCCCCAGCATGGTAGGTGCTTTCCAGACAGACAAGAAGGCCTGGTCCCTGTTCCATGAAGCTCAGAGTCTAAGCCAAAAGGACTCTGCACAGGAGCCAGCTGCTGCTCTAACTCCTGGTGTAAAGTATCAGTGGCACTTGTAGAGTCAAGCTTTGTTCTCTCATTTCTGAACATGGTAAATAGATCCTGGGAAGAGACCTTAAGAGCCTGGGAAGAGAACCCTCACTACCCCACTGAGAGGAAGGGGCGTGTTCTTTCCGCTCCGCAGATGAGGAAGTCCAGGATAACTAACTTGCTCAGGGCCAGAATTGGAGCCTGAGAGTTGTTAATTCCTAGTCCCCTTTCTGAACCTCTAGGTATGACCGGGTCGGCCACTCCCTGCTCAGCAGCGCCCCTCAGTCGGCACTCCACCCCCGGGCTCAGTCACTCGCTCTGCCGCCCCTCGCGCTCATCGGGAGCTTCCGCCCCTCTCCTTTGTGTGACAGTCGGTTCTCTCCGCTCTTCCTGCTCTTTCCCTGGACTGCTTCCTGCCCTCCCCCCTTGCAGCAGGGAGTGTGTCTGCAGGATTCCCCCCCCCCCTTGCCAGCTCCCCAGCTTGACAGCAGACTCCACCTGTTTCTGCCCAGATGAGCTTTATCCCTCGTTAGGCCTCATTGTACCTAGCTCCTCTCCAGGTGCAGCCTACAGCTGATTGGCCTCTTGCCTATAACCTCTCCAGGGCTAGTGTGAGCTGAACAGGACTGTGGGACTTGTAAGTGCTGCATCAGTAAAAGGGTGAAAGTCAGCAGCTAAAGGACAGGATAGAAATCTGCAACTAGTGAAGGGAGGTAGTGTACTAGCCAAGATTAAAATAGCAGTGACTCACTGTACCTTTCACCCAATTCCCCAGTGAGCTGCCCCCATTTCTCAACAAAGGTTTAAGCAACAGAGTGAGGCCTCCTGTTACAGGCTGAATTACTGCGGCAAAATACAATATTGCCTGCCCATCCTACTCGGCAGTATTGGGTTTAGCTCTCTTCATCCAGAGACCTCAGGTAGCCTCAAGAATTAGAACAGCAGTTGTCACTGCAGCAGGGAAAGTCCTCTGTCTGTCTCTCTTTGGCTTCAGTTCATAGTTGGAATGAAGTAAGCTCTGTCTCGGATGGAGGCCGAGGTATAGGGATCCTCACATCCTGCTGGCCAGACAGTCCTGGTTCATGGAATGTTTAACAGTGTGGGCCCATCACCAGTTAGGGCAGGGGTGGAAATCACACGTCCGAGCCTGGGCTCACTGCACCTCCTGGCCTGGTGTTTGGACAGGCATCAGAATAACAATGCTCATGCCCTGCTCCATTGAGAAAACCCTTAACCAAAGCAGAATCTGTCACCCAGCCAAATGGAGAAGCGCTTCCCTCTGGGTACAACTCTGCCAGCATTCTCCAGATTCTTTGGGTGGACTGACTCCTATCCCTGAAGGCTTCAGGTCTGCTGTTAGTTCGCTGTGGGGGCAGTTAGCAGTCGTAAGCGCTGTCCTTCCGCCTGTGGAAGTATGTTCCATCTTTGTCCACCCAGCTGCTGTATGGTTTATGAAAGGCTTGATCAGACCTTGCCAGCAGTCCTTACTCTGATGCTTCCACGGAACCGTCACCTCATTCTCAGTGTTCATAGGGCCACCTTTCAAACATAGGGCCACATGCCCTAGTTTGGAAAAAAGAAGATTAAGGGGGGACATGATAGCGGTTTTCAAATATCTAAAAGGGTGTCACAAGGAGGAAGGAGAAAATTTGTTCCTCTTGGTTTCTGAGGACAGGACAAGGAGTAATGGGCTTAAAGTGCAGCAGGGGAGGTTTAGATTGGACATTAGGAAAAAATTCCTAACTGTCAGGGTGGTCAAATATTGGAATAAATTGCCAAGGGAGGTGGTGGAATCTCCCTCTCTGGAGATATTTAAGAACAGGTTAGATAGACATCTGTCAGGGATGGTGTAGGTGGAGCTTGGTCCTGCCTTGAGGGCGGGGGGCTGGACTCGATGACCTCTTGAGGTCCCTTCCGGTCCTATTATTCTATGATTCTATGCCATGGTTCACCTGCCCAAGAAGTTTGCATTCTTCGTGGCCATTGCTTTGTCCAGGAGGGTCAGTGAACTAGAAGCCACCATGGTAGACCCTCCATATATAGTGTTCCACAAAGAGAAAGTTTTCTCTTCATGTACGCCTCCCGATTTCTCCCCAGGGAGGTTTGAGTTCCACATCAATCAAATGATACTTACCTGTATTTTTCCTGAAACCCATCACTTCCTCCAAAGACAACCGGGTTCACTCCCTTGATGTCCGGTGTCCTGGCATTCTGCCTGCAAAGAAGCCACTCCCACAAGAGAAACTGAGATTTTGTATTGCCCTAGCAGGTCACATGGCCAAGCCATCTCCTCCCCAAGGCTTTCCAAGAGGGTTTTGGGACGCATCTTAGAAAGCTACAAAATAGTAAAAAACCACCCTCCCCACGGCAGGTATTACAGCTTATTCCTCAGGGGCACACGCTCCTGTGTCTGTCTGACCTCCCACCACCGGACGTTGTTAGGCTGGTAACCTGGAGTTCTGTCCACTCGCACTTTGCACACTGCACTCTGGTTCAGTGTTTCTCTCACTGTGCTCCGCGGAGTCTTGGAGACATCCCCAGGGGCTCCGTGAGGTTGACAAACTGGAAACATCGATAGGTACAGCACATACAATCAGTGGACCGCTGGGGCTCCGCATAAATTTTTATGCATGTAAAGGGCTCCAGAGCCCAAAAAGTTTGAGAACCGCTGCTCTAGTTCATGTATTGGCTGTAGGCACAGTGGTAGGAATGGCCTTGTGGCAAGCATCTTTTGCTGCTAGCCTCCTCGTGTCCTCTTCCAGTCTGAACGCTGCTTGCCGGTTGCCCGCGTGTGCAATCCATCTAAGGGCCAGCACTCAGAGTGGAGGTTACTTGCTATATTAGGAGGTGCTTTGAGATTTCGTCCTTATCTGTCTTCCACTCCCAATCCTTCATCAACTACTGTTCAGATCCGGTTGGATTTGCAATAACAGAAGGAACTGGAGCGGCGTTGGCTTGCACTGCCTCTATTATACCCTCTGTCGGGAGTACAGGGTGAGTTATAGCATACGTGTATCAACAAACACTGCTTGGCAGAATGTCTGGACTTGGACTCATGGCATGCATGAATAGCCGTGTGTGGAATACAGATAGGGTCCAAACTACGCTATGAACCACCAGTTACAGCAAGTGACCTGCACTTTTTGTAGCCAGCATGGCCTTTGCCTTGATTGAGACTTTTGGCGCTTCTAGTAATGTGGTGTTCAACAATCCCCAGTTACCATTCACATCTTTCTGATTAGATTGTTCTTTCAGCTGATAGCTTTCAGCTTGGTGACATTTTTACAGCACCCAGTGTATCAATTACTGGTCTGGACTCTGGTCTGTTTGCACACACATGTGCAATCAATTCACTTGTACCTAAGCTGCCCTTAATGTTTCCGTGCTGTGGTCACCTTCCTCTTGGGCTGCAGGATGAGAGCAGATCCAGGATCCCCCACTTTGGCTGGGACACTGGCTGAGTTAGGAAATATTTCGACCTCCCGAGGGTGCGTTAGTGCTGGCAGTGTGAGCCCTCTCGCACGTCAGTCCCCCATGACCACTCAGCTTGTCTTCTCAGTCTGCAGCTCTTACTCCGGCCATTGCCATTGACCAGATGCAGGGGCATTCCGGGGTGTTAGTACATTTCGGGGGTATCACCAGGCATAAGCCTGAAGATTGAGTGACTGACTAATCAGCAACATAGCATAGCAAGCACCTGGGAATACACTGATGGTAAGGTGGTGGGGTGGGCTCCTGCGTGGCGTAGGGGATAGGGCACTCGCCTGGGGAGGATAGGGTCGTGGGTTCAAGTCTGGCCTCCCCCAGGTCAGGGCAGGGTGGCCAAAAGCCGAGCAGCCCCAGGGCAGGAGGCATAAGGGGCAGCCTGACAGTAAAGTGGTGGGGCAGATTCCCGCCTGGCCTGGTTGTGCTGCTGTCACAGCTTTCAGAGCTTGTTCTTCCATAGCTCATGCTGTCTGAGATGCAGAAAATGCTTGACAGGCATTCATGGGTTCAGCCTGGCAGCATCCCAGTGTGGGAAGGAAGCACTGTCTCGGTTCAACAGATGGGGAAACCGAGGCATAGAGAATTGTGATTTGCTCCAGTTCCCTTTGGGGATCCAGGGCAGAACCAGGAATGCAACTGGACTCCTGGTCCCAGTCCACTTTTAGCCACAGGGAAGAATCCCTCAGTGTATTGATGGCATTATCATGCCTTTTTCAAACTGGACTTGGGGGTGGGGGTGCCTTGTTGCTGCTCGTACTACATTCAGCTGATGCCCTTAGGGCCCCACTAGGCTGGAACGATGCAAAGCCATGCTACAGCAGTGGCCCCCCCAATAGCCAACTCTAAGCAGACAGGGCATGTAAATGGTGGCAAGGGGCAATGTTCAAGGGATATGCTCAAGGCCAAAACTGTGGGTCGGTGACAGAGCCGGGAATGAGCCCCGAGTCTCAGATCCGTGCCTTCACCAGGCATCGCTGTTCAACATCCCAAGCAAGCTGGTTAGTCTTGAGACCTATACAGTAGCTGTCATCAGGGCAGCTTGAGGAGAGGTTGCTATAAACACCACCTCTTTATAAAGAAGGGCCGTCCAAACTTGCACCTCCAAGTTTTCTGGGAGTCCAGTGGGCAGCTGCTATTTGGTATGAAAGGAAGCAGATTGCAGTCACCCTCCCCTTTTGATGTGGACTGAGGAGAGGACAGGCCCAAGGACGTGGCTACACAAGATGGAGCATCACATGCTGGACCTGACCTCTCTCCACCACCTCTTCTGCCTGCTTGAAGTAGGAGGGAGCTACAATCCCTGTGTGGCTACCCGTGCTCCGGAAGCCCAGATTTAGAAATCTGATGTGGCTTTGGCTAACCATTGCTGCTGTTCTTCATTCGCAAGATTTAAAAAAAAAACAAAACCAACAGATTCAGGCTGTTGGTAGAAACTGAAGCTGAAAAAAAAATAGTGAAAAGTCAGGTAAAGTCACCTTGGTAACTGCTGCAATGCACTCGCCCAGAATAAGGAGACATCAAACCCAGCTACAAACAGCTTTAAAGAAACAAAAAGAATTTAATCATCTAAAGAATTAATCTGACAACTGCCCACACTTACACCTCCCACCAGTCTTCAATCACTTAGAAATGTGCTTTAATCTCCTCCAACTCCCCTCCGGTTTCATAGAATGCTAGATGTGCAGTCCTCAAACTGGGGCATTTCCGGTACGCTGCTTACATTTAAACGTGCTGCCTTTCCAAACGCTGCAGCCCTGGCTTTTGCCGGTTTGTTTTTTCTGGACACAGAGAAACAAAACTTACTGATGTGGGTTGGATGAGTTGTTAAATCTGGAATAGACAAAAATTGCAACAATATACGTGGTAGTGAGCTTGATCTAAGTCAGAACAATAAAAATCACACTGACCATTGCTCGCTGATTTATTTGGTTGTGGGGTGGGGGACGCGAATGCTTATGGGAAAACAACAAGCATAAAATTGGAGAGATTGCTGCTAGAATCCGAAGCATTTCCAAGCTCTCCTTTAAAACCTGAAACTACAAACTGTGCTTGGCAGGGAGCCTATGCCATGAACTTCTTGTTAATAACTCCCCAGCAATTCCATCAATCCCTCCTCTGGACCGTCACCCTTTCTAAGGGCCAGAACAAAGATTTCCAGTCCCGCTGAAGGAATGTTGATGTCTCTTGCAGAGTTCTGTATCCAGTGCACACTCGGTAATCTGAAAGTCAGATCTAATCCTTGGCCTTTCTCTCCCGCCTTCCATTTGAGCATTTCACGGCACTTTACAAACCCCACTGTTAATTATTGCAATCTAAGGTTGTATCTCCACATCACAGCTGAGAAAACCATGGCTGAATTTAAAACCAAATCCAAGGCTTTGTTTCCACTGCAAAAAGGAGGAGGGGGATTGTTTTTGTTTTGTACCTTGAGTTAGGTGTCTCCAGAGAAAATCCTAGTGGAGACAAGACTACTCTAGATACTGATGTGTAGTAACTACATGATGTGTGGACACACAACCTGGCCAGAACAACCCATGTCGCAGTGTTCAGAAAGTTAGTGTAGACAGGGCCTAAACCTGGATACGGCTACCCCTGCTTTACTGTTCTTAACATAAGTAGATGCCACCAGCTGAGAGCTTGGGTGGCCACCCAGGAGAGATGCAGGTGCTGCCCAGTTGATTGGCAGAGCGCCCACAGCTGGCAACACGTGTTTCTACTGGTGGTGCACATCCACACATGCCTTGGTGCATGTAACACAATTTATTCTGCACATGGATGGAAAAAAATTAGACAGAACATTGGATGTCACCCCTAGGGCACAATCCAAGGAACAACCCACATTTCAAAGAAACAATAGACGCAGTGATTGTAATTAATTTGGAGAGACTTTTCGCTGAAGGGATTGCTAGTTGTTTGATGTTACTTAAAGTGTTAACCACTACATTGCTTCACACCTTCACCTTTTGAACAGAATGGCTGGTTACTGATTAATGAACAATCTGAAATAGTTAGGGCCTGAAAAAAGCTGTTAGTTGTATTTTGGAGTTATACATTAGACAGTGTTGGGTCGTGAGCACATAATGCTGAAGTAGCAGTCGCCATTTAAAAGCAAGAGTTTTTAATATGACCTACAGAGCCCAGCCCTTTGTAGGTGTGGGGGCTAATTAGGAATCGGAGCCTCATTGTGCTAAGACTAGTGAATCCAAAACAAAGGCCCCAACTCCAGAGAGTTTGCACACTTTAAGTTTGTGGCAAACGCTATGGAATTCTGTTCTGTAAATGCTTATCCCTTCGAAACCTCATTTCACTGACAGAAGCCCCTCAAAGCATCAACCACGCTGGGTAGAAAGAGGTCGCTATCCAGACTCTCATCTTTACTAATGGAATTGCTGACTAACTCTGGGTATGCCCACGTGTACACGCATTCTGAAAGTACATGTGTTTAAGATCTAAAATCTCTCATGTTTCTGGTGGCCAACATCCTGTTGGGGGAATTGGTAATGAATAATTGGAAACTGTAGATGACAGGCTAACTTTCCCACAGCTTAATGTGTATATAAGATCTGATAAGGAAGTTCAGGTAAACCTTAGGTTAAGGTCAATTGATCATTAATCAAGCATGCACTTCTTGGGTAATCAAACTGTAAAGTGTTTTCTTCGGTGTGTGGCCCACTCCAGTGTTTTAAGGCCCCACCTACACTGAGCAGTAACATGTTTTGCTGAACCAGTTTCAACTCTCAGGTTACGATTCTACAAAGGGATGTGTCTTCACTGCAGAGTTCATCTGGTGACTGCCACTCAGGTGATCAGCCCCCGGTTTAGCATAGGCTGGATATGAGAAATCATGCCGAGTTACTGCATCCTCACTGGTGCTACTGTCACCCAGGTCTGTCCCTAGGGCTCCAGGAGACCTGGACCATGGTCCTTTGTACTGCTCTGCTGGGAGAATATGTCCACCCTTCCAGGCACCAGGGGGCAGTGGGAGGGTTGGTATTTTGGAAAACCGCCAGTCCTGAAATTGTTTTAGTCTGTTTCCTCACTGCAGAGTGGAGGCAGGTTACTAGCTCTCATGAAAGCCTCACTTGGGTTTTAGCTTATAGCCCGAAGTGAGCCAGCTAGCCTGGGTTCAGAGCACCCCCTAACTCAGGGGTGAGAGCTCGGCATGTGGATGAGGAGGGAAGTTAGGGGTAACGTGCAGGTCACAGCCCTGGTTAATGCTGCAGTGAAGATGCCCCAACTCAGCCTCATTGGAGGACAAGCTGTTATATCTAAAAGGGAGTTGCGAGGAGGAGGAGGGAGAAGAATCGTTCTCCTTGGCCTCTGAGGCTAGGACAAGCAGCAATGGGCTTAAACTGCAGCAAGGGAGGTTTAGGTTGGACATTAAGAAAAACTTTGTGGTTAAACACTGGAATCAATTGCCTAGGGGGGTTGTGGAATCTCTATCCCTGGAGATATTGAAGAGCAGGTTGGACAGGCACCTGTCAGGGATGGTCTAGATTAGGGCTACTCAACATGTGGCCCGTGGGCCTCACACAGCTCGCAGCCCTCGGGGCAGTTTGGGTTTACACGGAGCTCAACACGCAGCGCACTGGTGAGATGGTTTGAACACGGCCTCCACTGGGAACATGCGCCACGGCGGCAAGGCGTCTCCCAGGCGGGTGAGCACTGAAAGACACAAGCGGACGGGCTGGCTGGAACAGATGGGTCCAGGTTGTCGGCGTTTCTAACCCCCAGGGAGGAAGTGCCGGGGCATTGTGGGAAGTGCTGGCTGCTTAGCCTTGTGGACAGAGCCTGTGAGGTGCTGACTGGCTCACTGACCTCGCTTGGGTCCAGTGCCGTGGCTTAAGGCTTAATCTTTGTATTCATGCCCATCTGTTTGAAAGAGGCTTTTTGCATATGTTTGCATATATTTGCATGTACATGTAACCACACGTAAGTTGCGGCCCTTGGCATGTGCTGTGACTATCCTTGTGGCCCCCGGAGCTTTCAGAGTTGAGTAGCCCTGATCTAGATGGTGCTTGGTCCTGCCGGGAGGGCAGGGGACTGGACTCGATGCCTCTCGAGGTCCCGTCCAGTTCTAGTGTTCTAGGATTCTATGATCCCAGTTCTTGCTGTATGCGACATGGCTGCACCTTGCAGCGTAAAAAGGCTCAAGCCATGTTTTAATTATGCTCCTGCACTGCACTGAGACTGTGTTCCATTGGTTTGGTCTGCCTTGCCGGATGGAAACACTTTTTAACTGACAGAGGTCAGGCGTTTGGAGTGTGGCCAGCTGGTGGTCTCCTCTCTTCTCTTCCCACCCCAACCAAGGACAGGGATTCTGTAACATAGATGGGTGTTCTCTATTGTCTCGGGATTGAGCGAGAAGGGAGATGTAAGCCCTGCCTCTTCGGTAAGTTGATGGTGCTCTGGGTCCCTCTTCCCAGGTAATTGGCCTCTTTGCTGTCTTCATCCCATCTTGTCCTTCATCCCCGTCCTAATCACTCAGTCCTTTGTGTTAGAAGTGGCGTTTGGAGGAGGGGGGTTCCTATTACATGTAATATCATTGGCCAGGACCCATCTTTTCCCATGTCCTCTACAAAGGCAAGGAATTACAGTGCCACTCTTTGAACATATAAAGTATTTGTTTGAGCCGATATTCTGAGATCAACCTGCTTATACTGAAGATTCTGTCTCGTGAAGTTTGTAATGGCAGAATGTAACCTTTAAGTTAATCAAACTCACTGTGTGCAAGGTACTGCCCTTGTAAAATAGAGTATAAAGCCTGCATTGTTTTAAAGCAGCTCTACTTCAAAGGGAAAACGGTCTACAAATATTGTGCGAGTTATGTGTAGTTTTTGTACTTTGAATATTGTACTTAATGCTAGCAGAAGGAGGGAGAGTGTTTAAGAACTGGTTATGCAACATCTAAAGCCTTTGGTTAGTCTGGTGAGGGAAAGCGCTAGGTTGATTCAGGTTGTCTCTGCTATGGGTCTCTAAAGCTAAGCTTCTAGAGCAATGAGTCAGTGCAGCACAGAGCTTTGCAGATAGCCACATTTCATAAAGAATCTCAAAAATGGGGCTGGGGTGACCTGCTAGATCCTGCAGGCTTTGCCTCTGCCCATGCAGCGTTGTACTTCGCAGAACCGTGCTTCGGGCTTCATGATATCCTTGTATTCCCATTCTTTATTAAACTTTATTTCCAAACTTTACACTCTCTGGACCAAGATGAAGCATTACATGCTAGGGTCTGTGGGCCGCACTTGTAAAATGGAGACCTGGGTGGCTTGCATATGTTATGTCTTTCTATCGAGCGGTCGTTGTGTGCTTGCGTTAGCCAGCTTTCACGTGACTGCTCTACAGAACCATTGGCTTTCCCTGCTGCCTTTTCACAAGGCCGACGCTGACTGCGGCGTGGGTCTCCGGTTGTGAAGAGAAACACTCTGGTTTTTTTCCCCTTAGAAGCCGTAAGGATAGTTTAGAGAGCGAGAGCTCGGCAGCTATCATTCCTCATGAGCTGATCCGCACAAGACAGCTTGAGAGCGTCCACCTGAAATTCAACCAGGAGTCCGGTGCCCTGATCCCACTGTGTCTAAGGTGAGAAGAGCTGGTTTCTTTCTGAACTCTGTGCCAGGGGTTTGCAGTTCTGCCTGGCAGTCATCTTGTGCTGGTTTTACCAGCCCAGAGCTGAGATACTTGGCCAAAAACATTAGAAACAGATGGAACCGTCCTCAGACATAAGGAAGAGTCCCATGTAGCTCAGACTTGCCTCTTTCACCAATGGAAGTTGGTCCAATAAAAGATACTCACACACCTTGGTTTTTTTAGGTGCACCTACGTTCATGCCGAAATTCTTCCTTACTCTTTTCGTTTTGCATGTTTTAGGTTGGGAGGTTGAAACAGCGGGGGGAGGGAGGGGGTTGGATCACACTAATGCTGCTAAGCATTTTATCAAACGGAGGGATGGCTCCTAAGGTCCTGTCACAGAAATCCTTTAAAACATTGACTTGTGCATTTATAGGCCAACATTTGCCATCGGCTGTGCACAGAATTTTGTATAGGCAAATTCTGTCACTTGTACACCTGCGTGCTCAAAATGTTGCACGCACACATTATATTGTAGAGATTGTCTCTTGAGACACTGTGCCCAAGGAGGGGGTCAGCGGTTTGATCAGTTAGTGACCCATTTAAATTGACAGAAAATTTAGCTACAAGCTGTACCTCCCTGGTCCGGCACCCTCGGGACATGGCCAGCCCTGACCCAGGGAATCAGCCGGACCAGGGGATGTCAAGGCCGGCTCCAGCGGCAGCAAAGGGGCCGGCATTGACCAAGTAGGGACCTGAAGGGGATGCCGTGAAGCCCTGCCGTCGGGAGCGCACCAAGCCCCACAGCCGCTGGGCTGCCCTCCGAGCCCTGGCTACTGGGCTGAGCTGCTGCTTTGGACAGAAATTCAAGAGAGTTCCGGCCTTCCAAGTGTCAGACTAAACTGAAGGCTGCTAATTCCTCCCGGGTTAACAATAATCACTTGTGTTGACTACAATAAAGGACACGGTGACTCGCTTAGCAAGCCCCTAACCCATTTCCCCTTCCGAGGTACTGGTCAGGCTCATAGCACTAGAGATTTATCATTTGAATTGTGCAACATCCTCAGATTAAGGGCTTGTCTACTACGGATGTGAAAGGTTAACCGTGAGGGCTGGAGCAGCTCAGGGGCCAGCCCCGGACAAGGGCTCTTCCCCTGCCTCCCACGTTATCATGTTTAAACGGTTAAACAATGAAATGGGATTTTACATCCCTGTTGTCTGCATGGGGACATCCGGAAAGGTTCATCCAAGTGACAAAAGGTGTCAAATTTGCAGTGGATTAGTTACATCACATTAAACCCCTATGTGAACACCTACATTCAGAATTAAGACCACAAAAATGTGAGAGTTTAACTTAGCCACTGCAAAGTCACACTTCTAGTTAATTCAGATTATTTTGCCTGGGTGTCTCATGTAGACAAGCCCTAAGTTTGAGGAGGACAGGTAGACTTGTGGCAACTGTGCAGAGCTAGGAAGAGGTGCTGGATTCTCTCGGTGGTGGTTACAGAAGGGCGCACGAGAAGTCACTTAACTTTGACTTTAATTAGCGCCAGCTATAAAATGGGGATAATGTATTTGCATCTCACTGAGGCAGTGAACATCAGGGCCTTTGGGCTGACTTGAGATTCCCCCATAAAAACACCATAATTAAAAAGTAATATTCGTTATAGATGAACATGTATATTTTCTCCTAAACATTTTGTTGAAGTTGAGTCCTCTGGTACAGACTAAATCTAATAAGTTACTAGGTAATGGATTAATGGATAACATAATCTACCAATCTGTAGAAGCTAGGGCCAGCTCGTTATCCGAGGGGACTGCTTTGCATCACCAGCAAAGAGCTACAAATTCTGGACTCAGTCCTGCTGGTGTTCTGTGAGCTAGTAGCAGTACTGGGCCTTGTGCATGAGTGGCCCGTGGGGCTGGTTGGGGGTATGTGCAAATGGGGTCCAATTCAGTCTTCCTCATGTAGAAGCCTTGTAATTGGGAAGCGCAGGGCCTTGAGTCGGGGGGCGAGGGCAGATGTGCACTTCCAGAAGAGACTTGTGATCCGCAGTTAAGAGACACGCCGGGAACGCCATTGGGCTATGTGGTTATTGGGCTATGTTGTATCCCTAAGAGCCATCACAGACGCTCCCTTGTATACCTAGGGGTGGGTCTGTACTGACCTGTGTGTGACCTCTCCATTTTCATGCATTCTCTTCTCCAGGGGCAGGCTGCTACATGGACGGCACTTTACATATAAAAGCATTACAGGGGATACCGCAATCACGTTTGTATCGACAGGAGTAGAAGGAGCCTTTGCTACCGAGGAGCATCCTTATGCAGCACATGGGCCTTGGTTGCAAGTAAGAGCCTCCATTTTTCTTCTTCTCTCTTCCCTCCTTTCTTTTCAGCACCTTCAGAAACAATCCCTTTGTACAGGTGTCTCTGGCCTAAAACCCTTACCATAAACTCCTACATCGGGCTGCAGCTTTTCTACTGATAATCCCGATTGTTACATGGTACGCAGTCGCTTCAGAAGCAATGACAAATGCAGAACGGTCCCAGTTATGTGAATGGAATTTGAAGTAGCAAATATGGGTTGGCAGTTTCTCTTCCCTTACATGAATACTGCAATTTTCATCTCTGAGCCTCAGATCATTTCACAAATTCTCCATGTTTTGGTTCATTCCTCCTTCCACTAGAGGGCAAACACCTTAGGGGTGTAACATGACCAGGAATTAGCCAGGACCATCAAGATTAACAGTTTACTTGTGGAGGGAAATTATGGGCTCTCACCCTAACCCCAGAAGTGTCCAGGAACTGTGTTTTACATGGTCCCCAAAATAGAGCGCTAACCACAGCGCATCATCCTATCGCATCCTCCCCACCTCAGCCCACCACACAATTTCCTGCACCAGCTCCCTGGATTGTCCTTGGTTTCCCCATCCGCCTAGTAACAAGGGTTAAACCCTGGTTCACTTAAGGCCGCCAATGGTGGGCTGATGTTGCCATTTCCTAATCTTGCTTATGGCCAAGCAGAAATACACTTTTTGCCAGAATAAAATCGCTTTGGGAGGCTCTGCTCAGAAAAGTTAGATTTCTAAAGAATTAGCTGTTTGGTGCACATCCCCACCCCCACCCAGGGTGTACTCCTGTTTAAACGCTGGCTTGGATCCCACTATTCCAGTATCCAATTAAGCTGCCCTGTCTACTTTTCAAGGCATTGCAGTGTGTGTGTTCACAGATCTGCCAGAAACGAGACGTGCAAAAGTTCAACTCCTAAAGGAACTGGCTCTTGGTAGAACCCGTACACAGTGCGCTCTCTGAAGTTGCTGGCTTTGAGTTTGGAGCATGGGTAGCCCAGCACTCCTGCAATGATTAACAGCCAACGGTCGGTTTAAAGGGTGGGTCATTCACTGGGAGGTGCTTGTGCTGACCCACATATGACACGCACGAGCTTGTGCCTGTGGTAACTCCAAACAGAACAGCATTTGCTTGAGTTGACACCCCGTCCTGACGTGTATTCATGTGTAGAGCAGCCAGGTAGCCTGTGGCAGGTGGAGAACGGCAATAATTAGCCTTCCTTCAGACATAGAACTAATACTCACCCTTAGCTAACGCCCAGTCGTCTGTTACTGGGACCTGAAGATTTACTGGAGTTTCATGGGGCTACTGGGAGGTAGGGTCCCCATCTTGCCTCCTGCACTGGGGAACTTCTCTGCTCTTCTGATGTGACCTGCTCCCCTTGCTGCTGGTCACTGCCCAGTCCCGTTGAGTGCCAGCAGAGGTAAGGAGATCAAGCTGCAGATAGGCAGGGCCCAGCAAGGAGCACTGAAGGGCACACACCATTGGGAACAGCTGGTGGGGTGCCTGAGACTCTTGACTCAGTGAGAGGAAGGAGGGGTCTTTTTCGCGTGAGCAGCAGCTGAGGGGTTGCGTGAAGATGTGAGGTCCTAAAGACAAGCCCTTTGGCTCCAGCCTACGTGGCAAGAGAAGGTGCGATTCACAGGAGACATGATGGCGACCTCCAGGCCAGGTTCTCCTCTTCGCTGCTGGAGAGCAGGGCAGGCACCATCCAAATAAAGCCTGGGGTTTGAGCCCCCCAATCCCTGCGCACCCTCCTGCACCCCAGCCCAGAGCCTGTCCCCAAAGCCTGCACCCCCCCGTCAGAATCCTTGCTCCTCAACCCTCAGCCCTGAGCCTCCTGCCACACTCAGAACCCAGTGGCCCCACCCCTCCCCATGAACTTTGTTGTGTGCCAATATGGCCTCACCGCTGTGCCTCACGACACCTCCACCGTGGTGCACAGCAGAGAATTCAGTCTGCTCGGGGTGGGCAAAATTAGAGGAAGCCCTGCTGGAGTCCGGCCAGCTCCTCAGTACAGTGACCCTCCTGGTAGCGAACCTCTAGAGCCCTCCAGCACTTCCATCAGAATTGTAAGGTGTCTGAATGCTGCAGTTGGAAGGAGCGCCAGGCCCTGGAACAGTTGCCCCCCTTTGTCACCCTGTCCTCCCGTCGGCAGGCCTGCCTGCACCCTACTTCCTGCCCAAACCCTGCAGTACCCCCGGCCCCTCCTGCAACTACTTTGCCAATATAGGTGCTTGGCTGGGGCTCTGTGGAAAGGTTTGCCTTGTGCGGGGGGGCTGTGGGCCAGAAAATTGGAGAACCGCTGGTTTAGTCAGGAGCAGACTCTTGGTGCTGCAGCTTCACCCCGAGAGGGAGACCTCACACGCACAGCCAGCATATTACAGAGCCATCGTGACTTTCATCCTTGCAGAATTTAGCATTTCTAACATGGCTGGGCACACGCGGGTTTCTGGAGGGGCGGCCAAACCTTGGACCTTCGGTTTCACTTGAACCCCCCTAAGTGCAGTGATAGAATTGTGGACTTGCTCTCTGGTGCCTTTGCAAGTGAGATGTGGGACAATTTAGCAAGGGATCTGCAGAGCCACCGGACTGTGTGAAATGGAGCCGGAGTCTCTCAGCTGCAAGTTGTGGGCAGGCAGGATCTGACCTGGAAAGCCCCCGGTGTGGTGTGGTGTGGGCTGTGCAGAGTTGAAGGAAATGTTCTGGAAGCCCCAGCTGGACTCCTGAGCGGTTGCTTATGAATATTGCAAACCGCCAGTACAAAGGCTGAACGATGCTCCAGTGTGTGAAACTGGTTGCAGCAGGTCTGGAGGGTGGAATATCTGCGCCCAGGTGCTGAACTCTGAAAACGGGGGGGCTTCTCTGGAGGGAACACGAACAGGTACCCTCCCCAGCTGGTTTGCTTCCCCAGTCGTGGCCAAAAGGTTTCACAAGAGGAAAGGGCACACCCAGCTTTGTGCAGAAAACCATTGAATCCCTCCCCCCTCCCCGATTGCACTGCCTTTCCCATAGCGGCATTGCAACAGAGAGTCTGTTGTTGCTCTTCACAGAGCTAATGAGCTGCCCCATCATTTATGATCTCCCTGCAGTATCCTGTGGATAAGATCTGCAGCCCATCTCAAAGGGAGACTCTGGGTTCAGCTCTCCGATACACAAAGAACAGGGCCTGTTTGTTCCGTGTGAGCTTCTAAGATTTACCTCCCAGAGGAAATTAAACTAGATGCCTAGAGCTACAACGGCCTGTCCTGTTGATTTGCTGGAATGTCACCTTTAATACCATGCGCATCTAATGCCTGTGTGTTAATGTGGCGGTGTGCTCGGCAGGCACGGGCACGCTAGCGGACTGAAAACCAGGGGAGCTCGGTGTGTCAGAGGGCACTTGGTGCTGATGTTTTTATTTTCAGGCTCTTAGTAAGTATCATAATAAACGGAGCTCTCTTCGGGATGAAGATCTGAGCGGGCTGTGTGCTCCTGCTTTAATACCCATCTTACCTTTGGGCTGGGCTAATTCTTCTAGGAGGAACCTGGTTTCAGCTTGTCCAATATAGCTGCGGCACTAGCCTTGAAATCATCTCAGCAATTAGAGATGGCTGCCTACCCCCAGCACTCTCCAGAGAGCATGGGGGTGAGGATTTTCCCCACCTGCCTGGCCTAGCATCTTTTCTTTAATACAAAAATACAATAAAAAAGCCTCACACACGTCCCAAGGCACCAGGGCACACTATACATTTGGCTGCTCTGTGCTGCCAGCGATCCTTCCGTGGGAAAGGAGGCCTCCCGCCACCCGCACCAGGACCAGAATTGTGCTGGTGAAGAGGCTTTGTGCTCTTGCTTCAGCTGGAGTTACCTGCTGGCTGGTTAACGTCTGTTAGCGAACACGTTTGTAGGTGCTGGTCTAGGTATGCCACGGTCTAGGTATGCCGAAGGTCCAAGGTTTGGCTGCCCCTCCAGAAACCCGCGTGTGCCCAGCCATGTTAGAAATGCTAAATTCTGTAAGGATGAAAGTCACGATGGCTCTGTAATATGCTGGCTGTGCGTGTGAGGTCTCCCTCTCGGGGTAAAGCTGCAGGACCCAAAGGGGGGCTGTTCACCCGAGGGCTGCACCTTCTGCCTATGGGCCTCTCCTTAGACTGTGCACCTCCTTCCCGGCTCACCGCCACTGAATCATTCCTCCACCCCCCCCGTTCTCCGCTTGATTCATTTGGGCCTGTATTTCTCCTTCCTCTCTCTCCTCTGACACCCCAGAATGTCCCTTGGGCTCCTTCCCTATGACCCGTGGATGTTATTCCTGATGCCACATCTGATTTTTATCATTCTTGCATCCCCACCCCCTCCAGCCCTCTCCTGCTCATCTGTCACTGCTGAGCATGCATTTCCTCCTTACCCATCCCTCTGGTTGCTTTGGCTGCTGGTTCCTTCCTCTTGTTTCCTGCTGGGTATTTTGCTACATTTGCTGTATCCTTCTCTGTCCTCCACTGTGAAAGGGAAGGGTAGAGCAAAGGGAGGAAAAATGTCACCCCATTGCTGCTGCTCTGTCACTCCCTGCCAGGCTGCCCCTGAACAGAAGCCTTACCCGCTGCATGAATACGAGAGCTAGCCACGCAGGTGGCTGCCGGGTTTCTGAGCAGGGCTGCCTTTGGTTGGGAGAGGGGAACTCTTTAGGGTCTTCAGCCCTTCCCTGGACAAACCGGTATTTCCAGTTCAACGTGCACCGGGGCTGCCATCTCCCCTCAAGGACCTTGCCCACCTCCGTATAAATCAGTCGCGCTCGTGCACGTTTGGGTGTAGTGTGCCAGCCGGAGGCAGCAGGCGGAAGGCCCAGCATACCCAGTCGTAGATGCACAGTCCTCTGATTGTAGCCAGAAAGCCTCCTGGAGCATGCGTGCCTGTGGTCTGATGGAGCTGAAACTCCAGGCTCCCCACACTGCCGCAGTCTGCTGGGCATCAGGAGAGGAATGTGAAATCCTGTTTGATTGCGTAACTGGTTAATCGATTAAAAGGGGGAGTGGACAGGGGGCCACATCAGCCCAGCTGCCGAGGTTCCCCCGCCACCACTGGGCTGGAGCGGCCCCTGTTCTTGGCAGGCCCACCATGAGGCTGCCCGCAGTAGGTGGGGAGCTGCTCCAGCCCCCACTGGTTAACCATAACCGGCAAGCCTCACCCATTAAGGGAGACGCTTCCCAGTTAACCATTCCCATCCGACTCCAGGAGTTGCCTCGCGCCACGTCTGAGCTCTGGTGTAGACTGAGCGCGCCGTGGGGCAGAGGCAGTGTCTAACTCTTCAGGCGGGGTCCAAAGCAGGTGGTGTCATGCATGACTAGCATGTGGTAGCTTGGCTAGCCAGTGCCTTTTCCACCCATCTTGCAGATGGAGGGATACCCAGACTGGGGCCTTGGGTTCCCAGTATATACATCAGAACTGGCTAGGGGTCTGCAGCATCCCTGCTCGTATGTGCCTCCCGCCCCGGGAGGCTGTCAACAAGCAGCACTGATGAGCTGCAGCTTGGGTGGAACGGCGCCTGGCCCCTTTCAGCACTGGGAGCTGGGGAGAGCCGGGCTCTTGGAGAGGAGACGCAGCGCTAGGGGCGGGAGTGGCTTTGCAAGGATGAGGGCAGAGGAGGGAGACGGCGGTGCAGGCAGGGAAGCGGCATGGGAATGCCAGTCGCTGCTGGCTGGAGAGGTGCCGGGGCAGGCTGGCGTGGAAAAAGGAACACGAGGGGAAACAGACCAGAGTGCTAGGCGGAAATGTGCTAAGTAACTAGCCTCCGGGTACCCAGACACACCGCCACCTCGCCCAGCGCCCCCTCCTGTACCCCAGGGCAGGGGCGATTTCCTACTTGCTGCTCCTGCGTGGGTCTGTGGGGCTACCCCCCTCCACCAGGGCTTGCGCTATGCTGAAGCGAAGCGGTGTGCTTGCACATGCTGACACCGCGCGTTTATTGTTAAAAGGGTGAGGGCGGATCCTGTCGGTGGGTGTATCTGACTTCAGGGGGCCTCTGTTGACTTGCATCCACGGGGATCTGGCCTCCTGGGTGGGGGGCGGGCTGTAATCAGAAGTTCTTGTCCCAGGGGCTCCCTGTCTGTGCAGTGAGGTGAAGTTGCGGAGTTGGGAAGGCCCAGTGACTGGGTTTCAGAGCTGAGTCGGAGAGTTATGCTGTGTCTCCGAGATCCTTCCTTCTCTGAACGCCTCTCCTGCTGAATCTGTGCTTCCTCACAGTGCGACGCCATTTAACAAGCCAGGTCTCCAGATCCGAGTCCTCAAGGTGCCCAAAAGGCACATGCTGAGCAGGTTCCAAGCTGTCGCCCCGTCCCCCTGCACCAGCCGTAGCCCAGCTACACTAGTGACTTCAGAGGGCCCGATGAAAGGGTCTGTTTCCCACTGCCTGCCTTGGCAATTGTTCTCTTGACCCTTTGCACCTCCGCTGCCTCCCTCCCTCCCTTCCTTTCTGCAGCTGGCCCTCTAATTTTAGAGTAGGAAGATAATTGATGGTAGCAAAAAATCGCCTTGTAATCTTGGCCTTGGGGGGGGGGGGGGGGGTAAAGCTAGGAGCTAGAGGCCTCAAACCTTTGTGTCGCCCACGAAAAGTCCGTAGCATCTCCCCTCTGTGCAGAAGAAAGCAGTCTGTCGCTGGGAGTCCCCTAAAGCTCGCAGGGTACCAGAGTAAACGAATGCCTCCCCCTTGCAGATCCTGTTGACGGAAGAGTTCGTAGAAAGAATGCTGGAAGACTTGGAAGATCTGACTGCTCCAGAGGAGGTAAGGCTGCACTGCCCCTGTATCTGGCCAAGGGAAAAGCGGCACGGTTAGCATGTGGTGCTAGTTTCTGAGTTAGGCGCCTCGCAGCTCTTCCCGCAGCTTCGGGGCTCGCCCCACCCTTGGAACGCGCTGGCGTGAACCCGGCCCCTGGAAGAGAAGGGACCGTGGAAGCCACTGGGGACCTGCAGCTCTTCCAGCACCGCCACGGGGGTGGGGGGGTTAGCGAGGAGGCTCCAGACTGCACTGATTTAGCTCGCTTCCCCACGGAGCCTGCGCTGGTGGGGGTCCCGCCAGCCCGTCCCCAGCAGAGAGCAGCAGGTTGGCAGCCGTTGCCAGTGCATTGGGGAGCAGCTTGTGCCCGTTCTCTTGCAGCCCTGGTGCCCCCCCCAGCAGCGGGGGACAGACAGGCTATCCGTCGCCACTTATCGTTGCACATTCGAACCTCTTCGGGGTGGCCGAGGGGGTCAGGGAGGCTATTTAATACCCGCTGCTTGTCCCTAGTCAGTTCCCTTCCCTCCCAGGCACACCCAGACCCCCCTGGGCAGCCTGGAGCCGCAGCCGCAAAAGACGCTCCCCGAAGCTTTGCAGCACGGTGCCGGACTGACGCCCCTCCCCAGAAGCATTGAACGCGGCTCTCCCCTTCGCTCCCTATAAATATCCTGCCTGACTTCAAAGGGCAGTGGCAGCAATGACATCTCATATTTTTAATCCCATTTTTTACAGCTCCCTGCAGACTCTAAAGAAACTTTCCTTGGCTTCTAGAGCAGCCCGCCCGCCCCTTGCCCCACCCTCCTTCGCCTCCCAGAAAAATCTCCATGCCCGGGTGGTTGGAGGCTGAGCTGCCGGAGGCCAGGGTTAGAAGTGCTCTGGGAAGGAGCACAGCCACCCCCTTGTCAGCAAGGCGCGATCGGGCCAGCTTTTAACTCTTTAAATCCAGTCCAAAGATCCTTTGAGCCAGTGACATGCTAGCACAGAAGTGACCCTATTGGAGCCCCTTTTGCTGGGGCTCCTGGCCCGTAGCTTAGCTGGGTGCTGTACGTGGGGTGATTCTGTAGCGCCAGACGAAGGGTGAGGCAGTGGCTCCCGCGCTGCTGTGACGTGACTCGTTTCCAAAAACCACCTTGCCATAGTCTTCTCCGACACGACCATTGCGGATCCTTCCCAGGTTGAACGAAGAGCAGGTGGGAGATGACCCATTAGATAGTTATGATCTTTGGTCTCCCAAAAGCCTGCAGGACTTGGTAAGTTACAGGCCCCTAGTGAGCAAAGAGTTTGGGGTTGACGTTGCCCAGAGATTTCGTTGCCAGGCAGTGGGGGGGTGGCTTTGCATTCACAGAAGAGGCAGGGCTGGGTGAGTCAGCCCCACCGCCCAAACGCAGGGCTCCGGAGTGTGTCTCCGTGACCGTTCTAAAGGGATCGGAGCTCCAGGTGTGCAACAGTTGGAAACCCCGAGCCCTTTAGGATCCTGGGGCAGTTGTCCTCTTCCTTCCCCCAGTCCCTCCCCCTCGGCGGGCGTCTTTGGGTTGTTTCCGACACCCAACAATGTCGAATGAAAAACCTAGTGTCAGGTTCTAGGAGGAGAACCCTCCTTCGTGGTGTAATGAGCCGGCAGTAGCAGGTGAAATGAATACCTGGAGCACCACCACACGCATCTGGCTGAGCCCCTCAAACTCATGCTACGCCTATATTGTGTCTCTTCAGCCATGGGAGACTGGTCGGTGGTTCTGTGCAGGGGTGCTAGTGATGGAGAGGACCCGTAGGCTGAATCAGGAAGAAGGGTGCGGGTCATACACAGCTCATAAACCAATTGGCAAAGCAATGGAACCTGCCCAGCTTTTATTCGCTAGAGGAGTAGAACAATGTCAGCCTAGAAGCTGGGAGGGGGGCAGGTGTAGCCACAAAAATTCCATTCTTGGAATGGTGACAGGTTAATGTAGGGGACCTGTGCTGCTTATGTTCCCCTCCAAGAGGCTTGTACCCAACATAGGTAGGTCTACATGCTGAGGAGCTGAACAGCAATTGTTCGTGCGGCTGAGCCCACTCCGCGGCCTTCTTGCTTCTAGTGTCAGTGAGCTAACTAGAGCACAGCGACTCACCCCTGGCTGCAGTGTGGACAGAGCCGCAGCTTACGTGGGCACGTGTGACTGCGCTGAATTTGGCCCTAGATCTTTCACTGGAAGGGAACCCCTGGCCCCAGTTCAGAATGGAGCATCTCACTACCCTTCCCAGTCGAGAGAGGTCCCAGGGAGATGCCCCTGGTCACAGATCCGGTAAAATCCTTCTCACAGCTAGAGCTAGGCTAGTGATTTGTTGTCCGGATGTTTCCCGGGCTTTGGCTGCACTGGCTGCGAGTGACTGGGGCAGTCCTGTTCCCTGAAACAGCTTCCAAGACCCAGGTCATTGCATGTTCATGGGCAAATGTGTCATCTAGACAAGCCCTAACACACACGAGGCTGCTTTAAATACATTGGGTGCCATTGTGTGCAGCCAGGAATTTTTGCCCCCACTTTCTGTTCCTGGCCGTCCTTTTCCACTCTGCCTGGCCTCCGCCCAATCAGCAATGGGAAGCAGATATGAAACAGGTCTGGGATCTTTCTCCACTCTGAGAAGCTTCTCCCCTAACTCCATGATAGCCCCTAATGCCCACTGCCCCAGAGCATGGCTTTTCCGGTGCTCTACCTGGGCTTATCCCTAGTGCTGACGCCCTCCCATTTGCTTTCTGCCCCAGCTAACTCTTGCAGGGACACTGACTTCCCATGTGGGCCAGTCCCCTTGTTTCTCCTGGCAGTGCCTGGTGCATCCCCCTGCAGAGCTGGCTTTGACAGAGTTGTTCTGGCACGTGAGTGTCTCAGCCGTGGCCTGAGCAGTGCACTGTGAGAACTCCTGACGTGTCCGGGGGTGCCCAGCACTGGTTGTGGGAGCCAGGCTTGGGGGTAGGAGGCTCTGCAGGAGGGATGGAGCGAGGCCTAGCTGAACCAGAGCGGCTGTAATATTCACAGATTCCCTCCGGCGAGAAGCCGCCGTTGGAAGCGGTGGTGAACGAATCGAGATTCGAGCTCACGGGAATATCCAGTGTTGGAAGTTGCCACAGGACTGGAGCTGGGAACATGTGTGGATGTGAGCTTGGCACAAGCACTGCCAAGTCAAGGGAATTGGGGCGGAGCTTTTTTTGCTGTAAATACAGTGGCCTAAGGGTGGCCTTCAGGGACACTGCCTCTCCTCCTCCATGACTTAGCAGCTGGCCATGTGCACCCATTTTCTGCCTGCTACATACGGGGCCTGACAGCCTCACGTGCGTCACGTGGCCGGAAGAACCTTAAAGCCATGGTCTGATTCTTGCTTGAAAAGAAACGAGGGGGCTGCTGGGGGTGGTTGGAGGAAACACGGTGACGTGGAAAGAGAGAGACTTGCAAGCTGCAGACTTGCACGGAGCTGAGAGGGCAGGGGAGATGGTGGTGGGAACGTAACCCTGGCAGGATCCGCCTAATGAAATGAACAACACTCGGGCTGTGATCCCATAGCTTTACTTTGGCAGCAGAGACACAAACCACATTAGCTAATGTCCACTGCGGTCCAAAATCTACTGATGGGGGCGGGGGAATGTTTTCTGAGTGGCCCTTTGCTTTGAAATTAAAAAAAAAAACCTTTTGCTCTTAAAGGGAGGGCTGCCTGCTGTGAGAATAGCTTTGGTCTCATATGGGTTAGGCTGCAGGGAAATATGTTAACTGTCTCCCTTGATTGCCTCCTAGTTTAAACTTCCCAAAGAGTACAGCTGGCCTGAAAAGAAACTGAAAGTCTCCATCTTACCAGACGCTGTATTCGACAACCCCCTGCCTTAGAGCTGACTGACACCCTTCCGACATCTGGGAGAGCTAAGTTACTCCACGTTGCCCCGGGACTCACAGGATAACGAATGCAATAAGAACGATACCTTCAAATAAAGGGGATTGCTGCACAACCACTACAACCAGAAGAGGAGTCCCCCCCTCCCCCCAACCCTGGCAGAACTGAACAATGCTGAGAACCGTTCTTCCCTCGTGCCAGGAACAGCCTGCGAATGTTTGAGTGCGAGTGAGAAATATTTAACTATGAAAAGTAGCGGTAAGAATCTGTGGCCTAGTCTAGCTGGCTACAAAGGTCCCTGCAGTTGTAGCCTAGGGGGTCTGTACTTTGTACGCCTACAGTTACACGTCCACGCCTGCAGGTACAAGCGCAGAATCAAGGGATGGACTGTCCCATACGTGACTCTGGAATCCTCCTCGTTAGCCGCATTTCTCCCAGCTGCAGAACTCTTCCTCCACGCGCTGGTTTCTCTTTTCACACACGGAATGGTGCTCGTGGAGGCCAGACGCTCGGGTGTAAAGTGAACTGTCCCGTTTAGTAGAAAACTACCCAAACGCCCCCTACAAGGGTTCAGAAAGGGCCGAGTGTTGAGCTCCATGTGGTGAGCTCTGGTATCACTGCAAACAGGCAACTTGCTTCTCGCACCCTCTGGCCTGGCGTCTGAATGCATGAGCCCCGGAGGAGGTTGTGACCTTTGCTTTTGCTCAGGCGGGAGGAAGAGAGGCTACGGGCGGGGGAGGAGACCTCCTGATTACAGAATGCTGCTCTCTAAAGGGACGCTGTCACGGCCTTTTCCCCTGCCATTGTGCAGAATCCCTTCGGGCCCCGGCAGTGGGAAAGGCTCTGTGTGCTCAGAGGGGCCGCTCTCCAGGAACCAGGGGCTGCCCTGAATGGCTTAAAATGGAGACTCTGTCCACCCTCCGTCACCAGAGCGGAGCCGCCAGCAGAGTCCTAGAGGAAAGCCCTGCGAACACACCCTGCCGGGGACCTGCTCACCCCACCGTTGTGCTTGGCACGATTCCAGCTTGCCAGACTGCGTTGGACGACCCGCTGCCGTTCCTTCATGTGCCGAGGCCTCTAATCTTGCTTTAACGATGGGGGGGGGGGGGGACGAGCAGATTGACAGGGTCCCCCCCAGCTGCATGGTAGCATAAGCTTCCCGCTCTGCTTCCAACGTGCAGCTCCCTCTCCATCCCAGTGGCCTCCCGTAGGCCCAGATGCAGCGTGTGTGGGGAGAGCTTTTGTTTCTGCGGGTGGCAGCCTGGCTCTAACAAGCAGGCCCGTTGCAGGGGCCTTGCAGATGGGCTGCAGGCTCTCCCACGCGTCAGTCCTTCCCCGGCCTATTCTGGATTGTTCTCTAAAGCCGACTCGCCTGTGCTTTCTAAGGCCGTATTCCCTTGGGTCTCTAATTACGTGGCTGCAGATTTCTCCCCCAGCCTTTCCGCTCACAAGCTAATGTGGCCGTTCCTTCGTTTACGGTGGTAGACAATAGTTGTCACAGGTCTTAACGCGGCCGTGGCAACAGCTTTTAACGACTGACTGCCTTTGCTCAGACGGCGATGGCTACAATGGGTCCCAGCCTCACAATGGTGGTGGTGGTGGCCTTAATTTCCTCCCAGCAACCGGGGGGGTTTGTCAACCTGTTTCACACACATTCTGCAGCTGGTAGATGATGGCTGTGTCGTCCTAAGGTTGAGGCATGTATCTGGGAGCCAAGATTTCCCGTGTGACAGGCTGTAGGCAAATCACTTCTCTTCCTCCCCTGCAATGTGAACAGTATTTCAGGGAGGTGGGGATGTCTAGTCCATTAGCATCTCTGAAGTGCACCATGATTCTCGGAGGGAGGGACAAGTGCAGTTATGTTTGTTATTATTTAAGGCAAACGAAGTCCAGGTCCTGCGCTGCTTACATTTTTACAAAGCTCTGAAAGCAATTTAGATGGAAATGAGTCAGTAATTTTGTCTGAACTCTAAGGATCACCTTGAAATCACACTTTTAAAGAGCAGGATTTCAAACCTCTGTGCCAGCTGGCGTGACTGTTGTACGTGGCAGACTGCATTTATCCAAAGGAACCTTTGGCTGGCTGTCAGCGTCCCATTAGTTAATGTGTACACCGGTTTGGTCTGTCCTGTGCAGGTTGGTGGGAGTTGTAGATGCATCTCCACGGGCCAGTGGACTAGAGAGGGACTGAAAATTGGCATGCAGATCTCCCCACCCAGACCAAACTTGGCTCCCCTTCCCACCTCACTGGGAAGAAATCAAGCAGGAGCGGCCAATGACGCGCCCATTCGCAAAAGGGGGAAGTGGGCAGTGAGAACTTTGCCCTAAATCCACAGATTTCAGGCCAGGCCTGTGAACCGTTGTCGAGTGGCAAGCGCTAGCCTGGGGTGTCTGGCAAGCTGGCTGCCTGCCGCGCTGCTGGCTCCTCTTCCTTATTTCCAGCTGTGAAGTCTTGTGAAGAGAAGCTGAAAGAACAGGACTTTCCTAGGGTGATTTGTCCGTGTCAGCAATTGCTGCTGTTCCCACAGAAGTCACAAAGGGGCAGGGACCAGGGACCTCTGAGTTCTGTCCCCCCACCCTAATTCGGCTTGAGACCCTGGAAACCTTTCCACAAGACAAGCGCCATCAAATACCTTTGCTGCAGGGGTTTTGTCCAAATCGGCCTCTCCGGCATGTGTGTTCTTCCATTGTGCATTGGCTCCTGTGGGACTCTGTGGGTTGGGTGCTCGTTGGCTTGAGAGAGAGCTGAGAGGCCTGGTCTGTGCTGAGGCCTGGTCTGTGCTACGTGGCTAGGTCGACGTAAGCTGCTGTGTGTCAACCTCGCTGCGGAAGCATCTTCACTTAAATTTGGCTCCTGTTGATGTGCCTCTGTACCAGGGATGTGAACAGGTCACCGCTTACCTGGTTAACCAGTGTTTGGGAACAGCCCCCCGACGCGGGCAGGGGGCCGCTCCAGTTCCACGAGGGTTGGGGGCCAGCCGCCCTGCACCTGGGGGGGCTGCAAGCAGCTGACCCCCCCCCCACCACCAACCCCTCACTCATGAGCTAGTTGGGGGCTGCTGTCAAGCTGGAGCAGTCCCCCATGGAATCCTGCTTAACCAGTTAACCGGCTAAACCTAAGGTTTAACTAATTAACCAGGATTTTACATCTTTATGCCGGTTTAATAACCCACCTCCCCGGGGTAGAGCCGCTGTTGATGTAGTTACATGGTCACAGTGTTCGCTTATGTCGACTGTTACTGGCTGGCAGGAGCCGTCCCACAATGCCCCACGCTGACAATATGCTCTGTATGAGCACTCCCCATGAGGGTGCGCTGCCAACACAAAGCCAAGTGCGCACATAAGTGGTTTATAACTATGGCCGCCGTATGCCAAAATAAATTAGGCTGACACACATTTGTAATGTAGACATGACTGGAGTGCTTCGGAATCCCAGCCGTGCCCTCACGTGCATGTGTGTGTATCTGTCATGGATTTATAGGTCGGTATCGGTATCTGAGTGATGACCCGCTGGCAAGGCAGGTTCCTTTTCTTTCAAAGACACTTTCCTGACAAACCCTATTCCTAAAGCCGAGCTGGTTGCCAGATTCCAGTTTCTTTCAAGGGAAGGAAGGGGGGTCGTCCCAATCAATTTAGCCAACTCAGTAAAATGCATCACTGTGACAGTGGCAATCTCCGGTTTATTGCCAGCATCTCCAAAAAGGAGTCCCTGGTGAAAGGCAACTTCGTAAATCCAATGTCGAACTCCCCTCTTCGTTATTTACACCAAGGACGTTGCACGTTAACCAGTACTTACCATTCACCATTTCTTCCCCGTCGTGCCAAAGATTGTTCAGTTGGCAGCTAAACTAAATCTTGAGGTTTGGTCTTTTTCGGGTTGTTTTTGTCTTGGGCAGTCGTGGAAGGGCCAGGGCAGGAGGGCGACATGTTCAGGTGACGTGCAGAGAGAGAACTTTTGAATATATCTATTTTTTTAAACTAGTAAATGGCTTGAAAGGGCAAAGACGTAAGTGTTAATTCCAAGGTGGTTTTCCAGGCCAGTCTTGCTGAGTGACAACTCCGCTCATGCTGCTTTTAGATTTTTTTTTTTTCAGGCTGGTGGAAATTTGAGCAGGGATTATACAAAAAAAACAAACCATGCAATTTGTGTTGGCTGGAAGCAGTGATCCAGATGAAAATCACATTTTAAAATAAGTGTGTAGAGGTTTCTCTTCCCCCTACCCAAAAAGAGAAATCTGTCAATGCAGACAGATAGGACCACTTCCTTACGGCAGACCTGTGATGCCTTGAAAGTCTTGCAGGGGAACAGCAACCTTAAAACAAGAGAAATCACAGGAGGCGTAAACACTCTTCCCCTCACGTACTTGGTTTCAAAAAAATTACAGTATTAAAGAAACCAGGCTCTCAGCAGACCAGAGAGCGCCCTTTGGCGTGACCTAGAGTAATATTTTCCGTGGATTAGATATAGAATATCTGCTCTGTGTAATGGCTTTGAGGACAGAAGTGGGTTGGTTTGTTGTACACAGATTCTCCGAGAACGATTTGAGACGGCATGCCGAAGCCCTGTGTTTTGAATATTCTGTAGCTCTTGAATGGTTTTTAAAAGGACCCTCCAGTCACAAGATTGTCTTTGAGGAAATAAATATTTGTTTACGAAATTTGAGACCAGTAGAAATACTTAGAGGATGGAATTTAAACTAGTTGAATGTAAATGAATTGATGCATAGATGGTTGGATAGAGACTTGCCCTGCAGTGCCTGTGACCCCAGTGTTGAAAATTGTACGATTGCAAGCAAACTTGGAAGTGAAATTAACTAAAACCAAAGGGAATTAAGAGTTTAGTGTCATTTGTGATGTAGAGAACAAACAGATTGGTTTTCCCCGGCATCGTCCACAGTCGGCTGCCTTGTTAGCAAATGGAAGGGGAAGTTAGGATGTGGCTGCTGCTTAGGCTTGTAATCATGAACGGTTTACAGACGTAGCTGCTGCTTCTCTCTCCCTTGTGAGACTCTGCAGGCTTGTTAATTGAATAAACTTCATCACCATGACTCATGCACTGTGCATTTACCACATCAAGCAAGTTAGCTAAACTCTTTCAGGCCCTCCATTTAGAAACATGCTGCAGCTCACGCTTTTCTCCGGTGGGGGGCAGAAGCCGTATCTTCTCTTCCTTTGTTCTGGCCTTTTCATTGCTCCAAAAGGCCTATCCGGAAAAGGATCTAGGTTGCTCAACAGTTCGTCTTGCACCTGCTGTTTATTGCACCTGCTGTTTATTCCTGCCTCACGTATTCCCATCCAACGTCATACCCCCGCTTTGTGGCCTGGCAACAGCAGGGCTAGCTAGCAGTGGGGCGAGGAGTGTCACTTCAAGGGGCAGGACATAGAGCACTGGTCTTTTAAAACCAGCCCGTACGGATCATTAGATCATCCAGTTTGACTTCCTGTGTAACCCAGGCCATAAAATTTCACCCAGTCTACTCCTGCACTGAGGCCAATACCTTGGTTGTTCTAAAGCATCTTTTAGATCAGGGGTGGGCAATAATCTTTGAAGGGGGCCAAAGTCCTCGCGGGGCGGGGCCTTGGGCGGAAGGGGTGGGGTCTTGGGCGGAAGGGGCGGGGCTTTTAACTAGCAGGAGTTGAGAGGGCTGCCAGGCAATGCAGTAGTGGTGTGGGTGGGAATGCCGAGCCCTTTCAGCTCTGGCTATTTAAAGGGCTCGCACCTTAGCAGCCGCCCGGAAGGCCCGAGCCCTTTCAAAAGAAGCATTTGAGAGGGCTCGCAGCTCCTGGCCCCACCACTTGCAGATTGCCAGGGAGCCACAAGCTCTTGCAAGTGCTTCTATTTAAAGAGCTCACGGCTGCTAACACATTGCCTGGCAGCTGCGGGGAAGGCGTGAGCCCTTTAAATAGCAGCTGCTGAAAGAGCTTGGCAGGCCGGATCCAGCCATGTTTCAGAGGGAAGACTTTACATGGAGGCTCCACTAGTTCCCTTGGTAGATTTTTGCAATGGCTAGTCGCCTCTCTGGGACATATAAAATGCACCTTACTTCTAGTGTTAATTAAACTACTGGAACAGATTCATTGTTAAGCAGCAGCGATCTCTTCCCTGATTGATGAAAGCGAGGGAAGTGGGGGACACATGTTTGGACCAAAATCCATCCACATAGACCGTTTTTGTTCTGCGCCGCCATGTCCTAACGTTTTCAGCCTGATTTAGGTTTCTGAAACGGTTGCAATTTCCAGCAAAGTCTATCGCAGCTGATTGTTTGACCCTTCCATAGTATAATTGGATGTGTTCATCCTTTCCTTTTTTTAGGCTTTCATTGGGTGCGAGTCCAAAATTTCAAACCGAAAATAAACCCCTGGCTGGCGGTTTGTTTTAAACCAAGCCCCATCCCGACCTGTGTGTCTCAGGCAATTAACCCGTCGTGCAATACACTTCACCACTTCTTCATTTCTAGTACAATTCTATTTCTTCTAAAATTGCTTATAGACCATAAAATCCCGAAAAGGGGCAGAGTAGCTGAGCAATGTCATTTCACGTCTGCCATAAAGGTGCCTATTTCCTTCCCTCCGTGAGATAGGGGGAGGAGGTAACAGTGTTAAATAATTTTGTGTGCCTCATTATTCACAGTTGAAATTTTAGGTCCTTGATGACAGTGTTGCAAAACTACAGAAATCACTGAGTGGTAAATGGTAAAAGGACACTGTTAAATGCTTTTTAAAAAAAAATTTAAATGACTTGAAAATATTTTTTCTCCTTTTTTTTTAAACACTCAAACGCGGGAGTAAAATGTCCTTTGTCTCTGTTCTATTTTGCAAAGACGATTTTCCTTCTCTCTGCTCCGTTCTCTGCTAGAAGGTCATTAAAGCAAAGTGGTTTTGGTTCCCTTCCCCCAGAGCCCAAGTACAGTGTTAGAAGCACAGCTTTGTAAACCCTCAGCTGTTGCAGAGCCAGTGGAAATAGGTCCTACATAAACATGTGGCTGTGGGTGGTTCCTTGACAGTGGAATGGTTAGAATCCAGGAGATAGTCCGCAGTATAACAGTCTCCCGGTAACAGTCGGCCCAGATTACACCCAAGATGGCTTTGCCAGTTACCTTTGTAACAACAGACAGAAATTCAAGATGCCACCTGCCTGGGAGAATACGAAGCCCATTGGGACAGAAGAAAGAGGAAGCGAGTTGAAAGGGCTGTGTCCTTCGCACAGTGACTGATGGGAGAATCTGAGGATTGTCACCTTTTATTTTTGTCCTTTTGCCTTTCCTTGAAGCAACAATTTACAGCTCAGTGGCACCAGACTGGTTCCTGTGCGTAGGAGCCTACTGCTCCAAACTCAGGAATCTTAACTGGCCCAAATACATTCAAATCCAGCTCCATCCTCCCCTCCCCGAATTCCCAGCAGGCTTGGATTTAACTGCAGCCAGAAGCAAAGGAGGAGACGTTTAGAGGAATGATTAGCCATATTCACACCGAAGGGATTTACTGGTTTTCTCAAAACTTTTATATCCACAGAGCCCAGCCTGGTACCGTGTCCTTTTCCTCACCTAGCAATAGTTTTTTTTTTTAAGAGATAGTGCGTTTGTTGTTGTTGACGACACTACCAGTTGGAAGGCGGTTGAGCTGGGTAAGCTAGGAGGAAATGAGGATTTCTCTGTGGGTTGCCTAAAGTGGACAGAGCCATGCTTAACCCTGACCGCTGGGGGTTGCTTTTGCAGCCATCAGCTGAGGTGAACATTTTTGTAGTTCATCTGTTTCTTTTTGTGTGTGTGCGCGTGCGTGTGTGTGTGTATTTTCTTACTAGAATTCTAAAGACACTACAGAATCGGTCTGCAAGGAGCCTGCTTCCTGCCGTCACTGTGTCAGTAGTTTGTAGTGGGACTTTTTTTTTTTACAAAAAAAAAAAGGAAAACTAAACTAGCAGAGGTTTTTAAATATTTTATATTAGTTCCTAATGTAAATTCTTACTTTGTTATTGGCGTGCCGGTGCCATCCACCTGCACATGACTTTTGTAATATTTTTGTGAATCACTAAACATTTTTTCTCCCGTGTATTCTAAGTGCATTAAACATATTTGCAGAACTGGCTGTGTCCTTTCCTCGGCGTGGTTGCAAAAGAAAGAAAATGGGATGGATGGAGTCAAGTTCCTGACCAGAGCTGCTGTTAGCTCCCTGCTTATAAACCCAGTCTCTCGTTAGGCTTAGCAAAATGCAGGACAATGTAGCACTTTAAAGACTAACAAGATGGTTTATTAGATGATGAGCTTTCGTGGGCCAGACCCACTTCGTTAGGCTTAGAATTAGTTAGACTTCAGATCTGATTTAGAGGGCGGGGCTGCAACTGCTCTAAACTGTTACAGCAGACGGGACGTTAGAAAGGAGAAGGGATCATGTGTACTTCAGAGCCAAATTCTGCCCCGGTGTGTCTGTCCTTTGGCTTCAGTGGGATTTTGCAGGTGTCTGATCAGGGAACCAATACATTTGGGGAAGACAGCACAGAGAACACTTAAGGGGGAAAAATTACTGAGCTAATGTTGCAGTGATTCTGCAGTAATCTTTCTACACTCTTCAGTAATAAGTACTTTTAAGGTCAGAGAGAGGAAGGGTGGAATACTTGAGCTGGGGGAGGGGAAATGACGGCCTACAAGGGAAGGGAGGAAAGAGGAGAAGAAAGCCGTCAGTCCGGAATCTCCCTCTCCTGAGAAATTCTGTTGGGTCACGTAACAGACACCCCTAATTTACATGGAAACAGGTTTTCTGTTGTCAGCAGAAATGGTTCCAGGAGGTTAATTCTGAATCTGAGCATGGAAACCCATTCATTGCTACAGGAATAACCTTTGTCCTACGAACAATACAGCATCCTGCTACTGGGAGAAAAACCAGCAAATGAAACTGCCTGCCCTGTCCCCACTGCTCGCCCGGAGCGACGCTGAGACCTTTGGATTAAGTCCCATCAGGGTTTCAGATGCCCCAGCCTGAGCGCTCCAGCACCAGGTACTAAGCCAGGGGCTGGCAAGATGGGGGCCGGATCCAGCCCACCCTGGCTTTGATCCCAGCCACCCTGTGGGAGGGAGCAGTACCGCTCAGTGGGTACAATGCTCCCTGTGGCTCTCGGCGCTGCAGGGGGGAGGGGAGAGACTTCACATGCCGCCCCTGGCCCCAGCAAAATCTCCCCGCTCCTGCTGGCCGGAGACCAGGCCATAGTAGCTGAGCAGTTTTGCTGGGGGTGGGAGAAGCAGGCAGAGCCTCTCCCCCCGCACACGGAGCAGAGCCACAGAAAACAGCCAGCCGGGGGCTGCTGGCCATGCAGGGAAGCCTCTTGAGAGCAATGCTGGCCCAGAGCTGCTTAAAGAAGCACCTCCCAGCCAGAGCCTGTCTCTGGCACCCCAGCCCCTCCTGCACCCGACTCCCTCCCAGACCCTACACCTCCTCCAACACCCTCCCTCAAGCCAGAATCCTCTCCTGCACCCACACCCCCTCCCAGACCCTGCTCCATCACCTCCCCTCTTGCGCCCTAACACCCTCTCAGACCCCACCCCCTCCCAGACCCTGCTCCATCACCTCCCCTCCTTCACCCTAACGCCCTCTCAGACCCCACCCCCTCCCAGACCCTGCTCCATCACCTCCCCTCCTTCGCCCTAACGCCCTCTCAGACCCCACCCCCTCCCAGACCCTGCTCCATCACCTCCCCTCCTTCGCCCTAACGCCCTCTCAGACCCCACCCCCTCCCGCACCCTGCTCCATCACCTCCCCTCCTTCGCCCTAACGCCCTCTCAGACCCCACCCCCTCCCGCACCCTGCTCCATCACCTGCCCTCCTTCGCCCTAACGCCCTCTCAGACCCCACCCCCTCCCGCACCCTGCTCCATCACCTCCCCTCCTTCGCCCTAACGCCCTCTCAGACCCCACGCCCTCCCAGACCCTGCTCCATCACCTCCCCTCCTTCGCCCTAACGCCCTCTCAGACCCCACCCCCTCCCGCACCCTGCTCCATCACCTGCCCTCCTTCGCCCTAACGCCCTCTCAGACCCCACCCCCTCCCGCACCCTGCTCCATCACCTCCCCTCCTTCGCCCTAACGCCCTCTCAGACCCCACGCCCTCCCAGACCCTGCTCCATCACCTCCCCTCCTTCGCCCTAACGCCCTCTCAGACCCCACCCCCTCCCAGACCCTGCTCCATCACCTCCCCTCCTTCGCCCTAACGCCCTCTCAGACCCCACGCCCTCCCGGACCCTGCTCCATCACCTCCCCTCCTTCGCCCTAACGCCCTCTCGGACCCCACCCCCTCCCGGACCCTGCTCCATCACCTCCCCTCCTTCGCCCTAACGCCCTCTCGGACCCCGCCCCCTCCCGGACCCTGCTCCATCACCTCCCCTCCTTCGCCCTAACGCTCTCTCGGACCCCACGCCCTCCCGGACCCTGCTCCATCACCTCCCCTCCTTCGCCCTAACGCCCTCTCGGACCCCACCCCCTCCCGCACCCTGCTCCATCACCTCCCCCTCCTTCGCCCTAACGCCCTCTTGGGCCCCACCCCCTTCCGCACCCTGCTCCATCACCTGCCCTCCTTCGCCCTAACGCCCTCTCGGACCCCACCCCCTCCCGCACCCTGCTCCATCACCTCCCCCTCCTTCGCCCTAACGCCCTCTTGGGCCCCACCCCCTTCCGCACCCTGCCCCATCACCCAGATGCTGCGGTGATGGGCACCAGTTTAAAACCAGGCTGTGGGGGTTGGCCTGAGGTATCTTGATGCCATTTCTTCAGGCAGGCGGCCTCTGTTCACGCCCCGACCCGGGGGACCATTGGCGTTGGTAACCCCAGAGGAAGGAGGCAGGTCAGGAGGCCTGTTGGTGGGGCCAGGAGCTGCCTTTGGTGGGGGAGAGGCGGTGCGGGGAGGCCGTTCCTGTGCTGCTGATCGCAGCCTTGGGACACACCCGAAAACCCCCAGGACTCTGCCTGGGCCTCTTGGGAAGAGGAGGGGTGGGGCTGCCAAGATAATCCTTCCTCCCCCCAACTTGTGTTCTAGCTGGGGGGACTGCTTCCTGGCCGGGCCGGGTGGCTACTTGCCCACCTCTCTGCTGCTCCCTGAGCTCTGCCTACACCCCTTTAGTTGGAGTGTAGACTTAACCAGATTAGTCAGTGACGCTTCCTGGAACGGGTGAGCTGCCCGGCCAGGCCCCCTCAGTCTCTGGTTTCCTGCTTCGTCTCCTTTTAAACCCGGGAGGATCTGACATGTCGACTCGCCTGCCGAACACCAAGCGAGCGGCTGTGGTCGCCTTCCTCCCGGGGACGGGCTTTCTGTGTCCCAAGGGAGAGAGAGGGTCTTTTGGGGGCTCCTTCTGGGCCTGTTATACAAGCTGCCCTTTAGAGCCCATCTGGAGCACCCTGAACTGGTACAGTTAGACACGGGATGAATTGCCTCTGGCAACCCAGAACTGCAACCGTCCCCGAAGGGCTGGCCCTTTCCCCGCTGCTACCTTGTTAGCAAAGCCCCGCCAGTGCCGTACGCGAATGAATTCCATCTAAACTGCTCTGGGCAGCACAAAGCATTTGGCCTGGTCTCCTTCCGATGAGGTTCGCCTCTGGCCGGAGGTTCTGCTGCTGGCGGGGGAAGGGGAAGAGCCCTCCTTGCTGTGGATTGGAGGGCCTAAAGGAGAAACCACGCTGGGCTGCAAGGAAACGCGACTGCTGCTTCTGGGCATCCATCCAGTCTACACGCTCTGCCTGGCTGGTGAGCCGGCTAAGCTGCTCTGCCAGAATCCTTTGGTGATCAGATATTGCTGGTCTCTAACCGTCTCGCTGGATGCTGCGCAATTGGCATGATGGGAAAAGATGCCTCGGGATTGGGATGTTACTCGGGTAGGAAGTACTGGAATTTGAGTCACCGTCTCTGCACAACTCAGCAGCCGCTCTCCCTTTGCCGACCCACTTTTGAGTCAGGCCCGGCTGCCGGCTGCACATGCCCGAGGCCCCAAATGCGAATCAGAGACTCCTAGATGATTAGGGCAGGCAGAGACCTCAGGAGGTCAGAGTCCAACCCCTGCCCGCAGCAGGATCAACCCCAATGAAATCATCCCAGCCAGGGCTTTGTCAAGCCGGGACTTAAACACCTCCAGGGATGGAGATTCCACCCCCATCCTGAAGCCAGGGCAAGAGCCGTACAATGTGGCAAGCAACCAGCCGGTAGCTCTGTGGGTATCTGTGCTATTTAAGGTGCCGGAGCGTGGTCCTTCAGTGCATCTCCGGAGAAGTGGCGTCAATACTCAGGCAGGCTTTCAGAGAGCTCTGTGACCTGCAGTCAATGCTAGATGTGACAACATTCATCCAAAAAAACGGTTTCCAAAAGAAACTGGAAGGTGGGAGCCATATTTCTGGTTCTAGCAACAGGCAATCACACGGACTGGTGCATGGAGCTATTAGTTAAATCCTCAAGAGCACTGCAAGCAAGGATGGTCAATGCCATTGACCATCTCCTCTGTGACACACCTTTCCGAGTGTACGTGGGAGACAGTTGCCTTGTCTTTTCCATCCAATGTGATGGGGTGAAATCACAGAAGTCCCCTTGGGCTGTCCCTCTGGTGTGCTGATCATGCCACCGGCGCCCACCTTTCTGCTCTGTGGGGCTCCCTGCCACCCTGTCCTGCTGGGGCCACATTCTCGGGTCTCCCCCAGACAATGCACAGAGTTGAGGTTACTGCCCCCCACCCTTGAAGAGCAGCAGAGATATTGAACTGGCTCAGTTCTAAGGGCTCAGGAGCCAGAAAACTAACCTCCCAAATAAATCGGTCTTACTCCGTAAAAGTTTTACACAGAGAAAGCTTATAAGATCCACCCACCTAATCAATGCAAGAGAGATATGCACGGTGGTTGCTTCCTCCCCGTGCCAGATAATTATTTACACTGGGCCTGATAATAAGTACATGTTTTTATTAACTATAAAAAGTAGAATTTAATTAGTTGCAAGAGAAAACAGTCAAATCAAAGTAAGTTACTCAATTAAAAATACTTAGCTCATTCTGATGCACTAAGAAACTTGCAAATTCTCACTCTACACAGCTGTTCTTATCTCAGGTAAAATCTTCAGATCAGTTGATCTTTGACTTGGGTCTACGGCTTCTTCAAAGTTCTTTTGTATTCTCGCAGGTCGTGCCAGGTAGTTTCAAAAGCCAGCTGAAGATAAAGGCTGATTGCTTCCTATTGCTTAAATAGACTTTCTCCCGGGGTGGGAATCCTTTGTTTGGCATCTCCCATCCCCATGGAAAATTACAAGGTCCAAAATGGACTCCAGTACCAGGTGGCAGGCTCACATGTCTCCTTAGGACCAATCACTGTTAGGGCTCACCGGGCGAATAAGACCATTCACAGGTCGTTGAGTTGAGCGCCGAGCCATTAAGTTTCCAGGGCATCAGTGATGGCCTTCGTTAGCACATTTAGCATTATTACCAGATCCACACTTCATCGGCTTAGCGACCCAAGCATGGTCATTCACAGAGCTGACTTGATTAAGATGGCTGAATACTGTAGGCCATGGTATAGACACGACCGAAAGTAACCAAGACAGTTTTGAGCCTCTGATGGTGCCAGAGCAACCCAGGAATGGAATATCTTTCTCAATAGACATTCTTGAAACACAAATCCTACCCCATCTGCCACTCCAGACCATGGTTCGTGGGTACCAGGGGTCAGCCAGCTAAGATGTCCAGAGGGATCCACACCTTCATTTGAAATTTGTTAGCAAACATGCCTGATCCTTCATGTACCTCAACCTTGATGGTGTCGACAGGAATTAGCCCAAGATCAAGCCCTGCTCCTTTGAAGAGAGACCTGAGGGCGTGGTCTTACTATCAGAATATTCTCCCCAGACAAATACTTGCAGACTGTGGTCAAATCGCCTCTTCACCGTCTTTGTTAAACTAAAGAGATGGAGTTTCTTTAGCCTCTCCCAGGAAGGTTTCCCGTCCTCAACATCATTCTTGGAGCTCTTCTCGGAACCTTTTCCAATTTGTCAACCTCCATGTGGAAGCTTGAGCACTGGAACTGGACACAGTCTTCTAGCGCTGATCTCAGGAATGCTGTGTGCAGTGAAAAACACACGTCCCTACACATAGCAACATAACGGCCACACTGGGTCAGGCTGGGGACCGACTGGCTGAGTAGCAGTTCTGCAGAGAAGGATCTGGGGATTGCAGTGGATGAGAAGCTGGATGAGAGTCAACAGGGCGCCCTTGTAGCCAAGAGGGCTAAAGGCATATTAGGGTGCTTGAGGAGGAGCATTGCCAGCAGATCTAGAGAAGTGATTATTCTCCTTTATTTGGCTCTGGTGAGGCCACATCTGGAGTATTATGTCCAGTTCTGCCCTCCTCCCCCCACTACAGAAAGGATGTGGACTCATTGGGGAGGGTCCAGTGGAGGGCGACCACATTGATTAGGGGGCTGGAGCACATGACCTACGAGGAGAGGCTGAGGGAGTTGGGATTGTTTAGTCTGCAGAAGAGAAGAGCGAGGGGGGATTCGAGAGCAGCCTCCAACTTCCTGAAGGGAGGTTCCAAAGAGGCTGGAGAGAGGCTGTTCAGTGGTGACAGATGGCAGAACAAGGAGCAATGGGCTCAAGTTGAAGTGGGGAGGTCTAGGTTGGACATTAGGAAAAACTATTTAATTGGGAGGGTGGGGAAGCGCTGGGCTGGGTTCCCTAGGGAGGGGCTGGAGTCTCCATCCCTAGAGGTGTTTAAGTCTCGGCTTGACACAGCCCTGGCTGGGTTGATTTAGTTGGGATTGGTCCTGCCTTGGGCAGGGGGCTGGACTTGATGACTCCTGAGGTCACTTCCAGCTCTATGGTTCTATGATTCTAGAGCAATGATCCATCAAGGCCAATGCCCTGTCTTCTGCCAGTGCCAAGTGCTTCATAGGAAATTAACAGAGCAGGGCAATTTATGGAGCTATCCATCACTTGTTGCAATCCTTACCTTCTGGAAGGGTCAAGCACAGCCAAGGCAAGGATTGCATCCTTGACTATCTTGGCTACGGTCCATCAATGGCCATATCTTCCGTGCACTCAGCTTATTCTTTTTTGAACCTAGTTATATTTTTGGTCTTCACAATGTCCCCCAGCAGGGAGTTCCACAGGTTGACTGTGCACTGTATGTTTGTTTTAAACCTGCTAACGTATTAATGTTATTGGGTGACACCAGGTTCTTGTGGGATGTAAAAGAGTAAATAAGACTTCCTTATTCTTTCTCCATGCCAGTCATGATTTTAGCCCTCTGATATATCCTAATCATTTGTCACTTTTCTAAGTTGAAAAGTTCCCATCTTGTCTGCTACAGAAGCTGTTCCACACTCCTAATCATTTTTGTGGCCCTTTCTGTACTTTTCTCAATTTTAACACATCTTTTTTGAGCTGAGGCAACCAGATCTGCACACAGTATTCAAGGTGTGGGCGTACCATGGCTTTATATAGTAGCAATCTATTTTCTGTTTTATTATCTATCCTGTTCCTAACACAGTTTTCTTTTTTAACTGCTGCTGCACAGATGTTTTCAGAGATCTCTCCACAATGTCTTTTTTGAGTGGTAACTAATTTAGATCCCATCCCTTTGCGTGTATACAGTAGAACCTTGGAATTACGAACACGGTCGGAATGGAGGTTGTTCATAACTCTGAAAAGTCCGTAACTCTGAACAACCTGGTATGATTATTCTTTCATACGTTTATAACCGAGCATGGACTCGTTCACTTACTACAGCTTTGAAACTTTACTAGACGGAGGGAAAACGCTGCCTTGAACCGTCTTAATTTTAACGAAACGAGCATAGAAACAATTTTATTTTGTCACATTTTTGAAACTTTCCGGTTTTTAGCAGTTGACACTCAACACAGTACAGTCCTGTCTTTGCGGTCCCTGCTGCTGCCGGAATGCACCCTGCCAGTTCCCAGGGAGGGGTGGGGTCAGCTGGTCAGTTCGTAACTCTGGAGTTGATACCGCGGCGGTCTTGCTGTCGTTAGGATGCTGTTGTCCAATGTGCGTAACTTGGCACATATCGATATTGAAGGCCATCTGCCCTCTTCTTGGCTGCTCACCCAGTTTTGTGCGACCTCTTTGTGACTCTTTGCCATCAGTTTTGAGCTTCGCTTTCTTCAGTTATTTGGTATCTGCAAATTTGGCCACCTCCCTGTTCACTCTCTTTTCCTGATCACTTGCAAATATTGAACAACACTAGTCCCATTACTATTAGAGGACCCTCGCTCTCCACTGGAAACCCTGGCTACTTATTCCTATGCTTTGTTTCCTCTCTTAACTTGCGGTTCCCCTGCGTATACAGCCAGTGACTTTTTTTTCACCTCTCAGTCCCTTCTTTCTAAACCAGTCAGCTCCTCCTAGAAGTGTGACCTATATTCTTGGTTCCAAGAAGTATGACGCTGGATAGATCTATATTAAAACACACTGTTCAAACTCGCCAAGCAACTGGGCTGGCTCTGTAAAACCAACCTGTCCTTCCCCCAATTTTTGTCTCATTTACAAACTTTCTCAGCAATGACTTTCTTCTCCCAAGTCATGGAATAGCACTGGGCCAAGAGTTGCTCCTTATAGGCTCTCCCCAGAAAGACTTCCATTAGCTGATCATTCCCTATTTTAAAAATGCCTTTGAGATCTATCAGTTAGCCAGTCTGCACTCACTGTACGCAGGCCTTATGAATTATGTCAACGTAGTTACCATTTGTCAACTGAATGTGTGATCTCATCTGAACACTTTACCAAGTTTACTTAAGAACGTTCTTCCATGAAGCTGCGTTGATTGGAATTATTTATGCTCCGTCCTTCAACTCTTCATTGGATCCTGTGGTAGACTTCTCATGATTTTGTCTGATGTCAGGTAACTGGCCCCGAGTTACCGAGGTCCTCCTGTTAACTTTTTAAAAATATTGGCACATTAGCTCTCCTCAGGCTTATTGGCGTTAGATTTTTGTCATTAATAAATTTAGCTTCCCTTATCAATTGTCTATATTTTTGAGACTGTTAATTTAGACGTTTCTCTATAGCTCTTTTTTGCATTGTTTTAAAAAAATGTTACTCCTGCTTTTGCATTCCTTCTTGATCAGGATGCTTAACCAACAAAAGATTTGTTTCTTGATTGAGTAACTGTGGGATTTTAGGCATCTAATATTCTGTCTTACACAATTCCTAGTTATTAGTTGTATCGGCCGTATACCTTGTGACTGCATCCCTTGCCAACAGAGTTGATTTCCCAAATCTTGGCTGTGGTACATGACTTAAAAGAACAAACACACTCGATGCTCATTGCAAACACCTCTTTTACGATTGGCTTCCCTGCACCCACACCTCAGGGGAGATGTGGGATGGGAGTCGGATTTCTCTTAACAGTAGCAACTAAGAGGGGAGAAATGAATCTTCTGCATTTCCTAGCTGTTTCCCCTCCCCCCTTCTCTTTTTATCCTGTCTAGGGAAAAAATAGCCTATTATTGACAATGATCATTAGATCCTTTATCACAGAATCATAGAACTGGAAGGGACCTCGAGAGGTCATCGAGTCCAGCCTCCCGCCCTCATGGCAGGACCAAGCACCATGTAGATCATCCCTGATAGACGTCTGTCTAACCTGCTTATAAATATTTCCAACGATGGAGATTCCACAGCCTCTGTAGGCAACTTATTCCAGTGTTTAACTACTCTGCTAGCTAGGAAGTTTTTCCTAAAGTCCAACCTAAACCTCCTTTGCTGCAATTTAAGCCCATTGCTTCTTGTCCTGTCCTCAGAGGGCAAGGAGAATAATTTTTCTCCCTCCTTGTAACACCCTTTTAGATACCTGAAAACCGCTATAAGGTCCCCTCTGTCTTCTCTTTTCCAAACTAAACAAGCCCAGTTCTTTCAGTCTTCCTTCCTCTGCAGCTAAACATTTAGTTCATAGAATCCTAGGGCTGGATGAGACCTCAGGAGTCATCGAGTCCAGCCCCCTGCCCAAAGCAGGATCAACCCCAACTCCATCATCCCAGCCAGGGCTTTGTCAAGCTGGGACTTAAAAACCTCTAGGGATGGAGATTCCACCCCCTGCCTGGGGAACCCATCCTAGGGCTTCCCCACCCGCCTAGGGAAAGAGTTTTTCCTAATATCCAACCTAGACCTCCCCCACTGTAACTTGCGACCATTTCTCTGCCGTCCATCACTACTGAGAACAGCCTCTCTCCAGCCTCTTTGGAACCCCCCTTCCGGAAGTTGAAGGCTGCTCTCAAATCCCCCCTCGCTCTTCTCTGCTGTAGACTAAACAAACCCAAATCCCCCAGCCTCTCCTCGTAGGCCATGTGCTCCAGCCCCCGCATCGTTTTTGTTTCCCTCCTATTGTTTCTTAGAGTTCTCCGCTTTGGCATCACGTACCCCCAGAAACCTCCCACCCTCTTTCTGCCTAGAGTGGGGTCACGTCTTCCTCCTGGGGGGAGGGGGATTGGGGTGCTCTTTCCTGTTGCAACACGGCGTCATGGCCCTGCAAGGTGTGAGCCCCCCGTGTGTAAATGGGCCCAGACTTTGGAGGTGCTGACTCCATCCTGTGGCCAGCATGCCGGTCCGGACGCCAGCGTCCCTCTGTGCTCGGAACCAGGGGTGGGTCCCAACTATTTCCTGTGTCCCTCTAGGGCAGGATGCTGGACGCTCGCTCTTCTCCAGGCCAGGGGCGGGTCCAGATGTGGGGGGAGGTCTTGGGCATCCTGTAGCAGCCCCCCCCTTCCCAACTGCCCCATCCCTCGGCCTCAGCATGTGCCCGGATGTGGTGCGTAGGTGCTGTCCTTTGTCAGGCGCAGGTCAGAAACTGGAGCGGAGCCGGCTGGGGTGAATCCCAACCAGCACCTGGTGAGTTTAGGGCCTTTCCCTCCCCTTCCCACGTGGGGGTGGCAAGTTCCCTTTCTCTGCGTTGCAATCTGCCCCTTCACCTGCCCCTGCTGCCTTCTCCCTCCCCCCCTGGGGCAGAGACTCCTCTGGCCGGGGCTGGCCACCCTCGGAGGGGGTTGAATTAAGGGCTCTAACAAAGGAGGGGCTCAGACGGTCATTAGGAGCGGCTGGTTGCTAAGGTTGCCCTTCTAATTAATCCCGGCTCGGAGCAGCTGCCCCGCTGGGCTGGGAAGGTCGGTTCCTCACCCCCTAAGTGGGTTTTCTTTTAAATCCGCACAGTAAATATTCATCTCTGGGGTATGGAACTGACGAGGGGCCGGGGGAAGCTCCCGGTGCTGTGCAGTTGAGAGGCGGCTCCCGGGGGGGCATGGCTAGGGGTGCCAACCCCCCAGGTTTGGCTTGGAGTCTCCCCGGAATGGCATGGATCTCCCGGGGGCCCTGAAGATCAGAACAGGATTGTATAAAAAAAAAATGCCATGGGGGGAGGGAGATCTCCCATGATACTCCTGTGTTGCCCCCCCTCCAGGTGTGGGGGTCGGGAATGGCCTCAGCTACACCAGTCTCCTTGCCCAGGACACAGGGATCCCCTGGGGTGCAGCTGCTTTCTCAGTGGGGTCCCCGAATTCTGCCGGCCTCCGCGGCAGGGCAGCTGCCCCAGGCGGGGAAGGGAGGAGCCAGGCAAACCCCACCTCTGCCACTGACCAGGAAGTGGGAGGAGCAGAGTCAGGTCTAGGAGTCAGTAGCCGGAAGTCGGAGGCAGAAATCCGACCGGCAGGACCTGGCATGAGCAGGGCTGGGTCCGAGGCAGGGGGGGCTGGGAACAAGCAAGGGCAGGCGCTGTGGCAGCTGCGGGTGAATCCAACTCCTCCTTGCATCGTGGCCACAGGACTCAGGATGTCAGTCGTGGCTGCACCCGTGACAAATACTGAGACAACGTAACCTCTTGTAAAAGCGTTTCGCTGCCACTCGCTGCCCCTCGGCGCCCCTGCTGGACAGGCCTGGTGTGGCAGCACCCCTTCTGCAGCGCCCCCTACTGGACAGGCCTTGCATGGCAGCGCCCGCTGCTGGACTGGCCTGGCATGGCAGCACCTCCTGCTGGAGCGGCCTAGCGCGGCAGCGCCCCCTGCTGGACAGGCCTGGAGTGGCAGTGCCCCCTGCAGGAGAGGCCTGGTGCGACAGCGCTCCCTTCTGCAGCGCCCCCTGCTGGAGAGGCCTGGTGCGGCAGTGTGCCCTGCTGCAGCGCCCCCTACTGGACAGGCCTGGTGCAGCAGTGTGCCCTTCTGCAGCGCCCCCTGCTGGACAGGCCTGATGTGGCAGCACGCCCTTGCTGGTGGCTGTTGTAATTTGGCCTCCGGCCAGATCACTCTCTTCAGTCTCTGAGTAGAACCAAACTCCTAGAGCCGATGCTCAGCCTGTGTTCAGAGCTCCTGCCTCAGCCCCGTTGTGGGGCCAGGAGGAGAATCCAGCCCACCTTCCGTCTGGGTGCCAGCCCAGCGTTCAGCTGGGTCTGCTTCTTCACCTGTGCTCGTTTCCCCAGGGCCACTTCCTATCTTGAGGGCGAGTCAGCTCTCTTCTCTCCCAGGCCTCCCACCTGGCTCTCCCACCACTCAGGCCAGAGAGCCATGGGGAGCCACCTGCTGTGCTGTGTAGGGGAGAGGGTCATGGCAGGGCCAGGCCCCAACTGGGCTCTGTGTTCCCTCACCCCTGCCCCAGATCTGAGTCACGGATGAGGACGCCAGCGAACGTTAACGGGCAATAGCTGTAGGGCTGATTCTGCGGCACTAACATCGATTTGAACTGGGCGGCGTTGCAATGTGCGGGGTCTGGCTCTGTGCCTTAGCCCCATTTTGCTGGGGAAACTGAGGCTTCCTTTGCAGGGTTGGTGTGAGGATTAATCACCCGGTGCCCGTGCAGTGCTCAGGTGGAAGGCACCAGAGAAGGGCGGAGGAGGTGAGGGGGGACGGGCTCTGGGGTGTTGTGGGTCTCAGTGGGTGGCACTGAGGGCCGGAGGGGGGCTGTGTGCCCGGGTCTATGGAGCTGAGCTTTTCCCACGGTTTTGCTGCATCCGGGTCGGCTGTGGGTGGCTCAGCTCTCAGGAATGCCTCCCCACCCACCTGGGCAGGAGCCGACACAGTCAGGCTGGGCCCGGGGAGGGGGAGGGGGGCTGGAGCAGGAGTGGCAGCGTCACCCAGCCAGGAGCAGGCTAGCGCTGCTGCCCTACCCGGCGAAGGAGGGCCCCTTCCAGTCTCCTGGGCTCGCTAGTCCCCCTCCTCCCCACCGGCCAGAGGCTGGGGGATGTTCTGCGGCTGCCGGCGGGGGCTGGGCCATGGGGCAGACCCCCAGTTCACACCCATCCCAGAGCTGGGTGGGATGGGGGGTCGGTGTCTGGGGTGGCGTGGTGGGAGATCACTGGCTCCTGGGCTGGCAGCCTGAGCCAGGATGGGACCAGGCCCTGGAGACAGCGGCGGGGGCCCCTCCGGCCCAGGGCTGCAAGGGGCTGTGGGGGTCTGGTTTGTCCTGCCCGCAGGCCGGCTGGCAGCTAGGGCGGCTCCAGGGCAGAGCAGGCGAGAGGCCCCCGCAGCCACCTGGCAGCGGGGGGTGGGGGCTGGGCCGGTGCCGACAGGGTGAGCCCCACCCCTCCGGCACAACCAGGCCTTCTGCGGGCTGCCCGGCAGGGCCGCCAACTGCCCGAGGCCACAGACCCAGGCCTGTCCCGAGCTCCGCTCCTTCCCAGCGGCCACAGCCCCCTGCCCTGTCTGAACCTCTGCCCGCTCAGCCCCCCCAGCCCGCTCAGCCCCCACCCCTCTGCCCGCTCAGCCCCCCCAGCCCGCTCAGCCCCCACCCCTCTGCCCGCTCAGGCCCCCCCAGCCCGCTCAGCCCCCACCCCTCTGCCCGCTCAGCCCCCCCAGCCCGCTCAGCCCCCACCCCTCTGCCCGCTCAGCCCCCCCAGCCCGCTCAGCCCCCACCCCTCTGCCCGCTCAGCCCCCCCAGCCCGCTCAGCCCCCCCAGCCCGCTCAGCCCCCACCCCTCTGCCCGCTCAGCCCCCCCCAGCCCACTCAGCCCCCCCAGCCCTCTAGATGGTGGCTCATCTAGAAGTTGCAGGTACCACCCTCCATGTCTCCCCTTCACACACTGGAAACTCACCAAGTGTTCCCCCCTCCATGTGTCCAATTTTCCACACTCAACTGATCCGTACAACAGAGTAAGATCCACAGAACCAGCAGATCATGACATGAAGATCGATGGGTCGCAGGACAAAATTTGCCCCAACCTGCTTTGCGTTCTGTATATTCATGTCCGTGCGTCTATTTCCAAAAGCGTGGGGGGAGGGGTCCGTCACAGCGGGATTCTGTCTCCGTGTCCCTCGGAGCCGTCTCGCCTTCCTCCCCTGTTGCCTTCCAGAGAGGCAGCATCATGGGGGGGCAGGCAGGAGCCGGTTCTTGGGGGGAGTCGGCTTAAAAGCCCCACTCGAGCAGCAGCAGCAGGTAGGAGGCAATACACGCAGGGAGCTGGCTTTCCTGCGGAGCTGCCTATCCCCCCTCCCTGCTGCCTCTGTATCCGAGGCAGCAGGTGGGAGCCGGTACGCTGGAGAAACCAGCTTTGAAGCTGACTCTCCGTGAGCCCCGGAATCCGCCTGCCCTCCCCCCACCCTGCGTGTAAATGTGTAGCTGCTGAAAGACTCAGCAGTTAGCAAACCAGGGGTCTTGTAAACACCTAACATCTGGCGTTCCAGGAGGGCGTTTTCGTCCTGGCCGCCCTCTGGCTCCACGCGTAGCCTGGGGCCTGTCACTCGACCCCTCTGCATGTCTCCTCCCTTCAGTGGGGCTGGCTGCCCGTGGGGCGGCCGGCCAGCGAACGTTACGTTCCAGGCGACTTGCCGAGCGTGCCGGGGAGTCAGCGTGCAAATGGCCGAGTCCCTCCCCGTTCCGTCCCTCTCGTCTCAGCTGTGCGCAGAACCCACGAGGCAAATCCCAAGGCGGCTCCTGCTCCACGTGCCCCACCCGCCTTCCCCGGGGTAAATCGCTGAGAGGCCACCGAGGCAGCCAGGTTTTCTTTTCAAGGGAATCTTCCCCTGGCTCCCAGCAGGGCTGTGCTTCGAGGGGGTGTCTCTTTCGTGGACGCCCCGTCCCTGCTGCACCCCGTCGGCTTGCTGGGAGAGGAGTTAAAGCATCAGTCGCTGTTAAGCTGCGGGGAATGAGGAGGAGCCGCCAGCTGCCCACGGGTTCACCCGCAGAACACAGGCTGAGGGTCCCCGGCGTGTCTGTGTGGCCCCCGAAGGGTGTTAGGTGCTGTACAAATAAAAGGCACCCAGATCCCTGCCTGTGACTGTTGCAATTGGGGGGTCCAAGCCTGTTTATAGAGCGTCCTCTGATGGTGACTAAGTGAGGCCCTCAGCATCCTCAACTCCTGTACATGGGGGACTCTGTCCCCAGCGGGGCACCCTGACCCTGGCAGGATTAGCCCCTCCGAGGGCAGGGGAATCAGAGGTGGTGGGTGAGGAATTCGGTACAAACGTGTTAGTGCCGCGTCCCTTTTCCCCTGCTCGCTCTCGTGACCACAGGCGCTGGCCCTGTGGGTGTCCTGGGTCACAAGCCACTGAACAATAGCGGGCATGCTCAGCACCCACAGGGTCAAGCTTTTGTGGGCCCTGCCGCCCGGACTGCGGCCCCAGCTCTCATTCTGCCCACACCCACACCTGCCTCTTCCCCCAGGCCCCGCCCATCCTCTGCCCCAAGGCCCCACCCATCCTCTGCCCCAAGGCCCCGCCCACCCTTGGCCTCACCTCCAAAGACCCTGCCCATTATCTGCCGCAGGGCCCCGCCTACACTTGGCCTCCTTTCCCAGGGTCCCATCCATCCTCTGCACCCAGGCCCCGCCCACACTTGTCCTCTTCTCCAAAGTCCCCGCCCATCCTCTGCCCCAAGGCCCCGCCCACCCTTGGCCTCACCTCCAAAGACCCCGCCCATTATCTGCCGCAGGGCCCCGCCTACACTTGGCCTCCTTTCCCAGGGTCCCACCCATCCTCTGCACCCAGGCCCCGCCCACACTTGTCCTCTTCTCCAAAGTCCCCGCCCATCCTCTGCCCCAAGGCCCCGCCCACACGTGTCCTCTGCCCCAAGGCCCCGCCCACACGTGTCCTCTTCTCCAAAGTCCCCGCCCATCCTCTGCCCCAAGGCCCCGCCCACACGTGTCCTCTTCTCCAAAGTCCCCGCCCATCCTCTGCCCCAAGGCCCCGCCCACACGTGTCCTCTTCTCCAAAGTCCCCGCCCATCCTTTGCCCCAAGGCCCCGCCCATACTTGTCCTCTTCTCCCAAGAGCCGCCCATTCTCTGCCTCAAGGCCCCGCCCACGCTCAGCCCTGAAGCCCCACTCCCACATGCCCACCCCTCCGGACGCCCAGCACACAGATCGCATGGGGGTGGGGGATGGAGAGAAGCGTCCAACGGCCAAAACAAAATTCAGGGCCTGTCCTGTGACTGTACTGTCCCTTTCTGCAGGGACTGGAACTCAGCTGGCATCCTGGCCTGCCCTCGGCTTTGTTAACAAGCAGCCATGCCATGTGCCCCCCCGACCCGAGAGCCTGGCGCGGGCCCTGCTCTGCCGCTGAGGCCCTTACGCCATTCGCGGAGACGCTGATCGGCCCGAAGGCGAGAGCGACTCCACGTTCTCCGAATGCCCTGCCTCACCGCGGCTCCATCGCTCCAGTTCACCTGCCTTGTCCCAAGGACAATCCGCTGGGAAGCAGGTCTGGGCTGCTGCCCTTTGGGGTGTGCACAACATCCACTGGGGGCGGGTGATTTTAGGAGCTGCTTGGGCAGGCCTGATGCCTCCATGGAGCAGGTGTCTGGGCGGGACGCCGCAATCTGAGATTTCCCCCTGCGTGATTTCAGGTTCTCTGGTCCGTTCGGGGGAAACTGAGGCACGGAAGCAGACGTGACTTGCTCCAGGGCTCACCACTGGGACTACAGCTCAGCAGTGTCACTGGTCCTTGCTGGGGTCTTTCAGAGGATCTCTACTACTCCCTGACCAGTTTTCTCCGGTTAGCCCCTGGTCAAGACAGTTGGCCCCTGGCTTCTAACGAGGCCTAATGCTGGGTGTCGTCTGGTCCCTGCGGGCTGGTTCTGGAGGCAGCCTGGTGCTGCAATGTTAGCCTTTCTGCGTCCCTCCTGCTCTGCGCCCTTCCCTTTTACAGCAGGCCTAGTTTTTCTCCTATTGGCTGCACATTGCTCTGATCTTATCTACCCTCGTCCGCCTCCGTGGCAGGAGAACCCCACCTGAGCCCACGAAACGTGGCCTCGGGCGTTCCCCGCGTGGCAGGCACAGAGCTGATACCATCCAGAGGCATCACAGACCATATCCCGCTGCACTGCCATCGCCACCCGGGTTTCTATTTTTAGAGCAGTCGTGCGCCCCATTAGCATGATTACTGCTCTGCAAACGCTACACCTCCCGACGCCCAAGTGTACGGCCTGCTGCAGAGAGAGCCGGAGAGCTGCGAACATTTCCTGCTATTTACCACTCAAAAGGCAGGGGAAAGCTATGCTTATTGTTAGCGACTAAAGGAAAGCATTGTTCCTCATTCCCAGACCCCAAGGAGCAGCTGTTTCTGTCCCCGCCTCCCACTTGCTCCAGCCTTGTCACTGAGCAATGTTATTGTCTTGTCGGGTGAAGCTGGAGCTGCTCCGGGCTTTATCGGCATCCATGCATCACTGCTGCTAAGCACATTCAGCCGTGACAATAAACAGCTGCAGGCGGAAGCTCATTGCTCTGTGTCTCATATGCCCTGTACTGCTAGGCATGCATGGAGATTCTCCTGTGGCTTGAGCAGCAGCAGATTGGGAGTTTGGAGCAAGACGATCGGAATTCTAACCCCCTTCCTGTGATGTTGTTCCAAGCGAACAGCGTGCGTGTTTGTTACACGCCTCGGCATTCATGGAGTGCTTGGCATTTTTTTTGGTCAAATGGCAGCTAATTAAGCCTCACCCCACCCCTCCTCCGCTCCCACACCCAGACTCTGACACCCAAAGGCCATTCCAATTGCTGCTTGTTTTATGTCTCCTCACCTTCTGGACGACAGCTTGGAAGGGCAACTCGGAGACATGACACCTCGTGGTGGAGGAAGACGCTAACTTACACATGGACAAAACATTTCTCCACACACACAGGAGAGGTGTCAGGGTTCACAAAGGCCACTTTACATGGCAACATGCTTCATAGTCATTCTTAAATTTGTTTGCGGATTTTACATCGTGGATGGGTTTTAGAAAATTTTGTTTCTCCCAAACCCAGAGCCAGCAACCCAGCAGTCAGCAAAGACCAGCTGAGAACCCCTTGACATGTGCAGGCCTGGCCCACGGGAAACACCTGCCCATGACAACCAAGCATTTGTGAGCCACAGTACAACACACTATTGTGTAAAAGCCAGCACTTGGGAAAGACTTTGCAGTAACAATCCAAAGTCCATTCTAATGAGCAATCCTAGCAAACCCGCATGTGGACACCTTGCGGTGGATCTGCGGAACTCCTCGCCACTGGATATTGAAGTCAAGAAGTTGCTGGGGTTTGTAAAAGAATAATCTGTTTAGCTGGAGAAAGATTATGGATTAAAATGAATAAAAGGGACATTGAACTGTCCTGCAGCAGAACCTACGCCAATCACTAATTGGTTGAGATTTGGACGAGCCTTCCCCTATGGGCAGCTTCTTCCATAATTATAGATCTCAGGAACCCTTTCTCCTTCCTGTGAAACATCACTGACCACAGTGCATGGATCATAGGGCTGATCCCATCTGGCATTTTGCATGGAATGAACAAGGGGAGGAGGTTTTTTTTAATATGAAGAATACCTTGAGTGTCCTTTACGGACTAAAAGGACAGTAATCCAACCCAGAATGAATTCATAGGTGCCTGGCAAATCCCTCCATTCTCTAGATCAGCCAATGAATTGCTGATGTGTCTTCTCAGATGCGTGGGAGGCTTCCGGACGATGTGTGGACAATGGGACGAGAATAAGAAGCACTGGGAACAGGATCAGGAATTGGGAATTCCAGCCCTGGCCTTCCACGCTGCCACCAGGGTGCTGTGACTGGAAATTGCCTTCTGACCTTTCACCTGCTGATTTGCAACAGGACAAGACTGTAGGGGAGGCGCCCGGCAGAAAGCAAACCTGCCGCAGCGGTTGTGTTCATACATTCAGGGTACGTCTACACTAGCCTAGTTCAATCTAGAGAGGTTAATGAGGGCGACCGAAATTGCAAATGAAGCGCAGGATTTAAATATCCCGCGCTTCTTTAGCATGTTCCCGGCCGGTCGCTATTTTAGAAATTGACTAGCCCGAGGTAACTGCCCGTGTCTACACGCGGCAGTGACACGGGATTCCGGAATAAAGCCCTAAATAGAATTCCTCATGGAATGAGGTCTACCAGCTAATTCAATTTAGGGCTTTAATTCGGAATCCCGTTTCACTGCCGCGTGTAGACGCGGGCAGTTACCTCGGGCTAGTCAATTTCTAAAATGGCGACCGGCCGGGAACATGCTAAAGAAGTGCGGGATATTTAAATCCTGCGCTTCATTTGCAATTTCGGTCGCCCTCATTAGCCTCCCTAGATCGAACTAGGGGGCTAGTGTAGACATACTCCGACAGGACTGTGCTGATCGTCTCCTCTGACTCTCCTGTATGACACAGGCTATAGAATTTCACCCCGTCGGCCCTGTATCAGAGCCCAATAAATTGTGTTTGACTCAAGCATATGGCCCTGAGAGACCTCTGATCTTGAGCCAAAGCCCTTGAGGAGGTGATAAATCCAGCACGTCCCCCCTCGGTAGTTTGTTCCGGCCGTTAAAATGTTGTGTTTGATTTCTGTGCGGAGCTGTCTGGCTTCCTTCGGCCTGGGATGGCCTCTTCCAACTGGTTCAGTGCCACCTCCCTTAGAGGGGCGGACATGGCTAGCCGCCAGGTGGACTGAGCATAGGTGTGGATAATTGCCTTCCCGGAGAGAGAGGTTCATAGGGAAAACTCCAAGCTGCCCATCCAACGGACCCAGGTTCTCTCTAAACGTTGAGCCTTTTGTACGGAGCCTATGTGCTACTAAGGTTGGTTCCATTCATAAGTGGGTTGTAAAGAGTTAATCCTCTGTTCACAGACGGGACTGGCCTCTCGGTGGAAGGTGTTTATGAACAGTGTTAGGCCTTGTATTGCCTGGGCTCTCTTAGCTCAGCATCTCTTGAGAGGTCTGGTGGACTCACCCGCTGTAGGCGATCATTGGAACTTCATCGAAAGCGTGGCCTCCGTGAAACCCCGCCCACCAGAATTGTCCTTTCTTCTGCAGCGTTGCTTCCAGAAGAGGCAGGCTGGGCCAACCGTTGGGGTATTACCCTAGGCCTCAGCTGGCCAGCGTATGGTTCCTAGCCCCACCCCAGACTGCCTGTGTGGGGGCCAGTGACGTAGGCTCCGCTCCTCAAACCGATTGCGGCTCCTAGCGTCCGTTCAGCGGGGGCTGTGGCACCTTTGAGGCCTGTGTTGCCTGACTGTCCGTCAGCTCACAGAGCACCCTGCCTGGCATCCTCTGGGAATCATTGCCCGTGCCTTCGAACCCGGCCTCCGGAGCCGCCAGACGTGCTGAATTTTACTTTTCCCTCCAGGGTGCTCCGCCCCCTTTCTGCCCTGAGGCTCCGCCCCCACTCCATCTGCTCCCTGGTGGCCCATCCTTGCCCCGCCTCTTCCTGCCTCTGCTCCGCCCCTTTCCCGAGGCTCCCAACTATCTCTTCTTGCTCCTCTCCATCTTCCCCCAAGCCGCTGATTGGGTGAGCTACCCAACGGTTGTGGCTGAGGGGTGCTGCTGTGCACCCCGTTTTCCCCAGGGTTCTCCCGCCCTGTGCTTCTGACCACTTCTTCCATGGGCCCTGGAGGAAACCAGCCAGTTCATCATGGCTCCCTTGAGGGGGAGACTGGGGTCATAATTGCCCCTCCCCACAAAGAAAATGCCAAACACGCAGCCCCTCTTGCATCACAATCTTCCCGTCATTCCTATGTCCCGGGTAGCGCTGTGTGTGGCTGCAGGTGTTTGTACAGCACCTTGCACAAGAGAGGGCCTGCTCTAGACTGGACCTGCTGCTTGCTCCTAGCGGTGGCCCTGACCTGCAACAAGCACTGTGGGCAGATCCAGGTTTCGAGCTGGCCTCTGCGGGTGAAGGGGGCTGGCTGGACCCACATACACATTCCACAAGGTCCCAGGATTCACCTTTGGGTCCTTTTCCTGGCCTGTTCATGGGGGGTGGGGTTTTAATGGCAGGATTGACCTGTGGGTGCTTTTTAAAAGGAGGCTGAGAATAATGGGACCGTTTGCTGACTTCCACTCATCCATGTGCGTTCCCCTTTGTAACTCCCACCCCAGCCAAAGAGCCAGGTTGCCAGGTGTCCAGTATTGACCCAGAGCAGAGAGACAAGATGGCCAGCAGCCTATCAGAGCCAAAAAGCCTCAAAAGCATTTCTTAAAGGGGCCACGCTTTTTTTTTTTTTTTTTTTGTTGTTGCTTAACAACTCTTACTCTTGGGGTCCTTTTTCTTTTCTCAACAACTTTGGTCTCCCCCTTTTTTTTCCCCCGACAGAATTTTTTTCCCTGTGTTTTTTTTTGGAGGGACAGGGGAGGGTGTTTAGTATTTTTGGTTAAACCATCTGGCAACCCTACAAATAGCCAGCGTGTCACACCCTGCTGTGATGCGCAGATTAGGGATCTAAGGTGCCTGGGAATTGTGGTCGTTTGTTCTGAGCCTCCGTTCAGCCTTTGGCCGTTGTGCTGAAGCAGCCAACAAGGGAGTCAGTGTCTCTTTGACTTTCCTGCCAGACCTGCGCTAAAGGAGCTGCCCAGCTGATGACCTGCGAGCTGCGGGGGCCCCAGAAGCAGCCTGGGTGCAAGCAGCAGCCACAGCATCTGTCTGGCTTTTGAGTGTTTTCCTTTCCTTGCTCTGTGAGGCTTCACGGGTCCTTTGTCCAGCGGCTGTTGGCTTCAGGCGAGAGGCAGGACACAGGCGGGTGTCTCTCGAAAACATGATAGAGCCTGTCCCGTGTGGGCCAGGGCTGGGCGGTCTGCCTGGCTCTGGAGAAGTTAATGCCATATGGCCTCTCTCTGGGTACATCTACACTACAACATTAATTTGAACTAACTTAGTTCGAATTAGTTAATTCGAACTAAGCTAATTCGAACTAACGCGTCTAGAACTAAAAACTAGTTCGAATTAGCGTTTTGCTAATTCGAACTAGCATGTCCACATTAAGTGGACCCTGAACCGGGCTTAAGGATGGCCGGAAGCAGTGCCGGCAGGGCATCAGAGGAGGACTTAGAGCGTGGAGATGCTGTCTCAGGCTAGCCGAGAGCTGCGCTTAAAGGGTCCCTACCCCCACCCCGGACAGACAGTTCTCAGGGTGCCCCGCTTGCAAACCAGTCCTGGCTTGGAGTGCCCGGAGTGCCCACACTGGGCACATCACAGCACTCGGCCATCAGCCCGGCTGCACTTGCCGCAGGCTGCCATCTGGGGAGAGGGGGCAATTGGGGGGCTGCAGGAGAGCTTCCACCCCCAGAAGCCCGCAGAGCCAGCCCAGTCCTCCCCATCGGGGGCTCGTGCCCCATTAATCCCTCACCTCCTTCCACTTACCCTTCCCTAGCCCCTTTTCTTGATGTACAAAATAAAGGACAATTGTGTTCAAAAATGGAATCTGTCTTTATTGCACAAAACTGGGGGAGACTGGGAAAAGGAGGTGGGAGAGGGGAAGAGAGAGGCTGGGAGAGGGGAGGGCAACTACAATGATCAGGGGTTTGGAACAGGTCCCATATGAAGAGAGGCTAAAGAGACTGGGACTTTTCAGATTAGAAAAGAGGAGACGGAGGGGGGGGACAGGATAGAGGTCTCTAAAAGCAGGAGTGGGGTGGAGAGGGTGCATACAGAAAAGTTCTTCATGAGTTCCCATAAAGAAGGACTAGAGGACACCAAAGGAAAGGAATGGGTAGCAGGCTTCAAACTAGTAAGAGAAAGTTGTTCTTCACAAAGCAAAGAGTCAACCTGTGGAACTCCTTGCTGCAGGAGGCTGTGAAGGCTACAACTAGAACAGAGTTTAAAGGGAAGTGAGATCAAGTCATGGAGGTTGGGTCCATGGAGTGGTATTAGCCAGGGGGTAGGAGTGGTGTCCCTGCCCAAGGTTTGTGGAAGGCTGGAGAGGGATGGCACGAGACAAATGGCTTGGTCACTGTCTTTGGTCCATCCCCTCCAAGGTCCCTAGGGTTGGCCGCTGTCGGCAGACAGGCTACTGGGCTAGATGGACCTTTGGTCTGATCCAGGACGGCCATTGTAAGGTCAGCGCTCAGGGTCGGGGGTCTCAGTGGACCCCCTTGATTTTCATGCACACCTGCTCCCGGGTGGCCAAGCTGGCAGCTCTCCTGCCCTAGACGGTCACTTTCCTGTGCCTAGTGCGGAGATCGTGGACAAGGTCCACGATGTCCGCACTAGCCCAGGCGGGTGCCCGCCTCTTGCGGTCCTGGGCAAGCTCCCGGGAGCCGCCAGCCTGGTCCCGGGAAGAGGGGGAGGGCTGGGGGGCATCGGGTGGCTGGCTCGAGCCGTGCCAGGTGCAGGGTCTGCTGGCTGGGTGCTGGCAGGCTTGCACCTGGCATGGGCACCGTAGCCAGCCCGTGCCCCTTTAAGGGGTCCGGGGCCGGGATGGGGGCAGACGAGTTTCCCTGGTGTTGGCCAGAGTGGCCACCAGGGAAACCTGGGAAGGATTAGCCTCCCACTAGTTCGAATTAAGGGTCTACACAGCCCTTAATTCGAATTAGCTAGTTTGAACTAGGCTTAATCCTCGTAAAATGAGGTTTACCTAGTTCGAACTAAGCGCTCCGTTAGTTCGAATTAAATTCGAACTAACGGAGCACTAGTGTAGCACCTATGAAAGTTAGTTCGAACTAACGTCCGTTAGTTCGAACTAACTTTGTAGTGTAGACATACCCTCTGAGAGGAGGTGGCTTTTTAGGTAAAATCTAGCCCAGCCTTCTGGATGGACTATTTCTCTTATCCAAAATGGCTGCCGGCTGCCTCAGTGGAGATGGCTACCATTTCTAGGGTTGCCAGGTATCTGGTTTTCACCCGGACAGTTTGGTATTTTGACCTTCTGTCCAGTAAAAAAACCCAGAGAATACCAGACATGTAAAATGTCCGGTATTTTCTTTTTTCCTCAGATGGAAGCCGGCGGTGTCTGCAAGGGTGGAAGGAGCGAGGAGCACGGTCATTTAAAGGTGCAGTGTTTTTTTTTCTCAAAAAGCTGGCCGGCATCGTCTGCGAGGGTGGGCTGGGGGAGCGAGGAGTGTGGTAATTTAAAGGCGCAGCGACCTCTTCTTTTTTTTTTTTTTTCCTTGCTTAACAAGTTTGGTCTCCTTTTTTTGCTCAACCAATTTTTCCCTGCCTGTTCGGGATTTTTTGTGAAGGTGTCTGGCAACCCTATCCATTTCTCCTCAGAGCAGTTTGCTTCCATAAGCCTGAGTTAGCCCCCTCTGGGCCTGGGTTCAATGGTGAGGGGCCTGCTGGGAACTGAGAGGGAAACTGATGGGAAGAATGCACGGGGATATTGGGGGTGCAGAGGGATTGGGCAGCAGCGTGAGCACCGCGCCATGGAACGGATATTAAATCCAAAGAGGGACGGGATTTAACACCAGCCGTTTGGAGCGACTCCTCGTTGTCTCCGAGGACACATCCCCCATCCCCCCAGCGCCCCTTCTGACGCTCACCCTGTTTAGCGCTTGTTTAAGGACTAGCCTGAGCTGCTAACCAACGGGAAACCACCCTCCACCCCCTAGTGTAGACGAGACTCCCCGGCCAGCGCCTGGGGAATATTTCAGCAAGGCGACCCTTCAATAACCAGAAAACAGTAAAAACCAATGAAGCCTCCAGCAGCACCTTAAAGCCTAACAAAGCACAGAGCTGGGGGACTGAGTTTTGGTGGGCAAAGTTTTGTTGCATGTTTAGATGACAGAAAAGTGATCGAGATGCAGCCGTGTTAGTCTGGTGTAGCTGAAACAAAAAACAGGCCCATGTAGCACTTTCAAGACTAACAAGATGGCGAGCGCCTAGCTTTGTGGGCCAGGAAGTGGGTCTGGCCCACGAAAGCTCATCACCCACTAAACCATCTTGTTAGTCTATAAAGAGCTACATGGGCCTGTGTTTTGTTTAGACCCCGGGTTTGGTTAGGCCTTGAGGGTGCTGCGAGACGATTCCTTGGTTTTTAAGTGTTTTTAAAAAGTTTTGCCAGTTCCAGACTGACTAACGGCCATCCCTCTGGGCTTAAATAGTTGGCTTGTGGAGACGGGGATTAAAATTAGTCACCTCTGTAGTGGGGGGGGGTCTAGTGTTTTACAGGTGCCAGCTGTGGAATTGTGCTTCCCCTGTGGGGTCCCCCTTTGCTCCCCCAAGAGGCCAGGCACCGGAGGCAGCCATGGAAGTTGTCTCTCCCCTTCTCCCATGACACCCCCACACTTGTCCTCTCCCCCAGCCTGCCCCGCTGCATGGGGCTTGGCCGCCATTGCCTGCCAGGCCCTGAGCAGAGGCAAAGCCCCGCTGGGGGGGGGGGGGGGCGGAGGGAGCAAAGCCCTTGCCAAACTGGCCGGACCAGAACGTGACACATGAGCAGGAAATGAGTCACCCAGCTGCCGGGCATTTGCATAGAGCGGAGGGGAAGCTGACACCCTCCCTTGGCATCCCCAGCCCAGCTACAGGCCAAGGGTGGGGGGGGGGTCGCTGAATCCAGCTGCCCACCTTGGGGGGGGGTCTTGCCATGTCTCGCCTCCACTCCTCCCCCCGCCTGTTCCAAGCCAAAGCCACCAGCCCAGGGGCGGCCCTAGACTCGCTGCCAGCAAATGGTGCCCTAGGTGACCCATGCAATCGGCGCCCCCCACCTCCGAACCCCTCGCCCCATTTAGCTTGGCGCCCTGGGCGACTGCCTAGTTCGCCTGTATGGACGGGCCACCCCTGTACCAGCCCCCTTGCTGGGCCGGGAAAGGCTCCATCCCTTGGCGTCCAGCCCGGGCCGGGGGAGGCAGGGATGGAGCGAGGGGAGGGCCGGGAAGCGAGCGGGCCCCGCTTTGTGTGGCTGGGTGTCCAGAGCCAGCGGCTGGCTGGGGGCCGGCGCACAGTCCCCTTGTATTAATCATTGCGGACGGGTGCCCGTCCCTTCAAAGGGCAACAGCCGGCTCTTAAAAGGGCAAAGCCACCCATGCCTCGCTCTGAAAAAGATGAGCCGGTGTGTGCTGCGTGCTCACAGCTGTGTGTGCAACTGTGAGTGTGTGTGGGGGGGGGCGAGGAGTGCATGCATGTGTGTGCTGTGTGGGCGCGCCAGAGAGTTTGGTGCATGTGCATGTTTGCATGTGTGTGTGGGTGGGGGGGTGCATGGCAGGGTTCCCTGTCAGCTGTGCACTTGTGTAGAGATTCAAATGCCGCCCAGCTGATGAACAGAGCACCCACAGCTGGCAGCATGTGTTTCTATGGGTGGTGCACACCCACACGCGCCGTGGTGCACAGAACAAAATTTATCCCGCAAATGGATGGAAACTAGACTCATAGACTTTAAGGTCAGAAGGGACCACTATGATCATCTAGTCTGACCCCCTGCACAGTGCAGGCCACAGAATCTCACTCACCCCCTCCTAGAATAATCCTCTCAACTATATGGAGAGAACGCAGGTGCATGGCGTTTGCCGGGATGGTGTAGCATGTCTGCGTGGATGTGTATCTCCATGATGTATGTGCAGACCTGTGCACCTGTGGGGTGTGCATCCGTGTGGTGGCTGCGTGGCGGGGTGTGTGCTTGGGAGGCGACACACGGTCCGTCATGTCTATTCCATGCCACGCATCTTCTGGGGGCTGCCGTTTGAATCCTCGATTGTGCTGCCCCGGGAGTTCACTGAAGCCATAAACCTTAAACCCAGTTTTAAAACGCCAGCGGAAGCCTTTGCCGTATTACTCACCACCGGGGGAGAAGTGTGTTCCACAGGCATCCGTCTGCTTGGCTTTCATGGGGGCTTAGCTGCCTGAGTCAGGTCTGAGTCAGGACGTTCCGCCTTGCCCCTGGCTGCTTTGTTTACTTATAAACCGTTTTTGAAAAGGTCACCACTTTTTACACGAGTAGATTGCTGGCCAACTGACGGGTCCCCTCTGCTCATCGTCCCGGGCAGCGGTGGGAAAGGAGCCTGCCACTTTAACAACCCGTCGCTCAGGAAATCTGGACAAACGGCTCCGTTCTCCAATCGGATTATGAGGGGCTGTGGCCCTGCCTAGCACAGAGGGTGCTGGTGCAGCGGACGACTGATTAAATCTCGCACAAGCAGCTGGGGGGGGCAGAAATTCGTAGCGCGATCCGCCAGGCACAAACACACCACGTGTCTATGGAGCCAGCGTGAAGCAGCATTTCCATGCAGGCCACGGCACAAAGCCGCCGTCGCTTCCTGCATGGGACGCGCTTTATTCCTCCGCTGCTGGAGACGGGGGAAGCTCCACAAAGCTGCTTCCTGGGATGGGGAGGGTTTGGGCTGCAGAACTGTTCGCTGCGAGGGTGCTTGCTGGAGTCCGGCCTAGGCCACGGCTGGAAGAAAGAGGCCTCTGGGCATTTTGGTGGCTTGGGAACGTACGGGAAAGACGCTGCTAGGCTCACACCAGTTGGGAACGGGCAGACGTCCGCCTCCCCGAGCCAGTCGTACTAGTGGGCAGCCTCCGCAGAGACGCCCAAGAGACTGAATTCTCTGATCCCGGTGCGGGGTGGGTCTCTCCCCACCAGAACTGAAAGCAGCGAGGTCAGTGGTGGGCAGCCTGCGGCCCCTTGGAGCTCTGTGTGTGGCTCCGTGTGCTTTCCGTAGCCCACGTGCAGGGTTGCCAGCTTCCGTGGCACGCAGGGAAAAGCCCAGGGAGGGAGGGGCGGGCGGATTGCACCCAACGCTGACTGCGAGAGCCGGGCGCTCCCTCGCACCAATCACAGCACTGCTCCGGTGCCGTCGGGACAGCCTGCAAATTCTAGCAAAACTGCCCTGTCCTGGGAGACCGCCTGGGTTACGACAATCTTGCCGCCCCATTGAGATGAAGGAGGCCGCTCATGTGGCCCACTCACTAGCCTAGGTTGCCCATTGCTGAGCTAGGTGGCCCTCAATGGCAGGGTTGCAGTGTATAGGTGAGGGGATCAATTTATTGGGGTACCATTAACATCGTCGGGCTCTGCAAAGGAAATTAGGCTCTGATGCACGGCCCGCTGCAGGCAGCCACGGTTAGGGTTTGTGACAGGGTGAGGCCACAGGGTACAAGAGAGTCACTGAAGGGAGGCCTATTAGCCTTAGATCGGTGTTTCTTAAACTGTGGTGTGCCGCGAGGCGGTTGGAGGTGTGCAGCGGAGAACAACAGAATTCAAAATGGCTGCCCTTAAAGGGGCAGGCGACCTTTTTTAACTTTTTTTTTGCTCAACAAAAAATCCTTGGTGTTTCTCTTTTAAAAAAGTATTGTTTGGTGTTCCTCGGTCTTAAAAAGTTTAAGAAACACTGTTTTAGATTGAGTAAATCTCTGCTCTCAAGGTAAACTAGCAGGGGCTAGTCCACAACCAGCAGGAACTTGCCAGCACCAATCAGGGCAATTAAGCCCCTGGAGCTAATTAAGTGGGCTTGCAGTCGGGTGAGCCAAGGAACCTGGGGGCCAATTCAAGAACCAGTTGAGACTGGTTAAAAAGAGCGTCTCTGCAGTGAGTTAGCACATGGAGAGCTGAGAGGACAGATGGAGCGCTGCAAAGGATCTAGGAGGAGAAGAACAAGCAGATACCAGGGGGAAGAGCCTGACAAGGAAGGTGCAGGGGAAGGCGTGGGGAAGTGGCCCAGGGGTTTTGTAGCTGACTCATAGCTGGGGTTGGAGACATTTCCAGGCAGCTGCTCTTACGGGGCCTTGGGCTGGAACCTGGAGTAGAAGGGGGGCTTGGGTTCCCCCTTAACACCCACCTTCCTGTTTCCACTTGGGGAAAAGTCTGGCTGGGGAAAACAAAGGGGTTTGCCCAGCTCTGTAGTACTGGTGCACCAAGACTGGGGAGTTTATACCGTATGCTGGCCAGCGATGGGACGAGCTCAACACACAGCAAGCGGTGTCTAAATTGAGGGCTGCTGGGAGCCTCTGAGGCAAGCAAATCCGCCTGAGAGTGCAGGACCCATGGGGTGGGAGCTTTGTCACAGGTTAGATCCTCGGGGGCATATAGCAAAGCTGTGCCTCTGTTTAGTATAAACACGTCCCATTCTGCAGCACCTCCCATAGAATGAATCCTGGACCAGATCGTGTGTGTGTAGACAAAGCCAGAAGGTCAAGACATGCGAGCGAACAGCTGCAGGCTGCCTTGAGCCCCAGCCGCGAAATCCCATGCTGCGCAACTTTATTTGGGATCATATTGTGTGTGTGTGTGTGTGTGTGTGTGTGTGTGCGCGCTACCACCTCCCACTGAGTGGAAACAAAAATAACTTCCCATGTGTCATAGCCCCTGTACTGTTACGAATGCATGGGGATTCTCCTTTCCTTCAAGTGGATGAGTGCCTTTGCTTTAGAGCGCGTCTAGGCTTTGAGCTGGAGGTGTGATGCCAGCTCCCCTGAGCTCTAGCACTAGAGTGTGGCTCTGGCCTGCGGCGGTGGGAGGGACGAGTTACCTGGCGCATGTACCTAGAGTCTCTCGGTGCAGTGACCCTGGTGCCTGGCGGATGGGTAGTGCAGGATTGTTTCCTGGAGCCGGGAATCCTGCCCCCTCCCTGCTCTGTGTGTCCACATCCCGTCCTGTTTTTAAAGGGACGGTCCCGTATTTAAGCTCCACTTCGCCCCTTCACCCATCCCAACCCTGCTGCTCCTCTGGATCCTTCTTCCCTCCTCCCCCCCACCCAGCAGGGTCCAGCCCACTCCCAGCGCTGTGCGGAGAAGCAGCCGCTGATCGGAGCACTCAGAGCACCCGCAGACCGGCAGATCCCTCCCTTCCCCCATGGCCAGCACCCTGGGAAAGGCCCAGATCTTCATCCCAAGGCGCTGGCCAGGAGGAGCCGTGCCCTGTGTCAGCCGAAGCCCCCTAGGAAGGAGCTTAGCACCCGCTTCGCCCGTTCCCTCCCCTAGGCATCCTCCCGGCCTGAGCCACTTCTCCGGCCACGTGGCTGAATCCCCCGCAGTTAGCTTCCCCAGGCCCTGATGTACAAGGAAGCCTTAAGGCTTAACCCCTTCCTGCCCACGCCGCGGCCAGGGGCCAGGAGGGGGCTGGTTATGTCGGTGGTCAGCAGCAGCCTGCCGGTGTTGGTTACCTTCCCGCAGGGTGTGGGCAGGGAGGAACAGGCGGCTTCGAGCCACGTGGGCAGGGAGGGGAAGAAAAAGCCCTTGGCAAAGACCTGGGCCAGGTCATCCCTCTCTTCCCCTTCCCTCTCCTCCCCTGCTCTGCAGCTGGAAGCAGCCCCCGTCCCTTCCCTCCCACACGGTGCCGAAAGGCTGCTGCTAGCCATGAATCCTGGCAGAAATCTGGGAGGTGGCACCCGACCCTGCATCTCCCCCTCCCCTTGCGTTGCTTCGGGAAGATGCGGTGTGGTACCAGGAGAGGCTATTCCATCCCAGCGGGCCCAGCGAGGCACGGAGGACAGAAAGCGTGGGGCAGGGAGGATCGGGGCCAACGGTCAGTCCCCGTGTGCGAGTGAGGAATGTGCACAGGCACGAAGGTCAACAAAAAGACTTCAGCTCCGCAGTGTTTCAATGGCGCAACGGCTCAGTCCACCAGGTGTTACTCTGCACAGTTCTGATGGCACTCGGTGGGGGCCGAGCCATGTCACCAGGTGTCCCCTTTCAACACAGGGGAATACGGTCACCCCATCTCTAGCAAGTGAGCACCCCCTGGCGCCGTGCTGGGTGGCGCAGAGGGCAGCGCACCCCCGCCCCAAGTCACAAACACCCCTCCTGTAGCAGGCTGGGTTTTTTCTTCTCCGCCCTCGCTCCTCTAAGGTTTGGCTCCATGAGCTACAATAAGACCACAGTCGGCCGGGCGTAAACACAGCTGACTGTGGTGTCTAGGGGAGCAGAAGGAAAGGGCAGGCCACTTCCTCATATAAAAATCCAGGGACGGGCCGGTGTGGTGGGGCGGAAGAATGACAAGGCCCCGCTTGAATTTCCTTAAGAAAAATCTCATTTTTATTACACGCACAATTTTTTTTCCTGATGGATGAGAGCGGGGGAGCAGACTGCCTGGTCAGGGGCCTAGGCATGGTAAGTAGGGGTGTGGCTCCATGCTCCAGAAAGGGGCAGGGCCTCAGGTGGAAAGTGTGGGGCCAGGGTACCCGGTCCTCAGTGGCATACGGACTCCGCCCTCTCTCTTGAAATGCCAGGCCTTAGGGCAACTGCCCCATTGCCTTCCCCCCACATTGGTGGGCCTGTATGAAAGTGATTAATATAGCCCTTTATCTAGCTTCCGGCAGCTGTGTCTTTAGACTAACCAAACCCACACAGCAGGTGCCGGCTAGAACAGTGGTTGAAACAACCATGGGTTTTTTTCCCCCAAGGCACTTTTCGCCAATAAGAAAGCAGCAGATTTCATAGACTGCAGCTTAGTTTTTGTTCATACTCACAGCGATCCAACTGGTCGAACGTAACCAGGGTCAAAGCACAGATTTAACAACCTAGCACCAAACTATAGCTTTTTTTTTTTTAAAGCAACGCGATTGGCGTCTGCTCATGGAAGAATGAAACACACCCATGGCCTGTATGTCAGCTTAGGTGTGCCTGAGGGACCTGCTGCCTTAGGAATGAGGTGTTTACAGCCTCACATTTCAAGTAGCACACTCTTGTAGTAGAAAGCAGAGGCTCTGGGGGGGTTGCATAGAGCTGGAGAGAGGAGTGGCCCAGGACGAAACAGCCTTTTAGGACTGATCTGTGCTAAAGCGCAGGAGGCCCAGGGCTGGAACCACATCGGTCTGTGCGTCAAGGTGGAAGAATTTGGTGGAACTGCATAAGGGCTAGTAGGAGGCGAGGGAGTGCAGGAGTTTATATAGAAGCAAGAGTCATGAATAGTTTGGAGCTGAGCTTTTCCGAAGGGAGGTTTCCCTTAATAATACTTTGTCCAGCTGACAGAGCCTCTGACACAGCACTCCCCACCCTGCCCCGCTCCCCACGGAGCTGAGGCTCAAGAAAGCTCATAAAATCCAGGAGACCGACAGCCCCAGGCGTCCAGCGCTGTGCGAGAAGTGACTTTCCACTGGTTAAACCGGCAGAGCCTTCCAGCCGGCCTGCTGCCTATAAAAGAAAACAAACAGCACCCAAGGAGCGCAGAGAACTTTAGAGAATTTACTCAAATCTCACCTCGTCCTGAGAGGTAAGGTCTGAGCGAGGGATCACAGCACCCGTCGCTGGAATGCAGCCCCCTCTGGGGTGGTACGTGGCAGCTGTTTAATCCCGCACAGCAACATTCTGCGGCAATTCTGAACAAGACGTGAAAAATACCCTCTCCCAGCCAAACAGCAAGGCTGAATTTAAGGTGCCCAGTGGAGCAAAAATTTGGCCAGCATACTTGGGTGTTATAATTACTTTTGGGGGTGGGAATCCTGTAATGAAACCAAAATCCCAGGACTTTGGCTCGAAGTATTGTCAAAAGGGCGGGACGTCAGTGTCTCTTAATATCATGTTGCAGTCTGGGGGGTGAGTGTGGGCGACAGCATTGCTAGCACCCATTCCCGCCCTCCGAGGGGTTTTTCTTTGGGGTCTCATCCTCCTGCAGACCAAGCCAAACCCTGCCCAGCTTGTGCCCTGAAAAGCTTTCAGTGCAAAGGAGCCGGGCTCAGCCGCACCCTTGTTTCACTGCATTCTAGTGTCAAAGGCACACGCTGTCCCCCCCCCCACACACACACAGCAGTGACTCTTTGCAGTCAGAGAAGAGATCTCAGCAGTTTACGGCCAGGAAGTTGTTAGGTTCAGAGGCACCAACGCACACACACGTTCAAGACAAAGAACAGACGCGTGCCGGACGGTTGTAATGTTAGGCTGAGCATTCAGAATGGCAACGCAAAAGCCCCCCAAAACAGGGAGCGAGAAAGCGGGTTGCTCCCTCAAAATGGGGCAACACGACTCACTGCCCCTTATTCGCGTCTGGTTCTCTGCAGCGTGATTGCCACTAGGTGCAAAACACACACGCCCGAACACAGACACCCAGACTGCAAGCTGGCGCAGGGAAACTCCCTGCAGGTGAATGTGCCAGCCGACAATTGTAACCGAATTTCCACTCTGCCACCGAGACGAGCCTGTTTCTTCATGCCCATTTCTGATGGTGACGCAGTCACCAGCTACTCCAAGCGCTGGAAACGACTCAGGCACTCTTGGGTCAATGTTTGTGGCTCCTTTTTTGAAGGAGGACTCCGAGACTGACCCTCCGCCGTGACTCTCGTCCTGCAACATCCGTGCCGGACCAGAGATGCTGCCAGACCAGACAGTCTGGTTTAGAGAGGTTCAGCCCATGCTATGGACATTGAGCCAGAGGTGCCTCGGGGGTGGAGTCCAGGGCGGATAGGCGGTGCGTGCCGCATGGTACGAGCAAGCCTGCAAAACCCTGCTCTAGAGCCCTACCATGAGCTGTATGGATGGTCTTTTAAACAGCCTGGCCGGGGTGCGTGGAGTAGGCGGGGGAGGAGCAATCAAAGCTCTTGAGCCAAAGGCCAACCCTATTCTACAGCTTCCGGCGGGTTCCCTAGTAAACACCAAACCCTGGATGAAAGTTCACCTGACACAGGCGGTGGGAATCTTGTGACAAATCTGCTCTCTCCAGATTGAGGACGCCCAGACAGCACATGTGAAAAATCGGGATGGGGTGGGGCAGGTAACAGGTGCTTCTAAAAGACAAAACCCCAGATATCATGACTGTCCCTATAAGAACATAAGAACGGCCGTACTGGGTCAGACCAAAGGTCCATCTAGCCCAGTAGCCTGTCTGCCGACAGTGGCCAGCACCAGGTGCCCCAGAAAGGGTGGACTGAAGACAATGATCAAGCGATTTGTCTCCTGCCATCCTTCTCCAGCCTCTGACACACAGAGGCCAGGGACACCCTTCCTACCCCCTGGCTAATAGCCTTTTATGGACCTAACCTCCATGAATTTATCTAACTTCTCTTTAAACTCTATGGGTATGTCTACACTACCACCCTAGTTCGAACTAGGGTGGTAACGCAGGCAAGCGGAGTTGCAAATGAAGCCCGGGATTTGAATTTCCCGGGCTTCATTTGCATAAAGCCGGGCGCCGCCATTTTTAAATGTCCGCTAGTGCTTCCTAGTCCGAACTACCCAATCCTTGCTGCGTGTAGTCGCGGGGCATGGAGTCCGCACTAGTGGACATTTAAAAATGGCGGCGCCCAGCTTTATGTAAATGAAGCCCAGGAAATTCAAATCCCGGGCTTCATTTGCAACTCCGCTTGCCTACGTTACCACCCTAGTTTGAACTAGGGTGGTAGTGTAGACATACCCTATTATAGTCCTAGCCTTCACAGCCTCCTCTGGCAAGGAGTTCCACAGGTTGACTACACACTCTGTGAAGAAGAACTTTCTTTTGTTAGTTTTAAACCTGCTACCCATTAACTTCATTTGGTGTCCTCTAGTTCTTCTATTTAGGGAACTAATAAATAACTTTTCTTTATCGGCCCTCTCCACAGCCGGTCGCTCCCTGAAGATGCCACCCCGGTTTGCTGTGGTTTTTGGAGGGCTGTACAAACATCTGCTCCCCAGGCCGGGAGGGTGCGAGGAGGGAGTGAAATCCAGGGTGTTTTACCGGTGGGCTTGCCGAGGAAGAGGGCGTGGGAACAGCGGAGGATTCGAGGGAGGGCGTAGAAACAGCTGACATGCTCCCTGGGAGCTCTCAGGGCGGTAGGGGCTCGAGGGCCCCATTGGGGCGTGGTCTCAGGGGAAGGGGTGTGGCTTCAGGCAGAAGGGGTGGGGTTTGGGCTTGCCTTCCACAGCCATCCATGTGCTTTCACAGGAGGAGGGTGTCCCGCCTTTGTCGCACATGGCCCATGCTAGTCACATGGCTTCATGCACGTTTGTCCGCCAGCATCTGGACGGTACGGAGCTGCATGTCCAACAGAGCCAGCGGGCGAAGCTGGCTCCCATCACGGCTCCACACGCAGCATCGCTGGAGTTGATTAGCAGGCAGCCTGATGTTCTGCTTCCAGACTGGCAGCTCGGGTGAAAAACACCCTCTGTTTCCTGGGGACGTGAACACGTTTGAGACCACGACTGTGAAAAGCCAAGGATCCAGCATGGTGCGTGTGTCACACCCGGACCCTGGTCGTCTGCAGGCGGAATCAAACCAGGGACTTTTGGAGCATAGTGCGTGAGCCTCCACCGCATGAGCTAGAAGCCAGCTGGCTCCCATCTAGGGCTGTAGAGCAGATACTACTCTTTTGTCAGCGCGCTCGCTGCTTCTGGGTTACACCCGGAGGGGGCACTCGGATTAGGCAAGCTGGACGTTAGCCCGGGCTTTGCCATTGCCTGCTGTGTAACTGTGGGCAAGTCACTGCTGGTCTTTGTGTGCCTCAGTTTCCCCCCTGGAGACATCTACTTTTGAGAAGTGCTTTGAGATCTATGGCGGACAAGCACTATGTCAGAGCTGATTAGTGTTAATGATTTCACTGTGGTATTGTCTAGCAGACCGTTGTATCAGGCGCTGTACAGTCTTTCTCCCCTAGTGAACTTACAAGCCCGTGTTATTATTCCAGTCCTTGTGTCCACAACAGAGAAGGCACCATTCTTTCTAGGTGTAATTTTACACCCTCAGAAAGGGAAGCTGGGGTAAAAATCAGGGCCCCTCCTAATCACGAGTAATCAGAGCATCTGCTTTACCTCATCTGAAACAGGGTGTGTATGGTTAACACACCAGCACAAAAAATTCAGCATTCAGTGCAGGGGAATTCTTCAAAGCAGCCCCCAAACGCCCCAGTGTCCGTATCCAAGGGGTGCTCTTTGGCTGCAAAGAGGGTCAGCACGCAGTAGTCGGCTCTGCCCGTCAGCCCTCCAACAGTTTGCTTGTGTTCCAGGCTTGTGCTAGAATCCCGACATTGTTATGAATTATCGTGTTACGGTCACAAACCGGATCCCGAGTGATCGCGTCAACGATTCCATGGCCTGAAGGGATCTCTGAGATCATCTGCGTAAATCAGATCAGAGACCTTCCCCCCATATAATTCCTAGAGCCGGACTTTTCAAAGCACACCCAGTCTTGCTGGACAAATTGCTGGGGATGAAGAACCCTTTGCAAGACTTGGTCCAGTGGATAAATACACTCGCTGTTAAAACTCCATCGTATTTCATTCCAGTCGGAATTTGTCTAGCTTCAGCATCTACCTCGGGGGGAATTCTGGGCCTAAACACTTCTGCATCAAAAGAATTAAAAAATTCTTCGCACCTGTTAAAATCCTGCCCAATTCTGCAGATTTTGCAGGATAGCCAAGTCCTAGTGGATGGAGAATGGGTGTGGAAAGCAGCTGGTATTGACCCTTTACTTTTAGTTATTAGTCAACAAATCTACGCAGCCAGATGCTTGGTGTCAAATCACAGGGCTGAGGACTCAGTCGACAATGTACACTGGCTAATAACATCTCCAGAAAGCTCAGCAGCAAACAGTTTGTGGGACACATTTTCATAGGAACTGTTTTCAGTCCAAAAAAGTAGACCAGTTCTAATCACGAAAGTACCGTACACGTTTTTAAGGCTGTACCGTCCTTTACCATAAGGCCCCTTGACACCACTCTGGCAATGGAAAGAGCCTTAACATTTTACACCCTTTTTACACCCCTGGGGGAATTCACTTCAGAAAAATGGGAAGAAGTCACCAAGCAGGCAGGCTGCTCCATTCTGCTCTCCCTGAGGATCTGCCCCACCCCATTTCCTCAGAAACTCCCCAAAGCCCAGTCCCTCCAGGCCAAGCGTGCCTCAATAACAAGCAAGTGTCTCTCTCACAGACGTGTGACTGCCCAGATCCCCCGCCCTGGCTCCGGGCGCCCAAACCCACCTGCCGGCACTGCTGGAGAAGGGCCCTTGACCACTTGTGACAGAGCGCACAAGGCCCTGAGCCCAGAAAGAGCCATAGAGAAGTCCTCCAGGAGGCGAGAGAGGCTCTGGAGGAACTGGCCAATCAGGGGCCAGGGAGGCCTATAAAAGGCGCTGCCACGTCAGTGTTGGGGCAGAACTCAAGGGGAGCAGAGTGTGAGGTGGCTGAGGAAGTTGCCTTGATGAGCCGTAACCCTGGAGGTGCCACTTGCACTGAGTGGGGAAAGAGACTGAGGGAAAACTGAGAGACAGAGGTGGAGATGCCAGCAGAGGGCACCAGAAGGGGTGTGAGTATTTACAGCACTCTTGCGGCTTCCCTCTGCGAAATCACTTTTCTGCGGGGAAGCAAAGAAATCTGCGAGGGGCATGAATTCTGGACAAGCGCCGGGATGCAGAATTCCCCCAGGAGTAAATTTACGGCCACTGGATGATATTAGACCTTTCTCTGTGAGATGGAAGCGCCCATTACCCAATATTTGTGCCCCATGTGGCTTAACCTTCTCCTTGTTAAGCTCAATCGAGTGAGTGCCTGGAATCTATCATCGATAGCATCGCTCATCTCAGCGCCCTCTGCTGGCATCTCCACGTCTAATCCGTCACCGCGCTCTTCTCTGAGCTCTCTCCAGCTCCTCACCGTCCTTCTCGACTTGCGAATGCTAGGGTGGGGCAGATTATCCATGCAGAGAGTAAAGGACATTTCTGCTCCTCCTTGTGATTACGCCGGTCACTGGCCAGGAGCCGGGAGTGCTAGGTGCTGTACAAACAGACCGAAACGACTGGCTTTTCTAATTCCAGCAGGAGACCAGCCATGGACCCATACCTGGCGGGAGGGCACAAGGAATCCATGAGGCAACATTGGTCAGCATGACCGGCAGTGAACTGAGAAATCTCGCGGCCTATTCGTGGCAGTGGAGAGTTAACACAGAGGCGCTGACTTTCTGATTTCCTGGGGGGAGCATCACACCCTGGCTCCCTCCCCGTGACCCTTCCAACATTCCTGTCCCATTCCGTCCCTCCCCCCCAGGACACCTCACCCTTGTTCCACCTCTTCTTTCCCCCTCCCCACCTGCCTGCTCCCCCCATCATGTCCTGCCTGCTGCTGAACAGCTGACCCTCAGCGGGTGGGCAGCGCTGGAAGAGAGAGGGAGGAGCTGATGGGCAAGCCAATTTTGAGGGGGGTTGCCCCCATGGAGTCTTTCAGTCCCCACACTCAAGCAGTGAGACCCTAGCATAAGAACGGCCAGACTGGGTCAGACAAAGGTCCATCCAGCCCAGTGTCCTGTCTGCCCACAGTGGCCAATACCAGATGCCCCAGAGGAAGTGAACAAAACAGGAACGCATCACGTGATCCCTCCCCTGTTACCCATTCCCAGCCTCTGACAAACAGAGGCTAGGGACACCATTCCTACCTATTCTGGCAATAAATATTGATGGACCTACCCTCCATGAATTTATTTAGTTCTTTTTTGAACCCTGTTAAAGTCCCGGTTTTCACAACATCCTCCAGCAAGGAGTTCCGCAGGTTGACTGTGCGCTGCGTGAAGAAAAAACTTCCTTTGGTTTGTTTTAAACTCCAGGCCTGATCAGTTTCTGCCTAAAAGACCTCTAGTGAGATCCCAGAATGGTCCCAAGGATTTGGGGAGAAGAACATGTCCCTTGGGAAACCTGCCTGGTTTGCAGCCTGTTCCCACAGCCCCGGAGTGGCAGGCAGCCAAGAATCTGTCCCGGCATTTTAAAGCGAATTTTATGAACTGGGTACGGGGAGGGGACCTGACTGAGTGATTCCTTGAGATGGGTAGAGACAAAACCTCGTTCACACGGATGTGTGAACATGCCCTTCATTTCGAACAGGGTCAGCGGCCGTTGCGGGGGACACGCCTACCGCCCAGCCTGGAAAAGTCTGCCCAGACACTAGCTTTGCTGTGCACCGGAGCTCGCTAGAAGGCAGGTGGGACGTGCCCAGCGGGCTGGGTTACTGCTACTACTTCCCTGGGTTGCTACTGCAACTCAATTCCCCGCTCTTGCTGGGTCACCGGCTCGGCCTGCTGGCTGCTGTATCTTCTGTGTGCTCCAGGGGCGGGCCTGCCCGTGGCGAGAGCCTTGGCACGGCTCACACCGGCATGCCGGAGCACGTCGCGCAGCCCGATCGCTAAGCCGTGGAGGTTTGCGTTCTCCCTGCTCAGCGGGGGGACTGGTGCAAAAGTCTCTTTCTCCGACCTCTGGCCTGGCCACAGCCGTCCAGCTCCCCCGCGCCGGAGTAAGGAGAGCCGCAGATCTGCCCCCTGGAGGGCTGCGTTGAATTGGGGGGTGGAGGGCGCTGGGGGGAGGAACGTAGAGAAAGGGGAGGGAAAGTCCCGGTTGTTCTTCAGCATGTTCACAAGCGCCTCCTTAAGGGCAGCATGGCCCTCGGGCACCACCCTTTAACATCAGCTCTCCATCAGGGACGGGCATGAACAGCGCCTGGATGCAGCTTCTAGTGTCGTCCAGTCGGGGCCCATCCACGCTGGGTCTCTCGCCTGGCCTTCCCCCTCAATCCGGGCCTGACATCTCCGCCACCCTCCATCCCATTTTTAATGAGCCTGGGTGAGGAGAAGTGAGGAGAGAATTTGCATTAGGGCAGACTGGTAGGATGAAGCACTGCTAGGCAAATATGTCTGCGGGGTTGTAACTGGGTGGGTGGGTCCCCGGGATAGGAGCGAGAGAGGGTGGGTGCAGTAATATCTTTTATTAGACCCATTTCGGGGGAGAGGGGAAGGAGACAAGCCTTAGAGCTGCACCAGGCTCCTCTTGGCTTTATCGATCTCTTGGTTTCTGTTATTCCCACTCTGGACCAGACCGTAGTCACCAGGTAAATAGCGGGAGTTGGATTCTGGGCAGCCGCGGGTGGATTCCCGGCATCTCGCCGGGCATACAGGGCTGTGCTGTCTCTCTGCGTCTGCAGCTCCCCTTACGGAAGAGGGCCCTTCGGGAAGTAAACAGCCGGCTTGTCTCAGGCCCACAGAGGTGTGTCTTGGCTGGGTTTTAGCCCCCGCTCGCTCGCTCTCACACAACCGCACCAAAGCGTTACGTAAGAGTCATGAAAAGGGGAAGTGCGGAAAGAACCCAGCTAGCCAAGTTCATTCACGAACGACTCAACTCAAGGACAGTTTCAACTACAGCTCCGGAAGCCTGCCTGATAGACTCTGCTTAAAGAGGAAAGTTGGTTCAGTGGTTCAGACACGTGACCGGGGAGCAGGCAGGTCAGTTCTGGTCCTACCTGGCTGTTCGGATATAAAAGCTCAGAGAGGTCGCCGTGTCAGTCTGTAACTTTAAAAACGAGTGGTCCTCTGGCGCCTTTGCAACTAACCGAAATATACAGACTCATGAGCTTTTGTGGGCAAAACTGGAGTGGGAATAACAGAAACCGAGAGAGAGATCACAACAGAAGAAGTACCTGTCCATTGTCGGACCCATGTTAATGAGGCTAATTAAGTGGGTTGGATGGTTCCCAGGCATAGCTTTTGATGTGGAAATGCGGATGGTAATGGCAGGAGAAATTGGCTTGGTAATGTGCCAGGCAGCTGATGTCTTTGTTTAGGCCCAGGGTAATGGTGTCAAATTGGCAAATAAATTCCAGTTCTGAGGCCTCTCTCTGTAACTGGCTGGTGAAATGCCTTTGTAGCAGAATGGTTACTTTTAAACCTATGATTGAGTGACCAGGCAGGTTAAAATGTTCCCCTACAGGTATATGTTGGGATATAGATATTCAGGCCTGCCTGTAATGGTCTACCATAAAATCTCGAGTATAATGCGCACTTTTCCCCCCATTTTTTTAGGGTCCAAGCCGGGGTGCGCATTATACATAGGAGATTTTCTGTTAAAGTTTTTAACTCACCTTCCCCTCTGTGCAGAAACTTTCCAGCTGCAGCGCGGCGCCCCGCCAAGCTCCCTGACAAGGCACGGAGCCGGTGACGCCGCCGGACTGCAGCACCCTGGCTCGCTGCCTGCCCGGTCTGGGCGCGGACAGCTGGGCGGGGGGAAGGGCAAGGAGCCCCATGGCAGGCACGAGCTCAGTGCAGTGCACGGGCATCTGGGCGGGGGGCAGGGAGCAGGTTTCAAACTCCGCCAGCGGCTCCCCGGTGCTGCGGGCGCGTTTCCCAGGCGAGCCTGCAGGTGGGAGCGGCCCCTTCCTTCCTATAAATACCGTAAAATCGTGAGTATAACAGGGGTGCGCATTATATATAGGAGTTCACTTTTTTCCAGGATTCTGACGTTGAAATGGCAGGTGCGCATTATACACAGGTGCGCATTATACTCGCGATTTTACGGTATACTTTGAGAACTTGTGTGTACTCTTACCAAGTTACTAATTACAGGGGTATAAGAACAAAGACTCAAAATCAGTCTATCCGTATATGACGGTTTGGGGCCTTGCTCTTAAGCTAAGACTTTTGCCTAAGCATATTGAAATAAGGCCCATTCCAAACCAAACTGGGAGCTTTCTGTCTAGCAAGGACTCAGTTATCAATAGTTGGGGTGGTGAAAGACTCATTTCTTGATTGCTTTGTTGTTATGCTCCCCATTCTCTGTTCTTTTTCTGTATGGTTCTGTCTGCTTCTTTGATTGTTTTTGTCTCCTGCATAATTAATTTTGTTGGGTGTAAACCAATTAAGGTGGTGGGATATAATTGGTTAGGTGACCATGTTACAGTAAATTAGGATTGGTTGGTTACATTTCAGTCGAAGGATTGGTGAAGGTTTATCCAAAAACTGTATTGATGAAGACAAACGGAAGGGGCGAGAAGCAGGGATCAAGGTGAAAAGGAAAGGAATCTGGGGTCAGGATGGCTGGAAGCGAACCCCTATAAATACCAAATTGTTTGCGTCTCCGGACCTCGGGGATTTCCCCTTCCCGGGAGAAGAACCAGGAGAATGGGAGAAGGCTTCTGACACTGATCTTGAGAAACTCAGACTCAGGTGGATGCCTCGGGGTGGATTTTGCGGTGGGTTTGGACCCCTGATTTGGAAAGGCTGGCTTGACTCTGGCTGTCGCTTTCTCCCCCTCCAAACCGGGATGTTTACCTGCTCCCTGCTTCTTGGCCCTAGCTCGCTGATAGGTGCAAAATGCCGTCAGCTCCTTGGCTGTGGAGTACGATTAGACGGGAGAGCATATCTACCGAACCCCGCTTAGACGAGAAGCTGATGGTTTTTGGGGTGTCTCCACGGCAGCTGGGAGCCGGCTTCCCAGCCCACCAGAGAGAGACACAGTAGCTCCGCTCAAGGGAGTGCGCTAGAAATATCAGTGTGGCCATAGTATCCCAGGCTAGCTAGCTAGTTCCTCCCCAGGGCTCAGGCGGGTTTGGACTTGGCTGGCTGGCCCATGCCGCTACTACTGCCATGCTGCTTTCAGCACAGCACGCGTCTGCTGACCCCGCTGGGTAGGGGACCATACAATATACATACAATACGGTGGGGACTAATTTAGCTATAACTACTCAAGAGAGACATCTTGGGCTATGTCTACACTGGCGAGTTGTTGCACCAGAAGTATGCAAATGAGGCTAAGCGTGGAATATCGCCGAGCCTCATTTGCATACCTAATGAGCCGCCATTTTGCGCTCATTATTTTCAGGAATAACGGCATTGCGCAAGAGGGTTTTTCTTGCGCACGAAGGGGCCGTGTAGACAGCTCCTTCTGGCGCAAGAGCCTCTTCCGCAAAAATGACGTCTCATTAGGTATGCAAATGAGGCTCGGCGATATTCCACGCTTAGCCTCATTTGCATACTTCTGGCGCAACAACCCTCCAGTGTAGACATAGCAGAGGCGGAGAAGATATGGCCCAGGGGCTGGATCTGGCCCCTGGCTTGCCTGGATCTGGCTCCCGATGCTCCTGCACCCTCTCTCCCACCCAGACATCCTAAGCCTGCTTCCTAGCAACCTGCCTCCCATACACTGAACCCTAATTCTTACCCCAACCTAAAACCTAGGGAGGGGTCCCCCCACAAAATCTACTAGCCTGGCCCTTCCTAGGCACTGGCTGCACAGGGAATGCCAGGAGTGTCTCACATGTGTGAGGCCCTGGCCACTTTTGTGATGCAGGCTCCTGCCTGCGAGGGGCTGGACTCAGCCCCCTAATGCCCCACACGGGACACCGTGATGGAGCAATCATGGGACTGAGATGATTTCCAGGCACTTCTACCATCCGTCAGGTTAGTGAAGGCAGATTTCACATCCCACATCCAGTCTCCTGTAGTCATTGGATTCAAGTGAATTACACGGCCATGGGCAGATGAGGCCGGGTGGCCCAGTGGGATCTGTGTTGTTCTAGTGCCTCTGCCAGCCTGATGGCTATAGGAAGTGACGCTAAAGAAGCTAGTGGCGCCCTGTGCTAAAGAGGGTCCTCTGTTTCGGGCTCTCGTTTCCTCTAACCAGGGAGCTCAAAACACTTTTATAAACAGCAACAAACCTCACAGCCCACGAAGAGGTGAGTCCCGCATATCCCCATTTTACAGATGGGTAAAGAGAGGCATAGGAAACTCATGTTCTGTCCCACATTGAGTCAGGAAGAGAACCCAGGAGTCCTAACTGCCAGGCCTGGGCTTTAACCACCAGGCAATGCTACCTCCTGCCAACATTACACTGGTATCTTGATTCGACATAAAGTGCCGCATGTTTTTTTTTTCCCCCTGATCAAACTCTTCCGTTTTTAAGCCGCTCTTGAGTTCTGCCTTTTCAGGCCTCCCAATGGGAAATGCATTTACACTGGAAACATATTTGGCTTCCAATGTCCAAGCACATTCATTAGGAACTGGCTATTCAGCCCCCCTCCTCACGCAAAAGCAGCTGCTGATACGGCGATTGGCAGGACAGAGGTGATAACAGACACACCCCTCTGTTCTCTTCCAAGAGAAGGGGAGAATTGCCCGATCTCCAGGGGAAGGGAACCAGTGCTACATAGTCCTGCATTTTGCTGGGAATTTAGTTTTTAAAGAGAACTTGTGGGGAAAACATCCATTGTGCCATGCTGGGAAGAACAAAGCACAGCTAAGGTGTCTGGTCTCAAAATGACCGCCCAGACCCCGTCACTGCAAGCTACGTTGGGCCTTGAGAGCTGGTCTCTTTCCAGAGCAAGGCCCCAAACTAGCGAGCTGCTGGAAGGGCTGGATCATCTACAATTGCTCCCCTGTGTGGCTGGAGATGAGATTGTCCGTCCCATACTGGTACCACAGCACCATGAAGCCACATGTGAGTCATCAGCTTGGACCTGTGTCTTTAACTGCAGTATATTCTCCTTGTTTTTCACCAGTCAGCTGCTTTCCTCCACCCCAGAGGTGGCTGCCTTCAGATCCCGATGCCAGTTGATGCCATATACCTGGTGTGAAGAAGGTGTGATAGCTTGTTAGTAGCTGTGCTTTCCAGCCTGGCTGGCTGTGACACCATGAGACTGCTGTTCCGAGCAGACCCAGCTCCCTGGGGCCCGACAGGCGCAGCGGAATGCGAGGCCAGGGCCCAACTTAAAAGCTCATTTTTAAGGCAGGACTGGGACAGGCGCTGTCTCCGAGCCCTCTGGAAACAGTCGTGGGGAACAATTGCTGTAAGGGGTGGGGGCCGCTGACCCACAGAAAAATCAATCAGGGGCCACACACCAGTGAGAAGCAAAAAAAAAAAACCCCACCCCTGACTGATGTGGCTCCTGGCTGATGAGACAGACACTCCCCATGTTCCCCTTGCACACCAGAGCATAGATGGGCCTGGGCTAGTAGATTTTGTGTGTTCCAGCCTCGTGGGGCGGTAGCAGGGGGGCTGTAGTGCCAGCGTGGACTCCCCAATGCTGGTGGGGCCCTGAGCCTCAGGAGCCAGATCCAGGCAAGCCAGGGGCCCACATCCGGTCCCTGAGCCTGAGGTTCCCCACCCCTGCACCACGATGGATAGGTCCTAGCTCGTATGTGTTTGAAGTCAGTGCATGGACGCAAGCCATCGTCAATTTCAAACATTGCTATGAGCCCTGCTGGGGGGAGGCCACACAGAGCTCTTTGGGCCCCAGTTTAAAAACATGACGTGGCTCCTCCTTTCTCCCTTGACCTGCTGCCCGTGTGCGTTCAGCCTCAGCTTGGCTCTGGTTGATAAATAAAAGGAGTGCGTGCTGCTTCTATCTTCCTCAGTGCTTAGATCAGGAGTGGAGTACCGCCAGCCCACAGGCCGCACACAGTTCATCAGAGTTAGCTGCTGGTGGGCCGCTTTGTTTACTTAAGTGTCCACTCACAGCTCTCAGTGGCCACGGTTCAAGAAAGTGACGCTCCCTGGGATTCTGGACCAGGATCAGTAACAGGAAAAGTGTACTGTGGAAGTTAGGCGTTCCCCAGTCCTTTGGGTTTGACAAGCCACGGACCGGCCTGGATGAAAGGAGCTTAACAAAACCCCGAGCCATGATGAAGCTAAATACAAAGAGCAGGCAAGGAGGGTCATCAGACTGTGGTGGTGAGCAATGTTCCCTGTAATTTTTCTACCCCCCTGTGCAGAATAAATTTTATGTGCACTCAGGCACGTGCAATAGAAACACATGCTGTGGGAGGCTGTGCTGTGGGCACTCTGCAAATCAGCTGGGCAGCATTTAAATCTCTCTTGAGTGGCCACCCATGCGCCCAGCTTACTGGGATGACTGCTGGTGAGCAAAGCTGGAAATATTTCTCAATCATATCTCTTTGCTGAGGAAAAGGAACAAAAATAACTGCCCGATCACTCCTAAAAACTGGGTTGAGCATTTAATTCCAAGAAAGGACTCTTGCCGTGTTGCCTGCTCTCACAGTTTTATCCCGACTCTCCTGCTATTTGGATATCTGACAATGCACGCACCTTGCCTATTTTGAACGAGGCAAGTTGTGGGCTTCAAAACCATGACCCGAGGCTACTCAAAAGTTTAAACCGCAGAAGGCCGAGTTTGCAGAGTCGGCAGCTAGAAATACCAACCAGTTTCTTGGAGATGAAACCGTTGTGATGACCCACAACGTGGGCGGGTGCTTGGGGCACGAGGCTGAGACGGGGGTGGGGAGGGGGGGACGACACGCATTCCCTATAAGCTGAGTGTGGGCAGCCGCACAGACGGGAGTCCAGCGCCGCCCAGCTGAGGAGCAGAGCGCCCACCGCGTGGTGCACTTCCGCACCAGCCTTGGTGCACGCGGCAAAAAAAAATTTATTCCGCACGCGAGCGGGGAAACGCGAGGGGGGACATGGGCCCGGAACCCTGCGCGCGTGGGCTCCTGCCGCTGCCTGCCCGGAGCGGGGGAAGCCCGGGAGGCGGCCGGTGGGCCCCACCCCGCCCGCGCCGCGGCCCCTTTAAGGCGGGGCGTCCGAACGCGGCGGTGTTTCAATGTATCGAATGGGGGCGGTCACGTGGCGCGGGCGGGGCGGGGCCGGCGCTAGAGGCTGCGGCGGCGGCGCGGCCCCGGCGTGAGACGGCGGCGGCGCGGCCACGGGCGGGGGGCGGCAGCGGCGAGGCCCGGAGCAGCGGGCGAAGAGGCGGCCGCGCACCCTCCGGACCGGATCCCCCCCCCCCCCGGCCGCCGCGTGTCCCCCCCCAGAGCCCGCGTGGGGCGGGGAGACCGATCTCGGGCCGCCCCCCCCTGCGCAGCCCGGTCCCGGCGCCCCCTCCCCTGGCTGATCCCGCCCCCAGGACTTTGGGGGGGCCCCTAAAATCTGGGGGCTTTAAATTGGCGGGGGTCGCTCTGCTGCTCCAAGCCCCCCCCCCTCCCACGCATCCCCCCCGCTGCACCTGGGCTGCGACCGCCTTTCCCTAGAGCTGCCCCGGAGCATGGCCCCGTAGCTGTCCGGGGTCCGTATTCCTCATTTATGGCCCGGCCCGGGGGCTCGGCCGCCCCTGTGGCTCCCCCCGCGGCGTGCGTGTGAATTCGGGGCCGCCCCCTGGGGCTGTGTCTTATTCCGTGTGGCGTGGGGGGGGTTAGAAAAAAAATTGCCGGGGAGTCGGTTGATTTTTTTTTTTCTGCCTCCCTCCTGCGTGGGGCGAAGATTCAGCAAAGGACCGGGGGCCAGAGAGACCGGGAGGCGCTGAAACTGCGGCTCTGCCAGATTATTTTTGTATTCTTCTGGGGGCCTAGGGAGGAAAATCCGAGACGTCTATTTTTATTAAATAGATTATTAAAAAAAAAAAAACCAAGATGGCTGGAGGTGGCCGTGATGAGCGTGTTGGCTTTTTTTTTTTGATCTGATGATAAAGCCAAAAGACAACAGCAGCTGCAGCGGCAGACTCAATGTGGAGTTTCCCCTCCATACAGTGACACATCAGGCGCCTACTTTGCAGGGTGGTGTCGTTTACCGGATCGATTATCTTTGATCGGTTTTATTACTTTTTTTTTTTTTCAAAAAAGTCCCCTCTTCTTTCTCTTGTGGCTCTATTTTTAACATCCAAACTGAGAGAGGCAACTCAAAATGGCTGAGGACTAGGTCCTGCTGGAATTGTACATTTTCAGCAGCCTCCTTTAAGCTTCTCTCTGTGTCTCTCACCCCCTTTTTTTGCAGGCTGGATCTGAAAGGAGAAATAGCTTTCATGTCAGAGAGAAAACAGAGAAGAGAAGGGAAAGGAGGGGGAAGGGCTCTTCATTAGCAGTTGAGAAATTCCTTTTCAGTTTGATCAAGGCATGCTTGTATTCCTTCCAGCGACCAGCTCTCTCCCAAATATTGAGCGACTGTTCTGTTTTATTGTTTCTACTTTGGGTTGTTTTACCTTGCATCAGAATCTTTCCAGATCCTAAAACAAGATTTTTCTTTTTTAAAGCCTGTTCATTAGTGCGAATTTAGAGCACAGGTTGATTTTTATTTCATGGGTCTTTTTTTCCCCTCCCCTCTTCCCAAACCTTTTTTTTTCCTCCTCTTTCGTTCTCATTCCGACTTGTGAAAGGAAGAAGGGATTGGGAGGTTCCTTTGGCGCTGGGCTGGAATTTCATCTGAATGATTGACCCGTCTTCCTACAGTGCTCTTCCGTCCAAGATCTCACTATTCCAAAGCAACCGAAAGAATCGTGTTTTGCTGCTCAGCTGGGTTAGAAGAAAATCTTTGGGACAATTGGAAGAATCCAGTTTAATTCACTGTTTTTTAATCTTCCTCCCATTTGGATCTTAACTCTGTTTTTTTTTTGTTTTTTTTTCATTTTTAAAAGACTAATTCCTAGCTCCCCTTCCGGGAGAAAAGGAAGGGAGAAAAAAAGAAAACTGAGGCTGTCTATTCTCTTGGGCGTCTGACCAGGTTAGTGGACAAAAGTCCCTTTAAAATATTGAATGTCAGTTGCAAACCGAAGACAAGAAAAATCATATCCGGAGTTCTAATTTTAGGAGGTTTTTATGGAACTTGGACTCTGCTACTGGATTTTGTATGGATTTTTTCCCCCCCGTCTTTGGTAAGTTTTGATTCACCTTCCGGAATCAAAAGAAACAAAACTGTACATAAGAGTTGTTAAAATTGTGGGCTTTAAACTCTGAAAGCTTGTGGGGTTTTTTTTTCCAGCTGTTAACACTGGCCCTTCATCAAATAGTCTGTATTAATTTTTGTTAGCATTTGAGTTCCATAGAACTCTGCTCTGAGAGTTACTTTCCTTGGAATTTTAGGATCTACTGTAGATTTTATTTTTCAATCGCAGTTCAATCGGAGACTTCCCGTTGCGGGGGGAAAAGCCCTGCTCTCTTCGTTTCTAGATCAAACCGAACCCGTCAGGGAGCGACGATAAATAGCGCCGTCGAAATGGCTGAAAATTGGAAGAACTGTTTTGAAGAGGAACTGATCTGTCCCATTTGCCTGCATGTCTTTGTGGAACCTGTTCAACTTCCTTGTAAGCACAATTTCTGCAGGGGCTGCATAGGGGAGGCATGGGCCAAAGAGGCCGGCTTGGTGCGCTGCCCGGAATGCAACCAGGCTTACAACCAGAAACCCAACCTGGAGAAGAACTTGAAACTGACCAACATCGTGGAAAAGTTCAACTCCCTCAACCTGGAGAAGACCCCCTCGGTCTTGCACTGCGTCTTCTGCCGCCGCGGCCCCCCCTTGCCGGCCCAAAAGATCTGTCTGAGGTGCGAGGCCCCCTGCTGCCAGTCCCATGTGCAGACTCACCTGCAGCAGCCCTCCACGGCCCGGGGGCACCTCCTGGTGGAGGCGGACGATGTGCGGGCCTGGAGCTGCCCACAGCACAATGCCTACCGACTGTACCACTGTGAAGCGGAGCAGGTCGCCGTGTGCCAGTTCTGCTGCTACTACAGCGGGGCGCACCAGGGCCATTCGGTGTGCGACGTGGAAATCCGCCGCAACGAGATCAGGGTAAGCGGACCCCGGCGTTGTTTGTCCTTATTTGGGTTAGTTTGTTCCTCTGAGGCAGGTGGGTTGCGTGCAGCGCGCCAGTGGGGGGTGGCACTGTACAAGAGAGGAGCAAAGGCAAATTAAGTCTCTGCCCCGAGGAGATTCCAATTGAAAAGAGAGAGGCAAATTCCATGTTTAATAAAAAATAAAAAAAAAAACCAACCCCCCCCCCCCCCTCCCGTCATTGGAACTGAGTTGGGACTGGCCAATGAGTCAAGGCCAAGGGACTTGGTGGGTTTCTTCTCATTCAAGAGTGGGATGGAAGCGAATCCCTTCCCTGTGTTTTCCATGATTCCCTTGCAGAACCTTTGCCTAGCCTTCCCTCTCCCCACCGTGGTAATTATTTTTGATCAAGGGCTTTTACTCTGTTGCGAACGTACCAAAACTCTTGTGGGCACAGTCAAATATGAGACCTCCCTCCTGCCCCATTCCCCTGCCCCATGTTCAACCTGCTTTAAAACCATTTGGGGGAGGAATCTGCTGCCTATTCCCCGATCTGCCTCATCGTGAATCCTCAGCTGTGCCGTGGAGAAAGGTTTGTCTTTATTTAAAAGGCCACTGTTTATGTAGGACCTACACAAAATAACGCTCCTTTCCTGATGGTTGTGCAGCTGCTGGTTGATGTTCCCGGCCCCACAGTGACCGAAAAGCAAACTTGAGTGAGGCAAGGGAGCTGCTCCCTCAAAAGCTATTACCTCACCTAGTTAGTGTGTCTCCTCCTGTGACTAGTGGGGCTTCCAAAGCAGAGTTAAATCTAAGCTCAGCTGGAAAGGCATGGGGGGAGGGGGGAGAATAGGGGCGGGGAAGTGCAGGCCCAACAGGGAGCTTGACAACATCACTGGAATGGGAGGGGGAGGCGTTTTCCACCTTCAAGGGGTTATTCAAACAATGAAGCGGGGGCGGGGAAGAGGAAGCATTGAGGTAGTGGATGGGGGACCTTTTGAAGCCGTTTGTCACCCATTGGTGACAAGGGGACTTTGTAATCTTCAAACTGCTTCCCCAAGTAATTAACGGCGCGGGCCGGGGTGACTTGCCGACGCAGCTAATTGTGGCTCTGCGGCTAGCAGCGACGGGGTCTGCGGACCGTTGGTGGCAGCGGTGGAATGCTGAACCCGGCGCGCCCGTGTGTAAAGCGCAAACAGCAGCGAAAAGAGAGACCCGGGGCCCTGCGAGGCGCCTTCTCCGAAGGCCCTCGGCTTTCCCGAGCGAGCGGCGGAGGTGGTGGGGCAGGCAGATGGGCTCGGAGGTGGAATTGTGTTGAAATCTGGTTCCAGGCAGCTCGCTCCCAGGGGCTGCTAGCAGCGCCTCCATTCCAACGCATTCCTCCCATGATCTCGCTTGTCAGTGTCCGCCCCGGCACTCCCCTTCCCACGCCTAGCTGGGTTCCCCAGCGTGATGTTGGGAACCTCTGGCAGGGCTGGGGGGTGTTGTGGAGGAGGGGTGAGTAAGCGATCGGGGCTCCAGCAGCTGGGGGTGGTGTCCCCAGTGACTAGCTTTCTCCAGACACCAGGGCGGGGGCAGCACCAGACTCATGCACCAGCTCTACTGCCCACGGGCCTGGAGGCTGACATTTGGCGGAACAATGTAGAGTTTGTGGTGGGGGCGGGTAGGACCCATGCCCGTCCTGGGAGGAGCACAGACCACTGGGGTTTTGTGAGCCTGTGCCCAGAATGGAAGAATAGGGGTGTTTTTGTCCATTGAGGCTGCTCTGGCACTTCCAGCCCTAGGCTCTTGCCCGGAGTGGAGGAGATGGTGGACGTCTGACAAGCAGAGAGGCCGTCGGCCCATCCCAGCCTTCTTGTCCCCCTGGGGCTAGTTCCCTAGGCCCCCCTCTTTTGTCTTGTCACCGCGTCCGGGGCGCGGGCTGCCGGGCACCAGCGTGTGCGGAATAAACATTTCCCAGTGAATCGAGTGGCAATTGCTGTAAAATGGGGATGATTTCCTGTGTGTTTGAACGCTGCCAACATGAGTCACCCTTTAGCAATTAAAAAAAAAAGGGTAATAAATAAAAAGCGCAGCATAATTACTTTCCAGTTGAACGGCCAGGCCGTGGGGGATTCTCTGCCGAGAGGAGCCAGTGGGAGCTTGCAGGAAAGTGATTTCTGTCGCCTCCCCTTTCCAGGTTTTCAGGGGAAAGGAAAGACTTGCAGGGAGCTACTGCTCGGGGTTCTCCCTCCACCCGTCCCTCTTCCCCGCACAGGAAGGGCAAAGATTCAGCCAGGCTTGTGGGAAGCTGTTTGTTTGCTTCTGCAAACTCACCGCGCCCTGGGAAAAGGGCAGAGCCAAGTAGAAAAGACACCTTCAGCTGGGCTGGGATACGCACCCAGCGGGGCGGGCCGCTGCGCCGTGCTAGCGAGAGCGCCAAGGACTTGGATCGCGTCCGCTCCCACTTTTAAAATGCACGGCTGCTCGAAGGACACCTTCTGCTGATTCTCTTAGCCCCCTCTGGGGGTTTCCTAGCTGCAGAGGTGCAGCCAGTGGGAGAATATGCTGCAATCTCCCTGCAAACCTTTAGTATTTAGGAAGATGGTGCAGTGGGTAGGGCGCCAGCTGGAGACTGGGGAGATCTGGGGTCAAATCCTTGTTCTGCCACAGTGTTCTCGGGTGACCTTGGGTGAGTCACTTAGCCCCCATGGGCCCCTGAGCAATAGGGATCATGGCACTGGCCTCCCTATGGGGCCATCCACTGAAGACGGTGGCCCCCAATATATTCCTTCCAAGGCCGAATATTGAGGTTCTTAACAATTCCACAAGTCCTCAGCCTGTATGTGTCTGAGTAAGCGAGGCACCGAGATCTAGTGGATAAAGTACAGAACCGGAAGTCAGGAGAGCTAGTTTCTAGTCCCGATTTCTCCCGTTAGCTCACTGTGACCCAGGCCTCCTGCCTCAGTTTCCCCTTCCACTCAAACAGCAGTCAATCCGCCTTGGACATAGGGTTCGTGCTCCTGATGCTTTGCAGACAAGTAACACATGGCAACGTCCTGCCCTCAGGATCTGGAAGTCTCAGGGCTGGATCTGGTGGTTGTTACTCGGGCAAATCCTCCCTTGTTAGTACCATTGGCATGTGGTTAGCCACAGCACGAGGGCTGGCAACCCCCTGAAGAGCTGGGCCCTATGGATGAAGGGCGAAGAGCAAGTAGCTAGTGAAATTGGGGGCTGGGTGGGGGAAGGCTTCTGAGAGTAAAATGCTCGGGCGATATTCGTGTTTCCTGTTCAGCTCCTTTTTTTTTTGTTTGTTTTAATTCAAAATTGTGGGTCTGATTCTTTGTCACCTTCCTGATGTCGGTGTGTAGCGGGGCATGAGGTCCGGCTCTGTGTCTGTAACAGGAGCCTGGCTGAAGGTGGCATGGGAGGGTTGAAGGTAACCTGGTCACAGCTAGCACCTGAAAATCCTTTCCTTGACCTGCCAAGGTGTCTTCCTTTTGTATGACTTTTGCTCCCCAGGTCCCCTGAGGCTGTGACTGCCCCTTGGTTTGTCTCCTCTACTTGTTAGGCCTAGCCTGGGAGATGGTCAGCTCTTTGGGTGCAGGGAGTGGTGGGTTTCGTCTCCATTGTGCTCGGTGCTGTACGTTCTAGTTGAAATCGTGAATTGCTGCCATCAGGCCGGCTGGTTCCAGGTTCCTGAAGGGGGCGGGAGGGGAGAGGAATGCAGTGTCGGCGGGAAGGCTGTGTGGGAGGAGGGACAGGTGACTCTGAAATAAACACATGCAGAATTGCAAAGGCAGCTAGCCTTGTGTGTAGGCTGCAAATTCTTCAGGGCAAAGGGTTTTTTTTATATTTATTTATTCTCCGTGTGCACGGCATGTAGCAGAGAGCTGACAGACACCAGCGCAGTAACGAGAGGCCGTAAAGTGTGTGGTTAGTTTTTCACCTTTGGCTGTGTCATAGAACGCTCCCCTCTTAGAGATGTTTTGTCCTTTTATTTCCTGTTTTTGTAGCCTGAAAAAAAACACAACCCCTCTGTTTTTCTTGTCATTGTGTTTCTATCAAGAAACCAGAAATGGAGGTGTGTTTCTTCAGGCCCTACCTGCCTTGTTGGAATCGTAAGTTGTCCAATTTGCCCGGTTTAACCCCAGTTCTAATGAACTCTCTTTCCAGCCTTGGAAAATAACCCGTTTGGGAAACAGTTTGCTTTTGCTCTTCTGGTTTTTGTTAGCCTAATAAAGCAAAGTTGTGTCTGGTTCTGAAGGCACGAAATGGGGGATTGGAAACGAAACCAGCAAAATATTTTTCCTCCCAAACATTCTCCAAATGTTGCCACGTTCCTCCCAGTCTTTATACTGGATGCGATTGACTTGGTCTAGACTGAATCTTACTCGAGAATCTCCATGCAGACAGTACGACGTGAAAATGCCATTTATATCCCGTGCCTTGGCTTTCCCTCCCCCTTTTTTTTTTAAAGGATATTCAAGAGTTTTTTTTGTCCTGCTTTTGATTTGCCTTAAAGGTATGACAGCTTGCAGGGCCCGGGGGGGGGGGGGGGGTGGGTATATGTGGAGGGGATATTTGATCTTTTGAATAGCTTTAGTATTTTTTTTAAGAATGAGAGATCTATATATAATGAACATTATTTTTAGTGGGACCTCTCTGAACTCCCCCTACAGGTGGTGAGGAAGCCTAGCACTGTGCCCACAACCATGCCGATTTGGCTGTCACTCCGAACAGGTGGCTTAGATGGACATGGGAGGGAGGGGAGCTGGTGTGGTGGTGGTGGTATGTTTGTATTTTTTTTTTTTTTTGAATGACACGCATTTCCGAGTTGATTGCAGCTGTTTTAAAATCCAGGAGAGAGGAGATCTTGTATTTGCCCAATGGAAAAGTCTAAAATGAATTAGCGCCGGGGGGGGGAGAAGAGGACGGGACAGTGGGGAATTCTACGCTTCTGCAGGGGAAGATTTTGGGGAGTGAAATTTCTGTTCGGACCCTGGCTCCGTGCCAGCGCTACACGCTGCCGGGAGAATTGGTAGCACATTCTGACACAGATGTGACCTGTTCATCTTGCTAGTCTCCCGGTGGATGGCCCGTGCAAAGTGTCCATTGTGGGGTTTTTCCACTCACTTTCCTGGCTGGCCCTGTCAGCTGGCCCTGACACACTCCAGCAAGGACAAATCCTTGTCCGTTAATGGCTTTCGAAGTGGACGCCGCAGGCCTGTGTCTAATGGACAGCTGTGGAGCTGGGGGAATTTTTTTCCCCTTGAAAGAGCCCTTCTCTCCCGGTGGTGGTAAATGTGATTGCAACTGGGGTGCCGAGTCTCAATCCCGTACTGGCTAGAAGGACGAATCTTTCGGCCGAGCTGGTGGGGGCAGCTTTTTAAAACCAGCCCAGGCCTTGTCGCTTAGGGGCGTGGTGGTTGCTTTAGCAGGCGTGTTGGTTTGCCTGGGGATTCGCTACACGAAGTCGGTGTGCGCCGTACCGATCGTGGGCTGCACAGCCCCGCCTCTTGATTTGCCTGGAGGAATATACGGCTTGGTGACTGTCGTCCGCGTGGGCAGATGCTGGACCAGCGTTTCCCATGGTGCTCTGCAAACGTGCCTCCCTCCGCACTCCGGGGGCTCTGAGTTGTTCCAGCAGTAATTCCTGCCCCGCAGGACTGGAGCACGCCGTCCTCCTGGGAATTTGCTTGGCTGTTCTAGTCACGGCTCTGCTGATGTCCTCCAGTCACCCCCCCTTTCCGATGTCCCTCAGTCCTGACCGGCAGCCTCCCTTGTTATTCCAGTGCTGGGCTGCCACGTGGGAACAGGGATTCTGCCTCTTTTGGCTGTCCTAGGTCTCCTCTTCCCTCCCTGGCCCCCCACCTCCATGCTTTTAACCGGCACTGGTTTGCGTGGGCTTCGCTGCTGCCCTGGCTTTTCCTGCTGATTTAGAAGACAGGAAATTAAATGCATAAGCTCGCAGGAAAGGGTGCGTCAGAGGAATCCCGGCCTGGCCATCCCTGATGTCAACCCTTTGAAGTCCGGCAGGGCGGGAGGGAGAGGTCTGCAAGCAAGAACTTGTCTTGCACTGGGAGAATCTCAGCGCAAGATGCTGCCTTGGTGTTCTTAGCTCGTCGGTCGCTAAAACAATCTTGAGTTTCCCTAGTGAGCTCCTTAGCTGGGGGTGGATCTCCCCGGCGGCCTGGTTTCATTGATGCGAGGGTCTCGGGATGCAGTCCTACCCAGCCCACTTGAAACGGAGATCTACCGAACTTCTAGAACTGGAAGGGACCTTGAGAGGTCATCGAGTCCAGTCCCCTTCACAGCAGGACCAAGCACCATCTCTGACAGATCCCTAAATGGCCTGCTCAAGGATTGAACTCACAACCCTGGGTTTAGCCGGCCAATGCTCAAACCACTGAGCTACCCCTCCCCCACTTGGTGGCTTATGCCAGCTTCGCTGCCCGTCTCCAGCCTCGCAAGCTTTTTCCAGAACTAGCATAAATAATAACGGCAGAGACCAGGGGAATTAAGAGGCAGAGGCTGGCGGGAGGGGGGGGAGGGTTTCGGGGCTGAACCAAGGTGCCAGATATGAAGCTGATGGAATGGGGAAGGTGAAAGAAGGCTGCTTGATGTAGTAGGAGCAGCAGAGGAGAAGGCCCTAGTGCTGTAAGTGAAGACTGCATATGGGTGTGTGCAGGGGAGGAAGGGCAGTGTTAAGGGTAAGTGTGTGTAGACTGCACTTGATTGCATAGCACCTGCGATTGTAGGTTGCATAGTATCTGCTATTGAGGTTCTAAGTGCTTTAGAACCAGTAGCAAATTAAGCTCTTTCCTCCTCCCCCCCCCCTTTTCATGGTTTAGCTATTCTCCCATTTCACAGATGGGAAGACTGAGGTACAGAAAGACTGGGTGACTTGCCCACCCACTGTGTCCCTGACAGCTTGGGTGTTGGAACCCCCCTTCTTCTGACCTCCCCTACAAATTATGGTTCAAGGACCGTCTCTTCTGCAGCTCCAGGCACACCAAGCAGCCGGTTTTGGAGAGCAAAAGGAAGGCCTTGGTGCAATAGACAGAGTGTGGGGGAGTGTTGGCCAAGTCTGTTCCATTATAAACCTGCGGGTATAAATGCTGCTTTGGACGGCTCTGGAGATGCTCTCTGTGTAATAAACGTGGTCTCGGAGCTCGTAACCGAGGCTAGCCCATAATATTCGTAGCGTGAGAGGCTCCGGGGACTCATTCTCTTAGACGTGATCTTGCTGGGAGAGAGAGGGGCTGGGAGGTTTGTTGACTGAAAGAGAAGAGAAAAGGCCTTCATTTGAAAGTCTAATTTCTTTCCCTTCCCCCTTTTTTTCTGCCTGTTCTCCTTCCCTCCCCTCCCCCATGTTTGGAAGTTTGACACCCTCGATCAGCTGGAACGGAAGGAGAGGAGGGGTTCTGGTCAATGCGATGTTTTGAAGGCCCTTCCTGCTTGGCAGCTTTCCTTTTTTTCCCCTCTGTGACTGGATTGTTCCCAAGCTTTCTGGTTGCAAGGCCTGGCGGGGCAGCGCTCCCTCCATGAGGCCGTCTCTCCTGGTGCTTATGGGGTGGGGCCTGGGAAGTAAAATTTAAACGCCTCCCGGAGCGCGCTGGTGATCTCATCCCAGGGGCTCCTGCTTTTCTGGCTGCCTGGTGCTAGGGGACAGCGTTTAGTTTGCAGCTGGCACAAGGACGGAGGATGGAGAAGTTCTAGGACTGCCTGGTAGCATGGGGGGGCTTCCCCCCCCTCCTTCTGCCAGGTTTTGTGCTTGTAATTGGAGTTGAACTGGGCCTGACAAAAGCAGATCACCTCTAGAAGGGGGACAAAAGATGTGGGGGGGAGGAGAAGAGGAGGGACTGACATTGAAACAATGAAGTAGCGGCGCGGTGGCTGAAATTTGCTCTTTGGCCCCGCTGGCCTGCAGCGGCCGGTGTGGCAGCCGCAGAGTGCTGGGACTGTGCATCCCGCGGTCAGAGTTCAGCTGTAGGGGCACGGATGGATTTAGAAATCAATGCTTCGGGCCACACCCCGCTCTGCGTCACGCACGCTGGTCCCCGGGGGCTCCCGGGCAGAGTCCGGGCTGTGCTGCTTGTTTCTCTCGGGACTGATCTCTCTGGTAACGTTGCCCTCTTTGGCTTAGCTGCTACAGGGGGGATGGGGGGCATGTTGTCAGCCCCTACTTGTTAGGAGAGCAGGTGTTGAGTGGCTTTGTAGCCAAGGACTCCTGAATTAATCTTAGACACCTTTTCTTCACTTGTGTGAACGTAGACAGGCCACGTCGCGTCTCCGTGCCTCAGTTTGCTCACCTGTAAAATGGGGCTGACATTTATCGTACGACAGAGGAAAACCCTGTTTGTTTGCACAGTGCCGTGGAGAGAAGTGTTGCAGTCCACTGGTTAGTGTGGTGTGGGTGTGTCCTTCCCTTTATCGCACAGAATCCGAACCGTTCAGCTAGGTGTCATAAACCCTGTGCTAACAGAGACGGTTCTCCTTTAGCTCAAGGGGTAGAAGCCCCTGCTTTTGGAGGAAGAGAGACCTATCCCTGAGCAGCTGCAAGGGCAGCATGTTTTCTGCCATGAAATCCTGGGTTGATTATGTCTCTTCACAGAGGTGATCTGTAGGAAATAGTTCTGGTCCAAACCCGATCGGTTTCAGCGGAGGTGAATCAGCCACCCGGGCCCCAGCGTTGGATCAGAACCTCAAACTCTTCCTCCTTCCTATTGCTTGTACTAGGGCAGCTCTAAGAGGCCCAAAGCAAAACCGGGATAGGCTTGTGCCGGGTGAAATCTAGCAAAACCTTGCAATCTGGGTTCTGTGTCTCCTGGGGTTGATGTATCCGACAAACTGGGATTTGCCCCCTCCGCTCCTGACCCCCATTGATGCTTTCTATTACACGGGCAATGTGGTACAAGGAGGAGGGAGAAAATTGCTCTCCTTGGCCTCTGAGGATAGAACAAGAAGCAATGGGCTTCAACTGCAGCAAGGGAGGTTTAGGTTGGACACTAGGAAAAACTTCCTACCTGTCAGGGTGGTTAAACACTGGAATAAGTTGCCCAGGGGGGTTGTGGAAACACTGGAGAGATTTAAGAACAGGTTGGACGCCTAGATGGTGCTTGGTCCCGCTGTGAGGGCGGAGGGCTCGGCTCAGTGACCTCTCAAGGTCCCTTCCAGTGCTGGGAGTGTCTGATTCTGTTCTTTGATTTGTGGTTGGTGTTTTGGGACACGTCCGCGCGCGTCTTCGCACGTTCCTCCGCTGCGGATGGATCCAGAGGAAGCGATTAGCAGAAGTGGATGTTCTGGTCGGGGCATGAGCGCGCTCACTAAAACGTGAGCGAATGGCTATTGGCCGGCCAGTATCGTAGGGTCCTGTGGATTCGTGGCGAGCTGGGTGCTCCGCTCCTGAAGCGGGTTCTCTGTGGAAGGATCGTCTGGTTCCCCGGCCGCTCCTGATTTCAAAACACTTTAATTGGCCTGGCCCATGTAGCTTTGTTCAGTGCTGTCCTTTTAAAAAAAAGTTACTAAAAGTTTCCCTAGGCGGGATAGAACCCCCGATTTTTGAGCCCTGTTACTGCGGGTTTCCCACTGTGAAAGGTGGATGCTCTGACCCACGGAGGAGCGTTGGTTTGGGGGCACGTTGTTGTGGGGTTGTTTGGATTTTTGCCCCTGGAAGGCGGTGGTGCAGGTGTGAGATGCGGGTGTAACTCCCTCCCCTCCCCAAGCTGCCCCCCGAATGCGTCCGCACCCGGTGCAGTGGCTCCGTGGGAAGCCGCGGTGGCTGAGTGAGGATCCCGGCACTCAGACAAAGGGATTCTCTGCGTGTGTGCGCCGGCGCCTCTCTCTTTGTTCTCTTGGCCGGGCACTGACAGCCAGCGCTCCTGAGAGCTCGGCCCCCCTCTCGGGGGGGAGGAATTCATAATAAAGCCACGAGGACTCCGTCGCCAGCCTCTCGCCGGCCGCGGCCTCGGGGGTGGGCCATGAGGGGGAGATTTGGCTCCGACTGGTTTAATTTCAGTGTAATTGCTCCAGGCGAAGGACGCTTTTTGCTCCAGGGTTGTTGGGTGGAGCAAGGGAGGGGGGCCGTGCACAGGCTGGGCGGGGGAGGCCTACAGATCATTGTCGCTCGCAATCAAGGGTCCGGCTGTGCTGGTGGTGAGGAGTGTCTGGCGACGTGTGCCTCGCTTAGGGGGGAAGACAGCTGTGGTTTGAGTCATGAGAGTCTCTTAGGCTTTGCACCATCCCTGTATCAGGCAGGTCCCTGGTTTCGTGTCCCGTTCTGTGCTAGATGGGGTGGGGTCTCCCCATGGCTCTGTTAACACCCCTGTGCTAGCTGGCACCGGCCGCCTCACGCCCGGTTCTGGCCTCCGCTTAGGGATTTCAGAGCACTTGCTGTGCCTCGGGAAAGGGAGCTTACATTCCGGTCTCCTCCTTTTGCAGCTGGGGAAACCGAGGCTCAAAGAGGGGAGGCCCCTTGCCCTTGTCACACAGCAAGTCCTGGGCTGCCCAGGAGTCCGGTTTTCCAACCACTACCGGGTGTTCAGTCGCCGTCACCCAACACGGCCAAGACTGGAGCCTGCATCTTCTAGCCCCGATTCAGCCAGTTCCTTAGGCACGTGCCGAGTGCGCGAGCGGGCCGGCGTGGCTACTCCGATGCGCCAGCGCCTTGCCGAATGGGACCCTGTTTTCTCCGGGCTTTGGATCTCTCCAGGGTTGACTTTTCCTTGTCGCCTGTCGATTTACACAGTGCTAAGCGTCGCATACACGTGTGCCAGCTGGCCAGCTAATAATTAACACCCCCTCAACAAACGAAGTCGGGGGGGGGGGAGCTCCCATGGGACCGGGCTGACATTCCACCCGCAAGGCACGATGGGTGAGGGTGTGCGGGAGAGTCTAACTGTACATCTAAGCCCTTGCTCCTCAGCTGCAACCTCTCTGGCCTAGGCTCGTGAGGCATGGATGGAAACAGGTAACCGGTTAACTGGTCACCTGGTAAACACCGGGTGGTGCTCACCGGTAATTGGTTAACCAGCGCCCAGCCTGGTCAGAACAACGCCTACTTCAGCCCAGCCAGGCCCACCCCGCTGCAGGGCCAGGCCCTGTGACTAACTGTGCAACAGATCGAATTTGGATCGACTGTTTGGACCTCCGCAAGCTATAAAACTGCAGCGGCGGCGTTGAGGCCCCCCCTTAGGCCCAAAAAAATTGGCCTCGTCTTTGGAGCCCTGCTTCGGAAAACGTCAGTAAACCTGAACCCAGCAACTACACCTGAATTTGAATCACTGCTCTGACAGGGTCTCCATTTGTGGCCATGGGCAAGTCACTTAACCTCGATACCGCTGTTTGCATCTCTTTAAGACGGAGATCACGTCAAGGCATTGAGAAGGAGGGATTGTAGACTTTGTACTGCCAAACTCCATGGAGCCCTACTGGGGCTGTAGTTTTAGAGTCCGGAGATCCGGTTTCTCTTTCTGCCGATAGCCAACTTGCTTGGGGCTGCACCGGTTTATATTGCATGGCCACACGCCCTCCCGCCTTCTGTGCCGCAGTCGAACTAGGGCAGAGTTCTTACACTAGTTCTGCCCAAGCTGAGGGAAGTCCCCTGTGTGTGAGGGGGTATTTCCTGGGCTGGTGTCCACCAGGTCTAGATGCCTGTAAGGTAGGGTGGATTCTGGTGGAGAATCAGAGCATTTGCTGTATTATTACCTGCTGAGAGAGGCTACTGAAATCTATCGTCGCGTTCTCCAATGGGGATAGGCTTGTGGATCTCGAAGTCCCTCCAATCCCCCAGCTCAGCTGTCTGAAATGCACGAGAAATTCTTGCCCCCATCACTTGGGGTAACTGATTCGGCTACAGTCTGAATCCCTGAGCACCAGTGCCTGGAAATCAAAACGAGAAGATAAATGAGGCGTCGGGGTCTGCAAATCAGTAGAGTCAAAGGCTGCTAACAAATCGGGGAAGATTAAAAGCTAGTGACGGGCATCCAGATGTTAGCGGGGGGAGGGGAGGAGAGGTAGCTTTAAAAACAAAACTGCAGTGATCCGTTAAAACGTGCTTCCCTGACACAGGGGGAAATGGATCATGTGATCCCAGAAGACGATCATATCTTGATCTGGGGGTCATATCCATTGAAAAAAGCGTTTGAAACACCTGCTGCTACTTTCTGGTCTCCAAATGGCCGTGACAGCTCAGTCCCTGGGACCAGCCCTGGTTCTGATGCGTCCCAGGAAGAGGTGTGGTCTGATTCGAGTTTGGAGACAGAGGCAGTACAGCATGGGGCTCACAAGGTGAGTTGGCTTGTCAGTCGGGGAGGAAACCAAAAGTTCTGGGTTTATTAGCGACTGGTTGCGATGATGCCAATCGACTGTACCAGGGAAAGAAGAGCTAAGTGTGAGTCAGTGGGCAGAACTCTGCCCTGGGTAAAATTCCCACAATCCCCTTCTCAGCCACGGTGATTTGCATGGATGGACATGCAGGTGGAGTTTTCCCACTGTTAGGAGCAGGCTGTGATCCTTGACTCCTTCTGTGGTTGGACATGTAGTCTGCCTGTCTGGCCTCTGTCGTCACCTGGTGAAGGTGTCCCGCACGCCTGCCCCACCTGATCTTAAAGGTGATCTACAAAGAGGGAGGGGAATCAACAAATGTGCTCTTTATTCCTTCTTCCCGACGTACAGAGACAGTGCGTTCAGGTTGCTTTGGGGGTGTTTGGGTTTTTTAGATTTAAAAAAAAAAAAAAAAAAGTGTCTCCTGTTATTGCTGATGGCTTCCTTGGAGGACTTAGAGAACTGTGGATGAGCATTGCCGCCACCTTTGACTCAAAAAGCTGTAGTAACTAGGTGCCTTCACAAAGAGAACTTTTCTCCCAAGTGTGTGTTGGGTCTTTGAATTCAAACGCCTGTACCCCGAAGCCGAGGAGTGTGAATGGAAAACCTCACCCCAGGTCTCCCTTGCTCAACTTACATCTCTTGAGGTCACAATTCTACTCGATTTTTTTTTCCCAACAAAAACGAGGAAGGCGGGAGTTTGTAGTGCTCCCTTTTGGCCTCAGTTGCTGTAGGCACCCTGAGAATTTGCATCCTGTGTCTTCCCAGAGGGCGTGGCCTCTGTGTGACGCAATCCCTCATGCTGGCAGAAAGGATCTGAGACTTCTTGAAGGGCCTGTCGCTGGCCCCGTGAGGGGAGGGAGGTGCTGCTCCCAATTAGGGACCCCCCCCCCCAAAAAAAAACCCAGAGGCTTGTTGGCAGCCGCCTGGCTTGGGAGGAAACACTCGGCATGGGGTGGGCATGAGGTTAATGGCTTCAGCTCGGGTCCCCCTGGGAAAGCTGGCAGCTCTGGCCTAGCTTAAAAGGGGAAAGGCACGAACACGGTGGCTCTACCCACGTTGTTCCTAGCAGCGTCTCCTGCACCTGGGGACCCCACCCCCGATTCTTACCAACGTGAAGCAGGTTTGTAACTGCCCTGGTATGTTCCACTCGCCTGAGAGCAAGTCAGAAGATTGCATGATGGGACGTGTAGTCTTTTGTCACCGCTTTGATTGATGGGCATTTTGCAGTGCATGGGAGTGGGTCTGGCCCTGAAACTGGAGCTGCATTTGCTCTGTTGCTGGACTTTAATAATCACCCCTGCTCCCCGTTAACATCCATCCTTCCAGCATAGGCCTGGGTTTGGCATGGCAGTGACTGCAAATATCAGACAGGCTGTCCTGAGTGAGGTAAAAATCCCCCTTTCTCCTGGGGGTGATGATATCCCCCCTCAATGTGCAGGAAGCTTATTGCTATGGACACCGCCGATTATCTCTCACAAGATGTGATTAACCTCTGGAACTCCCTGCCACATGATATTACTGAGGCAAATAGTTTGTCGGTTTGCTCACAGGAGCAGGTGCTTAGCTATCGGAACAGAATCTGATGTTGTTAAAGCAAGGGCTGGCTTTGGAGCTGTGACAACACTCCTAATCCTAATATACCCACCCTTTAAAGATTAGAGTGTTTGGATTATGGGGCTTCAATCTTGACTCTCTGACAGCAGATCTGAATGTAATAGACGTGGTTTTGCATTGTGCCTTTTGTACTTCAAATTGCAAACTAATCACCCACTGGGATGTCCCCAGGGGGTGGTGTTGCACCAATGGCCAGGTGTATTTCAGCGAGGGTGTGTTTGCTTTCCTGGCAAGTATCTGGCTGCTGAGAGACAGATATTGGACTTAAGGGACAATGGGGCTATTCCAACTGAACCACTACTTTGTCCTGTGCCATTCAGGGAAGTATTTTTATCCCCATTTTACAGCTACAGAAACTGACCCCCCCACTGCTTTAACCACTAGACATCACTCCACTACAGATGGATGGTCAGCGGTGTTTCCTGTACACTTGTGTGGCCACTCAGGAGAAATTCAGTTACCACCCAGTTGACAGCTAGATTTTGTGTTTCTTTGGGTGGTGCACATTCACACATGCCTCCGTGCACATAGACAAAATTATTCCGCATAAGGGCGGGAAAAATCCACACATGGATGGAAAAGATCAGAGGGAGCATCGGTGATCAGGCTGACTTTTGATCGTCTTCCTTCCTGCGAGAAGCTCAGTCATCCCATCCTGAAATCACCACTCCGTGGTACCATGCGTGTTCCTTTTATTTATAGCATGTTGGGGGTAGGGGTTCTCACCATAATGAAACACGAAAGCGTGTGTGGATTCTGCACTTGTGAGTTTGGATGACAGGGGGAGCCCTGAAGCCTAAAAGGGCACATATAATTATCCCCATGTCATGGGGAAACTGAGGCACCATGGTTAAGTAACTTGTGCCCAGTGAGTACGTCACTGAGCAGAGAATAAACAAAGATCTGGCTCCTATTTTTCATGACTTAATCACAAGAACATCCTCTCCCTCCCCAAACGCTTTCCCTGCACCCCTCAACTAACACTGATCTGAAACTGACCCCCTCATGCCCTCCAGCGCACCTCAAGGTAAACCGTGCCAGCAAGGTGATGCTGTCTCTCTTCTCTCCCCTCTCCCCTCCCAGGCTCGGCTCCGTTAGTTAGATGGTGTTTATTGGGGGTGCTTTTCTTTTGGACAGGCCTTCAGAAATCCACCTCCCACTCAGAAAGTAACATGACTCCTCGTAGGAAAAGGGCCAGGATTCGAGGGAGCGTTGTTTTAAAATAATCCATCCTTTTGCTGCCGTTCCCCACCCAAAAGAAGCAATACCCACCGCCTCAGTTGATACCAGGAGGGGCGCGTGTATCTAAAATACACATCGCTTTTTATAATATAGATCTAGATCCTTTTGCTTTTTAAAATAAAAACAGGCTGCACGCAGCTGCTGGTTGGCAGCTTGACTGGAACATCTGGTGTTCCCGGGCTGTTGTGCGGCACATTCTAACGATGGGATTCATAAAGATCCTAATCCAAGCCTTTAGAATTCTGACCACACACCCCCTCGGAAAAAAACCCACTCAACTATGCAGGCTGATTTTTGGTTTAAAGGAGACAGCTGATGAGCCTTGGGCTTCAGCGACTTTGTAACTGGTCATGGCAGGTCATGATTGAAATGCAAAGTTTCATGGGCAAGTGTCTTGCCCGGCTTGAGATACTGCTGCTGTGGAATCAGGAGTTGGGCCCGTGTGGGTGCGTTTCAGCATTTGGCGGGTGACTTTTCCTTCCCCCCCCCCCACCTGTCCCATGCTGCCGGTGGGTTTGGAGCAGGCCGGGTTTGGAAGGCGCCATGAGATCCTGCCCCAGACCGTGCTGTAGAAGTGCTAACGCTCATTGCATTTTCCCTCTTGGTTGCTGAGTGCAGCTGGTTGTCAAATTCCTCTGGCTTGTTTTTCTGCCTTCAGCTGAGGCAGCAGTTTTGCTGTTTACTGGACTAGCCATTTGCAACTGTGAGAGGCACCCAGGGACGGTGTAAAAACTGGAGTATAAAGTGCGTGATGATGCAGCGAAGGCCTCAAGTAAAATGTTCAGGAAGTGCCTAAGTCCTATTCACCAAGGGATCGGGGTCAGAGGATCAAAGGTATTCAGGCACCAAAAGATCCAGATAGGAGCATTTGTAAAGTCCACTCGGTGCCAAGCTGCCTGTTTAGTGATGGTTTTCAGTGATGTTCCCGAATGCCTGGGTCATTTTTGAAAAGGGCTTTAAGACATGTTGTCCCCCATCTACACTGGACAAGTTTCACCAGTTTAAGGGTGCAGAAATCCGCTTCCTTCAGCTGACGGAGCCCCCTGCGAGCGGCACTGAAGCGGGACCATCCCGTGTGCATATCGATTCAGTCACAATTGGTAACTTACCAACACAATGTAAAACCAGAGTCCTCTGATATCTTAGAGCAGGCCTGTGGCCTGTTTGTTTGCAGCCTGCGGTGCAGTTTGGGTTTTACGGTGCAGTTTGGCTTGATGTGTGTGGTGTGAGTTAAATTCCTGGCCTGTCATTGCTCATTGACAATGCTGTCCTATGGGTGGAAATGGGGTCAATATTGCATTTTATTAATATCAGCAGACCTGACTTAAATGGGGCCTGTGTGTTGTGTAGTCTTGCCTTACTCTTTGAATTCATGCCCGTCAATGTGAAAGACGCTATTTGCCTATATACGTGCATGTCTATGCAACCACACGTAAGTTGCGGCCCTCGGCATGTGCTGAATATCATTGTGGCCCCTGGGGCTTCCAAATTGGAGTAGCCCTGCCTTCGAGACTAACAGATTGATTTGGGTATAAGCTTGCGTGGGTAAAACCCACTTCATCTGATGCCTGCCCACAAAAGCTTGCATCCAAATCAATCCGTTTAAGATGCCGCAGACTCCACGTTGCTTTTGCAGGTACAGATGAACCCGGCGACCCCTCTGTAACATAACACAATTAAACTCTCTGGATGTGAGCATGGAGCCACCAAGTGCCTCTGGAGGGTTTTGCCTCCGTGAATCTGGCGTGAGTGTAAAAATCAGCTTCTTTAAAACGGTGCACGTTTTCTAGTGTGGACAGGGCGGAAGGGCTAGGTTTGGTCTCTTGCGTCGCCGGTGGAGATCCAGACTGGAGGGGCAATTGAAAGGTGTTGGATGCTCTCTGTCCAATTCCTTGCTGATTGTCTCAGTGGGAGACGGAACGGAGATGGAAGGGATACTGTCTTGCATGTCAGGACTAAACCCAGTGGGCTGGGCACGGGGCAGAGACATTGCAGCTGCCAGCCAGGGGAGTGGAGTTTTTTCAGCCATTTGTTGGACTAGACCAAGAGCTGCGTGGGAAGGGGTAATTCTGTCCCGGCTGAACTCATGAGCTCCCCATGCATCTGGCAGACGGAGACATGGGGATTGAGGGGTGTGGGCAGAGCTGTAGTGGTGGGGAGGAGCCCAGGCAATGGGGGGCGAGGACAGAGCAGGTCGGAGGGGTGAGGACAGAGCAGGTCGGAGGAGGAGCATCCTAGGTAGCCACGGCAGAGGCAAGTTGCGCTGGAGGTATTGAGGGGCAGTGCCGCGTGTGTCGAGTCCGTGGCTGGGAAACGGGCTGTTGCAAGACTGGATTGAGGTGCACGGGCAGAACCTTTTTGGGGGTTGGAGGGAGGTGGAGGAAGGTCGTCAGCGTGTGTTTGATTTCCCCCAGCACCTGGCTGGCTGGCCGGACGGAGGAGCGTTAAATCCACTCGTGCTTTTGTAAACCGGCCCTGGCGGGAGCATCTCTTGGACAGCATCTAGATCTGTGCCGTGTTCTGTTCAAAAACATTCCCCGTCCGAAATCTCCAAGGTGCTTTGGGACCCCGGCACTCCTAGCTGCCATCTGTCCCCGTGTGCGGATGGCCGGGCTCTCCGGCTGGAGGGACACAGGCGGTCTGGTGGTGATGCGGGTGTCTGCGCTGCAGTGAGTGACTGAAGGCAGCGGAGGACAAGAGTTCTCCGCTCACTCGCTGGCACAGAGCAAAAATAGCGTCAGGCGTTTTGAAGGCCAGAGATTACTGTCTCTTGTGCTTTCCATCTGAAGCGCTCAGCGTGCTCTCGAAACCCTCATTTAATCCTTATGCACCCTCTCCAGATAGGCCCGTGTTCTCAGCATTGTTGCACGGGCAGGGAAACTGAGGCTGAGAAGTTAATGGTTTTGCCTGAGGGTACCCAGGTTTCCTGCCTCTTCCTTCCTGTGGCCAGACCCACACAACCACCCTTTCCTCTGGCTCGTTTATTTTCCCTGCGCTCTAGCTCACGCCCCCATGTTCCAGGACTTCATGGCTGCAGAATACACGCAGCGTTCAAAAATCTAGATTAAAAAAATGCAGAATCTAGACTTATTTGCCGCAATGGGGGGGAAGGAGGACAGGGCTCCAGCCATGAGCAGTGTGGAGCTGATCTGAGTGTAACCAACGCACTGGTGTGTCTGCATGCAGCCTGAACCAGCTCTGAGCAATCCTGCCTTGTGCCCATCAAGTGGCGATAACTCTGAAACCTAATGATACCGTCATTGATTATGACTGTGCTCAGCCTTTCAGCAAAACCATTGGGCTGTGGTGTTTTACCCACACAAGGGTGGTAATTGGAGGTTGGTTGCCAGGATAGAAGAGCAGTTCCAGCCCCCCCCCCCCCCCCCACGGACAGCTGGGACACCACCCCCTGCTTCCCTAGGGATGGAGCTGGCATCAGGTGAAAGTAGGGAGGTTAAAGTAGCCAGTGATGGTAGAGAGATGGGGTGGGTCCAGGTGGCCTAAGGGATAAGGCATTGGCCTGTGGAGCCTGGGATTGTGGGTTCAAGTCCCACCCTGAGGCTTAACCAGCACCTAGGAGCAGTCCCCCACCTGCACCAGGGCTAGGAGGCAGTGGGGAGAGGAGCAGCCAGGTAGATTGGGGTTTTGATTGGGATTTTGCCTCCCTGCCTTGTCTGTTGGGAATAGAACGAGAGTGTCTTTACTGAGGCTGCTAGACCCGCTTGGCCATCGCTTTCCCGGCGCCTGCACCTGTCCTTTCCCTCCAGCGGCTCCCTGAAGCTGGACTGGACTCGGCAACGGGGGGGGAAAGGATTCCTGAGGGCAGCCCCCCATCCCCCACCCCGTCCTGCCTCTCCCAGCCCCATAGCAGCTGGGTGGGGAGTTCTACCTCGTTCCTGTCCCTCTGGGAGCCCGACGGGGCGTTTGGGCCGCGGCCCTGCCTGGTTACTGGCGCTGCTGCCCGCTGGAAATCCAGCAGGGCCTCCAATCTGGCCCCGCGCTCCAGCCTGACTGTGTTAGCCGCGCAGCCTGGTGCCAGAGGAGGTGGCTTGGAGAGCGCAGTGCGCGCGGGGGGGCGGGGGGTGAGGCTTGCTGGCAGCAGCTACTCGGCAGCAGGGGCGTAAGCCGCAGAGTGACCTAGATTACATCGTCTAAAGTACAGAGCGGATCTGCCGGGGCTTGGCAGGGGGTGGGCTGGGGGGGAGGGGCTTGCCTGCTTCCGCAGGGGAGGAAGGGAAGCCAGGAGCCGGCCCCTGTAGCCAACAGATGGCGGAAGTGCGATAGGCGGCGTAGCGCCTTGCAGCGAGCACGCGGCCCCCGGCGCGTCTCGGCTCCCAGCCGGCGCGGACGGGCTGCAGAAGCATTGGGGGGGGGTGTCTCCCCTCCCCCCCTGCGGCTCATCTCTGGCAGAGTCCACCCTCAGCCTTCCTGAGGAAGAGAGGTCCCCCCCCCCCCCCCGCGTGGCTGTCCCCTGTTCTCAAGCCGGGGCCAGGCTGTGGCACCGGGGGAGTTGACCAAGGCGGCACCAGGAGGCGGTGGCACAGCTGGGACTGGGCCCCGGCGTGTGGAGGCAGCCGCTGGTTCTGTGCGAGCCGCCGGCAGCGATCCCCTGCAAGCGAGAATGGGGGGAAAACCCAGGGAGGGGGAAGTCCTGTCCCGGTGAAGTCAGCGGGAGTTTTTTTCCATTGTCGTCAGTCAGGGTCAGGACTTGACTCATTCATCACCAGGAATGGGGCGGCGGGGGGTGGGGGAGAGGGCTCTGGCCAGGGCTTTCAAAGGCCAAGGGCTTTAGTACCTAACTCCCTTGGGCTCTTGTTCAAAATCCAGCCCCTGGCTTCAGCTCCTGGCCTCTTCCCGTGTTTCTACAGCGGGTTCCCAGTCCGGGTCTGGGGCTCCCCTGTCCTCCTTCAATACACGTTATAAATCATCGTTACAGGGGCACGTGCTGGCTGGGGGGGCGGGGAGGGGAAATCCCTCTTCTGCAGCAACCCTCCACCCCCCCCATCACACCATGGCCCTCTTGTTCTTTTCCCTCTGGCTTTTCGGCCTCTCTCCCGGCCGGATTTCCTTTCTGCACCCCCCCCCCCCCGCCTCCTTTTTGCTAAGCCTCCGTGTTTGCGCCTGCTTGCTGTGCTGCTGAGAATCAAGACCAGGCCTGCTCGTTCACACGCTCGCACGAGAGGAGCTAAGGGTGTGGGACTGAGCACCAGGCGGGGGGCGGGTCTGTCCTCCAAGGGTCAGGAAAGGAGCCTGTCTGTGTGGCCTTAAAGCTGGCTTCTCGCGGTTCGATGCGGTGGGCTGGGGGGCTGTGGACGCAGGCTTGTGTTCGAGTGCCGCTGCCTGCTTGTTCTCAGTCAGGGGCCCGCTGTGCTGCACCCCGCTCAAGCTGAGCCCCCAGAACGATAAAAGCACTTTCAAACGTTCCCCTTAGTCCCCCGGTCCCTCTCCCAACTCAGGGCAGCGGATTGTTTATCCTCCGCTGCCGAAGAGCCAAGTGCCGCTATAAAAACACGGAGGGTGAGGCCAGTTGGGGTGAAAACTGGGCCGACGGTCACCAAGGCCCCTCTCCCCACCAGGGCGTCCTCGCTGGGTTTGTGAACCCCGAATGGGCCATAAAGCCTCTAGCTGGCCCATGGCGTCCCTGCCTTCTGCAGCGAGGCTGCAGTGTCGCTGCCCCGTCACCTCTGTCACCTCTCTTATCTCCTTTGCTGCGGGGCAGACGAGAGTCTGTCCTTCGCGCGGGGCCACAGCCGCTCCTGTGAGCCGTGCGCCTGCTCGCTTGGCCAGAGGCCAAACGCCGGGCTCTTCGGGCCGATGAGCCCGCGTGAGCGCTCAGAGCGGCCGACCTTTCTCCCCCTCCCCCTCGCCTCGCTGTTGCCCCTGGTTTCTCCAGCCTGTTGCCATGGCGACTGGGCAAGTGAAAGTCTCTGATTTGATGGTGGCCCCTCCCCTCCTCCGCCTCCCCCCCCCCCCCGAGGAAGTTTATGGCTGCGGGGGAGAGGCTGCGTGCCCTAGAATCGGCGCGCCTCCTTGGGGAATGGCAGTAGCGACCCATTTTCCCTGCGCCGGGGCCCAAAAGGGAGAACTTTCACAGAGCATCGCTAAGATTTATAAAACAGATTCCCCCCCCCCCCCCCCCCCCGAAAATATCGATGGAGGGCCAGTGACCGAGTCTGCAATTTGCTGGCTGCAACCGCGTGCACGAGAATTCCCACGCGCATCCGTGAAAGCCGGCCGGGGACGTGGGATCCCGGCACAGAACTCGTCATCCCACGATCCTCAACGCAGCATTAATTTACCCCCCCCCCATCTGCTTCCGCTGGGACCGATCCCGGCTACCCGCCCCGGTTTGTTTGGCTCCGGCAGGGCTGCCGTCTCCTGCTGCCGCAGCGCTACCCATTAGTATGCACGGGGCTCCGGGTGCTTTGAATTCTGCAAGGGCAACCGTGGAAGTGGATTGCAGCTGGGAAATCAGCCGGCGAGCCGGGCCCCTCGCTGCAGACGTGGCGACTGCGCAGCTTCTCGCTGGGCGCTGCTGTTCGCGTTACTGTAGCAGCCTGACCCCCAACCGTGGGGCTGGGCGATGTGCAAACGTCGTTCCTGCCCCACGGAGCCTGTGCGGTCTAAGCCCGGGGGAGGCCAATGGTGGGAAGGGAGCAAATGCAGGTGAAACAGCCAGGGAGTCGCAAGCTGGTTGCAGCATCCTTATTCGGTTCAGTGCCCACTAGGCCACGCTGTCACCCCCATCCCCCGTTTATTGGCTTCACCTAGCCAACCAGCCTTCGCCTTCCTCCAGGTTCCAGGGCTGTGTCGTCCTCCGAGGAGTCTGGCGGGGAGAGCAGCCGGGCGGGGAAGGAAAAGGGTTTGCATCTCACGCTCGGGAAGGGCAGACCCGGGGCGAGTGTCGGGCTGGCCCGAGGTGTCCTCTCCCTGCCCGCTCTGTCCTCCCCTCATGTTTGCCCTGGCTGCAGCCTCAGGCTGAGACCCCAGGGGACGTGGGCCCAGTCCCAGCGTATCCAGGGGGCCAGCCCCAGGGAGGAACGGGCCTCTTCCGGCTTCCATTGAGTTCAGGGGGGAGTTTGCCCGGCCGAGGGGATGGATGCAGAAATGGAGCAGGCTTTTCCCGGGGGGATCCTGTGTTCCCAGGCTGCAGCCCCCTGGCTTGCTGGTTCCCCGGACCCCAGCCTGCATCTCCAGGAGGGAGCAGAGATTGTGACCAGGATAAACCTGCTTTCTCCCCCCCAACCTGTGGCCAGGGGGAGGGTGCTGGATGCAGGGGGAGGGCGCTGCCTGCGTTCACTCACTCCTGGCCCTTTCTCTCTCCTTCCTCTGGCAGGGCACCCTGGCCGGCCGAGGGCAGCCTGGCAGGTCTGCCGCGGATGGAGGAGCCCTGGGCCTGCCCACGGGGGTGGCCGCCGGGGGGGGGGGAGCCAGGAAAGGATCCGATCATCCGCCTGGCTGTGCACTCACAATCGCTGGCATTGTCTCCCCCTGGACACGGCTGCCTGTGCCTCTCCCATCTCGGGCCCCCGCCGCCCCGCGGGGGTGACTCACCACAGCGCCGTGGGGGACCGGGCGGCCCAGCGGAGGGCTCTGGCCCGCGTGGTTCCCGGAGGGGACGTTTTCCCCATGGCAGCCTGGAAGTCTCTCTAAAGAAAGCGGGCCGGTTGGCGGGGCCGCGGGAATGGGCAGGACTCGTGCCAGGGGCCCCCCGCGGCGCCCGGGGAGGGAGGTCAGCGAGGGCGTTCGAAGGCCGCCCCATGGGAAACGGGGCTGGAGGGGCCTGCGTTTTCCTGCCGCTGCGAGATCCATAGCTTGTCTCTTCCTGCCACTGCAGCAGCAGAGGAGGAGGAGGGGAGAGAGAGGGGTGAGACCTGGATGGCGTCGCAACACAAGGAAGGCAGGCCCAGGCACCTAATTCCCATTGGCTTCCGTGGAAGTTAGGTGCCTCTGAAGATCTCCCATAGGGGCGTTTGGCTGAGCAGCCATGGGGCCAACGTGTGATGCTTCAGAGAGAGACCTCTCCCCCCCCCCACTCCCCGGCCTGGTGGTGCTGTGCACGCTGGGAGGGATGGAGGATTTCTTCCTGACCTCCGCCTCCTGAAGCATGAAATTGAATTGCCCCCGATCTTGCCATGTGTGACTTGAATATTATGGGCTGGAAAATTATCTCGCCGCTGCCGGGTTTGACTCCCTGGCCCTCTGGGGCGTCGGCTGTCCCAGGCTGGCCGTGCCGCGCTGGGAACGAGAGGTTCCCCCGGCTTGTTGTGACCGCGCGGGCCGTTCGTTGCGCCCTGTGTTCGGGTTTTGCACCCGGTGTCTGCAGAGGGGTAGGCAGCATCTCCGCTGGGGAGGGGGAGTTTCTCCTGGGCGCTCTGCCTGCGCGAGATTGGCGTTGCTGAGGTCAGTGGGTGGAGCAATCACTCCCCGCCCCCTCAGTGAATCCAGGCCCCCGGTGGGGGGGGGGGGGAGAGGTGCTGCCCCATAGCTCATTCAAGAACGTGGTGACCTGGCAGCGGGCGTGGGGAGCCGTGACCAATGACCGTCCCCCTCGCGTGGAGGACGGGGGGGGAGAGGGTTGGGAGCCACGACTGGAAATGGGGCCAGTGGGGGCAATTCCCCGGGGAAACCCCGAGCACAGAACGGTGATTTAATTTCTGGCAGGGCTGCAGCCAGGTGCAGCATGAACCCCCGACCCCCCCAGGTCTGCAGCCCAGGAACACGCTGCACCTTTCTCCTCCCAAACCAGCACGAGGGATCCTGGGATGGGAGCGTCCGTACCCACCCCCGGGAGGAAGGGGTGTTAATCTGCTGGGGGGGGGGAGGGATTGTACCCCTCAGGACGTGAAGTGACGGCTGTTACAACTCACAATCGATTCCTCTGCGGGCTTCTTGGCAGCAGCCCCGGGTGATCACAAATGGGCCCTCAGCCCTCCTACACCCCCCGACAGTCTCCCTCCACGATGCGCCTTCCCCGTGTCCCAGCCGGGAGCCGAAATGGCACTTGGTACCCATGCTCTCGCGTGGACGGGTTTAGTGAGGGTGGGGCTTGACCCCAGGTGTGGTCCAAATAGCATCTCCCGGCATCTGTCACAGCTGGGGAGAGAAGGGGGGGGCGGATTTTAGGGCCAAAAGCTGCCCACGATTCATGGCCTGTGTGGTTGACTTCGGACTCCGTTTATGGACTGGCCAGGACTGAAATATCCAAGCCCTAAGAGTGGCCAGTCTAGGTCAGACCAAAGGTCCATCTAGCCCAGTATCCTATCTGCCCACAGTGGCCAATGCCAGGTGCCCCAGAGGGATGAACAGAAACAGAGAATCTTCAATCAATCCCTCCCTTGTCATCCATTCCCAGCCCTTGACAAACGAGGCCACGGACACCATTCCGACCCATCCTGGCTGATAAGTATTGATGGCCCTAACTTCCATGAATGTATCTAGTTCGTTTTTGGACCCTCTTAAAGTCCTGGCCTCACAACATCCTCTGGCGAGGAGTTCCACAGGTTGACACTCTTTTTTTAAGCTGAAAAGTCCCCGTCTTTTTCATCTCCCTGCAGAAGCCATAGCTAATGTTGCATCTTCCTGGGGAGATAGGGGCACGACTGGACTTTGCTGGGTTCTCTTCCTCGCTTGCAGTGAGAATTTTGAACAAGTGGCTTCCACTGCTAGGTGTCAGTTTCACACAAAGGGGCCCCAGCTCACAACAGGGGGTTGTGAATTTTGATTAAATGTTTGTCCGGTGCTTTGAGATCTTCCAGTGAGGCGCTAGAGCCGACCAAAGGTGGCTTTTTTGGGAAGGTGACAGGCGCTTCCCAGGAGGGGCGGGACATTGGGCCAGAACTGCCCCACGCCTCAGAGCTAACCTTAGATTTTCAGTGCCTTCTCTCATAACTGAGACCGGTCTGCAGGGCTCTGCACAGTCACCGCTCAAATGCAGCCATCTCTGGAGTGGAACACGGCAGCCATTTACGAGGTCACTAAAAGCAGTATCCCCTGGGAGAAGAGAAGGTGGGGGGGCGGGGGTGGTTAATATCTCTTCTTGGGCCAGCTTCTGTTGTGGAAGAGACAAGCTTTTGAGCTTACCCAGCTCTTCTTCAGGGCTGGCAGGCGTACTCTGAGCGTCCCAGCTAAACATGAAGTGGGGCAGCTTATTTAGCGTCAGTAGGAAGCACCGTCAGACCTGCAAAAGAGCCCTGTGCGAGTTCGAAAGCTCGTCTCAGAAGTTGTTCAAATAACAAATATGACTTCCCCCACCTTATCACTGTTCAAATTCCACTTAGTAAGAGTTTGCTATTGTATGACTTATTCTGGTGGAGGTTCTTAAACCAAATGGCTCTTCTGTGTGTCCTAAGCCCTATAGAGCTCTGGGTTAGGGGAGATTTTCCTTTAGTTCACATGGACAAGATCTGAGTTCTATCCCTGCTGGGAGTGTGAAATTCCATATGGCCTGGCTGCATTCAGCTCAGTGACTTCTGCCTCCGCTTGTTATAGCTTGTCCCGAATGAGACCCCTTTGTCCAATCCTTCGCCTTGCAAGCACCAAATGCTGAAATACCTTCCGGCCTGGCAATCCGTTCAGTTGTAACCACGGCCATGGTGCAGTCTGAATTCGGGGAGCTCACAGGCCCTGGGTCTTCCCTAAAACTCCCATGTGGCCTTTTATAAAAACATCCCACCCTGCTTGTAAAATGACAGGCGGCGGTAGCAGTTAATCCTCACCGGTAAAGAAATGACACCTGATTTCGGTATGAGAGGCTGGCCCTGACAGGAAGGACAGATCAGTGCGGTTTTGAGGCCTCCGCGAGGGCTTGCAAAACTGCCTTTGAAAGCCAGCTGCAGGAGTGAGCTGGAGATGTCACTGAGCAGAGGCCGGGTGAATTCTTGACTGTTGTTTGCATCGCCTCCCTCGTAGGGGGACATGGAGCCGTTGGCGGGTATGGTGCATATTTTGCAACATGTTCCCCCTCTCCCAGGAACCTTGGTGGAACTTGGCCCGAGATCTAGAGCCTCCTAAAAGTAGCGTGAGAATAGCCAGGCCTGCAAATAGACGTTCTGTGTGTGTAGCTGGCCGGGGGGAGGAGAGGCGTTCCGCTTGGCCTCCGGCCTCCTCTGTTGACGGCTGGTTACTGTAAATTTGTGTAAGATGAAACTCAGAAAACATTTCCTTCCTGTCCATGGAAATGGATCAGCCTACAGTGAGTGTCTGGGGGGTAGGAGAGATAATTAAAGGACCAACGCCTCTGTGTATGGATGCATCCGAACACTTTTCCAGAGCTTAGCGGGTTCATCACCCCCCCCCCCCCTTGCACTCGGAGGCCTGGACTGTTTCAGATGGGGACAGGTTTGCTGCTGTAGAGCCGGGAAGCTGCTAGGTTTTGCAGGCTGGTTTCTTTCTTAAAGCAAGGCAACGATGCTCCCTTATGCACAGACATGACCCAGGCGTGGGACTGCGTCCCATCTGATGAACTCAGCAGGGCTGGGCTCGTAGGAGTTGAGCCGAGAGGCCTTCGAAGGAAAATCCAGTCGCGGGGGGTGCAGAGGTCGCTGATGCTCTGGAACGCTGGAGCAGTTCCCCGGTGCGGCACAGCGGGGTGCTGGGCTGCCTGTCGTCTGTCTCGAGACCCTAAACGCTCGCCATGGATCGTTTCTGCCGTCGTCGGGGTGTCCTGGCCAAATCCAGCCCCGGGGTTTGATTCCGACCCCCCGAAAAGTCCTTCTGTGGCGTCCAGTGGGTGCAGCGTTCATCCTGGCCTGCCTTGCATTGCTCTAGTACCGCAGCGTGCTCTGAGACCGCTGTCGTGCTCCACCCCAGAGAAGGCCGCATTTTCGTGGTGGCCGTATCGAGTCGATTGCTTGTTGGCAAGCCGGAGTCCTGTTGCCCTGCGTCGACCGGGCACACATAGTTACGAACACACATTTCTCTTGGGAAATTTAATTTTTTTGGTTAGCAAAAAATGTGGGGAAAGCGCCCAGCATGGGATGCAGGCCGTGACCAGTGTAGGTAAGGGGCGGGGGGGAGTGTGTGTACACACACTTGTCTGCTCTGTCACTAGTGTTTTGTGTCTGTTTCCCAAAAGCACCACTGTGCACGACTCCGGTCTCGCCTTGGACTGGTTTTACCTCTGGCCCATTTAAGGTTGCTCAAGATAGGCAGAGGCTGTTGGTGACCTCTTTTTCTCTTGCTACAGCTTCTTCCCTCGCCCCCCCTTCGCCTTGTGTACTTCCCTCCGCTCCGTCTTTCCGGTTGTTGCAAACAACGTCCTGTCCTTTCCTCACCCGGCTGCTCAGAGCGAGATCAGCAAAGGGGGCAGAGAGAGAGAAGCACTGCTGGACATGCCCTCTGCTCGGTGCGAGAAGAGGGCTAGCTAGCCAGTCGTGTTTAAATTAAAGGGACAGTGTCTGTTCAGAAGATTGGGGGGATCTTAAAACATTTATCAACAACTCTGATCAGAATATGGCTTGTATTTCTGGTGGTTGTTGGCATTAGAGTAGCCTCGAGGGACCCCATTCTGGGAGTGAGGTCCCAGCTATGTGGGGAGCCCAAACCCCCCAAAAGGATGGTCCAGGTAAGTTACAAGATGATACTAAACGGCTTAAGATCGTTAAGACCAAAGCAGACTGTGAAGAGCTTCAGAAGGATCTCGCCAAACTAAGTGATTAGGCAACTAAATGGCAAATGAATGTTAATGTTGATAAATGCAGAGTAATGCACGTTGGAAAAATAACTCCCACGCTGCACACAAAACGATGGGGACTCATGTAGCTAGAACCACTCGGAGAGAAATCTTGGAGTCATTGTGGATAGTTCTCTGAAAACATCCACTCCGTGTGCAGCGGCAGGCACAAAAGCAAATAGAATGTGATGAATCATTAAAAAAGGACAGAGAATAAGACAGAGAATATCTTATCGCCTCTCTCTAAATCCATGGGACATCTTGAACACCGCGTACAGATGTGGTCGCCTTATCTCAAAAGAGATGTTGGCATTGGAAAAGGTTCAGAAAAGAGCAACAAAAATGATGAGGGGTTTGGAACGGCTGCCATATGATGAGAGATTGAAAAGACGGGGACTTTTCAGCATAGAAAAGAGGAGATTAAGGGTGGATATGATAGAGGTCTATATAATCATGACAGGTGTGGAGAAAGTGAAAAAGGGAAAGTTATTTACTTGTTCCCATCACGTAAGAACTAGGGATCACCAAATGAAATGAATAGGTAGCAGGTTTAAAACAAACCAAAGGCAGTTTTTCTTCACGCAGCACCCAGTCAACCTGTGGAACTCCTCGCCGGAGGGTGTTGTGCAGAGCAGGGTTCAAAAAAGAGCTCGATAAGTATTGATGGTGCTAACTTCCATGAATTTATTAGCCAGGATGGATAGGGACGGTGTCCCTTGCCTCGTTTGTCGAGGGCTGGGAATGGGCGACAGGAGAGGGATCACATGATGATTCTGGGGCGCCGTAGGAGAACTAGGGAGCAAAACTCACCAGCGCCAAAAAAAAGGGGGGTTGGGCTGTTCTCCAGGGGTTTTCAAGTATCTAAAAGGGTGTCACAAGGAGGAGGGGGGAAATTGTTCTCCGTGGCCTCTGAGGATCGGACAAGGAGCAATGGGCTTAAACTGCAGCAAGGGAGGTTTAGGTTGGACATTAAGAAAAACTTCCTACCTGTCAGGGTGGTTAAACACTGGAATCAATGGATTAGGGAGGTTGTGGAATCTCCATCACTGGGGATATTGAAGAGCAGGTTGGATAGACATCTCTCAGGGATGGTCTAGATGGTGCTTGGTCCTGCCGGGAGGGCAGGGGGCTGGACTCCATGAGCTCTCAAGGCCCTTCCTGCTCTAGCGTTCTAGGATTCGAAGCCCCACGCAGGAGCGCCCATCGCAGCACAGGGCAGAGCCAGGCTGACGCGAAATGTCGAGGCGGAAGATGCAGCTTTGGTCCTGTCTGGGGTTTGCTCGCACGGGCATCGCCAAAGGGGAAGAGTGGAGACTGTGATCCAGCGGGCAGGACAAAGCTGGAGTTGGAGTGCATCCGACCTCAGGCTCCCCTAGGCGTGTGCCCCGGTGCAGGTTAGCGACCCACTCTTCAGACAGTGCTGGGGGGGGGGGGGTTGGTCTCCAGTGGGGTGGGTGGGAGTGATGCTTATTTGCTAGGCACTGCCAGGAACAACTCGGCTTTGGCCAACATCTGAAAGTCAGAGAGTTGCAAGATGGCTCCTGAAGGGATGGGGCCGAAACAGTGTGCACGCTGCTAGCTGCAGAGAGCCCTGCCCAGTGGTTAGAGCATCCGCCTAGGCTACAGGAGACCAGGGTTCGTTTCCTTTCTCTGCGGTGGGCTGCGCCCATGTGAGTCATTTGAGTGCCCTTCATTCCCCTGGGTCCAATGCAGAGAGCTGCCCTGCCTCACAGGTGTGCAGGGAGGGTAACTGCATTTTAAAAGCTTGCCAGGTGAGAAGCTTAGCTCGATAGCTTCGGATCTCTTTATTTTCAGAAGCGCGCTAGCGCTCGCTTGCTCTCACTCTCTCTCTCTCTCTTCTTGTTCTAATCTGGTGAACCTTGTATCTTCTGTCTGGAATCCGAAAAAAAATACATAATTTCTACAAAGCTTTAGTCTGTAGTCCCAAAATTACCTCCTCCTCCTGCATCTCTGTGTGTGTGTATTGGGCCCAGCACCCTCAGGACCTGGCCTGGGATTAGGTGCTTCTGTAATACAAGCCACAGTTGTGTATGGGGTGTGTAATGGTGGCTGAAAATGTTATAGGCACGGAATCTTGTTGACATTCAGTGAAATTTGAGACCCTAACTCCCCTAGGCACCTTTGGAATATTGCAGCTCCTGTGTCTTCGCTGTCCTCTGATTATTGCTTTAAGGGGCCTCTTTTCTGGGGTGCTCAGTTTGAGACATCAGCCGGCTACAGCTACCAATGGTCCTTTTTAAGTTTTCCATCCTTGTGTGGAATAAATTTTGTCACGTGCACTGAGACATAGGCAGATGTGCACTACTGATAGAAACCTATGCTCCTGGCTGTGGGCACTCTGCCAATCGGCTGGGTGGCATTTGAATCTCTCCTGGGCCCAAGCCCTCAGCATACAGGGAACCCTGAATCTACAATACAAAAAAACCCAGCCTGTGAAAGTGAGTCTGTGAGCCGGGTCACTGACTTGGCTTGCAGGGCTCCTGCCGTGGCACTACAACGAGCAGTGAAACCTGGCAAGGGGGTAGGTTTCGGGGCCTGGGCTCCAGCTGTTTTCCCCGGTGGCCCAAGTCCGTTAGCCCAGGGTGAGACTTGCGGCTGTGAGGGGTGGTTAGTGGCAGTGGGGACGTGCCCATGAAGGGGTCTGGGCTTCCCACGTGCGCCGTGGTCATCAAGTCCAGTCCCCTGCTCTCCCGGCAGGACCAAGCACCATCTAGACCACCCCTGACAGGTGTCTGTCTAACCTGCTCTTCGGTATCTCCAGTGATGGGGATTCCACAACCTCCCTGGGCAACTTATTCCAGTGTTTAGCCACCCTGACAGGTAGGAACTTTTTCCTAATGTCCAACCTAAACCTCCCTTGCTGCAGTTTAAGCCCATTGCTGCTTGTCCGATCCTCAGAGGCCAAGGAGAACAATTTTTCTCCCTCCTCCTTGTAGCTCCCTTTCAGGTAGTTGAAAACCGCTCTCCTGTCCCCTCTCAGTCTTCTGTTTTCCAAACTAAACAAGCCCAATTCCTTCAGCCTTGCCTCAGAGCTCATGTTCTCTAGGCCTTGAATCATTTTTGTTGCTCTTCTCCGAACCCTTCTCCAATTTCTCCACATCTTGCTTGGAATGTGGTGCCCAGAACTAGACAGAAGACTCCAGTTGAGGTCTAATCAGCGCAGAGCAGAGCGGAAGGATGACTTCTCGTGTCTTGCTCGCACGCTCCTGTTAATGCTTAGGACGCTCGCGGTGCCGGTCCCTGTTGGAGCATTTGCAATACTGTCTTTTCCTGCAAATGGCATTTGGTTCCTGTTTGTGATTCCTTGGGTTCTCAACGCCTCCCAGCTGACATGTATGTTCCCAGGTGTTCTTACGGCCCTGGCCACCGTCCATCCTCGGACAGGTAGCTTTGGGCTTTCTTTTATCCTGGTACCTTCCATGGTGTCTGCTTGGGGCTGGATCAACACTAGCCATTCAGCTGCATTGGAGGAGAAATTCTATGCGACACCAATAGACGAGGCAGGTGTCTAGTGCACGTCCATTCAGCTCAGGCCCTTGTGGAATTTGGGGTCCCCACGGGTCGGCTGCTGGGAGGAAGCTGAAATAGTATTTCCCTCCATTCAGAGTCCCATTGTGCTCTGAGGCTGGAATTGCTTCCGCTTGCTGCCCGCGAGCCAGTGTGCGGCCGGCTGCTAGGGAACCAGCCACTGCCTTGGTAACTATGCACGGTGAGAACAATAGACTCACCCCCGTGGGGGCTAGTCCTGCAAGATGCTGCGTGCCCGGCTTCCAGAGTGCTCAGCGCCTCGCACGAGAGACGCGGCCCCTTGGCCACGCTGCATGATGGGAGAGGAAGTGTGAAAAGCGACAGGGCAGCCTCTCCGTGCGGGCGTGGATTCCTTTGTGGCTAGAAACCTTATTTATTCATAAGACCCCATCACCATTTGTATAGAACGTAAGAATCCTTCCTTGCGCGCTACCAACGGCCCCATGAATTACTGAGCCTCGACGAATCTAAACAAGCCGATTTGCTTCTTACCGTTGAGTCTCTTTTTGCGTTTCACTTGGCTGGAGAAATAGAACTAGACTGGTCAGTTTCTCGTGGTGTTTCTGGTCAGTTTCGCTTTTGGTTTTCCTCCAGGACTGGCTTCATGTCCTTGTATTCGCAGGGGACGGCTTCAGTAAAGAAAAAGGGCACCCCTTTATCCTGAAATAAAACTGAAATGAATCCTTTGTCATGTATATTGTGTCCCTTGAATTTCACGTTTTGGGGGAATGTACATTATGTGGTTTTTTTCATTGTTTTTGTTAAGGATCTTGCGTGCGGAATGGCTTTTTTTTTTTTTTTAATGGAATACATCGATCCGTTGCCACCCCAGCAATTGATTGCCTGGCCTAAGCTTTCTTAGGCACTGGGAAATATAAACTGACAGACATTGCACAGAGACAGAGGGGCTCGGGTTATGTGCGAACTGAAAGACTTCCCTGCAAATCTAGGGGAAAATCACTCTTTGAGTGGGGAATCCGGGGGGAGGAGTTGGGAGCAAGGTGCAAGGGAGATCCTTTCCTTTTCAAAACAGCTAAAGAACTCTGGCCCTGCTACAGAGGAAGAAAATTGCTCTCATAGGCACCGCAAGAGGTGGCTTCTGCTCGTATTTTTTATTAATGGAGCTAATTGCCGTGGGTCCAAATGTTCCCTACCCCTTAAGCATACAAAAATCGTGACTTGGGACCCCCAAAATCAGAGATTTCTGACTCCTCAGTGGCATCAAACCGTCACGCATTTCAGCTTCTTTTCTGGGTCTTCTGGTGTCGGAGTCTTTCGGTCTCTCTCAGCGGCATGTTTTCCCGTTTTTCTCTGCTTCCGCGAGGCCTGGGAGCTGCAAGCAAGCAAGCTGGGATTTGCACATCATCGCAGAACTCGGGGAGCTGGGGTTTTAGGTGAAACGCCACGTGTTGTGGGACGTGTGACTGATTCCGCAGCACGGCTGGCGCAGCCACAGATGGGTGAAAGGGTTGTGGGGCCCTGTAAGTAGGTAGGGGTCCCACAGTTAGAAGAGCTGCCAGGGAACAGAGAGGCACAAGGTGCTTAGCATGTTGGTCGGGCCTCTCCTGAGCCGGGAGCTGAACCCAGAGCTTTCACATACTGGGAGCCAGGAGCCAGTACCCCCGCTTCGGGCCCTGCTCCACGTTGGGGCGGGGCGTCCCGTGGAGGTCAGCAGGGACTTTTCCCGCCTGCTGCAGGGCGTGTGGGTTCTGAGGCTGGTGGTGGAGAGACAGAGACGAGCTGGGGCTCGGGAGGAGAATGCAAAGAGGGCTCTGTTTCGAGGCCACAGAGCGGACGCAGCCCTTGTCTGTTTCATGGGTCAGTAGCTTGCGGCGTGAGAAACCAAGGTCTTGGGCTGCACCAGGTCTGGGCGGGCCTGCCTGGAACGTGGGAACGGCCCGGGTTATGCGGAGATCAGAGTGCGGGCTGGGGCCGATCGCATCGGAACGGGCCTGCAGGCAGGGGCTGTGCCGGAGACGGTCCTGGGGTTTCTCTAGCGTTCCAGAAACACGTGTGTCGCTCCGGTTTCCATGGCTGCCTCTCGACTGCAGCAGTGTAGTGGCTTTTAGGAGGGGTGGCACGAAGCACTCGGCTTCTGTGTTTCTAGGAGGCCCTTGAGAAGGGATTCTCCCTACTCCCCCTCCGGAAGAGGGGGGGGGGGGGGACGTGGCAAAGTTTGTCAACTCCTGGCTGGCCTGAGGTGGCCCACGGTTAGATCTGACTTCTGAAGGGGAACCCAACAGCAAAGGCATCTGGGGGCCAGCTCTCCCTCTGCTTCCTACGTGCTGACTGAGGCTCACTGGGAGCCCGGTCATCGGGAAGAAGCAACCCACCGAAATCGGGGCCTGTGGACCGATCTGGCATTGGAGGGGAGTCGTTTGCTTAGGTTGGCTGCGGATGCTGCTTGGAACGGGAGACTCGCCCTACATGTCCATGCCCCTCGCCGGCGGGTGTGAAATCGGCGCGGTGGAGGAGAGAGGCTCTCCCGCATTCCGGCTTTGAAACTGACCCTGCTGGCTACACCCATCTCCTTCCCCAGCGATTCCCTGCCCTTCCCCGTCCCCCGGCTCTTGTTCCAGGGGTGGAGCGGGTAGCAGGCAAGCGTCGGCGGGGAGCTGTTTTCTTGGACGTCTCGGCTGCGGCGGGATCGTGTGGCTGTTGCTGTAGCCGCTGGTCGGTGGCGGTCTTTGGGACCGTGCGGAAGCGTCCCAGGAGGGAGGTGAGCAGGGATCTGTCTGGGCCCGGCACGGTGTGAAGGCTGCGCCTGTGGACGGAGCTGTAGCCTGTCACTTTCCCGTCCGAATCGGTGGCCTTTGGATTCCATGTGCAGAAACGCCACTGCAGAAGGCAACAGTCGGCAACACCTTACAGGCGTTGGCATCCAGAGCCCTGAATGAGCCCCAGGGCGCTGGTCCGAAGTTCGTTAGTCTCCCACTCAGGCTTGGGCCATTTCTCTTGGATGTTGCCAACATGGATTTCAACTGGTGATGGATGGTCACCTCTGGGGCAGTGTGTAGTCCACACGGACTGTATCCTGGGGACAGGTCCCAGCTAACTGCTGAACCTGTCCAGACCTCTGGGGCTTTGGCCCCGGCCAAGCTGCACGCGAACACGCTCTGTGGAGGGAGAGGCCAGGCCCAGACTGCACGGTGACGGACTGGCTGGCCAGCCAAGGTTCAAGCCGCTGCTTCCTGTGTGGTCCATGACTGTGCTTGGGCGTTTGAAAGGCACGCCCTCAGGTGACCGAACAGGCATTTAAATATAGACTCGTAGATTTAAGGTCAGAAGGGACCATTATGATCATTGAGTCTGACCCCCTGCGCAATGCAGGCCACAGAATCTCACCCACCCACATATGAAAGAGAATAACCAAATTTAATAGGGAGCAGGCTTAAAACAAACCAAAGGCAGTATTTCCTCAGACTGTGCACGGTCAACCTGTGGAACTCCTTGCCAGAGGATGTTGTGAAGACCAGGACTTTCACAAGGTTCAAAAAAGAACTAGATAAGTTCATGGAGGTTAGGTCCATCAATGGGTATTAGCCAGGATAGGCAGGTATGGTGTCCCTGGCCTCTGTTTGTCAGAAGCTGGGAGTGGGCGACAGGAGGAATCACTCGATGATTCCCTGTTCTGTTCAGTCCTTCTTATCAGTCCCTGCCTGGCTAGAGGCGCAGCGCTGTTAAACCGCGTTTCGTTGGCCACTTGGAACGAGGAATGTAAAATCACGTTTAATCGGTTAACCGGATACCCATGGGCTGCGTCTAGACTGGCATGATTTTGCGCAAATACATTTAACGGAAAAGTTTTTCCGTTTAAAGTATTTGCGCAAGAGAGTGTCTGTACTGGCGTGTGCCTTTGCGCAAAAGATGTGCTTTTGCGCAAGAGCATCCGTGCCAGTGTAGACGCTCTCTTGCGCTAGAAAGCTCCGCTGGCCATTTTAGCTATCGGGCTTTCTTGCGCAAGAAATTAAGGTGGCTGTCTACACTGGCCCTCTTGCGCAAGAGGGCTTATCCCTGAGCGGGAGCGTCGAAGTATTTGCGCAAGAACCCCTGATTTTGTACATTATGAAATCAGTGTTCTTGCGCAAATACTCGCGGCCAGCGTAGACAGGCGGCCAGATTTTGCGCGAAAGCGACTGCTTTTGCACAAGATCATGCCAGTCTAGACGCACCCCACGGTCCCTGTCAACGGTGGGCGGGGAGCTGCTCCTGTTCCCATTGGCTAACTGGAACCGGTGAGCCGTTACGGGCGATGTGACCAGGTTAACCCTTCGCAGCCCTACTGGGCTCTTTCTTGGCCTCCTGAAACACCGGGGTGTTAGAGGGGCTGGCCTGGCAGTGTGAGGTCTATGATACAGAAGGGGGCAGCTCTTCTGATCAGGAGCGGGAAGGTTTGAGGGGGGCAGGGAAGTCCAGTGGATGGAGCCTTGCATTAGCAGGTAGGGATTGGAGCCGGCAAGTCCAGCTTCCCTTTCTACTTGGCCGGGTCTGATCAGATGGCAAGTTTTTCAGGGCAGGGGCTGGCTCGGTGTTTGTACAGCGCCTGGCACCACCGGGCTCCCCTTTCCCTTGTGGCCAATCGGTGCTATGCAGTATACATACGAATAATGCTGTAAGGGTGCATGCGGCACATGCATGTGTGTACGCTAGTTAGCTGGTAAGCGTTACCCTTACCGGGTGATATTTGCCAGTCACAGTTAACCGTAGGCCCCAGCCATTCTGCTGCTTACTAGTTATGGTTTACCCGAGGCCCAGCCAGATTGCTGATTGCCGGTTACGGTTAACTGGAGGCCAGGCGGGCTGCTCTTGTCGGTTACAGTTAACCGAATAGCCCCCACCTGTCCCCATTTTAAGCAGTTAACTGGGTTTTTACACCCCTAGCGTGCACACGCCCCTTCCTGTTCATTGCACAGCTAGTCAGTTTCACTGGCGCAGCTAGTCAGTTTCGAGGCCGTTCCCTGCTCCCGTCCCCCCGCCCCGCCTAGGGGGCTGCCTACAGACCCAGCTGGGGAATGCTGGTCTGTTTTAAAAGCTACTTTCCATTGTGAACGTTAAAAATAAATCCCAGCGCCCTCGTCCCCTGTTAGGCTCCCTAACCTTTGCTGGCGGATTTTAACCCGTGGGCTTCTTGACTGACGCCGGGGGAGAAAACAGCTGGTGAGGACTCTGTGCCGTCGTGGGTTGGGCCCAGAGCTGAGGTCCGCTCAACATGTCAGTCCCCCTTTGAGCACCTGAAGGCCCCCTTGGTGCCCGGCTTCTCCGAGGATGCAGGTGCCCTGGGCCTTAAGAAAAATGACCAAAGGAGGAGGCTGTACGGTCTTGCTTATGAATTACGTTGAAGGCTACAGCCTTTCCCCGCAGTGCAATTAATCATGGCAGCTGTCCGCCGCCCCTCTGCCTCCCTCTCCACCTCCCTCCCCCTGCTTAGACCAGGAATTAATTACTTGATTATAAATCCCAGAGTGTTTGGTTTATATTAGCAATAATCCCCTCAAAATTGGTCTTTGCTGCCGCTCTCCTCCACATAGCTCTCCCAGCCGGTCGGTTTCCAAGCGACCCCTCCCTTCCGCCTCTGTCATTAACCCTTAGGAACGCAGCGGGTTTTTCGGACGAGCTTAAGGCAGGGAAGAATTCAGGGCAAATGTCTGAGAATTCTGTGTGCGCGTTACGGGCAGGGCGCCTTGGACACAGTGACTGGTTTTGCCCGGCACTGGTCCTGTACCAGAGGCTCTTAGCTTGCCTTCTGGCAGGAACACCAGGCCTTGGAGCCAAGCTGTTTAGCAGATGACTCAGAGGCTTGGAGCCATTTTTGGCTTTTTAATTGATTCGGTCTTTTAGGGCTTGGGCGTGTGCGTCTCTTCCATTTGCTGATCCTGGGGAAGACGCTGTCCTGGTCCCAGAACTGGATTCCCCCAGTTGGACGAGAGAAAGCGGCGGGCTGGGCTGCTTTGAAAATGTTCTTTCTTCTCTCAGCCCTAAATCCTCAAGGACGGGCCTTCTGCCTCGGGCGGGAACGTGCGGGAACGTCTTCTCCCACCGGCGCCGCGTGGACTCCCGTGTGTAGGCGACCTCGCAAAATCCACATGCAAATGTCCATGCCAGTGATCAGCCTGGGACCCTGTTGTGATCTTTCACTCCGCCGGCCAAAACACTGGGCTATGTCTACACTGGCGTGATCTTGCGCCAGAGCTATGCAAACGAGGCTAAGCGTGGACTATCGCCGAGCCTCATTTGCATATCTAATGAGCAGCCATTTTGGCGGAAGAGGCTCGTGCGCCGGAAGGAGCTGTCGACACGGCCCCTTCTTGCGCAAGAAAACCCCTCTTGCGCGATGCCGTTCTTCCTGAAAATGATCAGCGTAGCGGCGTTGCGCAAGAGGGGTTTTCTTGCGCAAGAAGGGGCCGTGTAGACGGCTCCTTCCGGCGCACGAGCCTCTTCCGCAAAAATGGCTGCTCATTAGATATGCAAATGAGGCTCGGCGATAGTCCACGCTTAGCCTCGTTTGCATAGCTCTGGCGCAAGATCGCGCCAGTGTAGACATAGCCTGGGGGTGAGAGTAGAAATTCGCCAGCTAGATGTAGCTGAGTCTTTATTCTCCCCAAAACGCCCGTATCAGAAAGGGAGGCTGCCTTCTCCCCTCGCTTGGGACGAGCCCCCTCCTGGGACAGGCTGTTGATCAGCCTTTCCTTCCTATCTCCCGCCTTGTTGTGTCTTTCGCTCGTTACACAACAGAACCAACGGGAAAAAACCGCGAGGTCCCAACTAACCATCTTTGCTCAATATCCATCAGGCTGGGAGACCTAGGGACGGACACACGCCTGCTCGGACTGGTTTCTGGCAGCGTCTACCACTGGGGCAAGGAGCCTGCTTTGGGTTGGGGGCTGCTGACCCACAGAAAATCAGTCCGAGGCCACATGCAAGCAAGAAGCTAAGAAACACCCCTCCCCGGCGTGAAGGGTCTCAAGCCGGCGAGTGTGGAGGAGGAAAAAAACTCCCTGCTCACAACAGACCCTGGCTGGTAGATGATGTGTGCTCCAGCTCTGTGCGGGGAGGGGGACAGAGGGCTGGCGCACCAGCACGGCTCCCCAGTGCTGGGGGGGGGGGTTCCCCGAGCCTCAGGGGCTGAATCCTGCCCTTAGATTCCCCACCCCGGTGTACAGCCTAGAACGGGGTCGGCGTCTCTAGAGGGCCTGTTAAATGGGATTTGGCCTCGTTCCCACACGCTGCGCGTTTCGCTCCCATCAGCCAGGCTGTACTATTTCCCTCCCTCGTCACCCCTAAAAAAATCTGGGAGCGTGGGGATTTGGACTGGGGGGGGCGGAAAGCCGGCACTTGTTTTCTACCCTGGCGTGTGACTTCAGACACTCTGCGCCTCGGTTCCGTGTGTATCAGATGGGGAATAACTGTTCTTTCACCCGGCAGCTTGGGATCCTCTCGAGGAGGGACAGAGGTAGTAAGAGCAGCATAAACGTAACGCCCTACGCCAGGGGTCACGCGCGGGGATCGAACTGGCAAACGTCTGTACCGAAGCAGCCGCTTCCACGCCTGGAGCTAAAGGAACGGCTCAGTCAGCCAGCGGCGGTAGTAGGCAGTTATCCCTACCAGACGTTAGGGTGACAACATACTCGGGCAGCTTGCCACGTTGATTGCCAGTGTTAATAGCCCCTGGGGTTCTTTACTTGGTTGTTCAGATGCAAACCTTGTCCCTAAGTGAGGGGGAAGTGGGGTTACGTGGGGCAGAGGGAGGAGAACAGGCGGGAAGCTGGTTTCTCCGCTTGTTTTATTTGGCTCTTCCTCTTGGGGGGCCTCTTCCGATTGTGTTGATTCCTGTTCGCAGCCGGGCCTGGTGGCTGTCTAGGAAGCGGTGCAGGGAAAGGGGTTCCCATGGGTCCCTGGGTGACCCTGGGAATTCGGTGCAGCCGGATGGTTCTCTGGGGGTCTGGGAGGGAGAGCAGATATCGGCGTATCCAGGGGAGGGGCTGTCCCGCCAGCCCCAGTCTGTGTCCGCTAATTGCGATGGTTGCTGTTACCGTGACAGCATCGCTTGTAGGGGGGAGCCGAAACGCTGGATCCTAAACAGGAAGGGGTCACACCCCTCAGTGGCCAGGACCGCTGTGTGGGGCGGGAACATCGACCTTTCAAAGCCGACCCTCGGGACCGCTGCTCCAAGGTGGCCTCCAGGCGCAAACAGGCTGTCCGCCTAGAAGAGTTCGCTTATCAAGAAAGAACCAATGTAAAGTCCCCTCCCCGTGCAGGAGGAAGCAGAGATGTCGGTTCAGAAAAAGGCAGCACAGATGACGAGGGATATGGAACAGCTGTCCTGTGAGGAGAGATGAATAAGACCAGGACTTCCGGCTTGGAAAAGAGACCATGAAGGGCGGGGGGAATATGATAGAGGTCTGCAAATCGTGGCAGGGGTGGAAATAGTGAATAAAGAAGAGTTATTTACTCCTTCCCATAACACACGAATTTGGGGTGACCAAATGAAATTAGCAGGTTGAAAACAAAGAGAGTATTTCTTCACACAGTCAACCTGTGGAACTCATTGCCAGAGGATGTTGTGAAATCCAAGACTAGATAGAAGAGGGTTCAAAAAAGCAAATTCATGGAGGATCGGCCATCAATAGCTATTAGCCAGGGTAGGAATGGTGTCCCTGGCCTCTGTTTGTTGGAAGTTGGGAAGGGGCGACAGGAGAGGGATCACTTGATGATTCCCTGTGTTGTTCCCTGGCGTTGCCCAATGTCTTTGGTCTGGCTGCTCTGTAAGACCCTCCCCTGGTCACTGCTACCCCCAGACAGCCCCGGCGCTACCGGGGGCCGTGAATCAGGGGTGGACGATTCCAATCGCGGGGCAGGAGGGAATGTCATCCCCCCGCCCTGGTGACTCGGCAGCCAGCGTGCCGCTCAGCTGCCCCCGTTGCTGTTGTGTAACTCTGATCCTCTCCCCGGCTCGCCCCATGCCTCATGGCCGCCTGCCCTGTCTCTTGCAGAAGATGCTGATGAAGCAGCAGGACCGCCTGGAGGAGAGGGAGCAGGACATAGAGGAGCAGCTCTACAAGCTGGAGTCGGACAAGCGGCTGGTGGAGGTAGCTGGTGCTTTTCCCTTCCTCGTGGCCCTCGCCCGCCGGCCTCCGTGGGGCAGAGAGGGCTGGGGGCAGAGGGGGCCGGCGTGCAGTTAGCGCTCTGCTTGGGGCCAGGGCAGCGGGGAGTCATGCTGGCGGAGGTCTGCCAGCCTCGGGGGACCTCCGGGGAGGGCAGGGAACCAGCGAACAGAAAGGACCCCCCAGTGAAGCCAGGGTTCTGCTGTGGGGAGTCGGGGTTGGGAGGCAGCTGGGGCTGAGTTTGTGTCCCTCTGCCCCGTTCCTGGGGCCAGGAACCTGGGGGAGGTGGGGAAGTCGCTTGGTACAAGAGCTCCCTCCCCCATCAGGAGAGGGGACTCTGGCTGCGCTCCCCCCAGCCCCATGGAGCCTCGGGATGGGAGAGGAAGGTGCCTGGGTTAGGGGAAGGAACCGTCTGAGTACACCCCAAGCGGAGCAGGTTCCAGGCAGCATCTTGGGGCAGGGGGTGGGACCCTGAGGGGTGGGGGGGGGGAGGGGAGATTTCAGAGGCCGAAGTTCATATTTTGCTTGGGGGGCAAATCTGTAGGGCCCAACCCCCCCCCCCGCCCCCCCCCCCCCCCCCCGCCTTCGGTTCCAGCCCGGCCCACTGCAGCTCAGCGTTTCAGGTGAAACTCACCAGGGGGAGGTCTCAAGCCAGCAAACACGGGGAGGTCCCGGCCGCCGTCCCTGGTGCCCCGCAGGCAGGCGCTGCCGACGAACCCAGGGCCCCAGGACGGAGCTCCCCCTGCCGGTCGCCTCGGGTGCTCTGGGGCAGACCCGAGCCCCCCAGATCCCCGGGATCTGCTTGGCTCAATGCGATGTCCCAGCAGGGGCCTCGAACCGCCCTGCGGCCTCGGCGGTTCCCAGGCTGCTCCCCTGCCCTGGAGCTGCTCTTCCACCCACCCTCCCGCCCAGGCGCCCCTGGGAGTGGCAGAGGCGTGGCCCCGAGGCTGCCGGCCGCGCTGGCGTCCGGGTGGAGCGAGCGCAGGGCGGGCGGGGAAGGGCTGGGGAGACGCCAGGCCTGGGTGGGCGACACGGAGGAATCTGCTGAGATTATTCCGTCCCCCACGCCAGGCCCAGAATCGAGGCGTCCTGGCCCATGAGGCCGGGCCGCTCGCTCCTGGAAGTCCCTGCCCAGCCCTGCCTAGCTGGGTTGGGGGCTGAGGCAAAGCCAGAGGGCCGGCCTAGCAAGAGAGGGGTGGTGGGGAGAGGCAGGGGCCATGGCCCCGTGCCTGGGCGGGGCCGGGCGGCCGGTGGGCAGGGCTGGGCGGCCGGTGGGCAGGGCTGGGCAGCCGGTGGGCGGGGCCGGGCGGCCGGTGGGCGGGGCCGGGCGGGCGGGGCCGGGCGGCCGGTGGGCGGGGCCGCGACTGACCCATGGCACGCCCCTCGCCCCCAGGAGAAGGTGAGCCAGCTGAAGGACGAGGTGCGCCTGCAGTACGAGAAGATGCACCAGCTGCTGGACGAAGACCTGCGCAAGACCATGGAGATCCTGGACAAAGCCCAGGCCAAGTTCTGCAACGAGAACGCGGCCCAGGTGCTGCACCTCAACGAGCGCATGCAGGAGGCCAAGAAGCTGCTCAGCTCCGTCCAGGTCATGTTCGACAAGACCGAGGACATCAACTTCATGAAGGTGAGGGGGGGCCGCCTGGCCGGGGGCAGGCGCAGGGAAATCCAGGGCCTGGATTCTGACAGAGCAGAGGAGGGATGGGGGACTCTGTGGGGCAGCTCTGGCCTGGCCGGACCCCCCAGAACAAGGACCCTTGGGTTTCATGATGAGCTGGGAGCAGAGGAGCCCGGCACCCCCAGGGGCTGGGAAGAGCTGGAGCACCGTATGCGAGGGGCTCCGGGGAGGGGACAGGGCAGGGTCCTAGCCTGGCTTCCTGGTAGCTGGAGTAGCTTTTCCAGCCTCCGGCCTGGTGGCTGGAAGCCGGGACTCCTTGCTGGCCGGCAGGGGTTGGGGGGGAATTGGCCCGGGGAGGGAAGGGGAGGGGTGTTGCCTCCCGCCGCCCCCAGTTCCTGGCCCATCTCTAACGGCCAGTGGATCGGGGCGGGGGGTGGGTGCCCTCGGACTCCTGAGCCCGGCTGGGTCTTGGGACCCAAACCGTTCCCTAAGGCGGATGGTCAACCCCCGAATTCCTCGGGGGCCTGCCGCTTCCTTGGGCAAAGCGGGGAGCTGTCGGGCCGAATCCGGCTGAGGAGCAGGAATTGACGCCCGAGTAGAGGCCCGGTGGCTCGCCCAGCCCGTGGGAAAGGCCAGGGCACCCACCGGGAGGGAGCCAGGCCTGGGGGAAGGGCGGGGCGACAGGTCCTGGGAGAGGCAGAGACAATCCGCAGCAGCTGCTGACCAGCCTTTCTCCTTCCCCCCTCAGAATACCAAGTCTGTGAAAATCTTAATGGACAGGTAAGAAGCCGATCTGCTGGCCAGGATGGGAAGGGAGGGTTTTCACAGGCGGGGCCGGAGGGTGGGAACTCGCGTGACCTGGCTTCTCGCACCCCCTCTGCCACAGACTCACAGAGTGACCTTGGGCAAGTCACGTTTCCTGCCTGGTGCCTCAGTTTTCCCCCTCTGTAAAATGGAGCTATATTTCCCCCCGCTCCCCTGGGCTTGGGAGGGTTGAGCCCCGGCCGGTTGCAGGGTGCTTTGCGGTCTTCCCATGAGAAGTGTAGACCTAGAATGCCCGGCAGCGGTTGTAGGATCCGGAGACGTTCCCTGCATTGGGCGGGGGAAAGGAAGGCGGGAGAACCTTCCCGGGGAGGGAGGGAGCACGACAGGCGCGGAGGGCGGCACCCGGCCCCGTTCGTTCAGTGGTTCAGCTCTGGGTCTGCGTGCGGGCTCTGCTAGGACGCGCCACCCCGGCAGGATGCGCCTCTTGGTCTCTCCCACACGGGCCTCGCCGAGAGGCCGGGCACCCCAAGGAAGCCTGCACCCTAGTGGTGGCCTACCCAGGCGCAGGAAGGGCCCCGGCAGACGCGTTAGCCCCCAGCCGAAGGGGAGCTGGGGGGAGAGTCCTGGACTGACTTGGGGGGCCGCGATCCCAGAAGGGCGGGGAGGATGCAGCTGAAGGGAAAGGGAACGCAGGCTGGATCTGCAGCGGTAGGCTGCGGGGGAGCCGCACCGCAAGGGCCATGGGAAACGAGGCTGGCCAAAGCCCCAGAGAACGGCCTGCCCCGGCGTTTGGGCTGGGGGCCTGGCTGCTCTAGAGGCCGTTCCCAGCGCTCCAGGCAGACGGTTTGAGGAGGGGAAAGTCGGGAGCCGAGGTTGGGGGGGCAGAGGGAGGAGCGGGCGCGCGACGCCTCTCCTGAGTCTTTGCTCTCGTTGCCCGTCGGGACAGGACCCAGAACTGCACAGGCGGCAGCCTGCCCCCGCCCAAGATCGGCCACCTCAACTCCAAGCTCTTCCTGAACGAGATCGCCAAGAAGGAGAAGCAGCTGCGGAAGCTGCTGGAAGGTGAGTGGCGCGTCCGGCGCCGGCGTCCTCGGGAGGTGGGAACGTGCCGCCAGTTCGTCCGTTTCTCCCCCTCCAGCCGTAGCGCCCCGGGGACCCGTTGCCTGGTAGCGTGGTGCCCCGCGATCAAGATGCTCGTTGCCTGCGGGGGGAGAGGAAGCCGCATTCCCCCTCCCCTGCTGGGTTGCTCTGAGGTCAGCGGGGTTCGCCCAGGGCTGATCAATCTGCACTTTGCAGTGTCGTGTTGACAAACCTTCGCTCCCCGTCTCCAGAGTCTCCGAGGGAAATACGGCAGCTCCCAGGCTAAAAACGCCCAGGGAATTGAATGCCCCAGCGTCAGAACTAAGGGTCACCAAATGAAACGAACAGGTAGCCGGGTTAAAACAAAAAAAGGAAATGTGTCTTCACACAATGCACCGTCAACCTGTGGAACTCCTTGCCAGAGGATGTTGTGAAGACCGGAACTTTAGCAGAGTTCAAGAGAGAACTAGATAGGTTCATGGAGGTTAGGTCCAGCAATGGTTATTAGCTGGGCTGGGCAGGAATGGTGTCCCTAGCCTCTGTTTGTCAGAGGCTGGGAATGGGTAACAGGGGAGGGATCACTGGATGGTTCCCTGTTCTGTTCCCTCCCTCTGGGGCACCTGGCATTGGCCACTGTGGGCAGACAGGACGCTGGGCGCGATGGACATTTGCTCTGACCCAGTTTGGCCGCTCTTAGTTGTGCATTCACTTCATGAAGGTTAAAAGCAGCCCTGAACCACGGTCGCTGTGGTAGAGCCGTGGGAACTCACGGGGCTTTGCTCTGGAGTGATACCGGCGTGACCCAGATCGGGATCTGGCCCTTTGTGTGCGAAGGGGCTTCACGTGCAGGAAACCGCCTGCGAGGCCGGCGGAAACCTCCGTTCCCCTTCCGTCGGTCTGCCGCGGCCAGCGAGCTCCCCGCTCAGCTTGTCCCGGGACTATAATCTGGATCTTGGGGCATGAAATTTCAGTTCAGGAGGCAGCCTGGGGGTTCTGGCCAGGTTCCAGAATTGCCTTCTGCCTTCCTACGTGCCCCCTTGCAATTTCCATTGGCTACCGCAGCATGTACTGTGCTCCATCGGCGCGTCTGGGGCTTCTGCCAGCCTCGGGATCTCCCAGGCCAACGTAAACTAGCGAAGGATGAAAAGAAACCGGCACTGGCAGGAAGGAAGGTGGGCGGGTGAAGGATTTGGCAGTGGGGATGAGAGATGCTAACGTGTCACTTCCTGTCCTGAAATGCTGTGCAGGGCACAACCGCCGCAAGCCCTCCCGGGGGAATGTCGGTTTTGCTTTCTGCTGATCGGCAAGCCAGTAAAACGTGCTTTCTCTTGGAGGCTGGGGGAGAGCGAGTACGAAAGGGGACTGGAGAGACTGCGTTTAAATAGACATTTGTCGTTGACCTATCCCGGCTCTAAACAGGGATGGAAAACGGCTACGCAGGCAGATAACTTTCCCACCCTGCGCAGAGAATACGTGCAGGATCTGAACCGAATCAACCTCTGTCTTTGATTCCCGTCTCTCCATGTTACCTGGGCACCTGCCTGCCATTTGCCTTTAGCATTGATTTAGGGCTTGTCTCCACTACTGCATCTATCCACCGGAGATCAATTTAGCGGGTCTAGTGAAGACCTGCTAAATCAATCGCCGATTCTCTCCCATCCACCCAGCGCAGTGTGAACCCTGCAGTCAGGAGATCTAAGCTCCATCGACTTGGGTTGTGCTGCTGACGTACCTCACGTTGCGTAGCTTAGATCGACTGGTCCCTGCAGCATAGACCTGCCCTTAAATAAAAGGAACCGTGGCTTGCTCCTGGGCTTGGCTGTGCTTAGCGCTTGTCCCTGCAGACCCTGCCCTGAGTTCCCTCTGTCTCCGGATCCCCAGATCCTTTCCTAGCCCCGTGTGGGAGCTCATAGGGCGCCCCATCCGGCTTCCAAGGGGACCCAGCAGACATGCCTGCGCCTCTGTGAGCGAGCAGCCTGCAGCTCCTCGAACCCGGCGTCCCGTTCCAAGGCGGGCGTCTGCCTCGGAGGCCGATTCTTGCCAGGAAATGGCTCTGCAGTCCGGGTTTGCGCTGGGGCTCTGCTGTGGCACCCGCGGGGGAGAGGCAGCAGGCCCCCGTAGCGACTCTGACCGGGATTGTGGGTTGATGCTGCCGGCACAGACCGAGCCCGCGGCCCAGGGGATGCTCCCGTGCAGAATGGTGGCCCAGGACTGCAGGGTCTCGCGCGCCGGGAGGGTGGCTGAGCTGAGTTGGCTGCAGAACTGGCTTCTTTGCACGCCTTCCCCCACTCCCTGCTCTTGCTCCTGGGCCCTGCCAGAGGGCCGCCCTGGTGCCGCAGAGCCGCTGCCGGGCCAGGAGGCTGAGGTAATGTTTGGCTCTAGCCGGCAGCCAAAGTTCACCTTGTACACCGGCCGCCAGCAATGCAGCTCCGGCTGGGTCCCAGCTCCCTCACCCTAGGGCCAGGCTGGGGCCGCGGGGGAGAAGGGGACGCTGGGCGAGTGGGAAGGAATTGACTCCACAGTAGCCCCATGCTGGGGGTCAAGCAGCCCCAGTGCCAATGCTCTCTCCGGTTTTCCCCTGTGTGCGTGGAATAAATTTTGCTACGCGCACCGAGGCATGTGCAGGTGTGCACCACCAGTAGAAACACACGCCACTGGCTGTGGATACGCCGCTAATCAGCTGAGTGGCATCAGAATCTGTCCTTGGTGGCCGCCCGAGCGCTCAGCTTACAGGGAACCCAGTGAACAGTTATGTGCGAGCCTGGGCGTTAGGGAATTTCAGCGCCTGCCTCTCGGCTTATTTCCGAGACGCCCTGCTCACTGTCCTCGGCTGCTTCCCGAACTAGGCCATTAGGGTCTGCGCAAGATGGAGCGACCCGAAAAGCTTCTTCCCACACGGCGGGACTGGTCCGGCCGGTCTGTGGGCTGGCTCAGGGCAGATGGCGTGTGGATTGCTTCTTTCCACTGGCTCAAGGTGGGATATCTCCCCAGCCTTCCTGTCCGTCTCCCCCGGAGGCCTCAGAGCTGTCTGGGTCTAGCCTCAGGTTTGCCCCGAGTGCTGGCAATTGGAGGCCCCCATCTTAGCTGGATTGGCTCCCCCTTCCAAGGACAGATTCTTGGGGGGGTGAGGCCTGCTCACCTAAAGATTCTCTAGCGTGTCCCCTGCGAGCCGCCGTCCGCCCACTGCCCTGGGCCAAAATCTCCTCCCGCTTCGCAGCCGAACGTTGGCTGATCTGCCGGGCCGCTGGCCACCGCCCCAGAAGCGATCGCACGGCTGCGGCGTCCGCTGACGACGTTCCGCCTGGCAATCGGCCAGGCTGGGGGCCAGCACGGGCTAGTCGGCCCTGCCGTGGAGAGCACTGAGATTCGGTAGCAGGTGCTCTCTCTTCTACGTCAGCGCCGCGCCGATGTCGGGGTCCGGCCGTTGTCTGCGAGCCGGCTCCGAGGCGTGTGCAGGGAGCTTTGTGCAAGCACGCTGGGGCGTAGGGCCGCTGGAAAGCTGTTCGCAAGGACCTTCCTCCCTCCCCTGTGGCGTGCAAGCCACGCGGGGTGAAATGCACCAGAAAACGACTGCCGGGACAATCCACTTGGCAGGTGGCCTGGTTCCTAATAAGCATCAACTTCCGCGTTCTGAGGAGGAGGGGGTCTCCACCCCTGTCCGCCTTGAAGCTCCACCCACATTCTGCTACTTCCCCCCTATGCTCCGCCTCTTCCTGCCTCTGCTCCTCCCCCTCAAGGCTTCCTACCCACCTGGAACAGCTGATAGGCGGGGTGGGGAAATGGGGGACCAAACTTGTTGACCAAAAAAAAAAAAATCATCACTGTGCCTTTAAATCCCCGCTGTCAATGCCAGACGTGGCAGTGGAAAAGTGGCCCCGCCGGCCTTCCGTCCGAGAAAAACAGAAAATACCGGATATTTTACATGTCCAGGATTTTCTGGGTTTTTTTTTTTTTTTTTACCGGACAGGGGCCACAAATGTCCGGGTGAAAACCGGACACCGGGCAACCCTACCAGAAGGGGGACTGCTTGGTGGGGCCGGGTGGGTGGTCTGTGCTGTTTGGTTCCCATGGGGGCTCCGCTGTAGCGTTAGCGCCTGTGGTCTGGTTGTGAGCGTCCCCTCTTGCCTTCCAGGGGTGGTTTCTGATCTGGCCGTTTTGTCTCTTCTCTCTCCCCCTCCAGGTCCCTTCAGCACCCCGGTCCCCTTCCTGCAGAGCATCCCCATGTACCCGTGCAGCGTCAGCAACCCCGGGGCGGAGAAACGCAAGCACTCCACGGCCTTCCCCGAAGGCAGCTTCCTAGAGCCATCGCCTGGACCTGTGGCCAGCCAGTACATGAGCCAGGGCGCTTCCGCTGGCGAGGGCCAGTCCGCACAACCCATGGTGCCTTGTAGCTCCACGCAGCACATCGTCGGACTCCCCAGCGGCCCGCAGCCGGTGCACTCGGGGTCCGTCTTCAACCCATCTCACTACCCCAGTAGCACCTCATCTCAGCAGTCCGTGCTGTCCCAGTACGGCGGGCGCAAAATCCTGGTCTGTTCAGTGGACAACTGTTACTGCTCCTCGGTGTCCAATCACAGCGGGCATCAGCCGTACCCCCGGTCGGGTCACTTTCCCTGGACAGTCTCTTCGCAGGAGTATTCCCACCCTCTTCCCCCCGCGCCGGCTGTACCTCAGTCGCTTCCCGGACTTGCCGTGAGGGACTGGATAGACGCCTCCCAGCAGCACGGACGTCAGGATTTCTACAGAGTCTATGGCCAACCTTCCACCAAACACTACGTCACCAGTTAACCCTCAGACTCGCCACGGAGTGGTGTTCCTGACGCTTTCGGAGCTCCGCGTCCAGTTTTTCTTGCTGTCTTTTTAAATTGCACCCCCCCCTTCCTTCCTGCTCCGCTCTTCGCCGTTGGGGAGGGTCTTTTTCTCTCCTCTTCCTCTCTTTCAAGTATTGGTTTTAATTTAATTTTTCCAAATTCCTCCCCTCGCTGGAAAAAGACGAGGATGAAATTAACGAGGAGAAATGAATGAGGTTTTTTCAATCAGACATCGGGTTCTGAATTTTACACGTACTTGCTACGTTCTGGTTTTGAAAACTTGCAGGGACAGTGGCTCCTTTTCTCTTTCAGTATCTCTGGGCTCTTTTTGGTTCATTTTTATTTTCCCTTCCCTTTAAAGAAAATTCTCTCATTGATTCAGTAAGAAACAATATTTGTAGATTTTTTTTTTTTTTTTAAGGCTGATTTTTTTTCCCTGTGTGCGTGTGTGTGTGTTGAAAGGCTACTTCTCATGCATCCTGGCTTTTTTTCCCCCTTCTTTCGGAGATTTGTAAATACACGATGGCAGGAGATTTAATGCACAAACAAAACAAAAAAACAACAAAAAAAGGGAAAAGAAACTTAAAAAAAAAAAAGTAAACAAAAAAAAATCTGTTTTAGTTTCCGGGAGCGAAGCGTTGCCACGTTGCACACGCCCCTTCCCGTGTATCGCTGATGCAACTTCCTGTAACAAGCACTTTGTATAAAAAAAAAAGTGGACTTCCTGCTATAAGGCACAGGTATTTATTCTGTAACCAATTTTAGAACACAAAAAAAATATTCAAATAAATGTGATCACTTAGTGCAAACGGTTTGCTTTGGTACCCTCCTGCCTTCCCCTCCCCAGGGACCCGGGATGCATTGTTCCGATAGACGGCGGCGCATTTATGTTAAAGACGAGCTAGTCTCAGGGTTGATGGGCGTCTCTTTACGTCAGGCATTGGAATGTTCCCGTGCACAGCGCCCGGGCTCGGGGAACCCGCGAACGTTGGTGAGACACACGCAGGCTTTGAACCTGGGGGGACCCTTTTTAAAATTAAGGGGCCCGATTCTGGTCTCCTGTTGGGCCGGATTCTGCGGTGGCTCAATGCCTCGGCTCCTTGCTCCTGGCCTGCTGCCCCGCAGCTTTGCGCGGTCCACCTGATTCTCTCCTCCTCTTACTCCAGTTTTTGCAGCGGTGTAAATCCATTGCCTTGAGTGGAGCAGCTCCTCGATCGCAGCTGCGATTCAGGCTCCTCACATCCTCCTTTTGCTACCCGAAGCAGCAGAACACGCGAATGTGGTCCTGTTGATTTGAGTTGGTGTGGGTGCAGGTTCTGAGCCGGTAGCGGTTCCCAGTCGCCCTGGGAATGAGCAGAGAAAGCTGCCCGTGCACGCCCCGTCGGGCCTTCCTTTGGTTCTCTCCACGGACACAGTGTAAATTACTCCGGAGTCTTGCTAGGCGCGTAAGATCCCAATCAGACCCGTTCTCTTGTCAATATCCCCCAGGCCACCATGTGTGTGACTCCAGCATTCTGCAAGTGGTGTGTGTTCGGGGATGGGGCCAGGACGAAGAGGCAGGAGCCCTCACTACGCACGGCCAGTGTGCGACTCTTATCAGCTTTCGTCAACGAGCAGCGCGCCCCGTCCGCAGACCAGTCCTAGCCGCCCCGGGCACAGGTGTGAACTGGTCTTAGGGCTCCGCCCTGACACGAGGCCAGTTATTGCTCCGCGTAGAGTCTGGTGGCTGGCGTACAGTCGTGACACAGCGCCCGTTGGCAGAAAATGGCAAAGGGTCAAATTCAGGCTTCCTGTCCCGTTTTAAAGGGGTTTGGGCATTTTGAAGTCGGCGCAGTCAGAGGGGTTTCTTGGGTTTCTTTTCTTTTAAAGGGCGAGAACTTCCTTCTGGGTGGACAGAGGCAGGCGGGTGTGTATAGACCAGGGGTGGTCAATCATTTTTGATCGGGGGTCCCTTCAGAAATTTTTTAAGTGGCCCCAGGCTGTCCTGGAAGGGGCGGGGCCAGGACACTTCTGTGATTCCCTTCCCTGATTGGTCTGGGAGTGAGGGAGCAAAGTTTTGGTCCTCTTCCTCCCCACCCCCCAGAGAACTGCCAGTTGTTCTGAACAGCTGACAGTTCCCACTAGGCACTGGGTGCGCCTGGCTGTGGGAGGAGACTTTACGCGCTCCCGCCCCCAAGCCCTGATTGGCCTGGGGGTAGGGGGAGTGGCAGGGGCTGGCCCGCGGAGGCCCTTTTGCCCACCCCAAGAGTGTCCTTTCTCCATCCTGACCCGTGGCGCGATGGCTCTCGGGACGCCGGGTTGTAACGTGGCAGCAGGAAGCCCGTTTCCATCCGGCCGTCGGGCTCCTCGAGGAAGGGGAACCTCGCTTGAGGGGGGTTTGCAGGATTCACCAGGTCTTCACGGCAGCCCCGTTTCGGGGGACAAGGGGACGGTGGATTTCTCCAGGCGGAAGAGATTGTCCCTGGTCCCCCTTTCGTCGTTGCTTCGCGGACCCCTGTCACAGCCGCAGTTGAGAGCGGAGCCCTGTTTGGGGTCTCGGAGCTGTTTCCGTGTAGGGCTCCGTGGGCCGCCGGTGAACACTGCCTGGTGTGGTCCAGGGGGCTCGGTCGCAGTGGAGCGGGGCCGTGGCTTCCCCGTGGCTGGCGTGGAAGCCGGGAGGCTGCGTCTTTGCCCTGGAAAACGCAGCATCCACACGTCAGATGGGGCTGTGGGCACCGAACGATCCTGGGGCTGCGCGAGGTTTGAATTGGGACTTTTACAAGCCCGGCCCGTTGGCCAGTGCAGGCGCCGGTGGCTCTTTTCCGCGAAGGTCCCTGGTGCCTTTCCACGCGGGGCAGGGGCAGGAAGCGCTTGCTAGGAGGGGGACCCCAGCTGGCGCTGCCTTTCAGATCCAAGGGTGGCCAATTCATCCGCTCCGGGCTGGAGCAGACTAGGAGATGTGGGGCGCGGGCGTCGGGCGTGTGCCATGGCTCCGCTCAGACCAGCCGACCCGGAGTGCGGCCAGCTCGGATTCTACAAGCCACCAGCCTTCCCTTCCCCCTCTTTGCTGCAGCAGGAAGGTGGGAGAGGCAGGACTTGGCAGGCAGCTGGGGCCTGCGGGTTGAGCCGGGTTCTCTTGGCTTCTGCTGGAGGCCGGCACTAGCCATGGGCCTGGCCCGCCCGGGACCCCAGCCGCCTCCTGGGAGGAACGTTTCAATTGCCCTCCCGGTTAGCTGGGGCCGTGCTCCTTGCGGGGGAGGAAGCAGCCGGGGTCTGGGCTCGCCTGCAAGTCCCAGGGCTTGGGCGGCGCCTGCCCTGACCCAACCAGAACCGGAGCCAGAGCCTGGCTGGGTTTGGACTTGCAGTTCCCGGGGGGGGAGGGGCTTATGGCCCCGCCGGTCCCCGAGTAGCAGGCCAGGGCCTGCAACTGCCTCTTTCCCCATCATCCGCCAGCCATGCGAAGGGGACACTGAGCGCGTAAAGGGGGCACGCGGCCGTCACGTTGAATCTTCCCCCCCCACGGGAGGCGTGTGGCTTGTCCCCATTGGCCAGTAATGGGGAGGAGGGAGGAAAAAGTTCCTACAGCAGGGCGTGGGGGGACAGGGTTATACCACCGGAGTGGGGGGGAGGCTCAGCCGACTGGGGATTGTGGTCGTCTCTCCCCCTGCATTTGAACATGTAGACGTGGGCCACAGGCATTTTCTGCCCCCCCTTGTTGAGCCGGGCCCCCCGCTCCCCAGCCGGGCCTTTCGCCTCTTCCTCTGGCTCCCAGGAGGTCACGTTGCGTAGGGGGAGCTCCCCGAGATCTAATTGTGTCTTACCAGGGCTGGCCCCGGGGTGCTAGGCGCTGTACAGACGCCCACTGAGAATTGGTCCCTTCCCGGCAGAGCTAACCCCCCCACACACACTAGTCAAGGCGGGGAAGGGGGGAAGGCCCCGCTTTGCAGAGCCAGGTGGACCCCAAGTCTCCTGTGTCCCCGTCCTGCCCCAGACGGCCGGTGTCTCGGCAAGCCCTGATTGCCAGCGGGGCAGGAGGGACGTGGCGTGAGACCCCCCGGCAGGGGGCTTGGGGCCAACACTCATGTTTGAAAGGAACAGCCGCGCAGCGCTCCGCGAAGGGGGGTGGGGTGTTGCAACCCATGGCCCGGTGCCTACAGCCTTCACTGCTCTGGCCCGGTGCAATCCACATTCCTCAGCTCTGTGTCATAGGCCCCGTACTGAAAACAGCCCATGGGAGTCCCCTTTTCGCACACGCAGCCGGTGCTGTGCCTGTGAAGGAAAGATCCCCCCCCACCACCACGCACACACACTCCCCAGTGGCTCCCGGACCTTCTGGGTAATCGTAAGGTACAGCACAGAGACCTGGGATGTTCTAAGCCCCCGTGGATTTGCTACAGGGACATTCTACCCATTTTACAGTTGAAAACACTGAAGGACAGAAATTAAGTGACCTGCCCCGGCCTTTGAATCACCTTGGCAGAGTCACCAGGATCTCACCTCTCTGCCTGTTTCTCTTTTGATCAAATACGTCTCCCCCCTTTTTAGCAGCCGGTCACAAGTGGCCACGAGTTTCTTTGAAGTCAGTTCGCAGAGGCTATCGAGAGGAGTTTTGGGGGAGGGGAGGTTTGCTCTGTCCATCGGGTCTCCAGGAGCGACAAAACAGGTGTCTGTCTTGGACAGAGCCACTTTTTGAAGGGTGAAAAGCGGCCGCGGGTAACGCTGCGATAGACCCCGCCAATTAAAAGTGGTATTGGCCATAACGCCTTCCAAGCACTAATGACGACGGATGCTCACGAGGGTCAAAACGCTCGTGCCGGTGGCGTTTCCTTTCCCTGTCGCCCATGGACCGCAGCTTGGCCCCCCCTTTGAATTTTCCGTCCGGGTTTGCTGTGTGCCACTAGCAGGAGTGCGACAGCGGGAACTTGAAACGCGCTAACTTCAAACTGGAACTACGGGGTGACGCAAGATGGTGATACTGGTCCCTTCTGGCCTTTAAAATCCACGGACCAAACATTTCTGGCCAGCCGTGTGGACTGCCTGGGGTTTTGCACAGCTAGTGACAGGGTTGTCTGTATCGACGTGCCCATCCGCGTGAAGACACGGCTAAAAGCCTGATCTGCAGCCCGCCCTCGCTAGGCAGGGACGTGTCGCCTGGGAAGAGCACGTGGAGTTTTGTACAAGTTCCTTACCAAAAAAAAAAAATCTGCCAACGTCTCAAACGGAGGTGTGTGTTTTTCGCCCTCCAGTCTGGGCCTTTATTGCCTCGCAGGCTGGGTTCAGACCGTCCCGCGGGGGGAGGGGGGGGTCTCTGAAATGCACAAGCGAGCCCAGTTGGGTAACCCCGCGGCGACGGAGTCGTCTGCCCTGCGTCACCACAGCTCCGCTTTCCGCTGCCTGGGTTTGCACGCGGGCCGGCTGGGCCTTGGGGAGCCGCTGGAAGGCTGGGAACGCCGCGGCAGCGGGGGGGCAAACCGAACGTCCCAGCCGGGTGGGGCAGCACGCTCCCAGATGCTGGAGTCTACAGCGAAAGCTGCTACCCGTCGTAGACACGGGGTTGGGGGTCGCTACAGCGTAACCACGGCTACAGCCGGACTCCAGGCAGTGTGTCCTCTGGCGGCCTTGGGCCCGAGCCAGGGTGCTCCAGACATGGCTGCTGGTTTGTCTTAGGCCTGTTGGGAAGCAGAGCACGGCCAAAGCCGCTCCAAGGGATCCCAGACCTGCTGGAACGCTGCAGCCGGACCTGGGCGGGAAGCAGTAGGACTCCAAACCGGGAGTGTTGCGCGTCTCCGCCAGCTCCAAGCTCCCTGCCTGGGCGACGGAGGGAACGACGTGTCGGCTTGTCGGCCCAGCTCCAGGAGGGTGCGTCTACACAGCGTCTTTATCCCCTCACAACGGGGTGCGGGTCTGCCCCGGCTTCGGCCACAGCCACGGTCCCGTCAGGACTGACCCATCCTGCTGCGGGTGGGGCTACAGGGGCTGTCCTGCCATGCGGGGAGCAATGGCTAAGCCCCTAGGACAGAAACACCGAGACGGACGCTGGGTAGTGAGCTAGGCTTGGTCCCAAGGGAGGCGGCGGGGGGGCTAACACCCCTCCCCTGACGCCCGTAGCTATGGCGACATATGCCCCTTTGTGGACACGGCTGTGCAGGCAGGAGAAGGCGATGGTGGGCAGAGTTAAGGGTGCTGGGGGAATTGAAAACCCTCTAGCACATGGATTCCCAAACTGGGGGGCATGAAGAAATTCCGGGGGGGGGGGGCGCAAGGTGACCCAGACCCCCTCCCTCCGTCAATCTCCCCCATAAGTTTTGCTGCTATTTTGTTTTTCGTCCCCGGTCAGTTTCTTTCTTTTTTTCCCTCAACAAATTTTGCTGCTACTGGGGAGGGGGGAGTGAGGGTTTCTCAAAAATCGAAAAGGGGGCGTGATGCTGAAAAGTTTGGGAACCCCTGCTCTAGCAGCGTATGCTGTGTGTGCACGAGGGGCCCGGGATGTGGCCCGGCCAGCGATCGCTACGGCAGGAATGAAACGAAGCTCCCCGTGCAGGGAGGACGTGACTCGGGGGTGGAATCGGCCGCGGGTTGTCCTGCCGCCCCATGCCAGAGCGATCGGCCGTGGGACCTTCCTGCCCTGCCCCCGCCCTTCCCAGCGAGCAGCCTGGCATCTCCCGCCAGGCCCATGCCCGCCAGCACCCCACACTCCTATGCACCGTCTGTGCGTTCGGGCTCGGGGGGCCAGAGGGAGGGGAGGCCGCAGTAGCGGCTCGCAATGACCCCTCCTTCCCAGGACCAGAATTCACGGCATGCCGGTCTGGGCGCTGCACCGGTTACTTTAACACAGGCGGGCGGACAGGAGGCACCGAAGACGCTCGTTGCTTTACAGCCAGGGCGCTGGCTGCCCCACGGCTGTGGCGGAACCATCTCTAGGGTGGCTACACCGAAGGCCAGCGATTAACACTCCACCGCACTGCCAGGGCAGCCCCTGAGCCGGCTTCTGCTCTCGTTCACACGGGTCAAGCCGGAGTGACTCCAGTCAAGGCACGTGACTCTGAATGGAAGCCGGGGTGAAGCCGATCCGGAGCTGGCCCTTTGTGGCTGGCGATCCCCGGGGAGATGCAGCTAATTCTGGAGTGGAACGGGACTGTCCTTCCTGCCCTCGAGCCCTCCCTCTCTGTTCTGCCTGGCGCTGGCTTGCGGCGTTGGCTCCCCTTCGCAAGGTTGCTGCAGCTGAAGTCCTCTGTGTCACTGTTGCAAGGTGACTGTGCTGCATTGGCATCGCTTCCTGGCGTGGAACGAGCCAGCCTCACCGGCCAGGCACATCAGTGGGGTGCTGCCACCCAGCCCCAAGCCCTGCCCCCCTGCGCCACAGCCTTTCCTATCTCCAGCTGGGCACAGGGCCGGGCGAGCGCACCGGGGAGAGGAAAGCTGTGGTGCACGGTGCTATTGCTAGAAAGTGCAAATGCCACAGTCCAGCTAGGCCCCTGAGCTGGGCTGCTCTCAAGTTCTAGGGGACTCGCCCCCGCATTCTGCTCTGGGGCCATGGCTGGGCCACGTTCGGGTCAGAGCCGGGACGTGTGCAGCCAACGGCCAGTGCGCGCACCAGTGTCCGTGGGCAGCCAGCGGGGTGCGGCAGGCATGCGAGCTGGCATGACTCATGGACAGTGAAAACACAGTGGCACGGAGACTAGGGGTGCCAAATGGTTTAACCAAAAATACTGACCCCCCCCCCCCCCCAAAAAAAAAGACACCAGGAAAAAATTCAGTTAAGAAAAAGAAAGGGGGAAACCAAAGTTTTTTTTTTTTTTTTAAGACCCCAACAACAGTTATTAAAAAACCAGCATGGCCCCTTTAAGAAGGCGTTTTTGCTGGCGGCCATCTTGTTTTCCTACTCCAACCACAAGACAGCTTCCCTGCGGAACCAGGTAAGCGGGGCGAGTGGGAAGCCAGGGGCTGGACCCAGTTGCTGAGTGTTGTAGGGTTGTCAGGTGTCCAGTATTTTCGCCTCCTGGCTGGGAAAAAAAATCAGAAAATACTGGACATTTTAGGACATTTTAGGTGTCCGGTATTTTCTGAATTCTTTTACCGGACAGGAGGCGAAAATACCGAACTGTCCAGGTCAATACCGGACACCTGGCAATCCTCACGGAGACTAGGGACGCACGCAAGTCCCCCCAGCTCTGGCCAGGCTGGTACGGCTTCTGCTAAAGCCGCCCCTGGAGATCTGCTGTCGTCAGCCCAAGCTGCGCAAAGCTGCCATCGTGCCACCGATGGCACCTGGCCAGGTGGGGTTTTGCCCACAAATGTTTATGCCCAAATCAAGCTCTGAGGTTCCCTAGGACCCCACGTTGTTTTTGAGGATACAGACCAACACGGCTCCCCCTGGGACTTGTCGCCACGCAAGGCCCTGCAGTTAGCCGGCGGCTGTGGGAATCCATCAACTTCGTGGAAAAACTGGCACAGTTACGGACTTAGCACGGGTCTTAGAAGGTAGCTCCCTGCTCGTCATGGGCCAGGGTATTTCTGCCTGCCTCTGGCAGCTCCACACCAGGCCTCTGACAACGTGGGGCGTTTGCCCACGAAGGCTCATGCCCTAATAAATTGGTTAGTCTTTAAGGTGCCGCAGGACTTCTCGCTTTTGCCGACTGCACCATAGCTAGGACCTGTGGTTGGGAACGAGCCAGGGTCGGAGAGCTGAGTCTAAGGCCTTCCTGGCTTGGGAAGCTTTCTGCACTGGAAACTCTCCTCTGTAACCCGAGGGGGGCTGGTCCGAGCCAGCTGGGCGCTGTCTGTTGTGTTATTTCCTTCTGATCCTGGTCAAGCTGCTGTCCTGTCTGGTGAGAGGCCCCACGCTGGATCTCAGCACCATCGACTGAGACCAATGTGAACCTTTGCCTGCCAGCTGGAGGGACTAACGGAGGCACAAGCTGATGGAGGTGGAGAAGGCTGTGGTCTTCCTCCCCAAGCGGTGCCCTCGCAGAGGGAGGGAGGGGCCTGCTGGGCCTGAGGAAAGCCGCACCGCTGAGGCAGAGGAACCGTATCACAGGCAGGGAAGAATTTCTCAGCCTTCCAGGGGACGTGCTCGGGCCCGCTCAGCCCTGCCAAGGAGTTGTGGCTTCGGCGGGCAGGTCTGGCGGGACGGATTTGGGTGCTTCCTGGTGTAGCAGCAGCGAGTGTTCCCGTGCCAAACGAGGGCCGAGCATTTCCCTGCTTAGCACAGAACGTTTCTGTCTCAACTCCTTCCCGATGGAGGGCTGGGTTTTTTGGAGTAAGTGAAACCCACGCATGCCTGCGTTCTGGCGAAATCGTCAGCTTCTCCTCACACCGCCCAAATGCCCCCAGGGCAAAATATTTCCATTGGGGGTTCTGCTCAGCCACCCCACACAATCAATTGTTTGACAACCCTTCTTCCTGTAGGCCCTTCTGCTGAACTACATCTCCCATGATGCCCCACAGCCAGGAACACCACCAGAAGGGAAGACAGGTGCATCGTGGGAGATGTAGTCTAAGCAGGGAGCCCATGAGGTACCCCAATGAAAGGGGAAAATTTCAGTTTTCAGCCAAAATATTTCCGTTTTTCACTGAAAAGTCTAGATTTTCAATAGAACCCTCCCCTTCATTTCTCAACCGGCTTTATCATGTAGGAAAGCTTCGTATGCGGCATCGACCACTAAAGCGTCTGCGCGCTCTACGTAGCGCCAAATCCAGAAAGGTGCCGAACTCCCAGCAATCCTCATCGCCTTTGCTTAATCACTGCCTAAGCCCCAGCACTAGGCTTGCCAGATGCTTTCAACAAAAATCCCGAACATGACAAAATTGGTTGAGCCAAAAAAAAAAAAAAGTTGCTGCACCTTTAAATGGCCCCACGCTCCTGCCCCACCGGATGCGGCAGGGGACAATTGTCCCTGCTGGGCTTCTGTCTGAGGGAAACAGGAAATATCGGACAGGGGGACCTGAATACCGAACTGTCCGGGCAAAAACCAGACACCTGGCATCCCTACCCAGCACCTCTGGGCTTTAAAAACTACGAACGTTTTTAAAAAATTGCTCGAGTTCCAGCACATCTTTCCTGGCCGATTAAGTAAGGCTCATCATGACCTTTCAAGAGGGCACCCACCTTCCCTCTGCCAGGTGGCACAGGAGAAAGAGCCCCGCCTCCTTCCAAAGCCCCGCCTCCTAGCTGCAGGGAAATCCACTGAGCATGCTCAGTAGGACCACCCTGGCTTTAAAAGGGAAGCTACAAGCTCAGAGGGCTCCAGAGAGAAGACGGCTCAGGGAAGGAAGGACAGTGCCTGCCGCTCCACAGCAAGGAAGCTCTGTTTTGTAGGGCCTGGCGTGTGTTTCCCGTAGCTTATACGTGCAGCCCCACGTCTCGGGGAGAAGCCGAAGGAAGGAGGCGAGATGGGAACGAGAAGAGCGATTGGAGACGACACAGCTGGCTTGGGCCCCTCCAGCGTGGAAACTGCTGTCCGGCTGGGGCTACTCGACGGGGGGAGGCCTTGTGGACTAGCTCCCCGTGGGCGCGCTGTTCTGGAACCCCAGGGACTAATTCTATTCCAGCCTGTGTCCTGGCTGAGAAAAGACCCTCCTTTCGGCACTCCCCGCGCCCACGTTTGCTGCTGGTAAGGATGGGGAAGGGCCCAAGGCCTGGGTCCAGCCCCTGAGTCTTGGGGCTCCCTCCCGGCATTGGGGAGCCCATGCTGGTGCTCCAGACCCCCACTATTCCCCCATGGGCCTGGAGCAGACACAATCTACTAGCCTGGCCCCCCTCGGCTCGGGTGTGGGAGGGGAGCGTGGGGAGGGGCTTTCCCCTCAGGCGGGGGACACGTCCGTGGGGGTTTGGTTTGGGGGTTTTTGCTTCTCGCTGGTGTGCGGCCACAGACTGATTTTTCAGTGGGCTGGCAGCCCCCTCCCCCCCCCGGCTGCTGGACAGGGCGTTCCCAGCTAATGCACCCATCCTGCAGAGTCACACCACCCGTCCTCTGGCCAGGCAGGCCTGCCGATGGGGGGAAGGGGACAACCGCCCTGGGGCCCAGCGTTTACACTGCAGTGGGACTCAATAGGGCCCCCCAGCTGTTGCTACAGGGGCATCCGGAGTCCTGGGCCCTTGGAATTGCCACCAGAGCGCCATGTGGCGCGTTCCAGGCAGCGCTGAGCACGGTGGGGGGCAGGCCATGGTCTGGGCGGGGCAGAGGGCTGGCTGCCTGGCCCTGCTCTCTCCACCCGAGGCCACTGTTGCCTCCACTAATTGTTTCCCTTTGTCTGACTCCTCCCTCCTGCGCCCCGAGCAGAGTGACCCTGCTGGCTAAGCGCGGGAGCATGGGAAGGGACGTTCCCGGCCGCAGTGTCGGAATGGGGCTGGGAAAAGGCAAAGTGAGCTGGGTCCAGGGCTCGCAGGGTCTGACTCTGTGGGGGGAAGGGGCTTGGTTCCCAGGGGTTCCACTCCCCGCCCCCCATTCCTCCTCCCCACAGCCGGGGCCAGCAGGCGAGTGAAGATGGCTGCCTGCAGTCGTGGGCCGAATTCTCAGCCGACACAAAGCAGATGAGCTGCACTGATCTCCGTGTGTCGGATCCGTCGGGTTACAGCTGCTGAGAATCTGGCCCCTGGCCTGTGGGGCTTGGATCTCCACAGGCCCTGGGACCAGCGACCAGCTGGAGCCCGGACCCAAGCCATGCCAGCCCAGCAAGCCCCTGTGCCGTGGGGAGTCTCGGGCTGCCATCTCCACCCGGCTCTGACCCGGGCCTCTGATTTCTGGCTACTGACTCCAACCACTAGGTGAGACTGCTCCATGCCCCGGTCACCTGGCACTGGCTCTGGGGGGGAGCCAGGTCTGAAGCAAAGCCCTGGTGCCCGCCAGCTCCTGACGGTGCAGGGGCAGGGCCTGCCGATGGGGGAGGGGAGGAGGGAGAGCATTGTTGGGGGGGAGGGGGAGAGAACCCACCCTGGCCCCTTCCAGCCTGCTACAGCTCCCAGGGGCTGGCCCAGCAGAGAGGAACCCCTCGCCTTCTCGGACCCCCCCCCCCTCGGCTCTGGGGGGCTGGAGACGGGCCCTAAGCCAAACCCCTTTTGGGAGGGGACCCAGGGTGCCAGGCTGGGGGGATGCAGGCTGGCCGGCAGGGCAGAGCACTCGGGGGGGGGGGGGGCCCTGGGGCGCTGGGGATAAGTGTGTGTGTGGGGGGGGGGAGTGTCATATGGGAGAGCAGGGGGAGCTCGTTGGGGGAGGAACACTGGGGTGGGGGGCGGCTGCAGGGCGAAAGCCCACGTTTGGCTTTGGTGGGCGCATTGACGCAGCGAATACGGCTTCCCTCCCTGGGTGGGTGGTTGTGGCCTTGTAGGGACCAGCAGGAAGGGAGATTTCACCCCTCCCCTCACCTGTCCTTGGAGTGTCTCTGTCTAGCTGCCCCCCACCCCCGGGCCCTCTGAGCTGCCAGCTCTCCCCTGCACTGAATGCAGGAGACGGCCATTAGTGTGGCTCTTTGGGGCGCCCGGGGTCCGGCAGGGGCAGGGTCCCTCCCAGAGGTCCCTCCGAGGGCCCGTTGTCTGCAGAGAGCTGGGGGGATCCTGCCTGGCCTCCACGGCTCGGCCACGCACGTCCCTCCAGAGCCCTTGTCCCTTGGTTAGTGCGTCTGTGAACACAGCTGTGTTCAAACCACACCTCGTTCAGCACCCCCTGCCCTGGAGGGGGAGAGGGCCCGGGCTGGGTGCGAGGGGCTCTCGGGGGGGACCCCGTCTCTGACACTTTGGCCCCCGGCAGCAGGAGGGTGGGAGCTGCCCTCCAACAAAGATCTCGGCCCAACCTGACGGACACAGAGCAGGGGAGACCCTGAGGTACGAGGGTTCCGATTCAGCGTTGTCCTTGCTGGACTTGGCGGCCGGGACGCGCTGCCAGGGGCTGGGTTGCCAGACAGTCTCACAAAACAGACCGAACAGGGCGGGGAAAAAACTGGTTGAGCAAACAAAAAATAACCCCAAAAAAAGAGTCACTGTGCCTTTAAATTCCCCCCCTCCGACTCCCACCACATGCGGCAGGGGAAGACTGTCCCGAGAGGCCTTCCAGTCGAGAAAAATAGAAAATATCGGACATTTTACAGGGCTGGTATTTTCTGGGGTTTTTTACCGGACAGAAGCCGCAAATACTGGACTGTTCGGATCAATATCGAACACCTGGCAACCCTAAAAACCTGGCTGCAGGGGTCACTCTGGCTTGGGGGTGAGCCGTGTACACGGTTAGGCTTTCTTCTCCCCGGTGAGCGGGAGCGTGGAATAGTGAATCACACGCCGACGCACCAGGCCCGGCAGGCACCTAGAGAGCCGGGGCTGAGTCCCTGCTTCCCCCCAGCCCGGGCGCTGTCCGTGGATTCACATCGCTTGTGGCACCGCGGCTCTCGAACGCTGCCGACAGACAAGCCCCAGCGCCCCCACCGCCGTCTGGGCGAAGAGACCAGTTCCGGCTGCTCGGGGCGCGGGCTAAAGACGCGCCCCCGGCCCTGGGAACATGGCCCTGCCCCTGTGGCCGCCTCCTGTCACGAGCCTGGTGCGCTGTGGTGCGTCGCAGCGTGCTCGGCGGCTCGACGCACCGCGTCTCGCTTTACGCCACAGGAGCATCTGGGCCTCGTGGCTGCAGAGACCAGCTTGGAAATGTGCCGCGGGGAAGCCTAAAGGCTCAGAACCCAGATGGGCGATAAAGAAAAGAAAGATCTGAATTTTATTTTTGAGGCTCTGAATTATGAGGCTGCCCTGTCACTGCCGTCGGGGCCATGGTGGGGGGCATAGGGTAACACCCCCCCTCCGCAGACCCTGCTCCTTCCCTTCACCCACTCCACCACTTCCCCAAGCCCTGCCCTCGCTCCTGCTCTGCCCGCTTACCTCCTGCCAGGAGCAACACAACCCAGGGGGCTTATGTGGCCTGGTGAAATGGCAGCAGGGCCCCTCCACTATTGACAAGCAGCCTGCTCTGTTCTGCCCTCCCAGCTTTCGGTGCTGGGAGGGAGACAAATTGTTCTCCTTGGTCTCTGAGGATAGAACAAGAAGCAAGGGGCTTAAACTGCAGTGAGGGAGGTTTAGGTTGGACATGAGGAAAAAGTTTCCCGCTGCCAGGGTGGTTAAACACTGGAATCAATTGCCCTGGGGGGTTGTGGAATCCTGGTCATTGGTGAGTTTGAAGAGCAGGTCGGACAGACATCCATCAGGGATGGTCTAACGCTCAGGCCGGGCTTGCAGGGGACTGGACTAGAAGCCCCCTCCAGATCCCTTCCTGGCCCTTGATTCAATGATCTAACGCTGCCCACCGTCCCTGGCGTCTCTCCGGCAGGGAGCGTGGGCTCTGGATTGGGCTGTGTCCGGCCAGCGAGCCCAGTGGGATGCCCGGGGGCGGCTCAGCCCTACACGATGGATTGCAGGAGCACCTCTGGGACGAGGCGCGGCACGAAGCTGCTGCAGAATTGGCGTCGGAAATGTAATTTTTTTTCCCAAGCAACTTTTTTTCAATGGAAAACTTTTGGTTTTAATGGGGGCGGGCGGAAGGGGGGAGGGAAAGACTTGTGGGGGAGGGAGGGTTCAGCACCACCGGGATGCAGTTTTGCAAGGGAAAGTCGTGCCGCGGGTGCTGGATATTGTCCTGGTTTCAGTATGATCTTAATCTCTGCCAGCAAGTGACCCCCCCATACATTATGCCTTGTTGGCAACACTCCCTCCCCACCCCCTTTTGTACCTGGCATCTGCCGCTGCCTTCAGTGCATGAGTGCTTTGAGGGGAACACGGCCCTGGCTGGCCGCCTTCCTGTTTGCACTGGAAATTGCAACCTGGGTCCAAGCCGGTAAGAGCCCGCTGCTTTGACGGATGGCACCTCGTGCTGCCAGGAAGATCGCAGCACATCATAAAGCTGGGCAGAGGCCCTGGGCGTTTAATGGCAGCGCTCAGCGGTGGCAGATGCCAGGCACCCAGAGGCTGTCCAGGGGACGTAACCGAATATGCTCCGTTTGCGTCAAGCACACGTAGACGCTGCCACGAGGCACAAGGTGCCATGACCCCAGCAGTGGGAAATGACCTGTCCACGGGGCACTGGGCTGGCAGGCTGCCTCCCAAACAGCTTCTTTCCGTTGCTCCGTGCGCCGCAGCCCCACTGAGGACGGGGGGGGGAGGGCGTTCGCCGTCTTCCCAGAAGCTCATCAAATCCAGGCTCTTTGGGATCAAGCAAGCCTTCCCTCCTGCCACCCCAGCTCGCTCTTGGAATAGGTGGGAGACATCTGAGCCGGGTGCCGCTGTGGCGTGTAGCCTGGAGAAAGAGATCAGGGCCAGGCCATAACCAACACCTTACCATGCACCCAGAGGCCAATGGGCAGCCGGTGCAGATCACTGCGGGCTCCCAGTGAAATTCCCTGCTCAGCTGCACCAGCTTCAACCTCCAAATGGTTCTAAGATGCAGCATCGTGCACTAGTCTAACCAATGGTCCCTCGAATTTTTTCAATTTGCGTGCAGAATGAATTTTGTTATGTGCCCAGGGGCATGTGCAGATGTGCACCACACATGCTGCTGGCTCCATATGGATGTTGTGGGCACTCTACTAGTCAGCTGGCTGGCATTTGAATTTCTCCTGGGTGGCCGCCCAAGTGCTCAGCTCTCAGGGAACACTAAGTCCGACCCCTGACCAAGGCCGGGATGACGGTGGCCGGGGCTGCAGCCAAAAGCTGAGGTCGCAGCCTCCCAGCCTGAGGCAGAGGGGGAAAGCTGCCTGGGTCACTGCTGTGATGTGAGCTGTACACAGCAACTGGGAGGGCTAGGAGATTCACCGTGGTGACCGATGGAGGCCACATTCCCTCAGTCACTATTACTTCTGCCATCTCCAGCAGCTTCCCAACACACTCGCGTCCCCTCTGTCTTCAGCTTCCTCGTTCTCAGCCGAGCCCCAGTCTCAATGGGACGCCGGCTGAACAGCATCGTCCGAGCCACTCCCGACTGCACGTCCGCATCACCAACCTCTTGAATGCTTCCTACGCGATTAATTCTGCTCAGTCCACGCTGCGTGAGCAGGCCGGAGACAGAACCTTCCGCTCTGCCCATAGCAGGGAATCTTCACCCAACCAGCTTGCTCTCCTCTTGTCCTTTGCACTGTCTCGCTGGCTGACCATCTGTGGGCAAAGAGTGTGATTGCCAGCTGCCTGTGAAAGCTGAACCCCGTATTGCCCTCGCATGGCAGCACAAACAGCCTGAGCCTCCCCAAATCCCCGGACACACCCGGCACCGCCCAGTCACGCCACAACATACACGTCACTCAAAAGAAGGGAAATGAAAAAGCAAACTCCTTCGCTTGTTCTGCTTCTGATTCCAGGGGAAGAGAGCGCCCTGAAAGGAGGCAGCCCAGAGTCAGGAAGGCAGATCCGAGTGGGCCACGAGCAGCCTCTAAAATCTGACCTCAACCAAACATAATTCATTTAGTGCCTCGCTCATCCTGCTGCAGCCCACATCTTGCCAAAGTTTTGATGAATGACCGTGATTTTTTGAAATGCTTCCCCGTCGGCCAATACAACGGACTCTTCCTTCCCCGTTTCTGGCTTTGACTTTGATGCACCCACGCCAGCAAATGGGCAAAAGTTTTGGGCGGAACCAGACATCAAACCAAACAGTTTTGGTTCCCTGCTGCTGCCACGCCGCCCCTGTTCTGAACTCTTTCACACCAGAGATGACTGAGCGGTGCTTTAGTTTTCCCCAGCAGTGTCTGTTTCTAGCTTTGCTGTGATTTTAAAAATCATATTCCCTCGTAGGCTCCACCTCAGGCCTGACATGGCAGCTTAAGAAAGCTGAAAAGTGACATCACAGCCAAGCTGTTTTTCGCTATTTACGCTCTGTGTTCACTTTTGGCATGTCTCCCAGTCAGGTCAATAGGTGAACTGAGTTTAGTCAGTTTCACCTTGTCAGTTTCAGCTCGGGACTCCGGCACTAGCAAAAAGCTGTGGGGTTGGGCTTGTTCACCTGGCAGGGGAAGGTTTATTTGAGCCGGTCCTGAGCCTCTCGTTCCCCTACGCTTTGGTACTGGGGTGCTGATCTGATCCTGGGTAAACACAGCGCAGCAACTGCCTGGGGGCCGCACGCTCTCCAGCGTACCACTGTGCTATTGTACCTTATGCTGGGGAAGGGATTTCGTGAGCTAAGCCGCAGGCCTGAAATACCTAAATGCCTGACAAGCTCCGCCTCAAACCCCCAAAGTCTCCACTGAGCCCTTGCTCTTCCCAAGGTAGAAAACCATGACTAATGAACCCTAGTGTCAGCTGAGACCTGTTGCGTGGCGCCCTTGGTCACCATAGGCTGTTTGGAATGGCTGCTGCACTCCACCCCAGAGACGGCTGCATTTCAGCAGCCCTTGGAAAGCTCGGTGGAAGCCCAGAGGTGAGCCGCATTATCATGGGAACACATCATCCGTGCTCCCTGTAAGCCGAGCGCTTGGGTGGGTGCTCAGGAGAGATTCCAGCGGATCAGCAGCATGCCCACCGCGAGGTTTGTGTGTCTACTGGTGGGTACATTTGCACAGTGCACAAAATTTATTCCGCACATGGGTGGAACAAATCCGCACAGAGGGAACAATGCTCATAATGCTCCTGGGCCACAGGCTTCTTCCCCTGGGGTCAGTGACAGCTGGGGGTGGGGGTCTCTATTTTAGGGACACGTTTCTTCTCTTCCTACGTCACTTTTAGCAGGCAACAGCCAGCGGCCTCCCCTCCCCCTAGTTCATTGATCCCTCTCATCCATCATGGACGTGTCTGTGGGCCCCGCTAGCATCATCCTCCATTCCCACATGGGAGCCGTTCAGCCCGCTGTTGGCTCACAGCACTTTGAGGGCCTCGGTGGTTTTATGATGGCGATGGAGGGTCTCCTGGCTAAAGGGTGGGACGGGTGCAGGACGTCTGCGTTCTATTCCCAACTCTGTTGTCAGACCGTAGTCACGTCCCGCGCTGCCCCGTGCCTCGGTTTCCCCATCTGTGAAATGGGGGTTCTGCTTCCAACCCGCCTCGCCTGGGCAAGGAGAAGCTCAGCAGGGTCTGGAAAGCAGCTGGATGGTGCTAGAGCAGCATTCACTATTGCGTGTGATCGGCCTGCTGGCACCCTGGAGTACAGCGTCTAGCGCCTCCTGGCAGAAATCCGCCCACCCTCCCATGGCTGCCAAGGAAGTCACTGCAGAGCTAAGGCCACCCCTGCCTCCATTGACCCCGGGGGGAGTGTTGCTTTGATCCCAATGGAAGCAGGACCGAGCCCTTAGGTTGCTACTGAACGCAGTGCCTGGCCGGCTGCTGCTGGGAGTGTAGGGAAGGAGCAGAAACAGACTCATGGATGGAAAATGCTCCTGGCTGCCTCCCCAATTCTCTGCTGCAGACACATGTCCGTGGCCCGCCACAGAGCTGGGCTCTCCTTGGGGATGTCACCAGAGAGGGTTTCAGTCCTAAGAACGGCCAGGCTGGGTCAGACCCAAGGTCCATCTAGCTCAGTGTCCTGCCTTATGCCAGTGGCCCATGCCAGGTGCCCCAGAGAGAGTGAACAGAACAGGGAATCCTCAAGTGATCCCTCCCGTCACCCATTCCCTGCTTCTGACAAACAGAAGCTAGGGACACCATTCCCGAACATGTTCTGGCTAATAGCCATTGAGAGACCGAACCTATGTATCTAATGCTTTTTTGAATCCTGTTCAAGTCCTAGTCCTCACAACATCCTCTGGCGAGGAGTTCCGCAGGTTGGCTGTGCGCTGTGTGAAGAAAAACTTCCTTTGGCGTGTTTTAAACCTGCTGCCTGTTCATTTCATTTGGTGACCCCTAGTTCTTATGTTATGGGAACAAGTAAATAACTGTTCCTTATTCACTTTTTCCACACCAGTCATGTTTTTATAGCCCTCGATCACATCCCCTCTTAGGCTCCTCTTTTCGAAGCTGAAAAGTCCCAGTCTTTTGACTCTCTCTTCACATGGCACCTGTTCCAAACCCCTCATCATTTTTGCTGCCCTTTTCTGAACCTTTTCCAATGCCAATGTATCTTTTTTGAGATGAAGTGACCATATCTGTACTCAGGATGTGGGAATATCATGGATTTATACAGAAGCCATAAGACGTTCTCTGTCATATTCTCTACCCCTTTTGTAATGATTCCTAACAGGTTGCAATGTGTTTGGAGGCAGGATAGGAGCAGTCGCGTCGTTGGTTAATGGGTGGGGGCCCAAGCCAGTTCTGTGTGGGTATGTCTACACTTTATTCCTCTCTCGCTCTTGAGGCTTGCAAATACAGACACTTGAAACTGCAAATGAAGCAGGGATTTAAATATCTCACACTTCATTTGCATAATTGCATTATGGCGCTATTTCGAGAAAGAAAACCGGGCTATTTCGAGATAAGCCCTTCCTTCGAAATAACCCTTAAACCTCTTTTTTTTTTTGAGGAGCAAGGGTTACTTCAAGGGAAGGGTTTTATCATGAAATAACCCCTTTTTTCTCTCGAAATAGCGCTATTTCAAAATAGCGCCATAACGTGATTATGCAAATGAAGCACGGGATATTTAAATCCCCGCTTCATTTGCAATTTTGGGTGTCTGCATTTGCATTCCTCTCGAGCGAGAGAGAGAGAGGAATGAAGTGTAGACTTACCCTTTGGTATTGTCAGGAGAAACCCCTAACTACGGAACCCTGTCCTTGTCTATGCCAACTCCACCTGGCAAAAGGACGACGTGGAGATAGCTAGATTAACTTGCTAGCGAGTGTGCCTGAGGCCGGCTGGCAGACAGACAGACAGTCTAGTCAGGGCTATAATGAAGTATTTGGTGACCACTGACTGCATCATTTGGCTAACGATGCTGAGCAGCCTGATCCTGTTTCATCCCCCCTCTTTAAATCTCCCCACCTCAGACTCTCCCGATGCGCTTTAGCTGCTGCCCAGGTTTTCAGGGAAGGGAGCTGCTGTTGCTTTTGTCACCACTCAGGGTACGGCTGTACCAGCGTGAGAGGTGTAATTTCCAGCACACCTGCACCGGCGCTGAGCAAATGTGCTAAAAATAGCCACAGCACTGCAGCTGTCCAGGAAGGAGCTAGCCCCTTCCACTCCTGAGTACGGGCCTAGGGGCTCGGCCAGGATTTGAGGTGGGGGGCTTGTCGGAGGCCCCAGCCCTGCTGCTGTTTTTAATGCACGCGTTGGCTCACAGCTAGCTTTGTACGCCTGCTGGTGCAGGAGTTCCACTGCAGACACATCCTCAGCCTGGCTGCAGCCCATCTGTGCATCTCCAAATACCGCCCCCCCACTTGAATGGTTTAACCCTCCCGATTCTCCCCTCTCCCCGGCAGGTCAGGGGATTCATCCCCATTTCACAGTCAGGCAAACCAAGGTCCCAGGCGAGCACATCTCACAGAGCCATTCCCCAGCCCTACACAAACTCCACCCCACTGCACCGGGGCTTTAGCTTCTGCAGATGTGACCAATTTGTGCCCAGGCTGATCGGCTCTCCCCGTTCTTGGCCTTTGATCTCCTGGGCTCCCCCGGCGGATGGGAAAGCAGGTCTCCCGCGTCCCTGGGACTCTGAGAGGCACTGGCCCGGCCTTGCCAGGAGCTTGTTCTGGCGTCAGGAACGTGACTCAGGCTGGTGGGATCTTCAGTGGGTCCCTCATCTCTCAGCGTTTACAGCGGAGGAGGCTCCGGCCACTCAGGCACTTGTCAGGGGTTGGAATCGAACAGGGGGGAAATGATGAGCACGGTGACTTCCAAAGAGACAGGGTCGGCCAGCTCTGCCCTGGCAATATGGCTCCCACGGAGACAGGGTCACCCGGCCCCGCCCCAGCAACGTGGCTCCCAGGGAGACAGGGTCACCCGGCTCTGCCAGGCCCTGGCAAGGTGATTCCCCGAGCAGATGGGGCTGGTCCCACCCACGGAAGCCCACGGCTGCTCGCTGTGCTGCCCTTAAGCTCTGCCGACACGGAGGATCTCATCTGGGACCAGCTCCGTGGATCCCCCAGGCAGGAGCTTGGCCCAGGGAGGGAGACGGCTCTGAGCAGGGACCAGGGCGTCTCAGCGCCAGCTGGCTCAGCCTAGCGGGAAGCAAGGCCCTCGCGCTGGCCAGGGGCAGACTCCCTCTTGCCTCCCCGGCTCTCGTCCTCAGGCCGGGTCTCAGCGGTGGGGAAGGGATGGACCCAGTGCAGGCTCCGGCCAGCGCATGGAGACTGCGTCTCTAGAGACAGCCAGCTGGCAGGCTCGCCCACCTGCTCTCCGGCAGCTGCCTCTTTCCATCACAGCCCCATCACTAGGGCCCTCAGAGCGGCTGTCGCCCCCACGGCGGCGTCAGGAGCAGCGCTGGCGGCCGGCGGGGGCAGAAGAATGGGATGGGGAGAGTGGGGATTAAAGCAGCTGTTGTCTCCTGCCGACGGATGTGGGGAGGGGAATCTCTCACACCCCCTGTGCCCTGCAGCGTTAACTCACCGGTGCCTTTCTCACTGAGCCACGCGGGCCCCCATGGCCAGTGTCTGCAGCTGCTGCATGTACATGGCAGCCTGGGCTGAGCAGGAGAAGAGGCCAACAGCTGCAGCAGCGAGAACAACTCATCGCCTGGCCTGGCAGTACCTTCCTGGGGGCTCTGACCACGCTGCAGTGCTGAAAAGGGAGCTGCTAAGGCCAGACGGGAGGCTGAAGAGGGATTGTAGGAAAGGCCGGAGGAAGGTGGCAGCAGGAAATTAGGTTGGCAAAAATAACGAGCCCAACATTTTGTGTGTGATGAAAGGGAACTAGGTCCCCCAAGGCAGGGAAAACAGTGCCACAAGCTGTTCAATGAAACGCAAGCTGCAGCCGGTATGGGGAAGCCTCAAAGGCCATGGAGCTCTGTAGACTCAGTCGAAGAAACACTGAACGAGGTGACACATGGAACGGCAGCGGGGGGAGAGGAGATAACTCTCGCTGTGATCAAGGCAGTTGGAGAGCCTGGAGCCCAGGAATTATTAAGAAGGGGAGAGAAAATAAGACCCAGAATATCTTACTGCCCCTGTATAAAACTATGGGACGCCCACATCTGGAATACTGTGTACAGATGTGGTCTCCTCACCTCAAAAAAGATATTTTGGCCTTGGAAAGGGTTCAGAAAAGGGCAACTGAAATGATGAGGGGTTTGGAACGGGTCCCATATGAAGAGAGGTTAAAGCGACTGGGACTTTTCAGTTTAGAAAAGAGGAGACTGAGGGGGGATAGGATAGAGGTCTATAAAATCATGAGTGGTGTGGAGAGGGCCGATAAAGAAAAGTTATTTATTAGTTCCCATAATAGAAGAACTAGAGAACACCAAATGAAATTAATGGGGAGCAGTTTTAAAACTAATAAAACGAGCTTGGGACCCTCAGTGATAAACAGGCTGGGGAGGGCGTGTTTGAGGTGGGCTGGCCATTAGATAAGAATGGGAGAAGAATGGCCAGCAAGGAAAACCAAGCAGGAAGACGGAAGCAAGAAAGGACCCAGACGATGGAGGGTACAATGGAAAGACACTGTTGACCTATTAGTGCTCACACCAGGGCTGAGCTCAGCGTAACAGTAGCTCTCAGCGGTATAACATTTTTCACGCTCCTAAGTGATGGAGCTAGATTGACCTATTTTTTAAGCATAGACCAGACCTAACTCAGATAGATTTTCATTCAGCCCCAGGAACAGAACTCAGTACCTTGTGTTCAATGAGACAGAGGCCCCACCATAGGAGCGAAAGGGAAATCTCCATTCACACTAGCACTGGTTTCAGGGACTATAATGGGCCTTAGGACAACATGCTCTCTCTTTCACACACCCACACATATTGGTTGCCATTCCAGAGAGCTGTGTGGTGCACACAAACACTACATGGCAGCTTGCAATTTCCAAATTCTCTGGTACTCTAGCAGTGCCCGTGGGCTCTGCTCATTGGGTGGGGAACAGCCAATGGCTACACGCCTTGAATGACCTATAAATTCAGGCCACGGAGGCCTTTTCCTTTTTTTTCAAAATGGCTGCCATCGAGACACTTTGCTAGCTCAAAAGGCTGAGGGTACAAAGTAAGTCAGTCATTTTAAAGTGGAAATCTCCAGGTCCTGAAATAAATTGTGTGTGAGAGAGAAACTCACACATCTTCTATTTTGCCACGGTCCACGCCCATGTGGAATCCAGTCCGTTCTGTCTTGGTATCTATAGTTTACTCCACTCCTTCGGTCTAGAATTTAAAATCGCACCACAACCCTAGCCCAAAATTCTGAGCTCATTATGGGTACCTCAGTCCCGTTAGTATGAGATATGATGGGCCAAAGCAGGGGAGGAAACACAGAACTGGGGTCGTGGCAGAGACCTAAAAGAGGGAAGCTGTTTTCTCCAGTATTTTGTGGCTGCTGGGAAGTTCTGAGCACTTTCCAGTCTCTGCTTTTGTCTCTCTGAGCTGGGAGCTACAAAATCTTTGCTTCAGAGGGGGTAGCCAAGTTAATCTATAACTGGAAAAACTTAAAAACAACCAACAGTCCTGCAGCACCGTAGAGACTAACAAAACATGGAGAGGGTATCACGGGCTTTCATGGGCACAGCCCACTTCTTCAGATGAGTGGTGTTATGTAACATCTTTGCTGTTTGATTTAAAAAACAAACAAAACAACTCCTCTGTATTATGCAGGTCAGACGAGGTGTCTGCAAAGTCCTTTCTGGCCTTGGGATCTGTGAAACGAGTGAATGGCTAAATCTCAGCAAATGTGCTTTGAATTTACCTCTCAAACAAATTCCTTTCAGGTCTGCCTTGTGCCAGATCAGCTGTGTCTCCCAGGCCGGTGAGTCGGCTGAGTAAGGCGCTTCCCTGCCAAGGGTAAGTCTTGAGGATTTTCCCCAAACCTACTAGTCAGCAGTTCTCTAAGGCGTTTCCTTTCAATAGCCATACGGTGACACAATGGGTAAGAAGCTGATCCCAGATTTGCACGTGACTGTCTCTGTGAGCTGGGATAAGTCGTTTCACCCAGCTGTGGGGTGGGTGCAGGGTGCTAAGAATGGACCTGTCAATGCAAGTACAGTGTTTTGAAGATGTAGGAGCCGGGTGACAGGATCATGTCTGCATCACTCCCTTCTCCCACAGGCTCCCTCTCGGCGGTGCTCAGGCGTGTACACTCTGTCTCTCTAGGAGCTGCAGCTACACGTTCTAAGTCTTGGCACCGCCGCAGCGAGCGGGGGGTCTCTGTGGAGGCCTGTGCCGCTGAGGTTGAAGGTTGAGAGTTCTCTTCCGGGGTGCTACGCGGAGGCAGGGCAGCAGAGCGGCTGTCTGGCCATGCAGGCAGCAGGTGCTGGTTTGGTCTGTCTTACACTAGTGTACGGTACTAGCAGCTTTACCTGCCGTTGCTTGGATCTGTAACTCAATGAAGCTTTTTTTAAACTTAATTTAAGTTTTGGAAATGAACCATGTGTGCCATTATTGGATTGAAACTACGGTGATTTCAAAACTTTTTCTGGGTTTCTCTTTTCTGTCTACTTCATGTATGTATTTTGAGTTTTCTATTTAATCTGAGGGCCGTACGCAGGAATTTCAGGGTGTGTGTGTGTGTGCTTTTTTAGTAAACGTGGACCACAAGGGTGTGAATGCACCCCCTCTGATCCCCCAAGTAAGCAGGGAAATCAGCCCCAGCCTTCCCCTGGCTGGTCACAACATGGGGGAGGGAGCTTTGAGCAGCAAGTTGCTCCTGCCTTCCCGTCACCAGCCGGAGCATGCTTACTTGGGAGGCCATGGGGGGTGCTTTCACGCCCTTCGCGCACACCCCTGCATATGGGCCTGACTCTACTACATATTTTACAGCAGGGGCGGGGAACCTTTTTTGGGTCAGGGGCCGCTGACCCACAGAAAAATCAGTCGGGGCCCACACACACGTGAGAAGCAACCCCACCCCCACCCCACAAAAAAAATCCATTGACATTGTCCCTGACTGAAAAGGAGAAAGACACTCCCTACATTCCCCTCACACACTAGAGCCTGGGGGGGCCCAGGCTAGTCGATTTTGTGCGCTCCAGCCCTGCAGTGGGGGAAAGGGAGATGGAGCATCCAGACCCGGGGCCTGAGGTTCCTCACTCGTTTTAGAGAGTTTATCTCTTTGATCAAGAACTCTCCTCCTCCATAGTAAGAGCCATTCCAGGGACATCCTGTTTTCCTGGCACCACCAAACCCTTACGTTGCTTTAAGTTATGATGAGAGGAAGCTGCATACGGAATTGGGTGGTCCTAGCTCTCACCCTTTAGGAGGCGTTCTGGATCAGACAGACAGACAGACAAATGTTCTAGAATATGTAATAGATCACAGAATGCCATTTGGAAAGTAGAAACTACCTAAGACTGGATTAAAATGTCAGGGGATATCGCAAGAGGAGCGGATGGATCCGTTCTGGTGTAGCCATTAAAGCTTTGCTTTGGAGTTGTTTAATCATTTGACTTAGGCTTGGCAGAATTCCAGCTTAATTTTTTGTATATAATTTCAGTGGATAATATCAATGTTTACTTCTTTAAGGATTGGTTTTTTATTTTATTAATTTCAATGGTCAGCTGTGCAAAATTTCAGGTGTTCAGCATTTGTTGATATTTCTGTCTAATTAAAGGTTGCAGGACATGAAGGGCAGGTTGGCCAATAATCGTTTAATGACAGTCGATGTGGAGATTCAGAAAGGGGAGAGCGTTATACCCTGTTAAAATACGAACTGTTGACGTCACACATCACATATACAAAGTAAATATCCTGACATCAAATCCTAATAAGATCTCAAGCAGCATCTTTCTTACTTTGCCTACTAGTAAATGATGATATTTTTCTAGGGAAATGTTTTTGGGGGGATTGTGCACGTACAGTGAAATTGACGTTTATTGGCATGTATAGGTAAAAACTGACTCTTCTCAGCCTAATTATACCTTGTACATGTCCCGCTCCTTTTGACCCAAGTATCACAAAGCTCTTAGCAGATAGTAAAGTCCCACAATTTGTTGGGAGGTGAGAATTCTCTCCCTCTCTCAGATCAGACACTGAGTTTACTCCGATTATAAACACTCTTGGGGAGGGACTGCCTTTTATGCTGTGTTTGTACAGCGCCCAGCACAATGGCGTTCTGGACAGGGACTGGGGCTCCTACAAGCTACCACAATACAAATCACAAATAGTCGGGGAATTCGGAATACAGAACCCAGCAGTGCTGGCTGCCGGAACTTACTGCTCTAACCCTTAGATCATGCTGCCCCTCAGTTTGACTCTGTTTTACATAGAGGCAAAATAAGTGTGCAGTGGTGTTGCATTCTCTGTGGGGCTTGCATCCCAGCGGAGAAGAAGTCTTTTCCACTACACCGGTTCGTGAGACCTTTTGCTTGTAAGCGCTCCTCAGCTCTGCTTTACGTTGTGCCTCGGCTACCGTTTTCCCAGGGTGCTGGCAGGAAAAGAGAGGGTTGGCAGGAAACCTGACATGGCATGTTGTTTTATTGATGGGTTACTTTGTCGTGATGGGGCTTGGGGGGAGGGCGGGTTAGAAACAGAGCATCAATAAACGGCTCGCGTTGTGGACGGAGAGAGACGGATTAGGAGCCGGGTGAAAACGTGTCAGAATGCAGAAAGAAAAATGAGCCGCCGGCTGAGCCAAATTGGTGTCCGATGAAGGCTGCAAGGCCTGGTATAAGCAAAGCACTTGGGCCTGGTGACACTGATCGAGAGAGACTGATGAAAAACAGCTGGATCTGGTTGCAAACATCTGGGGAACCAGGGCTGGTGTGAGGGAGAAATCTAATAACTACAGTGGCTCTGGCTGCTACTTCTCTGTGTTTTACTTTGTGGCTTTGATAAGTCGTCATCAGGCGTTTAATTAAAAAGATAAGAACATAAGAACGGCCATACTGGATTGGAACAAAAGTCCATCCAGCCCAATATCCTGTCTCCCAACAGTGGCCAATGCCAGGTGCCCCAGAGGGACTGAACAGAACAGGGAATCCATCCCCCGTCGCCCATTCCCAGGTTCTGACAAACAGAAACTAGGGACACCATTCCTGTCCATCCTGGCTTATTGCCATGGATGGGCCTAATCTCCATCTAGCTCTTTTTTGAACCTTTAAAGACTTCACAACTTCCTTTGGCAAGGAGTTCCGCAGGTTGGCTGTGCGCTTCATGAAGAAAAACTTCCTTTCATTTGTTTTAAGCCTGCTACCTATTAATTTCATTTGGTGACCCCTAGTTCTTGTGTTATGAGAACAAATGAATAACCTTTCTTTCTTTACTTTCTCCATGCCAGCCATGATTTTATAGACCTCTGTTATATCCCCCTTAGTCCCCTCTTTTCTAAGCTGAAAAGTCCCGGTCTTATTTAGCTCCCCTCATACAGCAGCTGTTCCAAACCCCTAATCATTTTGTTGCCCTTTTCTGAACCTTATCTTTTTTGAGATGAGGCGACCACATCGCTACACAATACACAAGACGTGGGTATACCATGAATTTATACAGAGGCAATAAGATATTCTCTCTCTTATTATCTATCCCTTTTTAAATGATTCCTAACATGTTGCAATTTGTGTGCAGGCAGGATTGGAGCAGTCACTTCTTTAGTTAGCGGGGATGTAAGTGTAGTTCTAAGAGACTCTCCCTTTTCCCCTCAATTTGGATTACATGTAAAACTTTGGAGCATTGCGGACAAAGGTAACTTCCTGAAGCTAGTGCCTGAGAAACCGCGCAATTGACGCAGGATTGGTGAAATGCAATTGACGTGGGGCTGGCGGAGTCCAGTCCAGCTCTGAAGCCCAAGCTGATTCAAGTCGGTATAAACCAGATGGGCTGGTGCCGGGAAGGGCATTTTCTTTCTCTGAGCATCTCCAGACTTCGGAACTCACTTCTTCCTCCTACTCCAAAATAACTGGTGTGTGATCATTTCTGATCGGTTTTTTTCAGGTGTTTGAAAATGGGCAGGGGAGGGGATATCATAAGGGTGGAATTGTTGGAAAAGGAGACGAATGTCTGGGTTTCAAGTTGTCTAACTGGTACTGAAATGATCATTAGGGGCGTGTCTAGACTACAGGGTTTTTTTGGGGGGGTTTTTTAAGTGGCCTTTTTTCGAAAAAACTTCCCTTGCGTCTAGACTGCTGCCGTGTTCTTTCGAAAGTAAATCGAAAGAACGCGGCAATTTTTTCGACCGCGGAAAACCTCATTTTACGAGGAAGAACGCCTTTTTTCAAAAGTGCTCTTTCGAAAAAAGGCGTTCTGTAATGCAAACTGTGCTTTTTCGAAAGAGCATCCACACGGCCTGGGTGCTCTCTTTCGAAAAAGCGGCTCGCTTTTTTGAAAGTACAGGTTGTCGTCTAGACGCTCTTTTTCGAAAGAGGCTCTCCAAAAGTATCTTTCGAAAAAGCCTCTTTCGAAAGAGGTTTGCCGTCTAGACGTAGCCTATCTGTATTGCTGCCTGGGGATGTACTTTTAATCTATGGCAAAGGGAATCTGGATAGAAGCCCTTTCACAGCCTTTGAGTGAGTCTAAATAAATCCTTGTTTCTTAAACTGTATTCTGCGGAGAACTCACAAGTGTGCCGCAGGAACTGCTTAGACGCAGCGGGTGGTGCGAAGAGGCGAGCGAGTGGTGACACAGCAGGAAATGAAGCGGGCTACCCACGTTCCTCATATGCTTCTGTGCCCGGCTTGCCACCACCTGGGAAAACTCCGCACCTTGGCTGCGCCCTTGTCAGAAGGAAGGAGTGTTGCAGGCCCAGCAGCAGGGCCGGCTCTAATTAGCTATCTCTGATGCTCGTCTGGGGATCCTGCCTGCCAGGGGACAGAACTGCCCTAAAGCTGCCACCCCGACCGGATCTTTGCACCGCTGCCTTTAACCCTCGCTTGTTACCCAGGACAGCTGAGGGAGGCCAGCACCTTCCACCGTCTCGCACAGACAGGGCCCTTCCCTTCAGTATTCTGTGTCAAAAATAACAGAGCCAGGGGCTAGAACTATTGAAGGACAAAACATTAAGCAGTGAGAGACCCACTGTGAATTGGGGGGCAGTGTAAGGCCCTCAGTGCCCCTAATGCTGGTGTGACTGCTATGGCTGCTGTCAGTCAGCTGCTTGACATTAACCCGTGCTTGATAAGGTGTTGCATTTATAATTTCCACCAATATGAGTAAACAGAGTAAATTACATTTCCCTATTGAAAAGGCAGAAATCTAGAAGGCTTCACAGGGCAGTGAGCAAATATTGTTGTTGTCAGTAAAAGTGTTGTATGGTGTTCAAGGGGCAAGCTTTTTTTTTTCCCCCCTCAACAAAAAATCCTTGGTATTCCTCATAAAAAAAATGATTGTTTGGTGTTCCTCGGTCTTCAAAAGTTTAAGAAACACTGAACTAAACAGTCAGCATAAGGGTGGGGAAAAGACGTTAGATGTAAATCTGATTTCAGTGTCAATCTAGAGCAGGGGTTCTCAAACTTTGTGATACTCTAAGTTGCTCACGACCCCCCTCTAAGTTGCTCGCAACCCCCCAGGGGGTCGGGACCCACAGTCTGAGAAACGCAGACCTAGAGGATAATGTTTGCAGCCCCAGGATGGAATCTTTCCATTCATTTCTAGTCCCTGTCAGTTGTATCGAGTCCTACCATCGTTGGTGGTTTTCTTGAAGCCCCGACGTCTGGAAGCAGGTTATGGCCTGACGTTTTCGGCTTCTGTTAACAAATAAAAGGAAATGCCCAACAGTGACCCCTTGGCCCCTGCTTGTTAGGAGAATTGATGGCGAGTTGGGGTGGATGCAGGTATTACCGGGTGAAAGTCTGTGGCCTGTGTTATCTGAGAGGTAGGAATGTAACCGGGTGACCGTTAACTGGTGAGCATCACCTAGGTGATGCTAACAGGTAACTGGTTAACCAGTGGCCCAGCCAGGCTGGAGAAGGCTCCCTCTCCCCCGTCCAATGTGGGCAGGGGGGCTGCTCCAGACCAGCCAGGCCCACGGCGCCATGGGAGCCCAGTTAAGCAGGTAACTGATTACATGGGATTTTACATCGACTTGGTCTATGAAAATCAGGAACTGAAGGGAGCGCTTTGAAAGCTCCTCGGCAGGCCCCGCTCACGTAGCTCATACAATGCCCTTAACGTGCACGTCGATCCCCGGGGAAGTCGCCCGGCTTTGTTAGAAACGAAACGCCCCGCTGAAATGACGGGGAGCAGATTTAGATGTCACCCCCTTCAGCACTTACATCGTCCTCATCGATATGGGAGCCTGGCTCGGGGAGCTGTTTCGGGGAACCTCCTCGGCTCTTGGAAATGACAAGGGAATATTAATTAGCCAGGGTCTGGGTTGTGTCTCATAATGAATAAATCAAGAGCCTCGCCGCAGAAGATAAATCACTGTCTGGGAGAAAAAACCAGAAAATTCCCCAGATTGTTTAGTGCTTTGTACAGCACCTTTCAAAAGGCTTTGTGGATCTAGAAGGATCACTGCAGCTGCCTCTGGGGGTGGACACCACAGCTGCTTAACAGCTGATAGCCCCACAAATGTGTTCCTATTTAGATTAAGACCCTAGCTAGCGGCCCCAGTGGGGCTCAGGGCCCCACAGCTGTGCACTGACCCGACAATGATACGATCTCAAGGAGAAGCCTTCTCTTTCTGTGCTCCAGGTCCCCCAACGTCCATCTCCTAGCTGTTCAGTGTTTTGCTGTCCCATTCAGCATGCTTACTGGCACGTCTGCTCCCTTCTGGGCTACTGCGATTCCTGTCCTTTGATCCTCTTCTTCCCCCACTTTCCGTTCTGTTTTTCTCCCTCCTCCCTGTCTCTGTGTCACTCCTGTCTTCCTCCTGCATTTCCTCCCTTGCGGGCCTCTTCCCCGCCCGTTCCAACGGCTACACCGAATAGTGACTGTTCACATTGCATGTGTCTTCCTCAGACTTGAGTGTTAACGTTCCACCTGGGGTCTGGCCCATTCACACCTCCCAGAGTTGTGGTTTCAGGCTGCCTGCAGACTCAGGCAGACACAGCTGCGTCCACTGTGCTCTGATCACACGTTCCAGGTTTAACTTGGTGAGCTCAAGTGATCAGCAGTGGGATGGTTAACGAGCTGAGTTTTAAGTGATCGCCAGACAGTTGTTGCCAGGTCGATATCCCTTTAAGACGAATGGAAGAATTTCCCACTTCTTCCACCGGTGGCTCTAGAAACATGGAGCCCGGCCCGGCCCTACAGAATAGGGGCTGGGACTCTGTCCTGGAAAGCAGAGACTCTGAGAAGGGTTAAAGATTTTAGTCAGTGGTTCTCAAACTTTTTGGCCCATGGCCCACCCCGCTCAATGCAGACCTTTCCGCAGGCCACCAGCCAACCGCATGACGAGAAAATGGGAGCAGGAGCAGGCTGGGGGTGGGGGTCTGGCCAGGAGGTTGGGCGGATGGGAGGTAGGGTCAGGGGTGGAGGTACGGGGACTTGGTGGGAGGTGTGTGGGTGAGGGGGCTCAGGGTCCAGGGATGGGGGATCTGGGTATGAGAGAGATGGGGGGGCGCTTAACCTGGTTCCATGTCTCCCACTGCTCCCATTGGCCATGATTCCGGCCAATGGGAGCAGCGGGGAAAGCCTCCAAGTGATCAGTTTCCTGCACAGCTGTTCCCCAGCTGGAGGGAAGGCAGCAGCAGTGCACAACGCCACTTCCTCCCACCCCAGAACGGCTCTGGCTCCTCCTCACTGCCCCCCCCCCAGGAAGCTGGAGCTGGCACCCCAACCTCACAGCCGGGGGCCCTGGGGCCGGAGTGCCGGAACAGGTTCCCTGCTGCAGGGAGGGGGCGAGCCCCAAACCCCATGATGGGCTGAACTTCCACGGAGCAGTAACCCAGCGCTGAATGAATCGGGGGGGGGGGGGGGGGGGCTGCCATTCAAATACAAACATCCTAGACAACAGGCTGGGTGTCACCAGGAGAACAGGTTTGTTGGACAGGAGTCACCTGCTAGGTCTGTGTTTGCGCCGATGCTGCTCAGGGACTCACCTGACAGAGGGGCTGGGAGGTTGTAAGAAGGCAGGAGTCACTTTGCGTGGGGCCTGTGGCCATTTTCATCAGCCCAAGCAGCTGGCACCTGATAAGGGGAGAGGGAGCCCCCCCCCCGAGACTTCCCAAGCAAGGGTGAGCGAGCCACCGGCACGGTGTGATGGGGGTGTGGTTCGCTGCGTGATCTGTTCTCTCCGGCCTTCCTCTCGCTTAAGCAAAGCGCCGTGGTGCGTTCGACCCCTGTGCAGTCTGGGTCCGTGTGCGCACCCGTTACGTGCCACACCAGCTCTGTGCCCAGGGCCCTCAGGCATGGACTCGGGGCAGCACACGGGCCTTGGGCAGTCTCCGGAGGCTGACAGCACACAGGGCTGCCCGTCTGGTGCATGCCAGAGGGTGACGAGCTCCGTGGCCGTTCTGGTGTCCCCGCTTCCAAAGAGATACTGGCATCTGGGGAAAGGGGGCAGAAAAGAGCCCAGGAAAACGATGCTAAGGGCGGAAAAGAAACCCCTCCGAGTGGGAGACTCCACAAGCGCCGTCTGCACGGAGCTGACCCACGCGCAGATGGAGAGGTGACAGGGTGACAGTGAAGTCCCTTCCCAGAGAGGATCTAGCGGAGAAAGGCAGAAGACGACCCACCGGCTGGCCGCGGAAGCCAGAGACGTTCCAGGTAGAAAACCAGGACGTGATGCAGGGGGTTCGCGATGGCTTCCAAGGCAGCCCAGATGCCTTCGGCAAGATGGGCTACAGGGAAACAAGGGACTGGGCTTGCGTCATAACCATGAGGGCTGGCCAGCACCTGGGGACTAAGGGGTTAACTATGTGGCCTGTCTCTAGCCAGGTATCTGGTCAGCCAATAGCAATGCAGGAAGGGATTTCAAACTGGGACAAAGGAATTTTTAACGTTTCCCTCCTTTGTCTGGGTCAGAGCAGTTTCTTCCATGTAACAGGGAGATGGGAAGGCCTGTCTCTCTCCCAAGAATGGACTTCTTCTATGTGTACATAAGAACATAAGAACGGCCGTACTGGGTCAGACCAAAGGTCCATCCAGCCCAGTGTCCTGTCTGCCGACAGTGGCCAGCACCAGGTACGCCAGAGAGGGTGGACCGAAGACAATGATCAAGCGATTTGTCTCCTGCCATCCTTCTCTAGCCTCTGACAAACAGAGGCCAAGGACACCATTTTATCCCCTGGCTAATAGCCTTTTATGGACCTAACCTCTATGAATTTATCCAGCTTCTCTTTAAACTCTGTTATAGTCCTAGCCTTCACAGCCTCCTCTGGCAAGGAGTTCCACAGGTTGACTACACGCTGTGTGAAGAAGAACTTTCTTTTATTCGTTTTAAACCTGCTACCCATTAATTTCATTTGGTGTCCTCTAGTTCTTCTAATTAGGGAACTAATAACTTTTCTTTATTGGCCCTCTCCACACCACTCATGATTTTATAGACCTCCATCATATCCCCCCTCAGTCTCCTCTTTTCTAAACTGAAAAGTTTAGTGTAAGTGTAAGTAGGGCAAAGTTAGCGAACCCGTCAGGTTTTATTTGTTTCCGGGTTTGGGAATGTGGATCTGATGTCTGAGCTGTTAAAAGTGGGTTTTTCCTCTCTAGGATTTGAGCCCATGGCCGGATCCCCCATGAGTATATCCATTGGTGGCCCTTGCCCTCTAGCCACCTTGATTACGCTTGCAACGGTAGCATTGCTTTGATAATAAAAGTTTTTCCCTTTTTCTAATTAACCAGTATTGATTCATTTCCGTGTCCTGGAAAATCTGTCTGTGGGTATCTGCATGCCTCTTTTTTGCTTTTCAAAGAGCTTGAGGTACCCCTGAGGTTTTTAAGGAGGTTTCCCCAGTGATCTCTTCCCTGGTTTTTTTTGGAATACTTGGGTGGCGGCAGCGGGTTTTTTCTCCCAAGTCCGGGTATTAGGATTTTGGGGGAAGTTTTTGTACCAAAGCCTGGAGAGATCAGGTTTTGGGGGTGTTTTTGCAGGTCCCCAGTTTTGCATTTGTCGTGCTAAAGTGGGGAACAGCCTTGACAGCTCGGTCCGGAGGGAAATGGGCTGATTGAACGGCCTTGTCTGCCTTTGATCTCTACGAATCACTTTCTGCTCGAACAACTCCCTCAAGGCCGGTCATTTTCTTCTGCTCCCTCCACCCCAGGGAAGGTTCATCGCTCTGCTGGACGGGGGATTCCAAGGGCTCCGCTTGCAGCCAGTCCTGGACTCCTCTCTGCACCAAAGCATGGAAAATAAAGCCTTGTGCAGCTTAACGGTGCCCATCTCGCTGCTCCTCTCCATGCCGTCACGGTGCGGGAACCCCGCTGCTGGGGTTTGCACCCCTTCTTCCCCTGAGCGCCAAGAGGAAAAGCAAGGTGGCGAAGTTCTGCCTGCGTCTCTGCTCTGGGCAGGCGGCGCGAGGTTCTGGGGAGAAGGGCCCATGGGGTAAGCCAGGCCTGCCCGCTCCAAGGACCGTGACGCAGCAGCTCCGCTCAGTTGCTGGTGAAGCGCCGTCCAGCAGGAACGATGGGGGAGAAAGGAGGGCGGCTTTTCTTGGCTACGTGGCGCCGGCCTGTCAGCGTGATTTATGTTGCAATTTGCATCGCTTTGCATAATGTGCCCATAATGTACTTAGCACTCTGGAGTGTTGTTTGAACACCAGGAAGAAAAAGGCCCGAACTTCGAAGGCCTGATTTTCAAACAGAACTGAGCCAGGCTGCTGACGGGGCCCAGAGACGGATGGATCATAGGGAGGAATTTTATCCCTCCCTGCATTGGCTGGGTGGGCGATGGGGCTCCTGTGTGAGAGAATTGGGTTCTTGATTGTTCATTGCAAGAGCTTTTCCTGTCTTAAGCCTCCATCTCTCCTTGTACTGGCTGCTGTAGACGCAATGTTGTGGACAGATGCTTTGATCTGGCCAGTCCTAGGTCCTCTCCCTATTATTTATTTCTAGTGCCTAGAAGACACGACTGAGATCAGAGCCTCCCACGCTTGGTGCTGCACGAACGCAGAGGAAGAGACAGAGGAAGAGAAAGGAGCTGGCTATTGAAGTAGCAAGACAGACAGAGGATGGGGGCAAGACAGCAGATTGTGGTCCCCCATTCTATAGCTGGATTAACCGAGGCACAGAGAGATTAAGTGATTTGACCAAGGCCAGACTGTGAGTCAGTGGCAGAGTTGGCAATGGGACCCAGGTCCATCGAATCATATAACACTAGAACTGGGGACCCTGAGAGTTCACCTAGTTCAGTCCCCTGCATTCATGCTCCCACAGACGTCCATGCAACCCTGTGGAGTACCAGAGTCAACCGGGGCACCATCAGCGGTCGATTTAGTGGGACCTTACTAGACCAGCTAAATCAAACCCCGGAAGATTGATCTCCGGAACGTTGCTCTCTGGGTAAGTGTAGACCTGACCTGAGTCTCTCTGCAGTGTGGGTAGGACCAGGCAGCTCTGTGTCTGACCAGCACAGGCACCGAACCTGAACAGAAGTTAGAGATGCTTCCTCCATTGCCTGGCCAGAACGAACCCCCAAAATAAGTAGTGCCATCTGTCGACAGCAGAACAGCTCTCCAGAGATGGGCCTCTCTGCACCAACTGCGTTCCGAGAGGAGAGGCTGAAGTCCTATCACGCGGGACCCTGGAGTCCTGTATCTGTTGTACATGAGATGTGTTGAGCCCCCCAGGTCTGTGCTGGCCTGAGAGTGCCAGAGCACCCAGCGTGCAGAGCTAAGATGTCACCTTAGGAATCACATCGGCAGTTATGCCCCCACGCTGACGGGGCCCAGAGACTGCTGCCATAGGGATGGGGAATGCCGGATCTGATCCGCCCGCCCGTATCGGCACAAAGACGCTGTTCGCTCCTGGTGGGACTCATCGCAACAGAGCTCCATCTGGTTAGCGTCACACAGGGCTAAGGGGGACTCGGTCGGTCTGTAAGTGCCTATGGGGGGACCAGATATTGAATCAAGGCTCGTCAACCTCTCCCAGCAAGGCAGCCCCCGAGCCAGAGACTGAATAAATTCAGACTGGAAGTAGCATATCCCTGCAGTGCGGCTGGGAATGGCCCCGGGTCACTGCCCGTGTCTCCTCGGCCTTCTGTGGAGCACACCCCAGGCTCCAGAGACCGACAGGTGAGTGTCTAACCCATCTCGGGGCCATGGCCAGAGAGCAATGGCATCTGTGAATGGATCCCATGCCCTTGGCTCCCACACGATGGCTGCAGAGTTTGGTCAAAGCCTGGAGAATATGTGACTTTTGCATGTGAAATTTCCGAGGCTCTTTCGTGTCTCTGTGAGCTCCAAAGCAGCATACAGAGAAGGACTGGGGGGCATACCTAGAATGCTTGTTATGCACCCCAAACCGTCATTCGTTCGGTTGCAACGCCAAGCCCTCGAATGCTTGGACATGCCCAAGTCAAGGCCGCCTGGATCACCTTAATTCAGCCCCCTGGCGCACGTGCACTCTGACAGTCTGGAATTGCATGATCACAGCGTTTTCCAGGGCTCAGGGTGGCCAGTGCTCCCTCCGTGAGCAGCTCTTCGACATCTGGCCTTTTCCCCATGCGGTGTGTAGCCCCGGCCTGGCCGCACACTGCTAAGCCCTGGCTCTGTCGGTTTGTTTCCTCCTGCACGTTTCTCCGGGGGAAGAAGCGGGGCAGGGGAGGTCCCTGCTGGAATGCCTGGTTTTTTAATATCGCCACGCTGGCATCCCTACCCGAGCGGCTGGGCCGGTAAAGAGGGAGGGTGGGGCCATGGGCTGGGTCAGAGGAACTTAACCTGGCCTATGCTCCCTGCCCCGTCCCTTCCCTCTGTCCCCATCCCAGGCCTGTGCGTGCCCCACAACTAGCTTCTCATCCCAGCTGCATTCTCCTCCCCTAGCCAGTCCTAGCCTTCGGCTTCTCTCCCAGCCCCCTGCCAGTCCCAGCTCCTCCTTCAGTCTCTCCCGACACGGACCTCTAGACCCCCCCCCCAATATCACATCCTCCTCTCCCCACTGGCTGCCTGCCCCATCTTCCCTTGCCCCACTAGCCCCAGGGTCTCCACGCTGGCTCCTTAGCCCATCTCAGTCTCCCCCAGCCTGCCGGCTCCAAGTCACCCTCCTCCATTTTGCTCCCAAGCCTCCCATCCCTGTTTCTTTGCCCAGCCAGTCCCAGTGTGACCCCCTCCCCCAACCTTCATCCAGTTCTTCCTGCCCTCCCCTGCAGGCTCCTCCCAGGGTGCTCCCCTCACCTGCCCTTCACAGGTCCCTCTCCTGCCTCATCTGCCTTCAGATCAGGCCCTTCTTTCTCCTCCTCACAGCCTGGGCACAGCAGGGCCCTGCTCTCCGGATGGTGCCCGGCCCTGGTACAGCCTGCAGCAGCTGCAATTGCAGGGACAGTCTGACCCAGCCCCAGGTCGGGGTGTGCCCAGGGGGACAAAATCATCAGGGAACCAAGCTGCTAAAATCTGAGCCCTACTGGGCATGTGCAAAATGCAGCATTGTCTGCGGCGGGAAACAGGCTTGGCAGAACTCCTTTTTTTTTTTTAAATAATTCCAATGGCAAATACTGGTATTTTAAGCATTTGCCCCCATTTCGGTTGATTTACATTTTCACCGTTGCTCAAAGCGACGGGCTTTAGGCATTTTCATTTTTATATTTACCTGGGTAAATTTCCACTGTGTTGCGATGGCATGGCGTCGGCTTGCCTTTGTGGGGGGATGGACGAGGACAAGCCGGACAGCGTAAATTAGTTAATAACAGGAAGTGTTGCGATTCAAAAAGTGCAAGCTTTCTAACCATCGCATGTCACAAGAGCCCAAGTGAATATCCGGAAATACCTCTCCAGCAAATTTCATCTGAGTAAGTGGGTTTTGCCCACGAAAGCTCATGATACCATCTATATTTTTCTTATTCTCTAAGGTGCAATAGGATTACTCTTTTTTTAAATTACAGACTAACACGGCTACCCCTCTGAGATCCTTAAATCAGCATCCTCAAAGAGCATTTTTCTTACTTTGCCTGTCAGTGAATTTCTATGATTATTAATGGAAATATATTTCTTTTGTTGGTCTGTGCATGTACAATGTAATTGATGTTTATTGACATTTACTGAAAACACCAAATCCTTCCAAACTTCCTATTACTTGGTTAAATTTGGGCAGATGTTCATGGGAATGGTAAAAACACCGCTCTGACCCCTTCCAAAATGTCAAATCCCTGAATCTCTCTAGCATGGGGCACTAGATTTTGTAAAGAAAGATTTCAAGAATTATATCAACCTGGGAGAAGCCCTGAATTTTCCTGTAACTCGGTTCCCAGAAATGACTCGGTTCCCAGAAATGACTAAACCGTTTTAGCTAATCTTAAAATATATAGTTAGACACTAAGCATAGAAAATTTCAGCCTGAATGTTTCCTCTTTGGCAAAGTTATAAGCAATGAGGCAGATACTTAGCATAGAAAATTTCAGCCCAAATTTTGGCAAAGTTATAAGTAACTGAAAACAGGGACTTAGAATGGAAAGTCTCAGGCAGCTTTAACAAAGAGGCGCCCAGGGCTGTCTATAGAAGTGGCATCTGTATATTTGCGATGGTTGGTGCTCTAAAGATCACAGACGGCTGACAGTGCGTTTAGGAAATCCTGTGTTGTTCATAAATCTGTCTGTCCCATATAGCTGCTATTGTGTGTGGTAAATTGTGTATAGCCCTTTAGCTGGAGCTCTTCTGGGATCTTTGGTCTTTCCTTCTAACACACAGAGCATCGGTCATTCAGTACTCATCACAGCATTAGTTTCCCCAAGCTCTTCTATCAGCAGTTGGCATCTCCTGTCCATGTGCTGCAGCATTGCAGTGGCCATTAGGGAAATGCTGAAGTCATACCGAGACAGTATAGAGAGAAAGATTAAGTGGAGTCACGGTAACTTTTGGTGGGAGCGGTGGGATTGAAGAATTTGTATTGTCTAGCTCCCCTCTTGGCTTTGTGGATATTGGGCTCGGCCCATGTTTGGGATGCTTCTGGAGAACAATAGCTCCTGATCCCTGGCCTCCTTTGTCCCTGGCTTGCAGCACTGGGAAATGCCATTCTCCAGAGGCTAAACCCTGACGTGTCAGGTGACTTACATCTGCGCGCACGCTGAAAGACTCTGCAGCTGTGGTGACTTGCGCCAGACAGTGGTGCTCACTGGGTCATTGTTCCTGGGCCAGAGACCTGCTACCATGCCCCTCCCTTTGATCCGGTGCCTTGTGTGTGATCGGATCCCGCACGACTCGTTCCACATCACCCTCACAGGCACGTGGCGGGGGCACGTAATTGCCAGGACTCAAGGGAAAGATGCTCATTTAAAGGACCCGCACCTCCTGTCTTTAGCACGACCCGCCACACAAGCAGCGCGCGGCCGAACCAAAGCATCCTCTGTCTGACGTAGAACATGACACGCAGGGATGTTCTGAGCGGTAGGAAAGAATGGAGGAGGCCAGTCCACCCCCAGGGAAGAGCTGAGCCCAGGGAAAGCTGGGGGCGGCCGAGCTGCAAACACTCCAAGAATTTGGAGCACGGAAGCACTAACTCAGCTTAGCGGAATCCTCCAGCACTGGAGCTGCGGGGAGACGGGTCCCTCAACGAGGGAGCATCGTCTCCACCAGGACCCGGAGCCGGCTACTCCGGAACAAGGAAGGCGCAGCACCGAGAAGCCGGAAACTGATTTTCTTTGCCCTGACCTGCTTTCTCCTCTTCATTCCCCCTGTTTTTGCCTCTCTCCTTCCCCTGGCTGCTTCCTTGGCTACATCTGGGCCTGGAGGTAAACGTCCTGGTTGCCGTAGAAACAGGGATGAAGGACACACTTCAAACAAAGCCAAGGGAAGCTGTTCTGCCGGATGCTGGCCCAGGCGTTCTGCTGCGGGATCCAAGGATTCCAGGGTTTGCTCCCTGCTGCCTAAACAGCTGGCCAGTGGCTGTGTGCTGGCCCCGGACAAAGCGACAACTCCAGGGGGCTGCTTGGCGCAGCCATATCCAGGCAAACAAGGGCTGGGCCTGCATTGAGCCTGCTCCTCCCGGGAATAGAGTAGGAGAATGTGGGACTTTGAGTGGGAGCCCTGTCCACACTGCCTGGGTCCCCGCCCCCTCCCTTCCTTGGGCAGCAGCATGGCCTAGTGGTCAGAGCAAAGGGGCCCTTTGCCCAGGGTTCAGTTCCAGACTTTGGCAAGGCCTTGTGGCAGGGCAAGGGGAGAGGAATGGAGGCACCAAAGGGTTTAAATCCTTCTTTATGAAGCTTCTGGACCAGCCTTGGCCTGAGGTGGCCTTAGCCCAGGCTGCCCTCCAGTAACAGATCAGTCCTGTGCCTGGTCTGGCCTTAGCCGGGTTGCCCTCCAGTAACTGACCAGTCCTGCGCCCGGTCTGGCCTTAGCCGGGCTGCCCTCCAGTAACAGACCAGTCCTGCGCCCGGTCTGGCCTTAGCCGGGCTGCCCTCCAGTAACAGACCAGTCCTGCGCCCGGTCTGGCCTTAGCCGGGCTGCCCTCCAGTAACAGACCAGTCCTGCGCCCGGTCTGGCCTTAGCCGGGCTGCCCTCCAGTAACAGATCAGTCCTGCGCCCGGTCTGGCCTTAGCCGGGCTGCCCTCCAATAACAGATCAGCCGTGTGCCCGGTCTGGCCTTAGCCGGGCTGCCCTCCAGTAACAGATCAGCCGTGTGCCCGGTCTGGCCTTAGCCGGGCTGCCCTCCAGTAACTGACCAGTCCTGCGCCCGGTCTGGCCTTAGCCGGGCTGCCCTCCAATAACTGACCAGTCCTGCGCCCGGTCTGGCCTTAGCCGGGCTGCCCTCCAGTAACAGATCAGCCGTGTGCCCGGTCTGGCCTTAGCCGGGCTGCCCTCCAGTAACAGATCAGCCGTGTGCCCGGTCTGGCCTTAGCCGGGCTGCCCTCCAGTAACTGACCAGTCCTGCGCCCGGTCTGGCCTTAGCCGGGCTGCCCTCCAATAACTGACCAGTCCTGTGCCTGGTCTGGCCTTAGCCGGGGTTGCCCTCCAATAACAGACCAGCCCTGCGCCCGGCCCTGGCACCACCAGCTGTGCTGAACGAGCTGGTGCCCACATGCAATGGACAGCTGGGGCCCCAGACCAGGCTACGCTCCTGCTGCCGGCTAGCCCCTGGCCACAAGCCGGCAGCTGCCAGGCTGCCTGCATCTCTCACCGAGGGCACCGCCGCAGCAGCTGGTGGAAGGTGAACTCCCCGGGGTGCCCCGTCGGGCAGCGTCCGCAAAGCGGTGCCGCTCGCTGCGGGAGCCGCCGTTCTTTGCCTTCGATCAGGACGCTCCGAGCCGGAGTCGAAAGCCCCGACGGGGTAACTCCTCCTGGCACAAAAACTCGTGCCTGCAAACGAGGTCACGCCAGCCGGGCGGGGCGCGCGTGCGGCGGGAAGAAAAGCAGCAGCTGCGCTCTCCAGTGGCGCTGGAGAGGGGGATAAATATAGAGCGCGCCGTGCATGTGTACAGCCGCGGCCAGCTGTTGGGCCGTGTGTTCATTAGGGCCGACTGTTTCGGAGCGAGCGGGAGGGGCGGGCCGGGGGAGGGAGCTGAGCGTTCCATTCAGAGGCAAAAGCGGGGCGAGCAACTGCAGCCGCCCCCAGCCCCGGCAGCTGGGCCTCGCTGATTGCTCCTGAGTCAGCAGCTTTCCCCCGCCTGCCTCCGAGGCGGCTTCAGCTCGGGGCCGGGCTCCCAAGCGGTAGATCCGTGAGCCGGCGCACGAGGAGCTGCGGGTGGCTGGGCCGGCGCTCTCCTGGCACCTGAGACTAACTCTGAACAGCTAGTGCGGAAGAGGACGGGGGGAAGGGAGTGTGGCCTAGGAGTCAAAGCGCCAGGCGGGGATGTGGCCGAACCTGGGCTCTGGGCCTGCCTCTGCCGCTGAGCAGCTTCAGCTCTCTGGAAAATGGCGGCGCCTGGCTGCACGTGCTGTTGGTGGGCTCAGTGCCGAGAAAAAGTGTTTCAAGAGGAGTGAAGGGAGGCAGCACCTGGGCCTTGAATGAACTGGCCCTCTCTAGAGTGGGACTGGAGCGGTGTGTCCTAGCCCCTCTACTGCTAGCAGCTTGTGGAGACTTCCCCCTTAGCTCCAGGGCATTCTGAGGCTGGAGGGCCTGTGGCCAGGGGGTGGCTCCAATCTTGTCTCACGGAGGTGCTGAAGGAGGAAGGGTGATGAACCGTGGGGCCAGCCTGCAAAAAGCGGGGGGCATGGCAGAGCGGGGCTCCAAAGTGACCCTAGACACCTCTGGAGCTCCTAGTTTGAGCGAAGGGTCTGCCCTGCTACAGGCCTGGGAGGGAGCGGGAAGGGAACGGAAGGGAGGGGAGGGAGGGAATCCAATGCACGTTCAGGTCAGCGCCTGGGGACGGGGAGAGCTGAAGAACGATGCTGGCCCAAGAACAGGTGGAGCTACGCTGGCTGTGAGCAAATTCAGGTGGGAAATCAGGAGGGGTGAGGTCTCCTGCACAGGAGCTGGGGGGCAAACGTGATTGGTCAGCAGGACACACCACCGAGCGTGGATGGAGTTGCTTGTGTCGCGGGGGCCTTGTCTTTTATCCCTAATGCTCATAGAATCATAGAATAATAGGACTGGAAGGGACCTCGAGAGGTCATCGAGTCCAGCCCCCCGCCCTCAAGGCAGGACCAAGCTCCGTCTACACCATCCCTGACAGATGTCTATCTAACCTGTTCTTAAATATCTCCAGAGAGGGAGATTCCACCACCTCCCTTGGCAATTTATTCCAATATTTGACCACCCTGACAGTTAGGAATTTTTTCCTAATGTCCAATCTAAACCTCCCTTGCTGCACTTTAAGCCCATTACTCCTTGTCCTGTCCTCAGAAACCAAGAGGAACAAATTTTCTCCTTCCTCCTTGTGACACCCTTTTAGATATTTGAAAACCGCTATCATGTCCCCCCTTAATCTTCTTTTTTCCAAACTAAACAAGCCCAGTTCATGAAGCCTGGCTTCATAGGTCATGTTCTCTAGACCTTTAAGCATTCTTGTCGCTCTTCTCTGTACCCTTTCCAATTTCTCCACATCTTTCTTGAAATGTGGCGCCCAGAACTGGACACAGTACTCCAGCTGAGGCCTAACTAGCGCAGAGTAGAGCGGCAGAATGACTTCACGAGTTTTGCTTACAACACACCTGTTGATACAACCTAGAATCATATTTGCTTTTTTTGCAACAGCATCACACTGTTGACTCATATTCAACTTGTGGTCCACTATGACCCCTAGATCCCTTTCCGCCATGCTCCTTCCTAGACAGTCGCTTCCCATCTTGTATGTATGGAACTGATTGTTCCTTCCTAAGTGGAGCACTTTGCATTTCTCTTTATTAAACCTCATCCTGTTTATTAAACCTTATCCATGCTTCAGGGCTGCAGCCGATCGCCTGCAGGGGTCAGGAAGGGATCTCCTCCCGGCTCCACTGTATCCTGGGTGGATTGTTGGTCTCCTTCCTCGGAAGCACCAGGCTTGGAGATGGAAGATGGGTGGGGAGGGACGTGAGGCGGCACTGAGCAGTCGCGCTTAGGTGCTTGGCTGCCTGGTTCTTGCTCCCATGCTCACAACGCTCTGTAGCGGGGTTGGGAAGGAATGTTCCCCCGGGCCCGACCGGCAGAGCCTTGCTACGTCTCTTGCGGGACGATCGCAGCGTGGCTCATTTAATCATTTCCCTGCTACCATGGGCACCGGGAGTTCTGCTATTCGCTGCCTGTGGCACACGATAGTCTAAGCTCCTGGGAGCTACAGCACTGCGTCTGCGTCCACGCGCTGGGCTGGGCTATACAGGCGGTCAGGACCAGCGGCGTGAGGGGGCACAGGCCTGTGGTCAGCAGGGGAGGACGGCTGCATCCCCAGAATGCCGGCCGGCCTGGGACTGCCAGGCATGGCGAGACTGGGACCATGCCCCGTGTTGCTGTGGCCCACATGGCGCGAGCTTGGGCCGGCCGGCGCGGCTCGGCACCCTCCCCTGCACGATGCAAACTCTCCTCCAGTTTTGTGACCGGACCGGACAGGGGACCCACCCTGAACACCAGGCCTGTCCAGCAAACGGCCGGCCGGGTGGCTGCAGGGGGAGTGGGTAGGCTGGGGAGGGCAAAGCACCCGTCAGCAGCAGTCAAGCACCAGTGCGTTGAGCTGGCCGTTCTTAGCCCCGGCAGCAGCCGGTGGAGGGCTCCACTCCAGATGCTGGGGACAGTGCTGGAGGAAGAGACTCGGCCAAGCAGGGACTCCCTGCTGCAGGTGCCATGGCTGGATCTTGCCCAGAATGGGGGGCTGAGCCCAAAGGGTCAGCCAGGAGGGCAGTTTTCATGCATGGGGTAGGCACAGGCTGTAAGCTCAGGAGCCGCGGGTGAGGGTTATTGGCCAGGCGGGCAGTCCCAGGCAGCGGGCACAGACTGTGGTTCGGCCTGGTGCAGTTGTGCAGCGGGCATGGTCTGCGCCAGGCTCAGGGCTACCAGCCTGGCGCTCACCCATCAGCGGGAAATTCACTTTAAAATGACTGAAATGAACAGCAGAAAATCCACGGGGGCTCTAATCCCCCCCCTCAGCCCTCCGATTGGCCTAATCCCCCGCCTCAAGCCCTCGAGGACGTCACGGAGCTGTGTCTGCCCTCACAGGTGCGGGGGGAGGCGATTTAGGACGTAACACACGGTCTGAGCATGGGACAGCTGTCTGGGGCCAGCGCGTTAGCCACCAGAAGCCCTGCTTTGTAGAGCCCCATTGTAGAGAGGGAGCCGAAACCCTCTTGGGGCAGCACCTGTCTATCTCTGAGGAGACATATGGGGAGAGGGGAGCTGCTCCCTCTTTGTGTGATGGACGTGCCGGCTGTGCCCCAGGGGGCAGAGTCGGGGGCTCGGATGGGGAGACGTCTCTTCTTCTCTCCCCGCTGGTCTCCAGGATGGCTCACGATGGCTTATCAGCAGAGACCTGGGCTTCTGCCCTGCCCGGGTGCGTGACTCTCACTCATGTCAGTGGGCGCGTCCCCGCAGTGGGCGTTGGCCCAGCCACTCGAGCGAAACAAGTCACTCAATGAAGTAGCAGGCTCTCAGCTGGTCCCTAGAGGGGGACAGGGCTCTGCTCACTCAGCCACCGCTGTCCTGCTCTTGCAGCAAACGTCCTCTCTTCCTAAACGCCCTGTTCCTGCAGCCACAGGATTTCAGTGGCGCCAAGGCCCCCGTGTTTCCCCCGTAACGTTGGCGTGCACCACGCCCTGCCAAGGAGCGACACGTAGAACTCTGCCCCGGATAGTCTGGTCTGCCCCCATATCGCCCCAGACGCCCTTTCACGATGGGCGCGTGAATGGATCCTCAAGCGTCTGTAAAGCAAGAGGGTGAATGGGGCAGAGCAAATAGTCAAGGGAGCATGTGTGTTTTACAAAATTATGTGCACTAGGCTCTTGTTTGGGATACTCTCTCCAAAGGTTTTCCTAAGGGGGCCCTTCACCCTGGGACTGGAGAGCCTTCTGCCAGAAGCAAACGTACGAGTCTCTGTCTTCCAGCTTTGTGGGATGGACCAAGCTTAAATCCAAGATTGCCGTGAGGCCAGGAGACTGGACTTGAGCTCTCAAGGTCCCTTCCAGTTCTAGTGTTCTAGGATTGCTGATGCATGCTTGCGGGAATGTTCATGTCTCCCTTCACCCTCGTCCCTCCAAAAGACTGTACCCCCAAAAGTGTTGACCCCCCCAAAAAAGAAGTGCCAGAGACCCCGCAAAATCCACTAGGGACTTGGCTATTGATTTTACATGGAAGACGCCCAGCTGCTGTGGGGATGGGCAATGCTAGAAAGCCAGAGGATCGATGAGTCAAAGAAATGGGTTTGCACGTAGTTGTGAACACGAGGACTGGCTGCCCGCATTTGCCACCATACGTCCTCCCTCTTTCGCCACCAGCTTGATTGCCCCAGCCGAGTGAAGCCATCATGTGCTCTCTTCGCTGCAGATAGTTGGGACCTCCATCTTGGGCAGGCCTCTTGTCACGGAAGAGCCAGCCCAGGGAAAGACAAACTGAGGCAACCTAGACTGCCATGTGAGTGAGCAGGCCAGCTGTTGGATTCCAAAGGCCCCGGTCCCCCCCCCCCCCCCCATGGTTCTGAACACCCCTCCGGAGCACAAGCCAAAATAGCATTTAGTTGACAAGAGCGCCACTGAAGGACAGGGTTCAGATGATGTTCCCTCTGCCGGCTGGCAGTTGCACAGCAAAACATCGTAAGGTCAGGCCTTGAGGGTAAAAACTTTTAAAAAAATCTCTCCGCTGAGACAGTTATTTGCAGAACGTTCCCTGACAGCTTGTGATGTAGATCAGATTTTGGCCCTAAGCTTCTTGACAGCTTTCCTTTCTTTTAGGGGTATTTATACAGCACCATATCTCGTTACCCTCATTTATACTCTGTGCAGGGCTGTCATGTCTGACTGTCATGGAACAGGTCAGGGTGCTTTACAAAGAGAAAACCTAGGGCCAGTGACTCCTCTGTAGGTCAACTTTCATTTTATTATGATGGTCAGGGACAGAGATCTCTACCACCAAGTTAAATGTGACAGCCGCATATGCGTGGGTGTTTGTGTACACACACGTTTATGCTATTCTGAGAACAGAAACCCTTTAAAGCCACACTCCAGCTTTAGTGCATCCTGGCTGCAGATTTTACCAGAGTTTCATTTCCTACCAGAGCTGGAAAGGGAAATCAGTGAACAGATTGCAATAAAAAAAAACCCTCATAACAACCCTAAATGCAGCCAACTCAGCCTTCAACTGTGATTTAGCTGTGAGCCAATCAAAAGCTTCCAGCTTGATCCCATTTCCACTTACCAAAAAACACCCCCCACCCCCTTAATTGCAATTACTTGGTTGGCGTAGCAGCGTGGCAGTTCACTGGGAAAAGCTGTTGGGACCGATTTGAAAGCAGCATCGATGCTCATTACAAACAAACCTTTTGGCTGGTGAGCTTGCCGCGAGTTTTGGATGAAATGAATTAGCGAGGTGTCTGTTTAGTGAGGCTGGGAGAGAGATCTCCAGCACTTGGATCCCAAAAGACTCCCACGTTCTGCTAAAGGTTTTAGTCAAGGAGAGCGGCACGGTATAAACAAGAGAGACATGTTGGCTAAACAGCAATGGAAAACATGTTTTTATTCCTCCTTCAGCCTCTGGGTTGTTGGTTTGCTTTTTTTATTTTTCCCCTCCAATACATTCAGCTGCTTCTAGAGCACTAAATTCGTCTTGTAAATGTCACAGCAAGGTTTCTGGATGTAAGGTAGCTGTGATTCGCTGTATGAGACACATGCAAGGTCACACGCAGACCTGTCGTAAATTACATCAAGGCCTACTGCAAATAGCAACAGGAGACTGGAAAGGCAGAGAATAAGGCTGGGGGGAGACCAATATATAACATTGTGACAGGTCAAACAACTCCTGGAGTGTTCACTTGTCATAGAAATATTTTCACATCCAATCCATTAGGCAAATCGGATGTGAAAGCATTTCCTAGTTTCTTTTAAAAATATCAAGGAATAGTTTAAAAAAAAAAAAAAGGCTAAAAAAATAGTGTGACCAGCTATGGTTGCTTTTTCCAGTGGTATGCCAGTCTGCTAGCTATTCAGAGTGCAGAGGGAAATATATACTCAACTTTTGAGAAAACTTTGATTGCTAAGGTCTCTCCTTTGCCTGGAGTAGTGTCGCAGGAAGAGATAAATTCCAGTTGTTTCACCAAAAAGAGTCAAATTTGGTTTTATTTTAAAGTGTTTGAAACCAAACTATTTTCCGTTTTTCAAAAACATTTTTAATCGTTTTGATTATTCAAACTATTGGTGAAATTGCTAACCTTTTTGATATTTTCAGTAATACTTTTTTAAAGGGCATCTTTGAGGAAAAAAAGCCAACCCCATGAAAGTTCAATGCCAATTTTCTTAAAAAAATGTAGGGTTTTCAGAGGAAGAAGACTACTGGTTTCAAAAATTGTGAGGCAGTCTACTAATACTTAATGTCTAATTCTTTGATGAGAAGAGGCAGAGATGAAATGTTGAAGGTATTCTATAAATAACAGTGTTCTTTACAAGTGAAGCCTTTTGGATTGCCTGAAAAATAAAGACCCAACACAACTCCAGACCCTTGGTTGAAAACAAAATATAACCTCAAAACACTCTTGTTGTTTCTACTAAATTTTTATTTATTGACAAAGACATCTAAATTATACACTGAATTTTACAACATGACCAAATATTGCAAATACTCCTTCTGAGCAAATTCAAAAAAGGAACAAACTATAGAGCACGTATAGGTCAGATTGTACCTGAAATAAGACAGAATAGGACAGCATATCCTGTATGCTGGGGGAAGAAAATGCATTTTTGCATTTGTACGGAGCCAAGCACAATGTGGTGTGATCCTGAATGAGGCTAGCAGGTATTATTGTCGTACAAATATATTTAATGGTGGAAGCAAAGTGATCACTTGCAATTAGAAAGAATACAAATATCCCTAATGTGCAAAGAACAGAGTTAGAAAACGGGTAAAAGGAGAACTTAAGATGTTTCAATCCAGTGTTATCCCAGAACTATTGATGTTCTAGCTGGAGGCTGAAGCACTTTCCCCTTCTAGGAAACCAGACAGAGATAGCAGAAGACTCTAAACTATCAGACAAAAGCTTTAGCATGATCCAATGGCTGGTGCTTGAAGCTGGACAAATTCAAACAAGAAATAAGATACACGCTTTCAACAGGGAAGATAATTAATCATTGGTACAGCCTTCTAAGGTAGGTGGTGGTTTCTCTGTCACCTGGAGTCCTGAAATCAAGGTTTGATGTCATTCTAAGAGAGACAGTCTACTTCAACCACAAGTCATTGAGCCTGATGTAGAAATGACGAGGTGGGAATTCATGACCTGTATACAAAAGATCATCACGGTCTCTTCTGGCCTTGAAATCTAGGAAGCTACAAAATCTCTGACTAAGCTCCACCCATGTCAATGAGACAGATTGTTTCCATAGAAACATACTTAAAAGGGGAAAAAGCAGACAAGAGTCAGAAGGACAAACTCTAAACATCATAATTGGCATAAATTGAATGTGACCCTGGCGAGCGCAATAGAGGGTTTTTTTCCAGCGACAGCAGGTGTTCCGGATGGTTGTAACCAGTCTTATGCTTTGTGTTTGGACAGGTGGTGTGCAGGGAGTAGGAGAGCTTTGCTTAGCTGATCAGGACTGTAAATATGTTAAAAGAAGAGATGGCAGGTGAATTGTGTCTCAAGTACTTTTTAATTCCCATCCGGTGGGTGCATGGGGGCTTGTTTACCACAAAGGAAAGCTGATGGTCACGAGTATGGGATGGTCTCTATAGGGGCAGGGACATAAAACTCTTGTCGTCCCTTACACTCCCGCATTCTCTCCATTATTGCCTCAACGGCTGACTTTTGTCGGCTGGATTTGAGCAGGGGGCATTGTGAGTAGATGCCCGCACCAAAGGTGCAAGTATACCTCTCAACATGCAGGCGCGTCTAATGATCCATAAGCCAAGGACCAATCAAGTCAATGTCCTCCTCAAACTTGGGACTGTAGGAAAAAATTAAGTAGTACAATTTCCAAGTGCTTACGTGCTGGGCTCCCAAAAAGAAGGAAAATCTTTTCAAATGCATGATCGACTGCTCCTTAGATGAAAAGAAACAAGTTTTGTGCTTGTTCAAGACGTGATCAAAGAGAAAGGAAAAGCCTCGCTCAAGGCTTTCTTAAAGCAGCAGGGAGCTACGGTCACAGTACATAGCAGTGTGGGGGTGTTATTAAAACTCTTGACATTTAGGGGTACGGAAGCATTTCAGAAACTCTACACTTACAATGCAGCAAAGGTGACTGATTTCAAGGCTGGGAGCCTGTATTCGAGAGCTTTGCATTTAACCACTTGAACAGCATCAAGTCACTCTTTGTAAGAGAGCTGCGATTGTTTACAGCAGGTGGATGCGCTAACAAAGAGAAGGCGTCCTTTCAGACCCGTGCGATGCATTCCTCTCCGCGGCCCCTGGGAGCGTGGGCTGCAAAGAGTCCTGCAGTTCCGGATAAGGTACAGCTGCTGGAGAATTCCTGAGCAAACAGATCTGCCTCCTGGCGCCTTGCTCACCCTACACAAAGCTGGAACTACGTCCCTTTGCGTATTTAGCTTTCGCTTCGGAATTCACTTGGGCCCGTTTCATTCCCAGTCTTTGGTTTTTAAACCGGGGCTTGATCCCTTCAATCTCCTCGCCATTCTCCTTCCGGGTTTGGAGACAGATGGACTCCGGCTCTCCAGAAAGCAGGATCACCAGGGTACGGGCAGGGCAACCTTTTCCCACACTGTCCGCCAAGCTGTCTCCTAGCAACGAGAGGGCAGGGCTTTGCGGTGGTCATTCTTTGGCCTTTGTGCTCAGACTGTAAGCAGTGCTGCCAATCAGGACAGTGGATTGTTTTGAAACACGCTGTATGTTAGAAACTGGCTGGACTGAGAGCCACCAGCTGCTTTTTGCTCTGGACACAAGAGCTTTCAGGTGCCAATGACTCTCTGTCGGTGTGGGCTGGATTTGAGCTGGGCCCCCATAGGTGAAGAGCAAGCATCCCTTGCTACCAGTTAGCACCCTCCCCCACACACCGATTTGCACTGACCAGGCTGGAGGATTTATACATACATGCTCCTCTCCCACTTCTAGGGAGGGTAGCTGCTGTTGCTGGGTAAGACAAAGGTCCTTTCCAGGGCTTTGGGGGCAGGGGATGACGTGAGAATTCCACCCACACTTGCTACGGAAACACCGGATTTGTCACTGGGGACTAGCTTTGAATGACAGCTGAGAATGACCGGGGGAGGGAGGGGGTCAGGGCGTGCTGTGATCATCTCGACTATACAGAAGCAGAAGCAAAACACAATCCCCCAGATCCACGGGAATCCTCTAACCTCACTCACAAGCTTACTCTTGTTTAAAAGCACGGTCTAATCAGAGACGTGTGGAGACAGTTAATACTATTTATACCAAGGGGTGGGGGGAAGTACAACTCCTTTATTGGGGAACATAACTGCACTAAAGAGCAGGTAAAGGCCCAGTTCCAGCCCCGGCTTTAACTGTTGTTCCCTTTAACAGCTGTCGCTGTGCACGGATGGAAAAAAACATTTGGTCGGAAAGCAGCACATTAGTGCTTCCAGGAGACAATTCAGCTTGCCCGGCTCCTCCATTTCCCTGCCGCTCGGAGGGTTATTTCTTCTTAGCAGTGACGTTTTTACAGACCCAGTTCATGCCGTCCTTCGGACCAAAGGTGAAGACAGAGAAAGGCAACAACGTTAGTCAAGAAAGGGAACGAGGGACTCTCCAACCCTAACAAGCCATTTTTCGGAAAAACACATCGTTTCTCGCTTCCTCCTCCTCCTCCCCTCCCCTCAACTGCTCCACGTAAATTGCAAGTGTGGCCCTGTGCAGGGACTCTTGGAGCAGCTCGGATTTGGTCAGAGAAGGGACTTAGTAAAAAGGGTTGAATTCTCACTCCATTGGTGTGTCTGAGGAAGTTCTGCTACAACGGACCATTACAATTCCCTCAGTCGTCCTGTACATCGATTTCAGAGGACGCTTGCTCTGTCGTTAGTGTGATGTTCAGAGTCAATAACCTGCCGGGCCACAGACTTCCTGTCTCTTTGTATCTCAGTGTACGATGGGGATCCGAGCCCTGCTCTGCCTCACAGGGGCCCGGAGAGGAGAAATACCGTAAAGACTATAAGGCACTCGGATGCAACTGTAATGGAGGCCATACCTTAACTAGACACAAAAAACAGGACTGTGTATCTCCTGGTTTTTGTTTCAGCTGCACCAGACTAACACGGCTACATTTCTACCACTTAACTAGACACATTTGCCCATCTATGCAGTGGGGAGCATAATACTTCTCTATCACGCCAGGCTGCTGGACTCCCTAAGTTACTGCCCACAAAGCCAGCTGGGATCTGTGAAGGGCCTGCATCGTTGGCCCTGCTTGTGCTGCTGTCCTAAAAGCCCTGTCGAGCGAGGAGCGTGTGAGCTGGATTCTCCTCGCCATGTGCACCCTCTTAACTCCCCACTCAAGTCCAAGTGCAGAGTGGTCAGTCAGCATGATGGATGATGCTCAGAGCAGGGAGTAGCCAGCTGGATGTTCAGGCCCTACGACTGAAAACTCATTTTTGGACTCGTCCACTGAGCAGATAGGATCTGGGGGCAGCAGAGGGAGGACAGGGAGCCCCAGAGTCACTTTGCTGGCTAACACTGCTCCTTTACATTCGTTAGACCTTAAAAATACTAGAGCAGCCTACTAGTGACTTTCTGCATTGCCCAGTGGCAGGGCTGTGGGGCATTTCCTGCTCTTTTCTGCCTCAGGCCAGCAGAGTGGGAGTAAGAGGGCAAGACCCTGATCTTCCCAAGCGTGATGTCAGAGAGAGATGGGTGAGGGCTTCTCTTTTAATGTACTGGACCAGCATCAGCTGGGACAGAGAAGCATCTGAGGTGACACAGAGCTCTTCTTCCAGAGGATCTCCGTCTGAAAACAGAAATGTACCCTGGTAGCTGTCTCACTGGTTTTCTAAACTGACCCTTGTTGCAGTTTTAAATTAAAAAACAACCACCCAGCGCTGCATCAATGTACCCTGGATGTGTACGTGCGCGCATGCGCACACACACACTCACTCTCTCTCTCTCCGGGAGGGTCGTTTTCTTTCTTTACCACTACCGCAGAGGTCCGTGTGCTCAATAACTTGCCACAAATCCTCTGCCCAAGTGGGAGAAGTGTAAAGTAGATTCATTGTCAGGCTCAGTAGCGTTGTTTCCCCGTCAGTAACAATGTACGACCTACGTGTAAGACACGTCCTGCTTTAAGCAGTCAGTCGAGAGGTTTAAAACGTGCCACGCTGGAGAGAGCATCTCAAGGTACACGATGCCGTAGGTCTACAATGGCGCTACAAGGAGAAAGGTGGGAGCCCTCGGCCAGGCTGTGTGCTTCAGGACGCGGCAGGATTGCCTGCCAAGGGGAAACAGCGCTCCCAGCCGGCTTTCGGCTTCCCCAGCCTCTGAAGCCATCGTCCCCTTTGCACACTTCATGGCACACCCACCAAGCAGCGCCCCTCATTTACTGTGAATGTGGGTTTATTTGCTGAACCAGAACAGCTGAGACAGCTTAAAATAATAAATATCAGCTGACCCCCTCTGCTATTCAGCCCAGTAATCCCATAAACAATACCGCCCCGCAAAACAACAAACCTGCATCCTATCTCCCGGCTAATCTGTCCAGAACCTGAATTTACAGTGATTACAACTCGGCCCGTTGCCGCGAGGGAGCTCAGGGAGGGGGAATCGGCCCCTTGAAGCAGGGGAGAGGGGAGGGTCATACAGCAGAGGGTAGGAAGGGATTTACCATGGCTGGGGGCTAAGCTGCAGCCACTGTAGAATGACAAAGCACTCAGAGAGGGTAGCTCCAAGAGCATTGGAAATACAAGCCTAGGCCACCTTAATGGATGAGGGTTACCGGGTAAGAGTTAACCAGTTCCTGGGAGCAGCCCTCCAACCTTGGCTCGCCACGGACAGAGGGCTGCTCCAGCCCCATGGAGCTGCTGGCTCCCAGCCCACGCTCAGAGTCGGCAGTCTCAGGGAGGGGGCAGGGAAGTGGCTGCGTGGGGAGGAGAGGGCTGCCAGCTCCCAGCCCATGAACCCACACAGGCTGGAAAGCAGCAGCCCTTCCCCTCCTCCGCCGCTTCTGCCCAACTCAAGCAGGCTGGGAGCCAGAAGTCCCCCTTCCCGCTGCTGCTTCCACCCCTCCCCGAGACTGCCAACACCCAGCTTGTCCTGCCTAAGACACGGGGGCTGCTCCAGCCCGGCAGACTGTAACGCCCCCCCCCCATTTAATCAGTTAACTGATTAAACTTAACAGTTAACCGGTTAATTAATTAAAATGGGATTTTACATCCCCAGTAGATGTTTGATATAGAAGAAGCAATAATAATATAATTATCTGATCTGCAAGCATTCAAGATACCTTAAATGTTTCTAATGCAACTTGATTGTGCCTGGCATCCATGTCTCAGATAGTATCCCAGAATGCTTTGCAGAGAGGTAAATACGGTAGAACCTCACAGTTACAGACACCTGGGGAATGGAAGCTGTTCATAATGTTGTAATTCTGAACAAAACATTATGGTTGTTCTTTCAAAAGCTTACAACCGAACACTGGTTTGGGACCAGTTTTGTTCAGTAGCTTCATCAACGATTTAGATGATGGCATAGAGAATATGATTAAGTTTGCAGATGATGCCAAGCTGGGAGAGGTTGCAAGTACTTTGGAGGACAGGGTCATAATTCAGAATGATTTGGTCAAACTGGAGAAATGGTCTGAGGTCAATAGGATGAAGTTTAATAAGGACAAATGCAAAGTACACCACTTAGGAAGGAACAATCCGTTTCATACATACATAATGGCAAGCGACTGTTTAGGAAGGAGTACTGCTGAAAAGGATTTAGGGGTCATTGTGAACCACAAGCTAAATAAGAGACAACAGTGTGACGCTGTTGCAAAAAAAAGCAAACATGATTCTGAAATGCATTAACAGGAGTGTTGTGAGCAAGACATGAGAAGTCATTCTTCCTCTCTACTCTTCACTGATTAGGTCTCATTTAGAGTATTGTGTCCAGTTCTGGGCACCATATTTCAAGAAAGATGTGGAGAAATTGGAAAAGGTCCAGAGAAGAGCAACAAAAATGATGAAAGGTCTAGAAAACATGAGCCATAAGGGAAGACTGAAAGAATTGGGCTTGTTTAGTTTAGAAAAGAGAAGACTGAGAGGGGATACGATAGCAGTTTTCAGTTATCTAAAAGGATGTTACCAAGAGGAGGGAGAAAAATTGTTCTCCTTGGCCTCTGATGGTAGGACAAGAAGCAATGGGCTTAAACTGCAGCAAGGGAGGTTTAGGTTGGACATTAGGAAAAACTTCCTGTCTGTCAGGGTGGCTAAACACTGGAATCAATTGCCTGGGGGGGGGAGGAGTTGTGGAATCTCCATCACTGGAGATATTTAAGAGCGGGTTGGATAGATATCTATCAGGGATGGTGCTTGGTTCTGCCACGAGGGCAGGGGACTAGACTTGGTGATCTCTCAAGGTTACTTCCAGTTCTGGGTTCTATGACAGACGCACTACAGCTTTGAAATATTACTATGAAGAAGTACACTGCTTTCCCTTTATGCTTAACACTGTACTGTATTTACTTTTTTTTTCTTTGTCTCTACTGCTGCCTTATTGTGTACTTCTGGTTCCAAAAGAGGTGTGTGATTGACTGTTCAGTCCAAAATTCTTGTGTTTGTAATGCTGAGGTTCTACTGTATCATGGAAGGGAAGAGAAAGATTTAGATATGGGACCAAAAAAATTCAGCCAACATTTGAAATGGTAAGGAGAGCTGCTAAGGTGGAGAAATCCAGGGAGGCTGTTACAGATGGGAGGCAGCATGGCTGGAGAAGGCTTTTGCACTAACAATGGAAAAGCAGGTGGGGGTGTGTGGAAGAAATGGGGGTATGAAAACAGAACCAAGTCCATGGAGGATTGAAAAACGAGAAGAGAGCTGGAATCAAATCCTTTGTGACCAAAAGTATCTCATTCCAAAATCCTTAGCATAACTGCAAATGCCAAATCACATTGCTTCAGAAGAGTGAAAAGTTAAAGACCCTTGTGACCAAATACACAAGGCACAAACAACTAACTTTGCCCTCTTCTAAAGCAGTGTGACTTGGCATTAGCAGTTATGCTAAGGATGAACGTGACTACAGTAGGGCTATGTCTACACTGGCGGGTTCTTGGGCAACAACAGCTGTTCTTGCACAAGAACTTATAGAGCGTCCACACTGCCCACCTGCTCTTAGGCAAGAAGAGCTACAGTAGAGTGTAGGTAGACAGGGTTTCTTGTGCAAGAGCTATGCTCTTTTCTAACAAGCATAAGCCCTCTTGCGCAAGAGGGCAGTGTGGACGAACGGCAGGGGTTTCTCGCGCAAGAAAGCCCTATGGCTAAACTGGCCATCAGAGCTTTCTTGCGCAAGAGAGCATCCACACTGCCTTGGATGCTCTTGCACAAAAGCACATGGCAGTGTGGATGTGTTCTTGTGCAATCTGATAGCTTTCTTTGATAGGATAACGAGTCTTGTGGATAAGGGAGAAGCGGTGGATGTGGTATACCTAGACTTTAGTAAAGCGTTTGATACGGTCTCGCATGATATTCTTATCAATAAACTAGGCAAATACAACTTAGATGGGGCTATTATAAGGTGGGTGCATAACTGGCTGGATAACCGTGCTCTTAGTTATTAATGGTTCACAATCCTGCTGGAAAGGTATAACAAGTGGGGTTCCGCAGGGGTCTGTTTTGGGACCGGCTCTGTTCAATATCTTCATCAACGATTTAGATATTGGCATAGAAAGTACGCTTATTAAGTTTGCAGATGATACCAAGCTGGGAGGGGTTGCGACTACTCTGGAGGATAGGGTCATAATTCAAAATGATCTGGACAAATTGGAGAAATGGTCTGAGGTAAACAGGATGAAGTTTAATAAAGACAAATGCAAAGTGCTCCACTTAGGAAGGAACAATCTGTTTCACACACACAGAATGGGAAGCGACTGTCTAGAAAGAAGTACGTCAGAAAGGGATCTAGGGGTTATAGTGGACCACAAGCTGAATATGAGTCAGCAGTGTGATGCTGTTGCAAAAAAAGCAAACATGATTCTGGATGCATTAACAGGTGTGTTGTGAGCAAGACACGAGAAGTCATTCTTCCGCTCTACTCTGCGCTGGTTAGGCCTCAGTTGGAATATTGTGTCCAGTTCTGGGCACCGCATTTCAAGAAAGATGTGGAGAAATTGGAGAGGGTTCAGAGAAGAGCAACAAGAATGATGAAAGGTCTAGAGAACATGGCCTATGAAGGAAGGCTGAAGGAATTGGGTTTGTTTAGTTTAGAAAAGTAAAGACTGAAGGGGGACATGATAGCCGTTTTCAGGTATCTAAAAGGGTGTCATAAGGAGGAAGGAGAATCCACCAGTGTAGACATGGCCTAGTAGTATTCCCTTCCCAAGCAGCTATTACATGTAACGCCATAGAGAGGAGGAATTAGAACCCTTTGGATTTTTCTGTCTCTACTCATTTACCAACACTGAATGAACATCAATAAACAAAGATACTAAACATTGAACTGAAGGGGAAAAAAATCCATGCACCTTATTGAATAATTCCCCTCATACCACAGAGCCCTTGTTACATATTCATGAGGGCTACAATGCTGGAGAAGGTGCACTGCAAAGCATCTCATAGAATGAGAGGGATGAGGCTACTTTCCACATGTGGGCAATGTATCTTGTGCATGGCAGTCACAGGGGAGGGATCCTCTGACGGGGAAATTGGTGGTACTACAGGATTATTAAAGATGCATTTCTCTTCTAGGGTGCATCTACACTACACCCGTAGCTCAAAATAAGCTATGCACAGTGTGACCTACGCAAACTGTGTAGCCTATTTCGAGTCAATTTTGAAACGTTATTCTGTAATTTGGCGATGTCTACACAGAGAAACGTCTATTCCGAAACGTCCCTTACTCCTCATGGAATGAGGTTTACAGGGATGTCAGAACAGTGAGCCCGCTGTATTTCAAAATAACGGGCTTGCTGTTAAGATACAGGATAGCTATTTTCACTATCCCAAAATAGCACTGCCGTGCAGACGTAGCCCTAGACAGCTGGATTCAAATCTTGCGTTTTGGTCACAAGAATGAATGTGACTGGTTCTGTCTGCACTACAATCCGACAACATCAGAAAAGCCAGAGTGGGTCAGACCAATGGTCCATAGCCCAGTGTCCTGTCTGCTGACAGTGGTCAATCCCATCAGGGAATGAGCAGAACAGGCAATCACGTCCCCCACTCCCAGCTGCTGGCAATCAGACTAGAGACACCCGGAACATGGGTTCGCATCCCTGACCATCTTGGCTAAACACCACTGATGGATCAACCCTCCATGAACTTTTCTAGTTCTGTTTTGAACCCTGTTATAGGTTTGGCCTCACCACAGCTCCTAGCAATGAGTTCCACAGGTTAACTGTGTGCAGGTTTGTTTGTTTGTTTGAAACCTGCTGCCTATAAATTTCACGGGGTGACACCCCCCTCCCTGCCAATTCCTGTGTTACATGAAGGAATAACAAACACTTCCTTATTCATTGTCTCTATGCCACACACGAATGTACAGACCTGCCATATCCCCTTAGTTGTCTCTTTTCCAAGCTGAACAGTCCTACTCCTTTTAATCTCTCTTCATGTGGAAGCTGTTCCATATCTGTCATTTTTGTTGCCCTTCTCTAAATCAGTTATAGGACTAGCTCGCTCTGAGAGCAGCAGCATGGGCTAGTCACTGGAGAACAGAGTACACACCCAGGGATCTGGGTGCACTGGTATGGCCCATGCTGCTAGGGCTTCACTGCTGTTGTTACTTGGAGCTAGCAAGATCAAGCAATCTGGGCTACGTCTACCGAGGCTGCAGGCACCCCTCTGACTGCAGAGGAGACAGACACTGCAGCACGGCACAGCGTGGCATGACTGGGAGTCTCTACTCAGGACAGACCAGATGGTGGAAGAGTCATGGGGGGTTTCAGGCCAGAGGTGAGCTGTGTTGGCAGATCTGGAGGGGGGAACAGGACTAGAATAGCCGTAGCTGCTGCAGGCTGGGATTGGCTAAGCTAGATGCACTTGGGATCAGATCCTTAGTTACGAGAGCAAAGTAATAAGACTTCAAATACAAGTGAACAAGTCCCTCCCTCCCTCCTGACATCTGCTCCCCAGTGATCAAACCAGAGATCAGGAACTACTACGAACTTATGATCCCTAGCTATGGTCTGAAGAGCTATGAGGCTACATCCCTTCACATAAAGGTGGGGCTGGCCATAATCAATTAGGTCAGGGGAGTTCAAAATTTGCCATCTTGGATGTTTTCAGCACACTCCTTATTTCAAAGGTCACTTTTTCCTCTGTCCACGCTGCTAAGATTCTGCCCAGTACCTAAGATTTCCAGGCTGCTGCTTCTCCCATCATGTTATAAGAACGGCCATACTGAGTCAGACCAAAGGTCTTTCTAGCACAGTGTCCTGTCTGTCAACAGTGGCCAATGCCAGATGCCCCAGAGAAAGGGAACACAAAAGGTAATCATCACATGATCCCTCTCCTATCATCCATTTCTAGACAACAGGGGCTAGGGATACCATTCCTACCATCCTGGCTAAGAGCCATTGATAGACCTAACCTCCATGAATCTATCTAGCTCTTTTCTGAACCCTGTTAAAGTTCTAGCCTTCACCACATCCTCTGGCAAGGAGTTCCAAAGGTTGACTGTGTGCTGAGTGAAGAAAAACTTCCTTTTGTTTTAAGCCTGCTGCCTATTAACTTCATTTGGTGACCCCTAGTTCTTATTTTATGGGAATAAGTAAATAACTTTTCCTTATTCACTTTTTCCACACCAGTCGTGATTTTATAGACCTCTGTTATATCCCCCCTGAGGCTCCTCTTTTCTAAGCTGAAAAGTCCCAGTCTTTTGAATCTCTTTTCATATGGAACCCATTCCAAGTGAAGCAGCTGTGTATTTTTTGCCTCAATGCAAATGTCTTTTGAGATTCCTGTAACCTTGCATTCCCGACACAGTTCCCTCCTTGCTCCCATATTAAACACCACAAGCTCTCTGCTCCTAGCTCCTCTGTCCCTTCTCCCCTGCAATCCCTATCTTTGTCCACCTGGCATAGCTACTGTTATCCCAAGGGATCTGCAATGCCACTGAAAAGTTAAAGTTGGTTAAAACGTGGCAGTGTCCCTGTGCTCACTGGTCTGCTAAATCATCTTTAAAGCAAATTCAGGGCCTATTTATGCAGCACATTATATTGGCAGGGGCCACTGTATAGTACCCCTTGCCTGTGTGGATAGATCAAACTGCAGTATAAACATGCTGCAGTACTACAGCTCAGCCCCCAGCTATCCAGGAACACAGATGAGGAGGGGTAGAATCCTAGAACACCAGAACTGGTAGGGACCTCGAAAGGTCATCGAATCCAGCCCCCGCCCTCATGGCAGGGCCCCAGTACCATCTCTAGACCATCCCTGACAGGTGTCTGTCCAACCTGCTCTTAAATAGCTCCAGAGATGGCGTTTCTACAACCGCCTCAGGCAATTTATTCCAGTGTTTGACAATGCAGGGTACTTTCACGCACAGACTGCAGCTATATACTCTGTTCTCACAATGTATCTCCTAGAGCATCTAAATGCCAACAGATCACAGTTGTGAGGCCCTGCTTCTCTGGCCCTTCAGGTGTTTTGTCAGCAGAATCAATTACCACCTCTTACTGGATACCGTACATCCTAGATGTTGTCAAGTTCTCCATGGAATATAAACATGTGCTTTCGTGTGCAAACCGGGTGAGACTTTAGGCCAGAACGTGAGACTGAGCCCAAATCGCTTCTGCCTTTGCTAGCTCTGAATGACAGACAAAGCCAGGGCCTGCTTCAAATGCACTCAAGAGTGTAATGGATGTACCTCTTCTTTGAACAATGCCATGAAGTCCCACTGACACAACGAACCATGTGCCCAGAGTTCTGCTCAGCATGGCGAGGAGGTAATGAAACTCGCTCTTTGGAAGAGGAAACAAGCTGGCAGTGTGGGGACTAGGTGCAGAGGGCTTACCTGTGGGTTTCTCTCTAACCTAGTCACCTTTACTCATAGCTTTCCAGGGAACCAGCTGTGACCTCTCTCAAGTCCCAAAAGGTGAATGTGAAAGGACAAGATGACAACGTGCATTCCCTTCTTAATTAACATTTTTATTAAAGAACCTATTTCAAATAATAGTTAAATTCTCTAAATTTATATCATTCCATTAACCATAATCTAATCTCATTAACCTTGAAATCCCCAGTCTTAACTACCCAATTCTATACACCATGGCGCTATCAACTAAACTAATTAAATGACCTTCAAACTGTTTCCCCTTCGGTTACCGACTTTATCCTTCCTCACTGTTCTTCCTTGGGGCCCTCGCACAAACCTTCCCTGGAACTCAGTCCCTGCGCACGCTCATTCCAGTACAAAATCCACTTGTACAATCTTCATTGACAGCAAAGGCAGCTTGTTCTCTTGGGTTCATTCTAAATACCTGATGTTCCTTGGCTTCCAGTATCTTCCTTTCTTTTTCTGTCACTACTCTACTTTCTCAGAGAGAGTCTCAAATAGTGCATAGGGATCTAACACTATCACTCCCTTTATGACAGCGCGGTGCAGAGAGGCTCATGCATTTAATCCCAACTCCTTAAATAGTTCTTCTTTCCTCTCCCCCCATTTTGAGGGTGTGGCCTGCCTCTGTGGTTTTGGGACAAACCCAGAGAGACACGAGGCTAAGGCAGGATAAATAACTCCTCCCCTCGGCTGAGTCAACTGAGGTCTAAAATCCCTGCTCTAGTTATGTTTCCAGAAAAGCTGTCTTGTTCAAAAAGTTTAGTGGCCAATGCGAGAGCCTCGTGCTGCCTGGTCTGATGGAATTTGGGTCTCCATGAAGGTGAAGTGCTGTCTACTTGTCTAGATACCTATCTGAGGTACTTACATGGCCTCCATCATCGTAACTTGTGAGCATCTCATGGTCTTTAGTAGATTTCTCCTCACACCACCCTGTGTGGTAGGGCAGGGCTGTTATTCCCACTGTAGAGGGGAAACTGAGGCACAGAGAGGCTAAAGGATTTGCCAAAGTCACCCATAAAGTCTGTGCTGAAGTAAGAAACTCCCAAATCCGAGGCAAGTGCTCCAACCACTGGGTCCTTCTTCCTCTCTGAGCTGGTGGGGCTGGCTTGTCACTCTACAAGCTCTAGGGCAGGTTATGACTTGCCCACACTCCCTGCTGGATAATCATTGCTGTAATAAACTGCCACCTTTTCGAGTATCAGAAGAAGGGAGTGTCAAAGTAAGACAATTTCATTTTGATTACGATGGTGAACAAAATCTTTAAATCTGCAGATACTTAAGGATTTGGCTCCTGCCCTCTGCTATTCAGATATAAACACAGGAATGGACTTTCCTTCCACGTCCTGGGGTGTATTAGACTTTACAAGATACACACAGGTGCACTGTACATATCTAAAGGCACAATGAGATGCAGTGGACAACTGGAAAGCATTAAATTCTTCCACACCCAATTGTGTTTACAGCTGCTGGGCCGGCATAGCTATGTGCTGGAGAAATGACCAGGAGCACCAAAGTGGGAGAGGGCCGGGAGCAGGGGGTGGGGGTGACACGGGTGCATATAAACATTTGAAATATAAGCTTGTCTCCTTTTTGCTTTATTTCTTTATTTGGGAGTATTTCATGTTTGAATAATAGCTATTGTGGGGCAAAAACTCATTAGGAAGCCGCAAGAAATCCAAGTCACCTACTGAAATAGTATAATGTTATAATAGCTTGTAGCAGCACCACTTCAGAATAAAGATTACAGGGCTGAAATGTCCCACTAGCTTGGCTGCAAACACAGCCAAGTTTATAACTTGGCTAAATAAATACAAGCTCTTAGAAGGCCTATACTTTGGGTACTGTAAAGACAGATTTTGTTTTAATTCTAAGGAGAAGAGACTTGTTGAAATGGAAACATTCTCCTGCAGGGTTTGCAACTCAAACATCAAGCACTGTACTAATGCAGAGGTTCCCAGCCACTGGTCTGCAGACCACTGCCGGTCCACGACCTGCTGGCTGCCGGGCTGCGGCAGCTGCTGGAGCTCAAGCCGGCTGTTAGTGGCAGCTCAGCTCCAGCAGCCTCCCTCTCCGCGCTTGGGTAGGGAGGGGTTGGAAAGGAGGAGGGAGCGTGTGCGTTGCCAATGACTGCTCCCTCTGCCCATGCGGTTGCTTTTGCTGCCTGCAGCGCTGGGGCTGAGGCAGCAGCAAGAGGTGGAGGAGAAGGTCCCTTTCTCCCTCCTCGGTAATGGTGGCCTGGGCAGGGCTCTGTGCAAGACACGCTTGGGGAGGGAGAGGGCCTGCCTACGCAGCAGTAACAGCCACGATCCCTAGGCGGACAGCCTTGCTCTGGGGAATGCTGGGGGCAAAGGAGTGCTCAGTGAGGGCATAGTGGGGTCATGGGGTAAGAAGGTGTTTGCATGGGCTGTAGGGGTCAGAGGTTAAAAAGAGTCAAAGAGCATGGGGTTTAGGGCTGGGGGTCAAAAAGTGTTAGGCACTGGGGAGCAAGGGGTGGATGGAGCTCGGCAGTCAGGTTGCATTTTATTTACATATTTGCATATTCATTATTTGTGCAATGAATATGCAAATAAAATATTACCAGTCTGCCAAAAGTTTGTGAAGGGGTTTGCCAGTCCCTGGCATAGAAAAGGTTGGGAACCACTGTACTAATGCATGAAAACCATGAAACTGACTAAACTTAAGTACATTACCATGTTGTAGGACCTGGTTAGGACAGTAGCACGGACAAAGTTAAAAACACATTTCAGCCTTGAGCCAGGTTAGAACATAAGAACGGCGGTACTGGGTCAGACCAAAGGTCCATCTAGCCCAGTAGCCTGTCTGCCGACAGTGGCCAGCACCAGGTGCCTCAGAGAGGGTGGACTGAAGACAATGATCAAGCGATTTGTCTCCTGCCATCCCTCTCCAGCCTCTGACAAACAGAGGCCAAGGACACCACTTTATCCCCTGGCTAATAGCCTTTTATGGACCTAACCTCCATGAAATTATCTAGCTTCTCTTTAAACTCTGTTATAGTCCTAGCCTTCACAGCCTCCTCTGGCAAGGAGTTCCACAGATTGACTACCACTGTATAAAAGTTCTACCATTACAAGCAGGCCCCACCATCCTGTAGCTCTTCTGCACTGTAGACTGCACTAAAGTGAAACTGACCAGTCTCCCTCCGCTGTCTGAGCAAAATGGCATCGGCAGCAAAGTAAATTTGACTTGGAAAGTTTTGCGCTGTAGTAATCTTGAGGGAACAGCGCAGGCAAGGGAAATGGTTCATGAAACGATTAACCTGACAGTGTCTCTACAATAAATAAGGGCCTTCCTCTGATCCTTTGCTTTCTGAGGAACGTTTGTGATCACTAGCTCCCCACACGAGAGCACAAGCCTCTTCCTGCTCAGTAAGGTGTGCCTCTCTTATCACCTCACCTGCACGCCTTCTCCTGTGAGGGCCGAACAAGACTGGATCTGCCAGATTCTGTCCCGGATAGTGTGTAGGTTCAGACCCTCCGCGATCTCTGAAGCAGGGGCAGCCGTAAGCAAATCTTGCTTGTTAGCAAATATCAGCACAGGGACTCCGCTGAGCTTTTCTTCATCCAAGAGCTCAGCCAGCTCCTAGGTCATTTAAAAGGGAGAGTGGCAGGGGGAGGAGGAATGGGAGGGGAAAAGCATTTAACCACCAGAGGTTGACCATGTCTGTAATTAAAATTATATTTAGGCCAGGGCAAATGTTAGAAGTGAGTGTTCCAGAGAAACTTAGATCCTATTACAAAAAAGCAAGAGAGTATACAATCATCTGTACCCAAGGTTCAGAAACAAGTTCTTTCAATTACAGGTTACATAATTTCAAACTGAGCTGAAGACTTAACAGTCATCTTAGAGGCTACAACTCTCCTTTTTGCCAATCCCTGCACTCTGGCGACCATACAAAATACAGCAAGCACCAGATCAATCGGCAGTCTCTAGCAGTCTGCTTTGAGTTACTGCCTAACTCACCCTTGAAATCAGGTGGCTGTCTCTAATCTCTTTGAATCTCTGTGGTGACGTTCGTAACAAGTTTGGATTTTTGTTCCAAGTTTTATGAACTGTAACTCATAACAGAGAATTCAGAAACAAAAATCGCCCCCCCACATGGAAGCTATGTTTACCAACTTAAGGAATGCTGAAAGCCAGGCTGGATGATAGGTTTTATTGTCCAGAGTTTCATTTCACTTGCATGACATGTTGCAGAGTATTTTGTAAAACACTGGGGAGTGGATGACTTAAGAGGGTGGGAACGAAGGTTTTTACCTCTGTGTCACAGCCTAAATCCCCTGCAGATCCACAGGGATCAAAAGACTTTAACGTCTGATGGTATGAAATGAGGGCAGCTTCGTGTCACTTCTTAACCGACAAGTGACCATGTGACAAGCCCAACAAAGCTGGCACTACCTGGCACCCGATATGGCAGTCTTGGCAGAGAAGCCAAGAACTGAAAGGGTGTGGAATTTAGCAAATCTAAACCACTAGAGACTACCCTTGTTTGAAGGAGGAAGAGAGATTGAGATCTTACACTGCAGTGCAAGAACGAGTTGCATCACAGATCAGATTCTAGGCCAAAAAAGCAAATTGCTTGCTTGTTTTGAAAACCAGGATAAAACAGAATTGAGTTCTAAAGCTTTTTAAATGTTCCTAAGAAATTGATTCTTTGCGGTCTTGTTTTGGCAAGATTCAGAAGGACCTCAAAAGGTTTAGCCTTTCAATGTGGTTCCATTTGTTCTGGTAGAGGATACCCAGGGTAGCCGCTTCATCAAATTAATAATGTGTACTGATGATGAAAGGAAAGCCCCACTTGAAATGCTAATTTTCCCACCCAAACAACAAAAGTACCTTCCTGACTTACATATGCAAGAGGCATTAATTAATGTTACTGCAGAGAGAGTGGGACATAAGTTACTTACCTGACCAGTTTCTTCAAACCTCTTTCTATCTGCACTGTCAATGACGTAGATCTACAAAGGAAGCAGGTAAAGGAGCTACTTTATCTGGAAGACGCTGAAGGTGTAATTAATAGTCTATGTAAAACTGAATTGAACCCAGTACCCAAGAGTAATTCTTACCATTTACACAGACATTTCTTTAAAGGGTTGCGCGAACATTAACTGCCCCTGCCTACACCCCAGCAGGTAGAGAACTATCCCCATTTTACAGGTGGGGAGAAAAGAGTTATGACTTGGCCAAGGCAAGAGAGGGGGTTGCTGGGACCAGAGCTAAGGCGTCTCTGCCTCCCAGCCCTGTGCTCAGTACAGTAATGCCTGCTGCCTCTCAGTGGGGATGTGTCCACTTCAAGATAAACCACTGCTGTAACTGTGCTGACAGCAGAGAGATGAAGTGAATTGGTCATGGAGGCTGAATTTCCTTCCAGGACAGGGCTGAGGCTTTGGGAGAGGGGGCAGTGTGAGGGGAGCATACACCTCTACTGCTTTATCTTCTCCCCGCTTGCTTCATGGAGAGGACAGTCAGCCTGGCACATTTCATCTGCACTGAATTAGTTTCCTTCCTTGCGAGACTAACCTGGTTTTGAATGCTCTGGAGTGACTGCAAAGCGGCATAACCAGGGGAGGAGTTTTTAGCTCCACACAGTCTTGCCGGCTCATGGAAGTTCTTACCAGAAAGGCATTTAGTGAAGCCAGCTGTTCCCATCCCTCTGAACTATGCCCTGTTCATTGCTAATGTGATTGAAACAGCCCAGTTGTTTAAAACAATAGACAGGCCTAAATCAATGTGGAGTCTTAACGTTTCCATATAACGTAACACAGGAAGGATTACACCGACCAAAATCAACCTCACCCAACCAATGACTTTCCAAGGAAAGTGAAAAGAAACTCCTTGGTGGGTCAGATACTGGTAGAGGTGAGTACGTATGACATGAGAGCGGGGGTCCCTGGCTGACTGAGAGTCCTGGCAACGAAACAAGGGGCCTTTCATCTCCAGGTCACTGATATGAATTCGTCCCTAACCAGGAGTGACAGAAAGTGGTTAGCACACCGTCTGATTGCTCTTCACTGGAATGGGGACAGCTGTCCATAGTCTCCCCCCCGCCTCTCCAATCACACCATAAATGATGCTCTTGCTTACAATCTCAGACAGAGACCCCATGCTTTCAGGGCAATTTAGACTAAATATCGGGGGAGGGGATTCCTAAAAGCTAAATTGATTAACTCGTAGAACAGTCTGCTAACATAAAAGCATAAGAACGGCCTTACCGGGTCAGACCAAAGGTCCAGCTAGCCCTGTATCCTGTCTGCCAGGGCTACATCTACATTGGCATGATCTTGCGCAAATACTCTTTAACGCAAGAGTTCTTGCATTAAAGTATTTGTGCAAGAGAACGTCTACATGTACCTTTGCGCAAGAGATGTGCTTTTGCGCAAGAGCATCCGTGCCAGTGTAGACGCTCTCTTGCGCAAGAAAGCCCCGATGACCATTTTAACCATCGGGCTTTCTTGCACAAGAAGGCTTATTCCTGAGCAGGAGCATCATAGTTCTTGCGCAAGAAGCACTGATTTCACACATTAGAACGTCAGTGTTCTTGCACAAGACCTTCCCGCCAGTGTAGACAGGCAGCATGTTTTTGCGCATAAGCGGCCGCTTTGGCACAAGATCGCGCCAATGTAGACACAGCCCAGGTGTTTGAGGAAACAAACAAAATAGGTAATCAAGCAATACATCTCCTGTCTTCCATTCCCAGCTTCTAGCAAACAGAGGCTAGGGACACCGTCCCTGCCCATCTAGCTAATAGCCATTGATAGACCCATTCTGTGAACATATCTAAGGTTGTTTTTTTTAAAACTATTATAGTCTTGACCTTTGCAACATCCTCTGGCAAGGAGTTCCACAGGTTGACTCTGCATTGTGTGAAGAAATACTTCCTTTGTTTTTTAAACCTGCTGCTGATTAGTTTTATTTGGTGACCCCCTGATTCTTATATTTCTAGCCAATTAGCCTGTCATAAGACAGGATTTTCAGGTCTCTCCTCCATGTCGGTCTCCTCTCCTGAGCCTCCGGTCTCTCACTCCATCTCTCTCTCTCTCTCCCCTCCTCCTCCTCCTGCCTCTCTCTCTGTCTCTCTTTCTCTTCTCCTCCCCCTCCTGCCTCTCACTTGGGGGACTGCAGAGTCCAAACAGCTGTTTGGGCTCCGCACTCCCCATGCTACATGGGGAGTGCGGAGCCCAAACGGCCACTTGCGCCACTTGCTCCCACGTGGCGGCCTGGCTGAGCGGTGCGGAAGTCAGCCAAGTGCCTCGGAGGGAGAGGAAGGGGGGGCGGGGCGGTGACGTGCGGCGTGATAGCAGCTCCAGTCCCCGCCCCCTGGCCATGTACATCACCGCCCCGCCCCCCTTCGCCTCCCGCCATGGTGCTCGACTGACTTCTGTGCCGCTCAGCCGAGCCGCCACAGGGGAGCAAGCACTGCAAGCAGCCGTTTGGGCCCTGCGCTCCCCATGCAGCACGGGCCGCGCAAAGGGAACAGCCAGCATTTCAGGCAACACCGCTGCCCAGAGGGAACAGCCAGCATTTCAGGCAATACCGCTGCCCATAGGGAACAGCCAGCATTTCAGCATTACAGACTCACAGACATTGGGCTACTATATATATGATGATGAGTAAATTATACTTCCTGATTTACTTCTTCACACCAGTCATGATTTTAGAGGCTTCCATCATATCCCCCTTAAGTCATCTCTTTTCCAACCTGAAAAGTCCCCATCCGATTAATCTCTCTTCATATGGCAGCTGTTCCATACCCCTAATCAATTTTGCTACCCTTTTCTGTGCCTTTTCCAGTGCCAAGATATCTGTGAGATGGGGTGACCAGAACAGCACGCAGTGTTCAAGGTGAGGGCCGACCATGGATTTATACAAAGCAATATGATATTCTCTGTCCTAGTCTCTATTCTTTTCCTAATGATTCCCAAAGTTCTGTTTGCTTCTTTGCCTGTGGAAGGCTGGAGTTAGTCTGGATTGAATATGCAGTGAGGAAAACGTAGGTGCCTGCCAGGGGAAGAGGTAACTGATGACCTCATATGTTTTTTCTCTCTTTACTGTGGCTTCATGATCCTTACAAATCAGAGCTGATGTACACTGGCAGAAGGCAGCACATGCATAGGCAGCTCGCGGTGCTGCTGCCCATAGGTAATGAGTTTGGGACAGCAATATGGCCACCCTCTGACCCGGAAGAGGAAGTGCCCTCTAAGACCCCTTGGTGGGCGGGTCCAGCCACCCCTAGCCGCACCCACACAATGCCAGTGGGTGGGACTAGCAGTATAAGAGCTGGAAGCTCAGTCAGAGCTGGGCAGCTGACCAGGGCAGACATTTGGCTCTGCCTCCAGCCTTGCAGGACTCGGCTATGCTGCCCCCAGCTGGAGGACTCGGTTGGACTGCCAGGACCCCTGCTCACTCCCGATCCCTGGCGCAGGACCCCTGCTGGCCCCCGAACCGATGGATACTCTGCCAGAACCTCCGTCACCAGCAGACTCACCGGAGCAATGCCAGAGCCTGGTAGGCCCATGGGGGAACTGGGAAGGGGCCCAGGAATAGCTGACCCTAGGATGGCTAAGGGGATGGAGGCTGGGTGGGCAGCGCGTTGTGGCCTGGAATCCTGCGGACTCCTCGACGTAGTTGGTGTGCAACGGCCTGGATCCCCGCCGACTTAGTGGCTGCAAAGCCGCCACCATCAGGGGCCTGGGCCAGGACGCAGTGGTGTGGACAGGCCTGCATCCCCCCTGCCACCTCACCACTGGGGTGGCGGGTTCCCCCTGCGGCCTGAACTTGTGGGCCCTGGAGGGAGTCAGTGAGGTCTCTCGCTGATGGCGGACCCTATACACCGTACTATACTGGTCCAGGCTCAATCGATGAGCTGAGGGATCTGGTGTCATTTCGGTATCGTTCCTAAGCACTAAATGAAACATTATAAATGCTAATAAAGAGCCATTAAAATGTCACTGACTGCTCTCCCCGGGGAGGGGGCCACGTCTTAGCTACTGTTGACGAACTTGTTAAAGTACACAGCAAGGAACAGCAACAGCTGCCACCTAGGATGAAAGGCTAGCTGTTCAGCCATCGCACACGGTAGGACCAATCTCCCGTTTAAGATAGGAAGTGAAGACAACCCTATCCAGCCAACAGTGAGGGAGTTATGGGCTAGAATGTAATTCTCCATACTGAAATGTGGGAAGGGCACTGGGGCTGACACGCCTTGCTCTTGACGAAAGCGTTATGGGATATGTAGCGAGAACGAATGCTCAGGAACCGCGCCTTACATCTCACCTGAAGGTTGACCCCCTCCAGCACCAGAGTGCCTGGCCCTGTGCTAGGGCATTAGCTCGGTGCTCCCTACCCCTCACCAATCCTTTATCCTGCACCACCTGGGTTTTCTCTGGGGGTCCCCTGCCAGCACTTGACTTGTGAGCTCCAATTAGATTAGTGTGCGGTGACAGGACTGCGGGCAGTGCCCCACTGCCCAGCACAACACCAACAAGCTCTGTGCAGAGTGCCTGCGTCCAAAGCAGAAAGCCACATGTGACGTCGCTGCAGGTGCGTCTCTAAATACGCAATCATCCAAATAGATGCACCTTCTTTGACTGGGTTAAGCGTCCAAATATCACAGGTGTGTAGAGCTGGAGTAGCTCCCATTCAAACACACCTGTGCTGATTTGAATGTGCAATCACTTCATGGCTTTCAAACAGCTCTGGAGGGTCCTCTCCCTTGGTGCAATGCAGTTCTGAATGGAGCAGAGGCAGGAGTCCTGGGATAGCACCTTAACTTGGCTCCAGTCCCGGCACTGCCCATCTGAGCTGGTTACTGGAGCGGTAGCAGGGGCTCTGTGGCCCGACTCCAGTTTGAATGGTCTCTGCCAATACGATGCCAGCATGGGCGGAGGGAGAAAGACCCTCACCTGCATTTCAGATGCTTTCTAAAGGCCACGGACCAATATCATGCCTGGTGTAAGTGGGCTGCAACTTCCATGCAAATGGGTCAGGAAGTGGCTGCTACCACCTGCTGTAGGACTCCCACTGTCACACCCAGCAGTGTTAAAACTGGTCCTTCCCCCTACTACAAAGCAGTTTCCCTGTTGTATTGAGTAGGCTGGGGGGGGGGGGTTCTTTCTGCTCCTTCAGGGTTAAAATTCTTTTCTTTTCCCCTCTCCCCTCCCTTGTAGTAAATGCAACTACAAGGTTGTTTATTTGCAGTTACAAGCTCGGCAAGGGAGGACTGGGGACGGCAATACGCCCCTGGAGACTCTGTAGCTATCTTCACTATGCGCAGACTGAGTGTCTGCTGTAGCAGTCAAAAGCTCTCTGGCTGCTGCGTTGTGGTGCTGACTTTTGCCTGCTTGCAGAGTGCTTGTCTCTGTACACCCAGCTTCACAGAGAATCCCTGACTGAGCAGTCGTGATCATTTTATGTCCGCCCTGTCTTGTGCCTTGACTGCCCTTATAGGGGCTCGCTGACTAACTTGGCCCTGCTGGTTTTGAGTGCCCGTAATGGAGAAGGGACCTCCCCCCCGTTCAGCCTTGTGCTGGCAGGTTTCTCTCACAGTTCCCTCCTTGTGAGGTCTTGCCCTCGTGCTTGGGGCAGGCAAACGAGCAAGGCTCTGGTGATGGCTAGCCTAAAATGGAACGACTTCCTTCCCTGCACAGTCGCCTCAGCTCATCCTCCCATGCTTTCAGCAGTTAGTCTCTCTACTCCGAGCTGCCTTTTTATGTCAACGTTGGCCCCCTCACTAGGCCTGAAGTCTGCCCTTGTTACAGTGCTGCTGTGGAGTCTGACTGGTTAGTGTCAGTGTTGTGTATTTCATTGTGCAGTGGCAGTGTGTGTAGCGCCTAGAGCAGGGCACGCCACAGGCGATTAGCAGCCCACTCCTGGCTCTCGTCTTGACTTTGAATTATTATTTTACATTGCGGTAGAATCACTCTTAGGAGCTGCTGTCACCAACCAGGACCCTCCTGTGCCAAACCCATATCTAGACGAGAGCCCCCCAAAACTTTCAGCCTAAGTAATGTACGACGTGGGAGTGTTCACAGGCAGGTCACAGTCAGTTTCCCCATCTGTAAAACCATGATGGTGGCAGCGACTTCCTGTTGAGATGAGTTGCCCTGGCAGAGGGGGGTGAGTTAGAGCTTGGACTCTGATTTAACTAGGGGTAGAAATCACCTACTTGGCAAGTGAGGCTGGAGCTAGTCACTGGTGTGCTGACAGTTCTCCACTGCCTTCCCACCCCCAAGGACTGACAGACAAGTTATCTGGCAACTGATACAGCACACAACCGAGGGACACCCTCTCAGGCCTCTCCAGCTGAATGCAGAAACAATGAGCGCTCAGCAGGGGGGATGCTCACCCCCAGGAGAGACTAACCCAGGTGCGACACCTGAAATAACTGTGCAATGCCAACAGAGGCTCAGAGACCGAAGCACTGGGTTTGGATTTCCTAAACTCACTGGCCCCACAGCTTCTGTTACTGGCTGGGTCAATTCAGCTCTGAACCCTTCTGTGTGCCCTACAGCTGGGCTGTGTTTTTTAGATGTTATCTCAAGATCAACGGCCCCTGCTGATCTGTTCAGACAGATCCTGTGGAACTCTTGGGAAAAGTGAAAGATTTGCCCCAATATGTCTGGCCAATATTCCCCCCCCTCCTCCCCTGTTGTGCAGGGTTGTGTGTGCCAACTGGTCGCCACCCTCCACTCAGAAGTGGCTGTATTTTGTATATATTCTGTACAGCGCTCTAGCATTAAACGTGTCCCAGCCTGCAACTCTAAAGGCCCTTATCTTGACACAGGTAGGGAAGGACAGTCTTCTCATTAACGTTCCAAACTCTTCCTGCTTCGCTTCCACAGAATTCCCTGACTCACCTTGGGCAAGTCATTTAACTTCTCCTGTGCCTGGGTTTTCCCCATCTGTAAAATAAGGATAATGCTGCCCTCCCTCACAATTTGAGGCCTCATTAATTAGTCCCTGTAAAATGCCTTATTAGTCTCTAATAGACGTTGCTACAGATGTGCCATGTATATGTTATTAATAAACATTATGCCATTAACACCAGAGGGACTTGTAACTGAACATGTGTAGCATAATGTGTTGGGAAAGTAAAAAATAAATCTGAATAATTTCTGCCAATTCCACTGTTTTTTTCCCCCAGGGTTAGGACAAAACTAAGCCATCAGTCTTGCCAGTGGGTTTGGAATAATGAATGTTATACCAACAATGGTGTTACTGAGGATTCGGGCATTTAGCACTGCCGATCTTTCTGCCTGAGAACTTGGAAAGCCATTGCATTCGCAAGCATTCAGCCTTGGCCGATACTTACAAGAACATCAGTGTTTTCAAAGTAGTTCCTCCAGTACGGCCTGATTTTCCTCTGTCCACCAATGTCCCACACGTTCAGCTTAAAGCCTTGAGACTGTACACTTTTAATGTTAAAGCCCTGTAACGAGGACAAGGAAAACCACAGACTGAGTTAACCCAAAGCTCGGGATCGTATTCTGGAGCGTGCACCATTAGCAGCGTCTGTCTCCCACTGCTGAAAAGCAGAGGAAGACTGTTCAGATAGATCGGCTATGAGAGAGGTGAAGAGGAAAGAGAACAGCAGCCTCATGCATATCAAGCTTGCATATGTTCCTGGATCAAGAGCTGACACTGTCACCGTGACACAGACATACGCTGGTAATGCCTCTGGAGTGCTCAGAAGGGTGGCTACAGCTAGAGGTGAGAGAGAGATCTGATAAGGAGAAAACAGAGGGCACAGTGAGAAGCAGGCTTGAGCTTGTGGAAGCTGAGCACACAGAACAATTTAACTCCAAGCCAGAGGACTCTGCTTCCTCCGACACAACGCAGCGACTAGCACTCAGCTGAAAAGAGCAACAGCTGCATGTCTGAAGGGGCCGTTTCATGCAGCAAAGCTCCCCCTGAAAGGGTGTTCAACTGGAAAAACAGGATGTGGTGTGGCCTGGCAACGTGCTGCCACAGGACTCAGGGGATCAGAGCTTGGAATCTGAGCGTGGGCTTTTGCTCTGGGGTGTCAGGGGCTGGGAATGCTGCAAGGCAGGGCACTCGGCTCCTCGGGGAGGGGGAGAGAAGAACACCTCGTGCAGCTCTCTAGCAGCCTCCTCTGGTCAAGTCAGGCATGGTGCTCATGGCTTTTTGGTCTGAAGGGACACAACTGTCCCAATAGGGAGCCTTGAAGCGAGGGAGTAAGAGGCAACAACTAGGGATGCTGCGAGCTGTGGGATTTGGGGAATGCCCTGAGAGAAAGGAGGTGCATAGTGCAGCACTTGTACATTTCTCTCTCTCCACAGTTGCTCCCTGTTTGTTCAAACAAACGAGATCAAAACCTGACTTCTGTTACCCAGGTAAAATCCAAGTGATTCCACTGAACAGCCTGGAGTTAGTCCAGATACACAGCAACATGCCTGAGGTCAGAGTGTGGCTCAAAGGATGCAAAACGTACATTCTCCAGCTACATACTGACTGGGGGCTGGATTGCTTTGTGCAGCCAAAAACACACCCATATACAGAGTTCATCCCTTCTAATTCAGTTCTGTGTGCAGCCTTCATAGGCAGCGCTTGTATCTGAACTAGGGGCTAGGATGGCGTGCTGGATGGAAACAGAACACACAGCAGCCTGCAGGCCCACGAAGAGCTGCCTTACCTGTGTCGGTGTGATGTGGCTGATGTCTTCAGATGCTAGCTGTTTCAGGAGTGTGGTCTTGCCCGCATTATCCAGTCCCAGGAGGAGGATTCTCACCTCCTGGTCTGGGGCACTCTTCAGTTTACGCAGAATTGACAGTAAACCCTGCGGCAGCCAGAAATCCGAGAGGTTATTCCCCATGCTGAAACTGGCCTCCTCCCTCTGCTTCACGGTACGTGGCAGCAGATCCCACCACCAGTGCGGACAGGGTCTGAGGACTTATCCCATTTATTTCATTCTTCCGTGTTCTCTCTGTGGCCCATCCCTGCATGCAGCATCACCTTCAGTCTAGGAGCACACTGATATCTCTCAGCATGTCCGCTGAGGAGGTGGGGGCATTCAAAGAACACCACTCAAATCCTGTAGCCCATTTAGTATTCACCATGTCAGGGTGCATGTCCCAAGGATGAGGTACATTAACGAGCTGCAGCCAAGCCACCAGGTGATCTGTATGGTCTTTACCACCAACAAAGCCCCATTAATCCCAATCTCCCTCTTTCTAGGTTGCTTTGAGCTCTTCATGGCTCTCTTAGCCAGGAACACCCCTGATTAGCCAACACCCCATTTACCTGTCCTCTAAAACATGCTGGGCAAATGAAATGTGCAGTTCAGGTTTCTGAGGCTGTAGCGGCTAACAAAGGTATCTCAGATTTCAGTACCTCATGGCCGAGGGAAGCAAAACAGACCTCAGCCCCCCCCCGCCCCCCCCCAAGCTAACACTATCCTTCAGGATTAGGAAATGAAATCGGCACATTGACTTCTTTGCAATGCAAATCACTAAAGTAGCTGTGCACATACATAAGCACAGCCATACTGGGTCAGACCAAAGATCCATCTAGCCTAGTATCCTGTCTGCAAACAGTGGCCAGCACCAGATGCTCCAGAGGGAGGGATCACCACAGGTAATCTTCATGTGATCCCTCCCCTGTTACCCACCTCCAGACAAAGGCTAGGGACACTATTCCTACCCATCCTGGCTAATAGCCATTGATAGACCTAACCTCCATAAATCTACCTAGCTCTTTTTTTAACTCTGTTAAAGTCCTGGACTTCACCACATCCTCTGGCAAGGAGTTCCACTGGTTGACTGTGCGCTGAGTGAAGAAAAAACTTCCTTTTGGTTTTTTAAACCTGTAGCCCATTAATTTCATTTGGTGACCCCTAGTTCTTATATTGTGGGAATAAGTAAATAACTTTTCTCTATTCACTTTTTCCACACTAGTCATGATTTTATAGACCTCAATCATATTCCCCCTTAGTCTCCTCTTTTCTAAGCTGAAAAGTCCCAGTCTTTTTATTCTACATGTACATAACACAAGCCTTTGCTGGTGCCTCTGCTCAGACACCTCTACTGCTATGCATAGCAGTCAGCGGAACAGCATTCAGAGTGCTGGCATATAACTGAGGAACACTAATTACCCTCTTTTGAATCTCTGAGTCAAACAAGCACAGCTAGGGTTGCCAGGTGTCCGGTTTTGAACTTTCAAAGTATTTGAGCTTTCTGTCTGGGAAACAAATTGAGAAAATAGAAATGTCCGGTGTTTTCTAAATAAGATGTAATGTCAATTGTGATGTCATGTCACATGTGTCTGGTATTTTTGTTGAAACCATCTGGCAACCCCATGCACAGCAAGACAATACAGAAGCAGTGAAGCAAGTTTGTATGGGACCTATCACCAAGGAGCCCCTGGGGAATCCTCGTTGCTATCATATAATCAGCAACTCCCCCTCCGGGAAGTATCTGGAGGAAATGTCTCTTCATCCCTTTTGGGTCATCTGGTTTTCAGTCCAGTCTCAACTAGTCAGATGTGCCCATAAAAAACAAACAAACCGAAAGAGGCACCGATTGGCAGCCATGTGTGCTCTGTGCTCAGGCTTATAGGGGCCTGGAGCCAGGAACTCACAGTCCAAATCCCTGCTCAGACCCAGATGCCCTCCAGGCACATCATTGAACCTTACTTTTCAAGAGGGACGTAATGATACTTGCCAAGCTCACGGTGGTGCTAGGAGGATGAATTAGTGAGGTTGTAAAATGCTTGATCGATGGGAAAAGGTCCCAGTTCTCAATACTTTTGTGGAGGAAAAGGACACGATAGGCCACAGAGACTGTTCCTGAAGGTGGCTCCCTCTATGTCAGGGTTGAGCCTTGGTATGCTTATTGGCTAACTGGCCAGCAGGACCCTAGCTGTGGTGGGCTGCCCAGGGCCAGAGCAATCACTGCCGCCCATGGCCACAGCAGGGCTGGGAGAAGAGCAACCCTGCCTCCTGGAGCTGGCAGTTAACCAGTTGAGCAGATCGTTTAATTGGTTAACTATTGGGGGGAGAAGGGGTTCCAAACCTAGTTGAGACATATTGGCTAAGGGCAATGAGAAACTTGCCCTGCTACTGTCTCTGTACTACCATCCTATTCTGTCGAGAGAAGACTTTAGGATCCAGTGAAATTAGCTATCAGCACTTTTCTTTAGCAAGCAGCCTTTTAATATAGCACTCCTGTACCAGTGTAGGTGTATTGGTGTACAGTACTGAACTTCAACCTCTTAAAACACCTTGGCTGAGCACTTCCACCCTCATGCAGGGCAGAGTAGTGTTATTAATAAGCTCCAAAGGAAGATCTCACTACACATCATCCCAACTAAGCTTCTGATAACACTAGAAAACCAATATATATGACAGTACCTCTGCCCACCTTCACTATGGGCATTAATTGAACATCAGTCAGCTAAATTATCTGACAAGTAATAAATGAACATATACCATCCCTTGTGCAGGGGGAGTTTGAGGAGTAATTATTTTAAAGTGTTTTTGGATCCAAGTGGAAAGTTAACAAATGTCAATCCCAATTCTGTGCTTTTAAGAAGTGACAGCATAATGCTAAGGCTGAGCAACAGTCTGGAAAGGCAAATAAGATTGAAATCTCACCCTTAAATGCTACCTTTTTGTGCCTGTGCCGATCCTAAATTGTCAGTTAATAAAGCTGGAAATGTATACTACCCGAAGACTGTGTTATCTGTCTATATAGTTTAGAGTGTGTCTGTGGGTCTATTTGTCTTCCTAAACTGTACGAGCTAGGACCACCAAATGTAGCATGCAGCTTCCTCTTACCCTGACTTAACCCTGACCTTGGTTTTGGTTGTGCCTGGAAAATGGGACTGTTTCCCATAAAATGAAAAGTGAGGGGACAGAGAGGAGGAACACGAAAAGGGGGGGGCACAGAAAGGAGGGATGTGATACTGAGAGTGGCCACGGGGGGCAGATAAAGCATCAAGAGAGTATCTAGCAGAGCTGGAGCTCCACCATCTTGCCAGCCACCAAACTGGGCAAGGGAGGGCCACTGGAGGGGGGGAACCCCTGGAGCCTGACCTGTCTCTCCCCCCCCCCCCCCCCAGACAGCTTGCAGGCTGCAGGAGGAACCTGTGGCTCTTAGTACATTTAAAAGGCAGAGGCAGCACAGCAGGGAACCCCAGACGAGTGGGGGACTTAAAGGCATGTCAAAGGCAGAGGTGGCACAGTGGGGAAGTCCAGGCGAGCAGGGACTACTCACCCCGGGTTCCCACTGCACTGCCTTGGTCTTTGAAATGCCTTTGAGTCCCCCACTCACCTGTGGTTCCCCGCTGCGCTGCCTCTTAAATGTAACAGGCTCTTGCTACATTTACAAGGCAGAAGCACAGCAGTCAGACCGGCATGAGCATTGCTTCAGTCCCCACTCGCCCCATTTCCCGCTGCGCCTCTACCTCCCTTGCCCCCCTACAGAGAAGGTGCTGGGGGGAACCGGCTTTTAACACAGTGTCAGCAAGGGGGCGGGGGGAAGCGACTAGTTGACTCAACTACCCAATAAGCCTATCCTTACATCCCTAGCCTCAACTGGCCATGTTTTCCTGGTGCAGCCGCCCACTCTGGTCATTCTGCATTCTAACCATCCCCCAAATTTGCTGAATCCAGTGGTCACTGCAGAGCATAACTGTCCCTGCTCTCAGACCCCTCCCGTTCTGTGTAGTGGAAAACAATCCGATTCCAGGCACTTCCTGTTTTCCGGGCACAGCCAAACCTTGGCCTTGCTTTAAGTCAGGACAAGAGGGAGTGGCCCTAGATCTTATCGTTTAGGAGGCATTCTTGAACAAATGGACACACACGCACGCACAAACTCTCTAAAATATATATATCTATCTATATTAGATTGTAGCATTAAGATTCTGATAGGACTTCTTTTTACTTGGTGCTGCGCAAACATAAAGATAGACACACTCTAACCCCCAAAGAATTTACAATGTAAGATGACTAGGGTTGCCAGGTGTCCGGTATTGACCCAGATAGTCCAGTAGTTTTGCCTCCTGTCGGGTAAAATTAAAAAAATATCAGACACCTAAAATGTCCCATATTTTCTGATTTTTTTTTTTCCTGGCCATGAGGCAAAAATACCGGGCACCTGGCAACACTACAATATACTTGGCAACTGGGCCCAGCCCCCGGCTTCCTCTCCTCCCCTCCCTCGCAACACCCCCAGCCCTCCTGCTTACCTGGTTCCGCAGGGAAGCTGCATTCTGGCTTGATCAAGAAAACAAAATGGCCACCAGCAAAAAGCCTAAAGACCAAGGGGAAGCAATGCCTCCTCTGGGTCTTAGTGCTCAACCGTTCCCCTGTTCCTATCTCTATTCTGACTTGGCAGGCACTCTGAAAGGGGCTATGCTGTTTTAATGCTGTTTTTTATTTATTTATTTTTGCTAAACTTTGCCCCCCCCCCCGAATTTTTTCCCTGGTGGGGTTTTTTCTGGGGGGGAGGGGTATTTGGTATTTTTGATTAAACCATCTGGCAACCCTAAAGATGACCCGGGCATCAGTACCGGGCAAATTAGTCGAAACAATAGTAAAGAATAAAATTGTGAAGCATGTAGAAGAACGTAATTTGTTGGACAAAAGTCAACATGGTTTCTGTAAAGGGAAATCCTGTCTTACTAATCTATTAGAGTTCTTTGAAGGGGTTAACAAACATGCGGACAAGGGGGATCCAGTAGATATAGTATACTTGGATTTTCAGAAAGCCTTTGACAAGGTCCCTCACCAAAGGCTCTTGTGTAAATTACATTGCCATGGGATAAGAGGGAAGGTCCTTTCTTGGATTGAGAACTGGTTAAAAGACAGGAAACAAAGGGTAGAAATAAATGGTAAATTTTCAGATTGGAGAGGGGTAACTAGTGGTGTACCCCAAGGGTCAGTCCTGGGACCAATCCTTTTCAACTTATTCATAAATGATCTGGAGAAAGGGATAAGCAGTGAGGTAGTAAAGTTTGCAGATGATACCAAACTGTTTAGGATAGTCAAGACAGAAGCAGATTGTGAGGGACTCCAAGAAGATCTCACCAAAATGAGTGATTGGGCAACAAAATGGCAAATGAAATTTAATGTGGATAAGTGTAAAGTAATGCACATCGGGAAAAATAACCCCAACTATGCGTACAGTATGATGGGGGCTAATTTGGCTATGACAAATCAAGAAAGAGATCTTGGAGTTATCGTGGACAGTTCTCTGAAAACTTCCACGCAGTGTGCAGCGGCGGTCAAAAAGGCAAATAGGATGCTAGGAATTATTAGGAAAGGGATAGAAAATAAGACCCAGAATATCTTACTGCCCCTGTATAAAACTATGGAACGCCCACATCTTGAATGCTGTGTACAGATGTGGTCTCCTCACCTCAAAAAAGATATTTTGGCCTTGGAAAGGGTTCAGAAAAGGGCAACTAAAATGATTAGGGGTTTGGGTCCCATATGAGGAAAGGTTAAAGCGACTGGGACTTTTCAGTTTAGAAAAGAGGAGACTGAGGGGGGATATGATAGAGGTCTATAAAATCATGAGTGGTGTGGAGAGGGCTGATAAAGAAAAGTTATTTATTAATTCCCATAATAGAAGAACTAGAGGACACCAAATGAAATTAATGGGTAGCAGGTTTAAAACTAATAAAAGGAAGTTCTTCTTCACACAGCGTGTTGTCAACCTGTGGAACTCCTTGCCAGAGGAGGCTGTGAAGGCTAGGACTATAATAGAGTTTAAAGAGAAGCTGGATAAATTCATGGAGGTTAGGTCCATAAAAGGCTATTAGCCAGGGGATAAAATGGTGTCCTTGGCCTCTGTTTGTCAGAGGCTGGAGAGGGACGGCAGGAGACAAATCGCTTGATCATTGTCTTCGGTCCACCCTCTCTGGGGCACCTGGTGCTGGCCACTGTCGGTAGACAGGATACTGGGCTAGATGGACCTTTGGTCTGACCCAGTAAGGCCATTCTTATGTTCTTATGACCCATGGCAAAGGGTGAGCCAAGTACTCACACTTTCAGATTTATTCATCCACATGCTGATAACTTAAAAAATACATGTTTAATCACATCACTAGTAACAAACGTGTATTGTCCACACTAGAATTTACAATAATGAAACAAAGGCTAAGGCACAAAATGAGTTATACCTACCACGGCAATCAGACACACAACCAGCAATAAGAAGGTTTTCTTAAACACATCAGGAGCAAAATAAAGATGAAAGAAAAGTCCAGGTCCTCTATTTAGCAGAGAGAGAGTGCTAATAACTGACAACATCTAGAAGGCTGTGGTAGTTAATGCTGATTTTTCTACTAACAAAGATGGTGGTGACCAGATGCTCAACACAATTAATATTAAGAACAAGAGGAAGGAATAGAAGCCAAAATAGAGAAAGAAAAGGTTAAAGAATATTTAGATAATTAAATGTAATCAAGTTGGCAGGACCTGATGAAATTCAATCTAGGACCCTTAAGGAATTAGCTGAAGCCATCTTGGAACTGTTAGAAATTATCTTCTAGAACTCAGAGAGAACTGGTGGGATCCCAGAAGACTAAAGGGCAAACATAGGACTTATCTTTGAAAAGGGCATACGATGGGCTTTACTAACTCCACATTGGAGAGCAATGGTTAAGTTTGCAGGGGACATGCCGATACCTTACCCGCATGACCACTAGGCAGCATGTTGGGTGGCGATGCATCTTTTACAGGGGAAGAAAGAGGACACAGGGAATTATAGGTTAGCCTAACTTCAATACCTGGATAGGTACTAGGGAGGTAAAAACCCCTTTAATTGGTTAACTGGTTAAGCAATATGTTTAACCGCTTAACCAATGTAAGGGTGAGGGAACGGGCATGGCCACTTCACCCCAGCAGCAGCCCCTGGTTGTGGTGCGCCCAGATACAGTGGGGACAGAGTCTGCTCCAGATGATCAGAACAGCCCCTGTCCATGGCAGGCCCCCCACAGGGCTGGAGCAGTCCCTGCCCATGGCAGAGAGTAGAGAGCTGCTTCAGCCCCCACCAACTGGTTAAACATTCACATCTCTAATAAATACTGGAACAAATTATTAAACAATTAATTTGAAAGCATCTAGAGAGGATGGTAGGGTTATAAGGCATAATCAGATTCTACAGAATAAATCAACCTCCTTTTCTTCTATGACAGAGCTACTGGCGTACAACAAATACAAAACAATACCTCCTGTCACTGACGTGTTCGTCTGACAGCGGGACCTATGAGATGTGCAGGTAACTCGAGTATTAGCCAGAGTGGATTGCTGGACCTACCACTGTCTTGGTCAAAGTTTGCCCTTGCCAAAAACATGCAAAAACTAGTAAACTAAGTATCTAAATGTTGCTTGGCTGAAAGATCTGTCAACTGCTAAACTGTTCTCCACACAGGTAACTCTTCAAACAATTAGTGATGACTTATCTGCTGAGAGGTTATAGAATCCGTAATGCTGTAGTGGGTCTGCAACATTTAAATGAAATGCTATCCCGTGGACTGACAGGATGATGATGCTGAAATATGGAATCTTTGTGATGCCAAGTACATGACATGCTCTTAGTTGACCCGTTCTTTCAGTCAAAAAAGACCAGATAGAAAGTTGCTTGCAACACAGTCAAAAACAACAATCTCCAAATGTAAAGGATGTGAGTTGACTGCAAAGCAGATGAACAGTGGAGCCTTGCTGAAAAACACGACTGTGTTACTAGCGTTCTAACACACTCATTTCCATTCATGAATGGGGTGAAGCAAGGAGGTGTCCTCACTTCTGGGCTTTTTGGTCTATTTTTCACGGTGATGCTGGAGGAAGCCCTTCATGGCTCTTCAAATGGCGTCTTGATGCACTGGCAAGCTCTTTAATATCTCTTATCTATGAAGGTGACCAAAGCGGTGATCCAAGAACCACAATGACTGTGCCTTGTTGGAACACGCAGAAGGAGCACTAGAAGAGCCTACAAACTACTTTGTGGGAGTAGCTCATAATTTTGGCCTTTGCATCAGCTGGAAAAAATGGACATTATGTACCACACAGCTCCACAGTTATCTTACCGAGATCCATCAATAAGCTTACGAAGTACCACGTTCCAAGCCACTAAATGGTTCACTTGTCTTGACAACACGTTAAACCAGGGGTCTCCAATCTTTTTATGCTTGAGATCCCTTTTTAAATGTAAGTGCAATCCAAGATCTATCTGAAACCCAAATACCCTTGCCCTGCCTCCTTTGTGCCCTTTCTCAGAGACCCCGCCCCTGCTCACTCCATCCTCCCTTTCACTAGGCTGGGGCACAGGGTTGGGGTGCAGGCTCTGGCCTTGGATTTGGTGTGAGAGGGATTCTGAGCTGCAAGCAGTTGAGGTGTCGGAGGGGGTTCTGGGAGGGCATTTAGATGCAGAGGTGCTCGGATCTAGGGTAGGGGCATGGAGTGTAGGAGAGGGTTTATGATTGGGGTAGGGTTTCAGGATGTGGGCTCCAGCTGGGCCCTCTTTACCTCAGGTGGCTCCTGGGTGGTGGTGCAGTCGGGCTAAGGAGGCTCACTCCTGCCTTGGCCCTGTGGGGAGGGGCAGATGAAGAGCCGGCACTTGATTGCATCTTGGCCAAACCAGTCAAGATCACCTGTCAAAGACTCCAAGATCTACCGGTAGATCACGATCTACTGGTTGGTAACCACTGCGTTAAACAATGAAGCCACAATCCATCACGAAGTGGATGTGCAAATTAAGAAAGCCACCACTGCAAAGGTGCACAGAATCTGTCTGCATTCAAAAATCAAAGCATATAGTGCTGTTGTCCTATGACATTGCTTTATGGGTGTGAAACATGGACATGTTATCAATGGCACATTAAAAAACTTGACAGTTACCATCTGACACACCTCCGATGACTGTTGGGCATCAAATAGCAGGCCTGGGTGTCCAACATGGAAGTCCTGGCAAAAACTGTTCAGTCAGTACTGAGGCTCATTTGATTTGGGTCCAGCTTAGATGGACTGAAGATGTAGCTCATACACCTGAGACCCAGCTATCAAAAACACTTCTAGAATATGAATTAAGCTCCAGCAACAGTAAGAACGGAGGGTGGATGAAATGCTTCAAAGATATTCTAAAACAAAATCTGCCCAGGACCGATATTTCTGACTTCATCTTTGAGCAGTTGGTGACTGAGTACCTCAAATGGCACTATGCCATAAGGTGGGTGCATGTGACTTTGAGACAAACCATGTTGCATAGCTGCAAGCACAGCAACTGGTACAGAAACAATGTGTTGCTTAAACAACATAATCAGGCAAATGGTTCTGTGGTCAGTGCATGAAATGTTTTTCCTCAGTTGGTCTACGGTGCCCTGCAAAGAATACCCATGCCCAGACCCTGCACCCTAAACTCCTTCACATACTCCTCTCTCAGCCAGACCCTGAACCCCCACCCCACTCCTGCACCCTCCCTTTTTTTAGACCCTCCACTTCCACCTCACTCACTTCCCATCCAGACCTCCCAACCCTCAGCCCACTGCTGCACCCAATCACCCACAGACACCCCCACGCCTGCTCCTCTACCCAACCTGGCCAGTCCCCCACCCTGCTTCTGGCCAAATGCAGCACCCATTAGGGATGTTAGATAGCGTGTAACTGAATAGTCATGTTACTGCATCAAATTTTAGCAGTTACACAACTATTCGATAGTCCCTGGAGATGGGTCCAGCAGCCAGTGCGCTCCCGGCCCCATTCTCGGGGATCATAGAATCATAGAACACTAGAACTGGAGAGATCATCAAGTCCAGTCCCCCGCCCTCATGACAGGACCAAGCACCATCTAGATCATCCCTGTCTAACCTGCTTTTCAATATCTCCAGTGATGGAGATTCCACAACCTCCCTAAGCAACTTAGTGTTAAACCACCCTGACAGTTAGGAAGTTTTTCCTAATGTCCAATCTAAACCTCCCTTGCTGCAATATAAGCCCTTTGCTTCTTAACCTATCCTCAAAGGGCAAGAAGAACAATTTTCCCCCCTCCTCCTTGTGACACCCTTTTAGATACAGGCAGTCCCCGGGTTACGTACAAGATAGGGACTGTAGTTTTGTTCTTAAGTTGAATTTGTATGTAAGTCGGAACTGGTACATATTTTGGGGGGGGACGGAGAGCTGGAGTTAGGTGGAAAAGACCCTAATTCTCATACAACTTCCTTATTCTAAGAAAAACACATAGGCTGTGTCTACATTGGCACCCTTTTCCGTAAAAGGGATGCTAATGAGACCAGTCGGAATTGCAAATGCCGTGGGGGATATTTAAATATCCCCCGCGGCATTTGCAATTCCGACTGGTCTAATTAACATCCCTTTTACGGAAAAGGGTGCCAATGTAGACACAGCCATACTGCTTTGATATGAAGGCTTTTTGGTTGATATTTTAATTAAAAATTGATCATAAGTTTCAGTGTTTCATGCTATATCCAAATCTTCCTTTTGGGGTACCTGAAAGATCCCAGTTATTCATTTAATAGTCAGAATCTTTGTTTTTTATAACTCAAAAAAGTTTATTCAATGCATATTACTGTTCCAAATAGAATTTGCTACAGATGGTTCAGTGAAATGGGTATTAAGTGTAATCAATAGTCATTGGAGAGCACAGTGAAATATTGATACAATCAAAGCTGTTGTTGTATTCTGCTGAGCAGAAAATGGAAATCCCTTCCTGTGAAGAGTGTGTGTGAATTTATTCACAGGATTAATTTTAAAGAAAAATTCTGTGTTGGGAACAGGAGTTTAGCCACAGGTGGGTCCTCATTGTCCACTCACCCACTTAGCAACCAGACCCATCCCCTCGGGGCTTACCCTGCTCTGCTCCAGCCAGGGTGTGGGGTTGGGGATTATCCCCTCTTCCCTGCTCCTCCCCATTCTTGCCCACCCACACCACTGGGTAATTTTTCAGCTTCACCTCTGCCAGGCTGGAAGGGACTTGTTAATTTCACGTGACGCTAACAAGATACTTGCAGCTCTAGTGCTGAAGAGGGAAAGAGCTGTTGCTCCCAAGGTGGGGACTGTAACACAATGGGTCTCACTGCCTGCTGCTCCTGCTGTTCCCTAGGACATTAATTTTTCCACTCTGGGGTGCCCCCTTTTGGCTGGTGTCTTGTTCCCCCCAGCAGACCCGCGTCCTCCGTGGCGAGAAAAGCCGCTCCGCGTCACCCTGGTCTGCTGGGGGGAAGCGCCCCCCGCGCCGCCAGAGGCGGCGACAGTGGGGGAGGCACCCCACACTAGCTGCGCCCCCCCCATTTGTAACTAGGGATCCGACGTAAGTTGGATTGATGTAACCCGGGGATTGCCTGTACTTGAAAACTGCTATCATGTCCCCTCTCAGTCTTCTCTTTTCCAAACTAAGCCCAATTCCTTCAGCCTTCCCTCATAGGTCATGTTCTCTAGACCTTTCATCATTTTTATTGCTCTTCTCTGGACCTTCTCTAATTTTACTATTTCTTTCTTGAAATGTGGTGCCCAGAACTAGACACAATACTCTAGCTGAGGCCTAATCAGGGCAGAGCAGAGCGGAAGAATGACTTCTCGGTCTTGCTCACAACACTCCAGTTAATGCCTCCCAGAATCATGTTTGCTTTTTTTGCAACAGTGTCACACTGACTCGTATTTAGCTTGTAGTCCACTATGACCCCTAGATTCCTTTCTGCAGGACTCCTTCCTAGAGAGTCGCTTCCCATTCTGTATGTGTGAAATGGAGACAGCAGAGGCAGCAGCGTGGAGTGGCAGCAGCCCCTGTTTACAAGGAGCTCATACCCCCACAGAGGCTGCTACCACGGAGCACCGGCTCCCACTTGACTCCCATCCCACCTCTGTAGGAGGCAGCAAAGTGGGGCAGGCGGGTCCGCAAAGCCAGCACACACAGAGAGCTGGCTTAAAAGCTGGCTCCTCACACATATCGGCTCCCACCTGCCCTCCCCACCCTCTGTGCTGCCGCCTCTCTATCAGAGGCAGCAGCACAGCCGTAGGAGGAGAGCAGCCTTAAAGCCAGCTCCCCAAGGGCACCAGCTCCTGCCTCCCCACCCTGATGCCTCTGATACAGAGGCAGCAGGGACAGGGGGGGAATGTGTGTAGTCGACAGGATTAACCGATAAGCCCAGGCTTATCAGTTAATCATGTAGTCAGCTACACATTGACATCCTTAGCACACACACCCTTTTGTACCCATTTTGCTATCATGGGGGGGAGGGATAGCTCAGTGGTTTGAGCATTGGCCTGCTAAACCCAGGGTTGTGAGTTCAATCCTTGTGGAGGATAGCAGGGTAGCCAGTTTAAAACTAATAAAAGGAAGTTCTTCTTCACACAGCATGTTGTCAACCTGTGGAACTCCTTGCCAGAAGAGGCTGTGAAAGCTAGGACTATAATAGAGTTTAAAGAGAAGTTGGATAAATTCATGGAGGTTAGGTCCATAAAAGGCTATTAGCCAGGGGATAAAATGGTGTCCTTGGCCTCTGTTTGTCAGAGGCTGGAGAGGGATGGCAGGAGACAAATCTCTTGATCATTGTCTTCAGTCCACCCCCTCTGGGGCACCTGGTGCTGGCCACTGTTGGCAGACAGGACACTGGGCTAAATGGACCTTTGGTCTGACCCAGTACGGCCGTTCTTATGTTGAGGCCATTTAGGAATCTGGGGCAAAAATTTGTCAGAGATAGTACTTGGTCCTGCTGTGAAGGCAGGGGACTGGACTCAATGACCTTTCAAGGTCCCTTTCTGTTCTAAGAGAAAGGTAATCTCCATTTTTTTTTTTAATTTTTAAAATTTAGCTGCTGGTCCATGGAAAGGTCTGCACTGAGCAGGGTGGGCCACAGTGCAAAAAGTTTAAGAACCACAGGTCTAGATGAAATTAGGGAGGTTCGATATCAGGTAACTGAATAGTCGTGTAACCACATGAATTCTTATGGGTTACACGACTATTCCATAGTCCCTGGGGCAGGGCCGGCAGCCAGTGCACTCTGGCCCACTCCCAGGGAGCCCCCTGCCACCCTGCACTGCTGCCTCTGTATTAGAGGCAGCAGCGCAGGGTACCAGGCAGGAGCCAGAACGTGAGGGGATCCAGTTTAAAAAACAGCTCCCTGCGCAGATCGGCTACCTGCTGCCCCATGCTGCTGCCTCTGATACAAAGGCAGTAGCGTGGGGTTGGCAGCAGCCCCTGACAACAGAACTCTGAGCTCCAGGCTCGCCGTGGACAGAGGTTGCTCCGTGGGATGTGAAGCAGCCTCTGTTCGCGGGAAGCTCAGGCCTGCCATGGACAGAGGCTGCTCCACAGCAGTCTCCCCTGCCCAGCATGGGGTAGGGACAGGTGGCACTGTGGAGCCAGTGCTGGGGGGAACTGGCTTTAAAGCTGGCTCCCCCAAGCACCAGCACCCCCCTTGTTGCCTTTGTTACAGAGGAAGAAAGGGGCGGGGAGAGAAATGTGTGTAGTTGACAAGATTAACTGATAAGCTTAGGGTTATTGGTTAATTGTATAGCTGAGTACATGTTGACATCCCTAGATGAAATTATTATAAGGTGGGTGCACAAATGGTTAAAAAACCATATTCAAACGGTAGTTATCAAAACTGAAGGGTGTATTTCGTGGGGTCTACCAGGTGTCCGGCATCTGGTATTATTAAATGTTTTCATAGATGACTTGGATAGTGAAGAGAAGAGTAGGCTTATAAAACATGTAGATGACATTAAGCTGAGAGGACTTGCAAGCACTTCAGAAGATAGGATTATAATTAAAAATTACCTTGACAAAGAAAAGAATTGGTATGAAATTAACAAGATGAAATTCAACAAAGACAAGCAGAAAGCACTTCATTAAGAAAGGAAAAATCAAATGCACAACTACAAAGGGGGGAATAACTGGCGTGGTAGTGTTACTGCTGAAAAAGATCTAGGGGTTATAGTGGATCACAAATTGAATACAAATGAATAATGTGATACAGATGCAAAGAAGGCTGATATTCTGGACCGCATTAAAAGGAGTGCTGTACATAAGACATGGGAGCTAATTGTTTTGTCCCTCTCTATTCAGCACTGGGAGGCTTCAGCTGGAGTACTGTGTCAATTCTGTACCCCACACTTTAGGAAGGATGTGGAGAAACTGGAGAGAGTTCAGAGGAGAGCAAAAAAACGATAAAAGGTTGAGAAAACCTGACCTAAGAGGAAACATAAAAAACACTGGGCATGTTTAGTCTTGACAAAATAAGACTTGGGGGTGAGGGGCAATTACAGTCTTGAATATGTCAAGCACCCTAATAAAGAAGATGGAGGTAAATTCTTGATGAATTAGAGAGGATTCAAAGAAGAGCCACAAGAATCAGTAAATAATTAGAAAACCTCCTTTATAGGCTCAAGGAGCACCATCAATTTAGCTTAATAAAGAGGCAGTTCAGGGGGTGACTTAATTATAGTCAATAAGTATCTATGTGGGGATCAAATATTTATGAATGGGTTCTTCAGCCTAGCAGAGAAGGTCTAACAAGATCCAAAGTCTGGAAAAATGAAGCTGGACACATTCAGACTGGAATTAAGGCACACCTTTTTAACAGTGAGAGTAGTTACTGAACTATTTACCAAGGGTTGTGGTGGATTCTCAGTCACTGACCATTTTTAAATCAAAAGTGAATGGTTTTCTAAAAGATGAGCGGTAGGAATATGTGTGTGTTGAATTTAAAGATAGAAAGGTTCCTAATTTAGGCCTGCTCTGGGATTTTGGGGGAAATTCTAGGCCCTGTGTTACAGAGGAGGTAAGACTAGTTGATCACAAGGGTCCCTTATTGCTTTAGAATCTATGAATTGTTCTCTATGACCACTGGAGGCAGGAATAAGAAGTTACGGGTTTAACCTGCAGCAAGGGAGATTGACATTGGATATTAGGAAAAACTTTCTAACTATAAAGGTGGTTAAAGCTTTTCAATAAGTTTCCAAGGGATGTTGTAGAATCCCCTTCATTGGAGGTTTCTAGGAACAAATTAGACAAACACCCGTCAGGGATGGTGTATGTTTACTGGATCCTGCCTCATCATAATGGACCGGACTTGATGATTTCTCAAGGTCCCCTCCAGCCCTATGTTTCTCTGATTCTGTAAATCAGTGTGTTAGTGTACAACTTAAATAAGCATAGATGTACCCAACATGAATGCCAACTCTCTTTTATGCACAAATTCTACTTCCTTAGAAGGATAATGCTGCTAAACAGAGACACACCCACATTTCCCACCATTCTGCTTATTATTTATGGGCTTGATCTGAAGCACACTGAAATCAATGGGAGTACTTACTTTAGGGGGCTTTGAATCAAGTCCTATTATCGTGGTTTACTGCTCAAGCTAATAAGGCTGATAAAACGTTAATCCTGTTCACAATACTGCTTGCTAAGAGTACAGCAATACATTCCCAGAGCAGGCCACAAACTAACTAACTCACTCTCTCTCTCTCTCTCTCTCTCTCTCTCTCTCTCAAAATACTTCTCAGGAGAGGAATGAAAAACAAATGTTAATAGATCCTCTCCTACTGCAGAATGACGAACTTCCAAATTAACACAACAGTCTACAAGAAATAAGATCGGCATCATTCCATATTCTACTCAAGTGACACTTCTTGTTACATGGTTGATCGCAGGATTATCTGGGTTAGCCAATAGAGAGGGGGTTATTTATAGAAATAAAAGTATTCTTTGAGGTATTAAGTAAGCTGATTTAGAAGGCTAGAAGAAAAGCAAACCAATGTATGGCTGTGGACTCTACTTCAGTAGCTCTCTTTGCATATATATTATATGACTCGTGTGCAGTTAAAAATTGCAGTCCAGTTTAAATCAAGACACTAACTCTAGTGTCTACCAATAATTCAAAAACATTACTGTTCTGAAGTTATATCTAATTATTCTGATGCTAGTAAACAGCTATTTAATACCCAGGAAAAGCATCACTCAGTAAAATCCATGGGGATTTTTATAAATTCAGCTTTATAAATATTTGATACATGGACTAAAAAAGTATTAAGTGCTCCTTCATGGTTTAGCAGACTAGAAAAAGTAACAATTAATGTACTAGCTGCATGACTCCAGAATATGGCAATGACACATGCAGATGGACTGATTGTTTTACTTGCAAACAAAATATCTGAATTAACTTTTGAATGGGAAAACCATAAATGTGGGCAGTACACAGCAGTGTTATAGATATTGTAGTAGAGTTATGGATGTTCCAGGAGGCAAAGCAAGGATGTTACAAAAGCAAACTCTGAGTTACATTAGTGCCAGGGCAGCTGGGCTGGTAGCGCAAGAATTGAGATGGGTGATGTGGGAGGTTCCTAGGTTCAGGAGCAGAACAAGTCTTCAACTGGGATCAAAGCACATTGTCCAGAAGAGCTGCACTGACAACTTGTTAGGAGCGTGAGGGTTACATGTAATTTGCATAGAACCGAGCAGATTGCAGCATTTTCAATATGGTGGGCATAATTGTGGAAGCCACTCAGATAGTGAAGCCCTGTGTGCCAGGATATATGGTCTCGACAGGCAACACCCTTGAGATGAGGGTGGCCATACCGGGCAGTTCCAGAAGTGACGATGTGTATTAAGCAAACACAGTAGTCTGTTTTAGTCTTTGATTGAGTTGTACGAGAGACCAAAATACACACTATCTTCCAACAGGAGAGTAACACTCGGAGGCCACCAGTAAAATAGCTACATTTTCTGGAAGCTGGGTGGAGATATTAAAAAAGCAAACAGAAAACCACTCGGCCATTGCCAAGAAATTCAAACCCATTATTAAATACTATATATACTGTTGGGTGGCAAATACACTCAAAAAGCAAATTAGATAAGAAAGAAAAGTTATCCATCAGCATCCTTCAGAGAATACAAATATGTGGTTTTATGAAAACATAAATTTCTAGATTGAAAACCTCCACTGATTTTTGATTATAGCTACGTGCGCTACATTTGTTTTCTTAATTCACAGATATAAAAATACAATGACATTTACAGTCCTAAGTTCTGGCAGGTTTATGAAGCTTTAAATCCAAGCTGTGTGGATTTCCAGAACTAGTTGGTGCACGCAACCACATCCTGTGCCATAGAGGCTGTTGAAAGAAAAATTCACATTTACAGGCCAAATTAGAGGTTGGTTGGGGGGAACCAAGCATTGAAATAAACTGCAAATTTAATATCAGAGTTAACAATACAAACTATGTAACGGAGAGAGCTATTTCACATTATGATATGGACTAGAAATAGCACATGGAGCCTGCCAGACACTCCAGAGGAGAGTCTTGCCCGAATAGGAGGAGAAACAAATATCTGCTCTTTTGTTGTATTAGCCACAAAGCTCGGATGATGAATTTAGATTATAAATACGGTGTAAACTGCCTGCAGATGTTTACCTAGTAAATGTGGCATTTAACAAAAGATCAAATACATTTCTACTGAACTACAGCGCTGCTGAAAAGATAATTCTCCTAGCCAACAGCTTGACCATGCCCCCTCCCTGCCTTTTGTTTGCCTCCCTTCACTGGCATGAAACATACGCTACTCCTCGGTACTTTCAAGACTTTGCAGCATAACCCCATCCTACCTATCGTCGCCCATTCAGTATCAAGATGCTGACTCGATAGGGCCACGATAAGGTGGGTGCATAATTGGCTGGATAACCGTAGTCAGAGAGTTGTTGTTAACGGTGCTAAATCCTGCTGGAAAGGGATAACAAGTGGAGTTTCTCAAGGGTCTGTTTTGGGACCCGTACTGCTCAATATCTTCATCAATGATGTAGATATTGGGATAGAGAGTACCCTTATTAAGTTTGCAGATGATACCAAACTGGGTGGGGTTGCAACTTCTTTGGAGGATAGGGACATAATTCAAAATGACCTTAGCAAGTTAGAGAAATGGTCAGAGGTAAACAGGATGAGGTTTAATAAAGAGAAATGCAAAGTGCTCCACTTAGGAAGGAACAATCAGTTCCATACATACAAGATGGGAAGCAACTGTCTAGGAAGGAGCATGGCGGAAAGGGATCTAGGGGTCATAGTGGACCACAAGTTGAATATGAGTCAACAGTGTGATTCTGTTGCAAAAAAAGCAAATATGATTCTAGGTTGTATCAACAAGTGTGTTGTAAGCAAAACTCGTGAAGTCATTCTGCCACTCTACTCTGCACTAGTTAGGCCTCAGCTGGAGTACTGTGTCCAGTTCTGGGCGCCACATTTCAAGAAAGATGTGGAGAAATTGGAAAGGGTACAGAGAAGAGCGACAAGAATGATTAAAGGTCTAGAGAACATGACCTATGAAGCCAGGCTTCATGAACTGGGCTTGTTTAGTTTGGAAAAAAGAAGATTAAGGGGGGACATGATAGCGGTTTTCAAATATCTAAAAGGGTGTCACAAGGAGGAAGGAGAAAATTTGTTCCTCTTGGTTTCTGAGGACAGGACAAGGAGTAATGGGCTTAAAGTGCAGCAGGGGAGGTTTAGCTTGGACATTAGGAAAAAATTCCTAACTGTCAGGGTGGTCAAATATTGGAATAAATTGCCAAGGGAGGTGGTGGAATCTCCCTCTCTGGAGATATTTAAGAACAGGTTAGATAGACATCTGACAGGGATGGTGTAGACGGAGCTTGGTCCTGCCTTGAGGGCGGGGGGCTGGACTCGATGACCTCTCGAGGTCCCTTCCAGTCCTATTATTCTATGATTCTATGACTCCTGCCTCTGATCAGCCCATGGTACAAGCCTCCATTGTCCATTTGTTAAATTTCAGGACAAGCATTTTTGTGCTTTCTTCTAATCAGACTTAGGAAGATTTCCTGTAAACATCTGCAGAGCTACCTCATTCGCCTTCTTCAAAACCCTCCTTTTCCATTATGTCTACAAAAGTATTGACCACACTTTTAAGTTGTGCCAAGATCACTGCCTTCCATGCTGACCAGCATTGTCTCGTTTCCCTGTACTCTCCCACTGGTCTATCTTCATCTGCGGTCTCTTATTTTAGGCTGTAAGCTCCTAGTTCCTTCCCCTATCTTTTTGTTCTGTGTTTGTACAGTGCCTAGCACAGTGGGGTCCTCACCCATAACTGAGGCTCCTGCACTCTGCAGTAATGAGTAATAATAATTCTAAAATCATTGCTTAAGACAGAGGATGCCAGTAGGAAGGTTTCACTGCATTTATATAGTATTTGCCAGTTCGGATCAAACAAATGGTCTACTGAGTCTAATATGCCATCAGTGGTGGCTAGTAGCTGATGTTTCATTCTTAGTTCATTGTGTAATTCTGTACACAGCGTGTGAGGGTGCACACTTACTGCAGCCGATTAGCTGATGCCCTGAAGAAGTCTGATTACCTTTCTCTTAGCCTGCATAACTATCGCTGTTATATAAAAGCACTAAACTTTTTTCAAAACAATGGAAGCATCTTAATCTATTAAGCACAGGTTATTCAGTACTACTACTAACACAGGCAAAATTAACTCAATTACTTGTTATGCAAACTCTAGTCTATGATATCAATCAATGCATACATTTTCCCCCTTGCATTTGCTGGAGTCAATTCACCTAGAATGTTTTTCCCGCTCAAATCCACAGACATAGTTTTCTTGCAAAAGTGGTCCTACAAAATGTAATTAAATGTCAACACAGATGTTGGAAGCTGTTAATCTTTTTCCTTCATCGTTTGTCAGCATATCCCAAACTTTACAAAGCAGAAGTGCAACTTTGTCAGCAACCACTGCCCAAGTGAAAGTGTAGTTTGTGGAGTGCTACACTGCATTATGTAATTGCCCTCATCTTAAAGCAGATGTATTTCCTGCGATGAACACTGTGTCTAGTATGTAAAGCTGCCCCACCATCAACTAACCAGCAAAGGAGCAGAGTCCCTACCTAATCTTTGTCTCCACACCTTTTATGATAGGTCAGGGTAAAGCATTGCAGGCTAGAATGGGTGAGGAATATAGCATGCAACATCATCACAGTAAAGATGCTGCATGTGCTATGTTCCTAGCGTGCTATCCTTGTAGCTCCACAAATAGGGGAAATATGGTTGCCCCTTGCCCTGGACCAATATGTGCAAAACTAGGCCCACATCTCTATGGACCAGAGGACTGAATGCAGCCCCCTATATGTAGGGTTACTGGAAGCTGTTCATCCCTTTGTCCCATTGTCATAAGCTTGTCCCTTTAGTTTCTGCACACAGCCAGCAAACCCACCATCCTGCCCTAAGGCTAGTCCTCCTGCCCCTGCACACAGTGGGATGGGATGCTTCCCTGCAGCAGTTGTCTCAGCCCCTTCCCACCCTCGCCCCGTATGCCTGAAACTTCTGAGTGCCTGCCTGTCCTTTCCCTTTCAAGAAGGCTCCCAGGCCGGTTCCCCATTCCTCCCTCCCTCCCTCTTCATAGCACTCCAGCACCCATCCTACCCTCTTCATCCAGGCCTGGCTCTCAGAACCCCAGGCCCCAACACTGCTTCCTCCCCACCCAGGCTGACCCCTCCAGTCCCTTCCTCATCTAGACTGGACCCCCATCCCTCTCTCCATAGCACCTTAACCCCCCGCCCCATCTCATCACCACCCATCTCTCCCCAGCCTGGCTGTGACCCTCAGATCCCCACCCTCCCCCCAGGCTCAGTCCCAACACCCCAGTCTCCCCTTCCCACCTCCCCCTGAGGCTCAGTCCCAACACCCCAGCCCCCCCCCTCCCCAGGCTCAGTCCCAACACCCCCTTTTCCCCTTCCAGGCTCAGTCCCAACACCCCAGCCCCCCTCCCCCCAGGCTCGGTCCACACCCCAGCCCCCCTCCCCCCCAGGCTCGACCCCAGCCCCCCCCCAGGCTGGGTACCAACACCCCCTCCCCCCAGGCTCGGTCCACACCCCAGCCCCCCTCCCCCCAGGCTCGACCCCAGCCCCCCCAGGCTCAGTCCACAGCCCCCCCCCCCCAGGCTCGGTCCACACCCCAGCCCCCCTCCCCCCCAGGCTCGACCCCAGCCCCCCAGGCTCAGTCCACACCCCAGCCCCCCTCCCCCCCAGGCTCGACCCCAGCCCCCCCAGGCTCGGTCCACACCCCAGCCCCCCTCCCCCCCCAGGCTCGACCCCCGCCCCCCCAGGCTCGGTCCCACCCCCCCCCCTCCCCCCCAGGCTCGACCCCAGCCCCCCCAGGCTCAGTCCACACCCCAGCCCCCCTCCCCCCCAGGCTCGACCCCAGCCCCCCCAGGCTCGGTCCACACCCCAGCCCCCTCCCCCCCCAGGCTCGGTCCACACCCCAGCCCCCCTCCCCCCCCAGGCTCGACCCCCGCCCCCCCAGGCTCGGTCCACACCCCAACCCCCCCTCCCCCCCAGGCTCGACCCCCGCCCCCCCAGGCTGGGTCCACACCCCCGCCCCCCCTCCCCCCCAGGCTCGACCCCAGCCCCCCCAGGCTGGGTCCACACCCCCGCCCCCCCTCCCCCCCAGGCTCGACCCCCGCCCCCCCAGGCTGGATCCACACCCCAGCCCCTCCCCTCTCCATATCACCCGAGCCCCCCCAGCCAGGCTGCCCCCCGCCCCTCCCCCACACGGAAGGACCCTCCCTGGCCGCACTCACCATCCTCCGCGCGGCTCCCGGGTTACCATGGGCAACTGCGTCATGCGCGCCGCCCCCTTCGTGCAACGTCACTCTTCTCTGCGGCACGCACTAGCGGCAAGGGGGCGGGGACAGACGTAAGCCCCGCCCCCTGGCGATTCCCCCCCCCCCCTTCTCCCCGAGCAGGGCGGCCCCTGTCCGGCGCATGCGTCTTAAACCGCCTTGGCTCCCAGGTCCCATGCTGACGCGAGCAAGGTGGGAGCATGGCTCTGATTGGCTGACAAGGGCCACGCGTTAGGGAGAGGGGCGGTGAAAACCACGTGTGCCGGAGAGAGGGAGAGGGGCGCGTGCCTGGGCTGCGGAGGTAGGGAGCAGGGAAGGAGCCTAATGGGGAGGGGTTTAGAGGGAGAGCGGTGCACTGAGGGGGGGGGGGCAGTGCAGGGCTCAGGGGTACTGCACTGCAAGGGGGGGTTGCAGTGGTGGGCAGTGCAAGGCTGAAGGGGCCTGGGAGGGGGGGGGGGGCTATGCGGGGGGGGGTGGGGGGGCTGCACTGGGGGTGGGGGGGGGCAGTGCAAGCATCAAGGGGCTTGGAAGGCTGCAATGGGGGCTGCAGTGGGGGGCAGTGCAAGCATCAAGGGGCTTGGAAGGCTGTAATGGGGGGGGGCAGTGTAATGGGATAGAGTGCAAGCCCCAGGGAGTCTGAAGGGGGAGGGGAGCCCAATGTCCTGGGGACTGCAGTGTAAACCTCGGGGTCTGAGAGGGAAGTGTGGTGAAATGGGTGGCTGTGTGCCCCGGGGGGGGGGAGGTGCAGCGTGTTGGGTTGTAGTGTATAAATGGAGGGGTCAGAGCAGTGTTTTGGGGGGGGGGCGGTGCTGACTATAGCCCAGAGGGTCTGAGAGGAGAGGGAGGGTGAGCGTGAGCTGCATGCGGAGGGGATGTTGTCGGACAGGGAATGGGGTGTATAAATGGAGGGGTCAGAGCAGTGTTTTTGGGGGGGGGGCGGTGCTGACTATAGCCCAGAGGGTCTGAGAGGAGAGGGAGGGTGAGCGTGAGCTGCATGCGGAGGGGATGTTGTCGGACAGGGAATGGGGTGTATAAATGGAGGGGTCAGAGCAGTGTTTTGGGGGGGGGGTGGTGCTGACTATAGCCCAGAGGGTCTGAGAGGAGAGGGAGGGTGAGCGTGAGCTGCATGCGGAGGGGATGTTGTCGGACAGGGAATGGGGTGTATAAATGGAGGGGTCAGAGCAGTGTTTGGGGGGGGGCGGTGCTGACTATAGCCCAGAGGGTCTGAGAGGAGAGGGAGGGTGAGCGTGAGCTGCATGCGGAGGGGATGTTGTCGGACAGGGAATGGGGTGTATAAATGGAGGGGTCAGAGCAGTGTTTTGGGGGGGGGGTGGTGCTGACTATAGCCCAGAGGGTCTGAGAGGAGAGGGAGGGTGAGCGTGAGCTGCATGCAGAGGGGATGTTGTCGGACAGGGAATGGGGTGTAGCATAACTAGGAGGGGAGCACAGTGCCGAGTCCAGGGTCTCCTGGGAAAAGAGCAGAGCAGTGCAGCCTTCTCCCCTCCCCCCTCCCCCCTCCCCGGAGTGCTCAGAGGCGAGGGTGGTGCAGTCCGATAAGCACATCGTTGGCAGAGGCGAGGGGGAGTGAGAGGTGAGCCCAGACAGATGGGGGGGGGGGTAGAACCCGGCAAGGGAGCCAGGGGGGTGAGCCAAAGGGGTGCGGTGTGATGTGGGCAAAATGAGAGGTGGTGTCCTAGGAAGGTAACTTGGGTCGCTGTGTTTTGGACAGACCAGTGGTGGTGATTAGGGATGTGAAGGCTTAACCAGTAAGACTTAATGAGTGAGGGTTACTGCTTAAGGTTAACTGGTGGGATGGGGGCAGGCTGCAGGCAGGGGCTGCTCTGGCTGGGTTGGAGCAGCCCTGCCTGTGGCTGAGTGGCTGTGATCCAGCCCAGAAGCAGGAGTGACCTGCGGGGGAGGGGTGGTGTCCCCGCTTCTCCCTTTAATTGTCTAATCAGTATATTTAGGACGCATTCAAGGGTTAGGTCTTGGAAATGCAGCAGAGGGAGAAGCTGTACGCTCTACGGTGCTGGGTTTGGCCAGTGCCTGAGTTGATGGGTGGGGCCTAAGTGATTGACAGGGAGCAAGCAGGGATTTCCTCTGACACACTGTACTTGCTGTGGCTTGGGTCATGTCACACTGCCATGGGTGCCCAGCTGCAGCCTCCTGCAAGGAATCGGAGGAAGAGGGAGTGTGCTAGCCTGGGCTAAGCAGTCGGGTGAGGGGGAGCCTGGTTCTGTGGTAGGGACTGAGGGCAAAGACTGGCCCCGAGGCTCCTTGAAACCCTGCAAGCAAAGTCCTCTGTTGCAAGAGCAGGAATCTTTTCAAGCCCAGGCCAGCTGGAAGCATTGACTGCCCTGGGAATATGTGCAACTGGTGACTCTCTAAGCATGCTTGGGGTAATGAAGAGGCATTGGTTGGGAGTGGAGCTGCAAGCTCCAGGATCATCTGAAATATCTCATAAAGTGAGACTCTGATACATTTAAAAGGCAACTCTGCTGTAGAGTTATCTCCCGGGTCTAACTGTGGCTCTGGAATTCCCCCCTTCCCTCCGCCCCTCCATGGTCTACTTGATTTAGCTGACTAAAGGCCATTTAACATCCCTATTTCTGACAGCCTGGCTTTATTTAAATCAGTGTCCTGAAAAGGCAGCCTCCCCTGCACTCCACACAGCTGTTTCAAGCTCTGTTAAGTTAGTGGCATTTTGATCACATCAGCTGCTTGGTGGCATGTTTCTGCTGTGTCTGCCGTAACTTTGCCGCATCTTCGCGGGTGGTGAAATGTTGGTGTGAGCCAGTTTCTCCTTTGGTGGAACTGAAGGGAAACTTCCTTTCCTGGCTTTGGACAATATGTCCCACGGCAGCTGTGAAATCCTCACCTGAGTGCTCTTCCCCCCCCCCCCCCCCCGCCCCCACCCCCGATTCCTCTACTGGGAGCCACCCACTCAACACCCCTTCCTCTCTGCTTGCTGATCTTTTTAATATACAAGAAACCGGATATTGAGTTGGATTATGATGCATCTTCTGTGGCCCACAGAAGGGGAAAGGGGGAATTTCTAACCTCCAGAGGGGAGAAGGCGGCTGCTACCCAGAACTAGGTAAACCTAGACCATCTGTGAAACATGACTTTGCCAACCTGGTCTCTCAAGCCTCCAGTGATGGGTTGTGGAATCCCATCCTTGAAAACCTCTCCCAAAGTTGAACTACTCGTATGGTTAGAAAGCTATTCCTAAAAGCTAACGCAACAAGGACGAATGCAAAGTACTCCACCGAGGAAGGAACAATCCTGTTCACATGTACAAAATGGGAAGTGACTGTCTAGGAAGGGGCAGGAAAGGATGTAGGGGTCATAGACCATAAACTACATATGAATTAGCAGTGCGATAGGGCTGCATAAAAAAACAAACATCAACCTGGGCTGCATTAACAGGAGTGTTGTGAGCAAGACACGAGAAGTCATTCTGCTGCTCGACTCTGCGTTGATTAGGTCTCAACTGGAGTATTGGCCACCATTTTTTGAGAAAAATGTGGCGGAATTGGAGAAGGTCCATAGGAGTAATAAAAATGATTAAAAGTCTAGAAAACCTTACCTATGAGCAAGAATTGAAAGAATTGGGTTTTAGTCTGGAAAAGAGAAGACTGAGGGGACATGATGGCAGTTTTCAGGTATCTAAAAGGGTGTCATGGGGGGGGGGGGATTGTTCTCCTTGGCCTCTGCGGACAGGACAAGAAGCAATGGGCTTAAACTGCAGCAAAGGAGGTTTAGGTTGGACATTAGGAAAAACTTTCTGTGGGGGGTTAAACACTGGAATAAATGGATTAGGGAGGCTGTGGCATCTCCATCTCTGGAGATATTTAAGAGCAGTTTATACAGGCATTTATCAGGGATTATGTAGATGGTGCTTGGTCTTGCCTTGAGGGCAGGGGACTGGACTTGATGACTTCTCAAGGTCCCTTCCAGTTTCAGTATTATGAGTCTAAAGCTCCCTTCCTGCAAATAATGCCAATTACTGTTTGCTCTGCCTTAAGTGGGCTTGGAGAACAACTGATCACTGTCCTTAATGTACTGAAGACTGCACAAGGTCCGGGCTCAGTATTCTTTTCCCAACTTTTGGAACCTTTCCTCACAGGTCAGGTTTTTCCAAACCTTTTATCGCTTCTGTTGCTCTCCTCTGCGTTCTCTCCATCTTTCCTAAAGCGTGTTACCCAGAACTGGATGCAGTACTCTACCTGGGACCTCCCCAGTGCTGGCCAGAGCAGAGCGAAACACTGACCTCCTTTGCACGCAGCCCACAATGTTGCCTTTTTTGCAGCTGAGTCATACTTGAGTTTGTGATCCACTCTAACCCCAGATACTTCTCAGAACGGCCACCACCTAGCTAGTTGTTACTGCCCGCTTTGTAGCTGACTTTCCCCTCTTTGGAAGTGAAGTGCTTTGCGCTTGTCTTTAAGTGAGTGTCACGCTGGTGAATTCAAACCAACTTGTCAAGGTCAATTTAATTGAATCCTGGCCTCCAAACGCCTGCCAGGTGATCTCCGCCTGTTTCGTAAAGATGCTCTCCTCTCCATTAGCCGAGTCATCGGTGAAAATATTAAATCGTGTTGGACCCAGGACTGACCGCAGTGGAATCCCACTAAATACAGCCTCTCGGTTTGACAGCAGACCATTGGTGACTGCTCTGAGTTTGGCCTCTCATAATCCAGGCAGGGAGACGTGGTCTGGAATTCTAGAAGAATGGCATGTGGTACTTTGTACACCCTTCCTTCCCGATGGACCTGAGCCAAACACCATTGAAATGAACATGAGAGCCCTGTTGACTTCAGTGGGCTTTGGATCAGGCTCCTGGGCAATAGAATGCCCAAGGCATGTTGAGAGAGAGATGTCCATTAATAAAGGGAGTTTAATATTTATTCAGAGGCCAAGCACAGCGCTGACCCCTGTAAGCTTGTCTCAGCGTGGCGGGTTGTTTCCTAGCCGTGCAACTGCAAGTCACATTGCCATGCACAGTACAAGGTCCTTGGATTCTCTACGAAGTGCTGATTAATAATTAGGGGCCTTCATGGGCTTTTAACGTGGGTCGCCGTGATAAGCAAGACTGGAAAAACAAAACGTTTCTCCTCCCCCGGCTCGATGTTTCCCCCACTGGGACCAGATTCGGTGCTGCACGTTTTTCGAATGGCTTTTTAATTTTTTCCAGCTGTGCCCAGGGTGCTCAATGATCTTGCCGGGGCCAGGTGCTCAACCTGCTTCCTCCCAGCTCTCTGCTTTGGCCACTGGACTGCATTGCTCCTTCCCCAGGGAGAGTTAGGTGCATCGCATCTCTCCTGCCGTTGCCTTGGCCGAGCCCTGCCACTCAGAGGTGGTTGGCCATTGGTGGCTCTGCAGGAAGAGGAGGTGGGAGGCAGCCTGTAGGTGAGAGATTCTGTAGCTGGCTGGCTGAATCAAAGCCCCTGTAGCAGTGGAAAAAAGAGCCACCGGGTACTTGCCAGTGATGTTCTGGAAAGAAGTCTCGGGCTGTGTTCATCATCCCTTGCTAGTAGCCCGTAGCAGCTGTCTCCTCCCCTTCTGATGCCCTCTTCTGCAAAGCCTCCAGGCTGATCAGGATCCGAGGCAGGACAGCAGCACTGGGCAGCTGCTGGAGTAGTGGATGGTCCCAGTGGCCAGAAGCCTGTCCATTTCAAAAGGCACTTTGGCACCTGGAGAAACAAGCGCTGTGGAGTGCACAGGTCGGGGATGGAGTTGGGATGGCGTGTCCGCTGACGTCAGCCAGATTGCCCGGTTTGGCACTCGTCTGCAAAATCGCTGGTTAGCTCCCATGTGGGAGCGAGGAATCCTATCCGCAACAAGGCCACTTTTTTTGAAAAAACCCTCTAGCTAGACACACCCTCAGTGTCTTAGATTCCGGGTTTTTTTTACTATTTAATACACTTAGGACATTGCTTGTTCCGTCCTCTGGTGAAATGAGCAGGCTGTGCAACGTGCCAGAGTTCATATCGTACCAGCAGCAAGTTGGAGAGTTTGGAGGCCTTTAATCCGATAGCGTCAGTGATGCACGTGGAATGTGGACAGGCCTGTTGAAATGAACGCTAAGCGTTAGCAACCGTAATGTTGCATAAAAGCACGGGGGGGGGGGGAAGGAGTGTGGTGCGCAAATGTGCATTTTGTGGTATCGGGGAAGTAAATATTGTGTCGGTGAAGGCTGCCTTGTGGCTTTACTCCCCTGCTGGGCAGTTGGGAGTCAGCAGGACAAATACAGCTGGTCCCGACTTACAAACGCGTGGACGTATGACCAGCCACACTTACGACCAGTGGCCCCGACTTATGAACGGTGATCCGCTCTTACGAACAGCGCGGTCCCATTGAAATGAATGGGGTCCGACTTACAAACGCATTGAGTTACGAGCAAGTGCGAGGAACGTAACTCATTCGTAAGTCGGGGACCGGCTGTATTTATTTAAGGCAGACTGTATTTTTCAGGGGAACTTCCATCCTCAGGTCCGTAGAAATAGCACGTCTCTGGTGTGGCTGTGGCTCACAGGACACAGGGCTGCGTGTGTGGGCCACAGTGGTAAATACTGAGAAGCGCTGGCGTAGCAACGCGCCTCGGTGGCCCGTTCTCTCGCGGTGCGATAGGGGAGGTCCAACTCTGAGCACGTGACCTCACGCTCCTCTTAGAGAAGGAAGCTGGCTTCTGAATGGCCAGTGGCCACAGAAATGCTGGAGCCAGAATCAGCTAGCAGGGCCTGGCCACCATCGTGGCTTGGAAAGGCAGCGTGGGCTAGTGGTGGGAGCAACCACTGAGGCCTAATCTCACGCTGGCCCCGGGACGAAGGACACACACACACACACACACACACACCCGTGTCTCAGGCCGTTTGGTGACAGTGCGCTGGCTGCGAAGGCAGCTTGCCTGGCAGGACTCGAGGGGGATTGGGAGACGCTTTCCTCTTAAAAATTCTCCCCTTTCTCTGTCCCCTCCAGATCGGCGCTAACATGATGAGCAGCCCGGCCAGCTTTAGCATTGATGCCCCGCGCTGGGACCAGAGCACTTTTGTGGGGCGCCTGAAGCATTTCTTCAACATCACAGACCCGCGGACGGTGCTGGTGTCAGAACAGGAGCTGGACAGGGCGAAGGTGCTGGTGGAAAGCTGCAGGTAAATGGCCGGGCAGCCCCTGGGTCGGAAGGAAGGCGGTAGACTGTTTGCAGCCTGCCCTGGCTCCGTGGGCGCATCGTGCGGTGGAGCTGTTCTCTCGTTCAGCAGTGGTATTGCACCACAAGGGGGAGACACGCTAGCATGTGCTCATCGGTGAACCGTGTCCTCGGGTACCCGTTAACATCCCTTGTAGGCACGTGGCGGTGTGCGCAGGTGATCTGGTAGGCTGGGACTGGCAGGAGTGTGGTGATACTAGGTGGTGAGCAGCCAAACTCCCAGGACCTTGCTCTTTCTCCAACCTGCAGGGCGGGCCTGGTACCCCCAGGCACCAGCCAGGAGCAGCTGTTCTATGCCAAGAAACTCTACGACTCCGCGTTCCACCCCGACTCCGGTGAGAAGATGAACCTGATTGGGAGGATGTCCTTTCAAGTGCCCGGGGGGATGGCCATCACTGGCTTCATGCTGCAGTTTTACAGGTAACAGGTGGGGGGAGGCATCAAGAACCTCTTTCTCAGACCTCTGGGAAAGCTGCCTGTGTTAGGACAGCAGTGAGCTATTTCGGACTGGGTGACATCGCTCCCTCCTGGGGGCAAAGGGCGGGGACAGAGTCATCAGCACCAAAGACCTAGTGTCAACCCACCATCCAGCCACACAGCAGCGTAGCTACCGCAGGAATGGGCGTGGTATCAACGCCTCGACAGACGGGAGATGCGAGGGTTGGGCCAACACTGTGACATCTCTGCCGGAGCCCTTCTGGCCACACGGCTCAGCATCCTTTGTCTTAGACCGTTAACACAAACCTTACAGGCAAGGCAATTTCCCCAGGATTTCCAGGACAGTCCCATGTTTGACCCGACCCCTATCCTGAGACCTCGGTGGCCTTTGTGTGTGGAGACAGATGGGCCAGCGTAGCCCACGTCATCCGTTGCTAGAATGTTATTAACAGGCTGTATTCCTAGCGCTGCGTGCCTGCTCTGACCTTCGGGCTAGCCTCAGTCCTCCACCCGTCCAGTTCTTGCCTGATCTATTGATCCTACATTAATTCTATTGATTACATAAGAATTCCGTAGTAACACACTGTGATTTCTAGGTTCGTGTCCCTCGATCAGGCTCAGGCTTACCAAAACTGCCGTTCAGTTGGGAACCCAGAAGTGCATGGCTGTAACCAGTGCTTTTTTTTGTGTCTTAAAAAATAAATAAAGGCGCCGGTACTTCAGGGGAAAAGTTGTTGAGCTCTGACTGGAGGTGCCGGTACTGTGTACTGGGCAGTACCGTCACCAAAAAAGCACTGGTGGTAACATTCCCACTTAAGAAATATCTTGTGGTTATGTCTACACTCGTGGCTTCTTGCGTGAGATATGCAAATGAGGCTAAGCATGGACTATCACTGAGCCTCATTTGCATACCTAGTGAGCCGCCATTTTTGCAGAAGAGGCTCTTGCGCCAGAAGGAGCTGTCTACACTGCCCCTTCTTGCGCAAGAAAAACCCTCTAGTGCAATGCCAATATTCCTGAAAATAATCGGCGTAGCGGCATTGCGCAAGAGGGTTTTTCTTGCGCAAGAAGGGGCAGTGTAGACAGCTCCTTCTGGCGCACGAGCCTCTTCTGCAAAAACGGTGGCTCACTAGGTATGCAAATGAGGCTCAGTGATAGTCCGTGCTTAGCCTCATTTGTATATTTCTCGCGCAAGAAGCCTGTGTGTCTGTAATCGTCGTATCAATGTAGGAAAGTTGCCAGTGCTCCGGCCTGGCCCAGTAGTGGAAGATGATACTGAATGGCTACGTCTACACTGGCACCTTTTCAGGAAGGGGCATGTAAATTTCACCAGTCGTCGTAGGGAAATCCGCGGGGGATTTAAATATCCCCCGCGGCATTTAAATAAAAATGTCCGCCGCTTTTTTCCGGCTTTTAAAAAAGCCGGAAAAGAGCGTCTAGACTGGCCCCGATCCTCCGGAAAAAGTGCCCTTTTCCGGAGGCTCTTATTCCTACTTTGAAGTAGGAATAAGAGCCTCCGGAAAAGGGCACTTTTTCCGGAGGATCGGGGCCAGTCTAGACGCTCTTTTCCGGCTTTTTTAAAAGCCGGAAAAAAGCGGCGGACATTTTTATTTAAATGCCGCGGGGGATATTTAAATCCCCCGCGGATTTCCCTACGACGACTGGTGAAATTTACATGCCCCTTCCGGAAAAGGGGCCAGTGTAGACGTAGCCAATGTGTCTGAGTCTGTGTGCTTGCACCATCCCATACAGAAGGGCTCAAAGTGTTAATCGTCCTCCCCTCGGATCATCACCAGTGACCGTCGTCCTAGTGTGGGCCCAGAGTTACCTCTCCCTCGGCATGCCGGCCGGATATGACGTTTATAAAGTGCTATGCTGACACCACGGTGCTTAATGTGTGTTCCTAAGCTCTTGTGCTTGACTGATGGCCATCTCGTCAGCCCTCCTTGGTGTAATAGCTTATGGTCTAGGCCTGCTCCTGGTTAGCAGCTTCTGCAAAGTCTTTTGGGTCTCCTGCCTTGTTTCGTTAAGCATGGCACTGAGGCCTGCAAGGTCACCACTTTCCTGCCCTAACTTGTGCCTGTGCTTTGCCCAGCAAACACCTGCAGCGACACAGCCCCGCATTGTGGCTCGCCCTGTTTCTTCCTCCACCATTCCTGTGAATCGCCAGCCCTTCCCTCCTGCCCTCCAACTGACACACAGCAACACACACCTTGCTCTTTCCAGTGACGACAACCGTTTGGTTGTGTGTGTGCTCCTGGGGGCGGCCTGTGAGCCTAGGCAAACTAGCCGGTCGCCTTGGGCGCCGCCGGCCTGGGTGCCCGGTGATGACGTCACGGCCGTGCAGGCGGGCGCGCCGAGCGCGCCTTCCGCGTGGGGCGCCAGCTGCTGCAGCCAGCCTCGGGCCGCTCCTGGCGCTCCCCCTGTGTGTGGCAGTGGCTCTGTGCAGGTGGCCGGCACAGCAGACTGCGAGAGGGCCCCCAAAGACCACAGTCAGATAAGGATCAAAGGCACCAGGCTTATTATTAAATGAAATGGGCTCCAGCTCCCTGGATCAGAGGCCTGTGGTTCTGCTTGTACCTACGTGCCCCCTGACAACAGACCCGGCTCAGTCAATGGGAGGTCCCGCTGCCCCCTAGGCCAGACAAAGACAGCCCCTCCAAGACCCACCGTTATGCACAGGTACAAGCAAGTTACACCTCACTCCAGACGTTTCCTCAGTACCTCCCACCCCCTTGCACCTGGTAGTTTGATCAAATCCTCTCTAGCCAGCGAGCTGTCGTGTTTGACCCTGTCCTGATCCTGGGTCAGTAGGTCCCTGTTACGTGTGGGGCGGCGGGAGGGTACCAAGATGCTTCTTAATGAGATGTTGTTACCGTGTCTCTGGAACGTGCGTACGGCCTGGGACTGGTACCGGTGAGTGTCAGCTCTATCCATGCCAGATTGTGTTAGCAGGGCCTGTCTCTTGCTCACAGCTCCGCTTAGCTTGATAGTAGCCAAGTCTTGACTGTTGTTACCCAGGTGTGATACTCGGGCTTGTTTCAGGCCCTGCTCTTACTACCGTCCCCGTAGAAACCTGGAGCTCATGGAGGGAATGTGTCCTTGCTCTGAGGTTACAGCAAGTGAACTTCCTTGCAGCTGTTTCTGCCGTTCATCTTTTTGTGTTGGGGCTGTTAGTTTCTAAGGGGAGTGAAAGGCAGACTGGTCAGTTTCACTCTCCTGCCTTCTGATCCGTTTCACTGTCCAGTTCCAGCGCCGCATGGCGGGTTAGTGGCCTGCAACCCAGCAAGGAAATGTTAAAATCCAGTGCAAAGGCACCGTTTTAAAGTCCTGCTTACATTTATTTTGTTTGATTTTTAAATCCCTTCTTTCTCCCCCAGATTCTAACACATCCAAATATTTGAGCAAAAAATGAGTCCTTTGCCCAATTAAAACCACTTCTGTCCTTTGCTTCTCTCTCCTTGTTTTTCTTCTTTGTCTTATTAACAGATTCTGTTGTTGATTAAAGTCCTTTAATTATTAACCCAGAGCCAGTCCTGGGTGCTCTCTGCACTTTTTTTTTTTTTTTTTTTAAAACTAGCCCCTCCTGGTTCCTTTGTATCCTCTGAAATCCCAGATCCCACCGCTGCCAGCAAGGGCTAATGTTGAGGAGAGGCCGTTCCTAATCTGTAGCATGTTTCCTTTCTTGCCCTTGAAAAAACCTCCCTGTTCTAGTGTGGTTCAGTGGAATTAAAAAGGTTCCCCCATATTTGCCTTCCTCAGTGTCCCCCGTATCTCATTCGAGGAGAATATTCTAAGAACATACGAACAGCCAGACTGGGTCACTCCAAAGGTCCATCTAGCCAAGTATCCTGTCTTTCCACAGTGGCCGATGCCAGGTGCCCCAGAGGAAATGACAGATCAGGGAATCAAGTGATCCCTCCCCTGTCACCAGTCCCAGTTTCTGACAAAGGCTAGGGACACCATTCCTACGCCTTCTGGCTAATAGCCATTGATGGACCTAACCTCCATGAATCTATCTAGTTCTTCCTGAACCCTGTTAAAGTCCTGGCTTTCACAGCATCCTCCGGCAAGGAGTTCCACAGGTTGACTGCGTTGTGTGAAGAAACACTACCTTTTCTTTGTTTCAAATCTGCTACCAATATTATTTGGTTCCCATACAACAAACTAGGGGTTACAAGTAACTAACTTCCTTATGTCTGGTGTGGAGAAAGATCTATACTATAAGCATTTATTATCACATTCCCCCTCCTTATGCTCCTCTTTTCTGAGCTGAAAAGTCCCAGTCTTATGAATCTCTCCTCGTTCCGAACCCCTCATCGTTATCGTTTTTGTTGCCCTTTTTCTGAACTTTGCCAAGATATCTCTTTGGAGATGAGGCCTCCACATCTGGACTCAGTATTCGAGATGGGGGCATACCAGGGATTTATACAGAGGCAATAAGGTATCCTCTATCCCTTTTTAAATGATTCCTAACATGCTGTTTGCTTTTTTGACGGCTGCTGCACACGGAGTAGCTGGTTTCAGAGAACTATCCCGAGTGACTCCAAGGTCTCTTGCGTGGCTATAGCTAAACTAGTCCCCATGATTTTATACGTATGGGTGGGATTCTGTTTCCGGTGTGCTTTACTCTGCTTTTATCAGCATTCACAGTCACTTGCCGTGTTGTTGCCCAGTCGCCTAGTTTTGCGAGATCCTTTGGAAGCTCGTCGCAGCCTGCTTTGGACTGGCCTGTCTCGAGCAGTGCAGTGTCACGGTGGCAGCCAGCGGTAGCTCCCCGGCCTGTGGAAGGGGCTAGCTCAGCCCTGTGACTTGGGGGGCAGAGGGGGACATGCACGGGCTGAGCTCTGGCGTCTGCCCCCTCAGGACGGTCCCCGCGGTGGTGTTCTGGCAATGGGTGAACCAGTCCTTCAACGCCCTGGTGAACTACACCAACAGGAACGCAGCCAGCCCCATCTCGCTCACGTGAGTATCTGCTCCCGCCTCGCCCCAGAGCCCCCAGGCTTCTCACCCGGGTACCCACCCTGTCACCAGGCGCCTGCTGTCCGCACACTGCCCTGGGAGGTACCCCTGCGGCGCAACCCAGCCCGTTCCCTGCAGGCTGGGTGCGCTGGGCTGCTCTCCGGGCCGTGGCATCGCTCCGCTGTCTGTGCCCTGGCGCAGAGCTGCTGTCGCCATGCCCAGGACCAGCCCCACGGCAGAGTCAAAGGCACGACCTAGATTCCTCTACCTTCAGCGTCGCCTCCCACAGGCCCCTAGACACACCCAGAGGGGCCCCCCCCAAGCTCTGCGTTAGCAGGAGGTCATCAGCTGGGACCAGCAAGGGGGGAACAGTCCTTCCGCCACCCCCATGGAGGGGACCATCGCGCCACCTACTGCTCCCTGAGGTCACTAGCCTGGTTGAACCCTTCTGCTGCCGTGAGAACTACCACGCTGGACGCCCGGTGCCACCAGCCCCTCATCCTGCCTTGTGACACCAGGGCACTGTGGTCCCCCAGGTCCATTCGGCTCTGCAGGGGCAGTGATCTGCCCTCGTGCCCTGTATCGCAGAGCGGCATGTGCCAGGGCTGCTGCCCTCTGGGGGCTGTGGAACGCACCAGCCTTCCTAGCGGAGAAGGCACGAGGGGAAACTGAGGACAGTGGGAGCGACGGGGAGTTGGATTCCCAGCCGGGGCACGTCGTGAGCTGCAGGATTTCAGCTCCTTGGAAGGATGCTCTGGCGTTCACAGAGGGTCGGCAAGCACAGTCCACGCGCTGAGCGGTGTAATATCGACCCATTTCACAGAGGGGGTAGCGGAGGCATGGGAAGATGAATCAAGCTGGGAACTGAACTCCGTTTCCCTGCCTCGCAGTCCTGTGCCTTAACCACTAGGCTGTGCTTCCTGCCTTAGGCTTGGGTCGCGGCCAGGTGGCAACGCTCCATGGGTGGGAACCGCAGCCCTGTGGGAGGGCGCTCCAGTCCTGAGCCTGCCGGGGTGTCCCATCCTCCCCCAGGCTGCGCGCTGGTTCAGGCAGCCTGGGAAATGCTGAGTTCGAGTTTTCCCTCCTGTCAATCGCTGTCTAGGCAAATCGGGGTGGCTTACGTCACCGCCACGGGCACGGCCCTGGCGACCGCCGTGGGACTCAACCTGTACACCAAGGTACTGGGGCGGGGGGCGGGGGGAGGGAGCTGAGGGTGGTGTCGCCATGGAGGGGGGGGTCTCTCTCCTTCTCCGGCAGTGCCAGGGGGCAGGAGATCCGCACCGGCCGACACCCTGTCGCCCCAGTCTCCCCCACAGCCGCTGGCGGGGTAGCGTCCCCAGGTGGCGGGGCAACCGATGGCCCTTGCGATCAAGCCGTCGCGCCCGGGCCGACCCGGTTCCAGAAGCCTATCCTCCCACGGCTTCCTGCAGGAGCGCCCGTTCCCCGTGGACGAGCCGCGGGCCGAGGTCCGGAGAGCTGGCGTTTCCCGCCCCTGCAGGAGCTAAAATCCCCCCCCCCCCCCTCCAAGGCAGCTCTTCTCCATTCCCGTACGAGGCCCTTCCTCCCGTCCAATAGCATGGCCCCGATGCCTCGCCCCACCTGCCCTGGCACTAGTCCCTCGCACGCTGGGAGGCGCTCGCCCCGATGCCTCGCCCCACCTGCCCTGGCACTAGTCCCTCGCACGCTGGGAGGCGCTCGCCCCGATGCCTCGCCCCACCTGCCCTGGCACTAGTCCCTCGCTCGCTAGGAGGCGCTCGCCCCGATGCCTCGCCCCACCTGCCCTGGCACTAGTCCCTCGCACGCTGGGAGGCGCTCGCCCCGATGCCTCGCCTCACCAGCCCTGGCACTAGTCCCTCACTCGCTAGGAGGCGCTCGCCCCGATGCCTCGCCCCACCTGCCCTGGCACTAGTCCCTCACTCGCTAGGAGGCGCTCGCCCCGATGCCTCGCCCCACCTGCCCTGGCACTAGTCCCTCGCTCGCTGGGAGGCGCTCGCCCCGATGCCTCGCCCCACCTGCCCTGGCACTAGTCCCTCGCTCGCTGGGAGGCGCTCGCCCCGATGCCTCGCCCCACCTGCCCTGGCACTAGTCCCTTGCACGCTGGGAGGCGCTCGCCCCGATGCCTCGCCCCACCTGCCCTGGCACTAGTCCCTTGCACGCTGGGAGGCGCTCGCCCCGATGCCTCGCCCCACCTGCCCTGGCACTAGTCCCTCGCTCGCTGGGAGGCGCTCGCCCCGATGCCTCGCCCCACCTGCCCTGGCACTAGTCCCTCGCACGCTGGGAGGCGCTCGCCCCGATGCCTCGCCCCACCTGCCCTGGCACTAGTCCCTCGCACGCTGGGAGGCGCTCGCCCCGATGCCTCGCCCCACCTGCCCTGGCACTAGTCCCTCGCACACAGCCGTGCCACCGCCTCTCCTGAGAGCCTTGCTGTGGAGAGAGCAGCAGGTTTCTCCGGAGATCCCACTACCACACCTGCCCTATTAGGTCTGTCCGGTGCTCCCTGCAAGGCCCTGGCTGTGGATTTCTCCGGCCCTGCTAGCGGCATCTGGCAGCAAGTTACCAGCCCGCGGTAGCAGGGGAAGTGGGTTTAATAAGGCAGTTGGGTCTTGGCTTTTTCCGGCTTTAGCGGCTGGGTCTGATTTGGGTGGATGGCGGCAGCTGACGGCCCTGCAGGGTGGAGGGTTTCGTTGAAGGCCCAGCCTGTGCGGCAGCAAGCAAGCGTCCCCTACGCACGTCTGCTTCTGAGTCCGGGAGGTTCACCGTCTGAGTCACTCCTCCCACTGCGCTGTTGAGGGCACCAGCTCTCCCGCTGCATGTGGCCTGCTGGCTCCCAGCAGGCTGAGGCCTGGCAGCTCGTCTCACATAGGGGCTGGCGAGGCCAGTTCCAGGACTCTTGTGATGGCCGCGCTCACCTCGGTCTCTTTCCTCCCCTAGAGAGCCCCGCCCCTCGTGGCACGCTGGGTCCCGTTCGCAGCCGTAGCCGCTGCCAACTGTGTGAACATCCCCATGATGAGGCAACAGTAAGTCTGTCTCTCGGCTCCGGCCAGCGGGGCCTTACCAGAAACCACACTAGGACGGCGGATCTGGAGCTGCAGGCAGAGATGACTTCCCTGGGCTGGCTCCTGTAATCAGGAGAAGGGCAGTGTTAACAAGTCCTGGCAGCCAGGACTCCTGGGGTATGTCTAGACTACATCTCTCTGGCGCCAGAGGGATGTCAATTAGACATACCGACATTGCTAAGGAAGCGGGGATTTAAAAATCCCGTGCTTCATTAGAATAAAAATGGCCGTTGCTTTTTGCTGCCGCGGCACTTTGTCGCCAAAAAGCGGCAGTCTAGACGGGGATCGGCTGGCAAGGAAAGCCTTTTGCGACCGATCCTTCTGCCTCGTGCAATGAGGTTTACAGGATCAGTCGCACAAAAGGCTTTCCTTGTTGGCCGATCCCTGTCTAGACTGCCGCTTTTTGCCGGCAAAGTGCCGCGGTGGCCATTTTTATTCTAATGAAGCGCGGGATCTTGAAATCCCCACTTCATTAGCATTTTCAGTCTGTCTAATTGACATCCCTCTAGCGCCAGAGGGATGTAGTCTAGACATACCCCTGGGTTCTGGTCTTGTCTCTGTTGCTGGGTGGGCAGGTCGCTTCCCCCTCGCTCCGATAGGGCGGATGGCCCTGAGCTAGCGGGCTAATGTCTGGACAACTCCTGCCATGGTAGGAAGCCTGAGGAACGCGCTCAGCAGCACTCCCAAAAGCCAGCATGTGCCTGCGCCGTGGGGGGAGCTGCCCCCGGGTTCTAAACTCCCAGCAGGACCGAGGAGAGATGAGAGGCCTGGGCAGCATCTGCCTGGCTTTGTGCCCAGGGCTGCGGGGTGGGCGGGATTATTCTGGGCCCCACAGCGGCCCGGGCGTTGAGTAAGGACGGCCGTCACGGGGCCGTTTTGACCACGCTGGCTGCATTCCTGAGACGGGGAGGTGCTATTCCCAGCAGCCCCCCATAGGTGGCAGCAGTGCCCAAGGTGTTAATTTCACCTGCCCCCCCTGTGCATTTCCCGCCTGGAGAAGGGCAGCCTCGGGGGTTGGCAGTAAATCCGCTGGGAACACCAGCCCATCGCCTGACCCCCCTCCAGAGCGGTGGTGCGACACCTCGCCTGACTGGTGTGTTACAACACCGCTGGGTGGGGCTCGCTCGAGGAGGTTGCCGTGGCTTTGTTCTCCTTCCACCACAAAGGGGTGGGCCGGGAGCGGATGAAGCCCAACCCAAGTGAGCTATAGTGAAAGAAACAGCCCAGCACGCTATAGGGGAAGGGCCATGTGGAAGCACCAGGCATTGGCCCGCTGCCTGAGGACGGACCCGGTGGGCCACGGCCTGCGTCGCCAGGGCAGAACTCCACGTCCATCGAATCCTGGAGCTGGAAGAGACCTCAGGAGTCACCAAGTCCAGCGCCCGGCCCAAAGCGGAATCAACCCCAACTCGATCATCCCAGCCAGGGCCTTGTCCAGCCGGGACTGAAACACCTCGGGGGATGGAGATTCCACCCCCTCCCTCGGGAACCCAGCCCAGCGCTTCCCCACCTGCCTAGGGAAATCGTTTGTCCTAATCTCCAACCTCGACCTGCCCCACTGCGACTTGAGCCCATTGCTCCTTGTTCTGCCCCCACTGAGAACAGCCTCTCTCCATCCTCCTTGGAACCCCCTTCAGGAAATTGAAGGCTGCTCTCAAATCCCCCCTCACTCTTCTCTTCTGCAGACTAAACAGACCCGACTCCCTCAGCCTCTCAAGTCACGTGCTCCAGCCCCCTAATCATTTTGGTTGCCCTCAACTGGACCCTCTCCAATGTGCCCACTTCCTTTCTGTAGTGGGGGGCCCAGAACTGGACACAATACTCCAGCTGTGGCCTTCCCAGGACCAAATGGGAACTTTCCTCTGAATTATAGATTCCCAGGCCGGGAGGGGCCTCGTGGAGCTGCAGGCAGGCCCTGCCGTGTAACAGGCCAGGGACTCTCCCAGGAAGAACTGTGCATTAGAGTAGCGCCTTCCAGTTGTGCCGGGCGAGCTGGGTGCAGGCTGTCCGTGCCATGCTCTGCTAGCTCCGTGCCGGCTCGCCGGGGCTGTTGCACTGGGGTTATTGCTGGCACTGCCAGCCGGGGGCACGGTGCCGTCCCAGGGAAGCAGATGATAAATGAGGGGGTCAGAGGTGACGGAGGGGCACCAGGGAGCCCAGTCACGGGCCAGGCCCCCATGTGCGATGCACCGTACAGTGACAGAACAGACAGGGAGACGCGGCAACCTCTCTGTGCCTCGGTTGCCTGCATGGATCTCGGCCGCCTGGCGGAAGGGCCCAAGTCTCTCGCCTCCCCTCACTCGGATCAGACGGCTGCCCTTCCCACAATGCACTGGGCTGCCCGATGGCCCTAGGGGCTGGGGTCAAGGCCTGTAACCCCCCCGGGAGCTGATTTCGGAGGTGTTTTCAGCCCCTTGCGCAAAGGCAGCATGGGTGTGGGAGGGGCCGATGGGCTATTCCGCACTGTGGGGGAGGCCCCCCCTGTTTCCAGGGGGGAGTGGCCCAGGAGGCTGGGTCTGAGGCACTCATGGCTCCCTGTCTGTGTTTAGGGAGCTCATTCATGGGATCGTGGTGACGGACGAGCGGGACTGCGAGCTGGGCCGTTCCAGGGTACGTCTGGGGCGGGGCAGGGGGGCTGTTCCGTCAGCCTCTGCTGTGCTGGCGTGGCCCCGATTCTGCGGCACGCAGCCCGGACTCGCGGCCCCAGGGAGCCTGTTGCAGCGGCTGGGGGGCGAAACCCCGCACGGGTCAGAGATCCCAGGCTTGCTGCCTTGCTGCCCTGGCCGGGCCAAGCCTAACACGTTTGCTCAAAGCACGTTACCCCTTTGGAGGGTTTTGGCTGACTCTCCGTCGTCTTGCGTTCAGGTGGCTGCAGCCAAGGGGATTACCCAGGTGGTGGTCTCCAGGATCGCCATGGCAGCGCCGGGCATGGGTGAGCCCCCACGACACCTCCCCCACAATCCGCCACCGAGACAGCCTGCCCACCAGTCGGGGGGCTGGCGGGAGACGGGACAGGGCTGGGCTGGGAGCCAGCTGGCCGCAGAAAGGCAGTGCCCAGGCAACCGACTGAGGGTGTGCCGGGGGTAGAGCAGAGGTTTGGGAACTGCTGATGTCTGGGGGCTAGTCCCGGCCCTGACCCCAGAACCTCTGCCTCAGTTTCCCCATTAGTACGGTGTGCAGCATACCTTCCCTTCAGGGTGGCCTGTTCCTGTCTGCAGGGCGCCCCGAGCCCCTGTGATGGAAGGCACGGCATAGGCAGTCCAAGTGTTGCCCCGTTGGTCTGGAGGACTATTCCCTTCTCAGACCCCTGGGGAATTCCCCCCCTCTTGTTCCTTAGTTCCCCCCCCACCCCCACCCCACACGCACGACTTGGCCACTGGGGGTGGAAACCTTCCCCTTGTCCCAGCGCCCCTCTGGTCCCTGCCACTGGGGGTGCTGCAGAGCGATGGGAGATGCCCCGTTCCTGTCCCTGCCGTGGTTCGGTGCGGGGTGCTCGGTCGGAAGGCAGGCCGGGGATGTTGGCCCTCCCGGGGCAAGCGCCCGACGGTGGGAGCAGGGGGCTGGTGGGTCTGACACAAAGGGCGGGGAGGCATCGGGACGCCCTCCCGTCACGGCTCTGTCCTGGGGCGTGGCGCTCTCTGGGCAGCCCCTGGCTCTGCTGGCAGCCAGCTGGGCTGACGGGCGCCTCCCCCGCTCTCGTTCTGGCTAGTTCTTTTGCCGATTCTCATGGAGCGGCTGGAGAAGTTCCCCTTCATGCAGGTGAGTGGTTGGCTGGAAGGGGGAGTGGGCTGCGTCTCTCCTCCACTCGTGTCCTGTCCGCCTCCACCCTCGGGTGGCCAGACTGCTCCAGGGCCGTCCCCCCCCTTTCCCTCAGGCCAGCCGGGGGGCTGGGTGCTCATTTGTGCCCTTTCGTAGAATCCCAGGACGGGCAGAGCCCTCTGGAGTCACCGAGTCCAGCCCCCTGCCCAAGGCAGGACCAGCCCAACTCAATCATCCCCCTCCAGGGCTTGGTCCAGCCGAGACTCGCTCACCTCTAGGGATGGAGGTTCCACCCTCTCCCTAGCGAACCCAGCCCTCTGCTTCCCCACCCGCCTGGGGAAATCGTTTGTCCTAATATCCAACCTCGACCTCCCCCACTGCAACTCTTTCCTCAGCATCCCCGCCCCTGCTGAGTGACAGGGGCCCTCTGGGGCTCCGTGTCCCCAAGGGAGCCCCCAAAAGCACGTGGGTCTAAAGGAGATGAACAAAGGACTTGCCAGACTAGATCCAGTTGCAGATTCTCCCTCCCCCCCATGTTGGGCTCCTCGGGGGAGGCAGGACGTGGGCTGATGTTCCAGGCTCACCCCTGGCCTGCTCTCTTGGCAGAGAATTCGGGTCTTCCATGCGCCTCTCCAAGTGCTGCTCGTTGGGGGCTTGTAAGTATCGCTCTGCTCAAGCCGCCGCCCTTCCTCCGTTCCGGCCTGGCGGCGGCGGGGTCTAGCCTCTACGTGAGGCAGCGCTGGGGGACAGAACCCAGCAATCCTGAAGCCGCCCCTTGCTCTAACCACTAGCCGACACTTCCTCTGTAACGCAGGCCCCAGTAGCAGGGGAGGAGAGGCTGTTCACGCCGGCGGTGCTGAGTGGCAGGGGTGCAGCGCCCCACTTCACTCCAGCACGGGACCTTCTCCTTGGGGTGGAAGTAGAGTCCAAGGGCCCTGCTGTGCCCGACCGTCCCTCCCCCGTGCTCTGCTCTCTCCGCTGCTGGGGAGCATACCGGGGTCTCTGGAGCTCCGCAGGGCCCAAGCAAGGCCCACTGCTCTGGACGCTCCCAAGGGGTGTCTGGGGTCAGCCCCCGGTGCTCCCCAGCAGAGCCTCCGAGCTGCCCTAGCTCCGGGGGTTGCCAGCACTCGGGCGGGCCGGGCCTGCGGTAATTGACAGAAGCGTCTGCCATTGGGGCGGAGGCGTGAGCCGGATTTGCCGGCGGTCGCATCCCGCTGGGAGTGACTCCGGGAGCACGTCCCCGCCGGAGCCTCTGTGCTAACCGTGGACGCCTTCAGCCCAGGCGCGAACAGAACTTGCCCCCACACCGAAGTGCTGTTCTCCTGGGACACCCCCCCCCCCCCCCGCGCTCTACGGGGGGTGGCCTCGCTGGATTGCCCACCCAGCACCAAATCGCCCAGCCTCCTGGCGTGCCACAACCCCACACGGGCCCTTTGAAGGGAGAGCGGAGTCGGGTTTCCCCGGGCTCCTCGCCTCCTGAGAGCTCAGCTGACCCACGGGGTCTGGCGCTCGGCCACGGGCCCCCAGGGGAGGTTGCGGGGCTGTCGGTGTCCCCGTGGGCTGGCGCTCGCTACGAGAGCAGATGTTGAGTTTTCGCCGGTAACTCGTGGCTTTCTCTGTCCTGCAGCCTCCTGTTCATGGTGCCGGTTGCCTGCTCGCTGTTCCCACAGAGATGGTACCGGCTACGTTGTTCCCTCCTCACTTAGAACCCCAGAACCCTTCCCTTGCTCCCCTCCGCGCTCCCCAGGGTCATGGGAAAGGCCCTACCTCTCCCCAGGAGCTCAGCCTCCGCTGCCCTGCCTTGCCAGCGGGTTCGACCTGTGCACAGCGGCTGATCACCGCTCGCTGTCCTGAGTGGGGCGGGGGGAGCCGAGTCCCCATCACTCGGTGCTCTGCCCCGGGGGGGGCTGGACTCCCTGGGTCTGTGAGCTCTGCCTGGGGGGGGGCGGGATGGGGCTGGACTCCCCGGGTCTGTGAGCTCTGCCTGGGGGGGGGGGGGGAGCGGGATGGGGCTGGACTCCCCGGGTCTGTGAGCTCTGCCCAGAGGGGGCGGGATGGGGCTGGACTCCCCGGGTCTGTGAGCTCTGCCTTGGCTCAGCTGGTGACTTGGTCCCATGGCCTGTTGAGATCTGGCTGCGGAAGGCCCGGCCCAGCCGCAGGGCCGGGAGGACTGGTGCAGAGCCGTTGCCAGCCTGACACTCCATCTCCTCTCCTTGCAGCTCCCTGGCGCTGTCTACCCTGGAGCCGGAGCTCCGAGCCTCCATACTGGCCAGGCGCGGGGACAACGTGCCTTACGTCTATTTTAACAAGGGACTGTAAAGGGAGCCGCCCCGCCCTGCCCTGCCCCGCGCTCCCTGGGGCCCCCTGCAACTGGAGACGAGCTCGGGACGTACCAATCGGACCCGGATCCCCACACACATGCGCGCGTGCCACTGCCAAAATATCCAGGGGGCAGATCTGGGGCTGGCTTCCAGCTCCTCTTTGATCTAACCCTGTAGCTCCTGCCACCCCCCCCCCCCCCAACTAGATTTGGGGCCTGCCTCGGAGTGACGGACGCCTGCTCAGGGCACTGCCCCTGCTGTGCTGGTCCTGGGGAGCAGACACAGAAAATCTCCCTCTTCAGCACAGCTGCCTCTGGGCAGCCCTTCCGCACCGCTGGCTAATCTAGGGCAGAGCGCTCCTGCTGCCTTACCCCTCCCCCGGGCCTGACTCATAGACTTTAAGGTCAGAAGGGACCATTATGATCATCTAGTCTGACCCCCTGCACAACGCAGGCCACAGGATCTCACCCACCCCTCCTAGAATAATCCTCTCACCTAGATCTCTGATATTGAAGCCTTCAAATACTTTGAAGGCCCCAAGCTGCAGAGAATCCTCCAGCTGTGACCTGTACCCCATGCTGTGCCATGTGTCACCGAGTGTCTGGGTCTGATGGCTGCCGGGCTTCCAGCCTGGGGCACAGCACATGGCTGAAGGCTCTTGCAGCTCTCGGCCCTTCTCTCTGTTCCCTCCCCTGCCCGTGCGCCCCCAGTCGCTGGGCGACCCACACATGGTGCTATCTCCCTGGTGTTCCAGGAGGCAGGAGGGGCCCTGCCCTTCCTGTCGTGGGTCAGCTACAGCACAATCGCCCCAGCGTCGGTCCCGCTGCTGTTACATGTGGTCAGAATTTGGCCCCCATCTTTACCCACCTGCCTCCGCCAGCCCCCAGCCTCTTCTGACCAAATAACTAGCGAGTAACCAAACGAGGTTGCAGCCTTAATCAACTGTCCTGGCCTTTGTCTAACGACGTCAGGCCAGATTCTCAGCGTGCGAGCAGTGCACGCAGATACCTGCCCACGCACAGCGAGCACTTGCACACGCACAGGGACCAGCGTGTCTGGAAGTATTCTAGGTTCCAGATTTGTTACTTTACAAGCCATATAACGGACAATGAAATGCCCTGACGTTTACATGCTCTGGTTCTTTTAAATCCACCGGGCTATTGCCTGTAACTGGAAGAACAGACAATCCCCATTGTTTGTGTAGGTCCTACCAGCACTCGACACAAGCTACTCTTGGCTCTGTGCAGCTGGAAGTACGGATTGGGGGCAAGGTGCAATTGGTGTCCATTTCCGCTCCTTTTAAGATGTGGGAGGGAAAATTCAGGAATCACAAGAAAATGGAAGAGTGAGGACATCTGAATTTTAGCTTTTGAAAGGGAGAAGCGGTTACAAGTAATGGAGAGCTGGGAAAAATAAAATCCGATGATTGTTAAAATCGCCGCCAACCCTGCTGTTGTGTTTGCCATGGACAACAGCCTGAGCGCCTTTCAGTTTGGAGTATTTTGAAGATCTAATGTTGGGCATCCAAATTCTGCCCTGTCGTCCGTGGGAGCCGCAGGGTTTGAGTTGGGTCTTGGCGAAGCCAATGGAGTCACTGAAGGGGTGCTGTTTTGATCGTGCTTCCCACCCCAAAGCACTTTACTAACCGATCCAGAAAGACATCCAGGAGCGTATGCCTATATCCTAATGTTTCACTTCACCCAGCACTGAAATGCAGCCACCTCTGGGGTGGAGCATGGCAACTGTTCAGTAGCAAGGAGCAGCCCTCCACCACAGGAACTGAAAAATGATGCCGTGTTGAAACCAATCAGCAGGAGACAACGTCAGCGCCTCTGGGTGGAGTTGAGCTCTCGCTGGGGGAGACTTGTCTGTGCTAGGCCTCCTTGGTGAATGTCTGTTACCATAGTGGCTAGGAGCTCCGCTTGGGGACCAGCATGGTGGGGTGCTAGGCCCTGTACAGCCACAGTCTAAAAAGACGTCCCTGCTGCCTTCTGGTGGTGCCAGGCAACACGCACATGATTATAATTAAGACATTTTGATTTGGCCTCCCTGTTCTGCGTTCCCCTTGTGGGGTTCGAGTCTCCCCCACTCTTGTCTGTCCCCAAACCCCAGTTTACCCCTTTGCACCCAGTAGTAGTTGCGCAGTTTATTTTTATTTTTTATTATACGGGCACCCCGGATGGGTGCCTAACCGTACAAGGCCGGTTTAGCTTCCGGGGTACCAGGGAAAGGGGTTCGGGCCCTCCCTCTCTCCAAACCCCAGCCCAGGGCCCTGAGGTAAGGACCTAGGTGCCCACTCAGTGAAGGGGGCTGTAACTCCTAAACTCCCCCACTCACGGGTCCAGGACCCTGCCCTGAGCCACTTCCCCAGTTCCGAGTCCACGTCCGCCCGGTGGACACGGGTTTAAGCTCACCCTGGTTGTCCACGCATCGCTTGCTCTGGCGTCCGCCTCCCTCGGTCTCCGGTCTCGTCGCTCCTCTCCTGCAGCTCCTCCCCCGCTCGGGCTTCCTTAGCCCCTTTTAAATATCCCGCCATGGCGCCCGGGACTCTGCTCCCCCAACGTCCACGCTCCCCCCTCCTGACGCATTTGGATGACATCCTGAGTGACGTCATCCCCGGACAGCTGATGGGCCATGTCCCCCTCTTGGCCACCCGTGCTTCCTCCCACAGGGCCCCAGCTAGGCTTCCTCGCGGGTTCCTATCCCTGCTCCACAGCTCCCCAGACTCCCCGATTGGGCGTTCGGGGCGGGGTTCTAGTGCGGGGCGGAGGCGCCTCGTCACACTCCCAAAATTAGATGCAATTGCTAGGTAGGATTTTTGTTCTTTTCCTTCTTAAAAAGAGAAAACTTGTTCTCCTTGGCCTCTGAGGCTAGGACAAGCAGCAATGGGCTTAAACTGCAGCAAGGGAGGTTCAGGTTGGACATTAGGAAAAAGTTCCTACCTGTCAGGATGGTTAAACACTGGAATAAATTGCCTAGGGAGGTTGTGGAATCTCCATCACTGGAGATATTGAAGAGCAGGCTGGGGTTGCGTAGGCAGGAGGGGTATCTGCCATGACGACTGTTTGATAGTTCGGTTATTGTACATGGGTGAGGGCTTAAATCCCTCCTAGGGACCACTTGCGAAGTGCGCCTGTCCCTGTGTTGAACCAGGCTGTGTCTCCGACACACAAACGCGGCCTGGAGTTCTGGCTGCCAGGAGAGACCCAGACCGGCCTTTTCTGCTCATCGGTAGAACTCTCCAGGTGGCACTGGAGCCTCGGAGCTAATAATCGGGCTGTCCTGGCCCGAGTGGCGCAGGGTCTCGGCCACGGCTGTGCGAGCTGATCTCTTGCCGAGTGCAGACCGGACTCCCCAGGACGTGAGAGCAACACGCCCTTCTGACTAGCCTGGCACAGCAGTCCGGGCGGGCCGTTGGCGATGCCCCCAGCCTGTTGGGAGATGAAAGCTGAAACGGCCGCGTGGAAGCAGTAGCTTCCCTCCGCAGTTGGGGACTTGACCACCAGCGACCGGGCTGTTGCCGAGGGTGATCAGCCGGCAGGCCCGTGTGCTGGAGATCAGGGTGAACGGAAAAAGGCTGAACTCAGCAGTTAAGAGCGTTAAGAGTTACCCTCCCTGTGTCAGTAACGGTCCCTCCCCCTGCTCTGAAAGCCTCCCGCCCAGGCTGACCCCCCAGGCCGACTGAAGAATCCCCGTCCCTTTCCCTCTTGGCACAATTGCCCATCTCTTCCCTCCTCGGTTTGTCGGCATCCTCCCCCTTCCCCTTCCCACCTGCCTCACTCACCGCTTCCCTAGTGGAGCCAGGTGTAACGGCGAGCTGACCTCTAGCCGAGTGAAGACTGGCCACACACATTCCCCCACCCTCCTGCCTTAGTGTGACCAGCTCCCCTTGGCTCCCCATTGTCCTAGGCAGAAAGACCAACCCGCCGGGCCTGCTTGGAAGGCCTTTAGCTCATTCACCTCGATCTCTCTGCCCTGGTTTTCTTTTGCCTCCTTTCCCCTCCCCTCTGCCACCGTCTCCAGGCTCAGGGCCTCCTCCCCCTACCTGCCTGTGACCATTGTCTTTCCCCCTGCAAATCAGCCCCCAAGCTCCCGCATCCCCGACAAACACCCTGGTGAAGTCATTAGGGTTGCCAGATGGTTTAACCCAAAATATCAAACTCTTCCCCCCCCAAAAAAAGAAAAAAAAACAACACTGGGGAAAAAATTCTGATGGGGGGAAAAAAGGAGGGGATCAAAGTTGCTGAGCCAAAAAAAAAGGACCCTGAGAGTTATTTTATAAAAAAAATTTAAAAACAGCGTGGCCCCTTTAAGAAATGGTTTTGAGGCTTTTTGGTTGCAGGCAGCCACCTGCCATCTTGTCTCCCTGCTCTGGGCCAGACAGCTAGTCTGCCCTGCTGTATAACACAGGCTGGAGCGTTTAACCCAGTCGCCCTGAGAGTGCAGAATTATTTGTGCTCAGCAAACGCCCGTCTCCCAGCAGGCCAGAGCTGAAGACAGCGAGAGCCGGGGAGTCGCTGCTTCTCTTGCTCGTTTGTTCCAATGCTTCTAACTCCTGCTTCTCATTTTATCCAGTGCCCAGAGATTTGGAACAAGAGGCACTTTCCGGCTAATCCGTGGCTGGACTCAGACTCAGGCATGATGTAACTTGTGAGTCCCTCATGGAGGTTGTGCTTGTAGGTGAACCTGTGAGTCATTGTCGGCTGTTCTCCACACTCAAACTGCCCTTTAGCAACTGCGGTAAACTTATCCTCCCCTGGGAAAGCCATGTATGTTGTTTTTTAATTGATGGAAAGGGCCCACGTTAAGGAAACTGAGTAAGTAAACTTAGATTTGGAAAAATTAGTTTTTTATTGCTCAGTGTCAGCAAACGTCAATTTCATTGTAGACACACAAAGAAACAGTATTTCCATCAATAATACTACAAAGTCCCAGAGAGGGATAGTAAGAAAAATGCTGTTTGAGATCTTAGCTGTCAACTCCAGTGATTTAGAATTTGAATTAGGTTTGGTGCAAATGGACGGACTAGTAAAAACAAGCATGACTTTCTGACGTAAGAATATTCCCTTTGGATATTTTGACGTGCTCTTGATAGTTTGTTTTAACTGTCATGAAGCTTTAACTTTTTGAACAGGCAGCAGCTTTAAAACAAAAGGAATTTTTTTCTTTACTCAGTTCACAGTCAATCTGTGGAACTCCTTGCCAGAGGATGTGGTGAAGGCTAGAACTTTAACAGGGTTCAAAAAAGAGCTTGATAGATTCATGGAGGTGAGGTCCATCAATGGCTATTAGCCAGGATGGGTAGGAATGGTGCCCCTAGCCTCTGGAAGTGGGTGACAGGGGAAGGGATCACATGGGGATTACTTGATGTCCCTTTTGGGCATCTGGCACTGGCCACTGTCGGCAGGCAGGATGCTGGGCTAGATGGACTTTTGGTCTGATCCAGTATGGCTGTTTTTATGTTCTTATGAATCTCTGTGTCACCTGTCATTAAGTAGTCATCTCTCCCCTGCACCCCAGAAGACTGCAAATAGAAATTTAAACAAGTGAAAACAGAAGAAATTGCTTAACCCGCACTCTCACACAACTGCAATAATTTACATTTATACAAATAAACCAGTGATATCTGTTGACATTATCAACAAAAACTGAATTCTACCAAGCCCCAGTTAAATGCATCTAATACATTCTCTGGGGCGTGCACAGCTCCCTCACCAAGGATTCCCCTCCTGCTTTTACAAAGAACTTTGCCGCACTCAAAACCTCTCATGTCTTCCCAAGACTGATCATTTGTTCACACGCTAACAAAAACACAGAAGACTGTGTCTGACAGCGCCACCTGGTGGTGCCGGCCCTAAGAGTATGTGTGTGTGTGTTCTGGATGGGCTCTTGTTACCGAACTCTTCAGCATGTTCAGGTTGCGTTATGCAGGGGCTAGTCTAGCATGGCTACAGGGAGCTAGCTGGTTCTTTGCCATGACAGGACACTGGGAATATCCACCCATGCTCAGGTGCTGTCCAATGTTCCCTCTGACTTTTTACATTCACGTGCAGAATGCATTTTGCTATGAACACCAGCATGGAGGCGATGGGGCGTGGGGTGGGGCTCAGGGCTGGGCTAGAGGGTTGGGATGGGGGAGTAAGTAACTGAAATCATAGCATTGAGGGCTCTGGCTGGAAGTGCAGGCTCAGGGCTACAGCTGGGGATGAGTAATTTGGGGTGCAGGAAGGGCCTCAGGGTTAGGGCAGAGGGAGGGTGGGGTGCTGGATCAGCCAGGCCCCAGCACTGCCTGGAGCACACCACGCCTCAGTCCCCCGCCCCCCTGGCAGTCCTCAGAGCTGCCTGATGCTACAGCAGCTATTTAAAGAGCTTGTGTACACACACACACACACACACCCACACACACTCACACACACACCCCCAGCAGGCCTGTGCATGGCCGCACACACCGGGCTTTGGAGGGTGCCTGCTCAGTGACCACGAGACTGACGTGCCGAGGCAAAGCGAGAGATGCTGCCGCAGGCCTGATTCTGCCCAGGCTGAAGACAATGCCAGTTTTTCCATTGGTGTCAATGGGACTCAAACGACACCCCCTACCCGCCTGATACCGCCCTTGAGACATCTAAGGACTCCCTCTCTCCAGCACAGGAAGGCCCCCCTGTTCAGAAAAATGGGGCTTTCGGGGCTCTCATCCTGTTGGTGCAGAGTCTCTCAAGGCATGTCCACACTGCGGCACTATTTCGGGAGACTTCCGGTATCCCAAAATAGTGTTTTCTGCTTCTCGACAACATGCCCGTTATTTCGAAGTATCTTTCGAAATAACGGGCGCGCTATTCCAACATCCCGGTAAACCTCGTTCCACGAGGATTAAGACCCATTTCGGAACAGCGGTCTATTTTGGAACCACGCCAAAGTTCGAAACAGACTGTTTTGAAATAAGCTTGAAAGAAGCAACGCAACTTGCATAGCTTAAACTGAGTAGCTTATTTCGAGCGAAGGGAGCTGTCCAGATGTACCCTCAGCTACCCCGAGCCAGGGTCCTCCACCACAGACTGGCCTCTCTGAGGCTATGGCTATCCTGCTGGTTTTGTTGCGGAAGAGGATATGCAAACTGTGCTTTGCGTATCTTCCGATTCTTTTTGCGGAAGAGGTTTTGCCGATAAAAAGCCCCGGGGTCTCAGAGAGGAGCGAGGAGCAGGCCTGAGGCAGAGGGACAAGAAAGCCGACTGGACTAGAGAATGCAAAAGATACCGAGGTAGGCACCATTTTGGCTCCTCCGGTTGCTTCAGCCCAGCCCCTGTCCCGGCAGTGAGCCCTGGCACGCCGGGCAGGCGCGCTGTACCCGACTCGAGGGATGCGCACTGTTTGTTTTGCTGCTCTGCTAGCGATAAGCAGAGCAAACACCGCTGCCTCGCGAGGGCCAGAGGGCGGCGGGGGGGAGGGGGAGTTTTGTTTTGCAAAGCAGCGATACTTCTCTACTGAGCCACTGTGAGCACAAGGCCCGAGAGAACAAATGGCCAAAAATGGGTTGGCTGTGTCTAGACTGGCCAGTTTTTCTGGAAAATCAGCCGCTTTTCTGGAAAATTTGCCCGCTGTCTACACTGTCCGCTTGAATTTCCACAAAAGCACTGACTTCCTACTGTAAGAACATAAGAACATAACATAAGAACGGCCGTACTGGGTCAGACCAAAGGTCCATCTAGCCCAGTATCCTGTCTACCGACAGTGGCCAGCACCAGGTACCCCAGAGAGGGTTGACCGAAGACAATGATCAAGCGATTTGTCTCCTGCCATCCCTCTCCAGCCTCTGACAAACAGAGGCCAAGGACACCATTTTATCCCCTGGCTAATAGCCTTTTATGGACCTAACCTCCATGAATTTATCCAGCTTCTCTATTATAGTCCTAGCCTTCACCGCCTCCTCTGGCAAGGAGTTCCACAGGTTGACAACACGCTGTGTGAAGAAGAACTTCCTTTTATTAGTTTTAAACCTGCTACCCATTAATTTCATTTGGTGTCCTCTAGTTCTTCTATTATGGGAACTAATAAATAACTTTTCTTTATCAGCCCTCTCCACACCACTCATGATTTTATAGACCTCTATCATATCCCCCCTCAGTCTCCTCTTTTCTAAACTGAAAGACTCAGTGCTTCTTGCGGTAATACTATTCTGCTCCCGATCAGGCAAAAGTCCCTTTTGTGCAAAGCTTTTGGCCAGTGTAGACAGCTCAGATTTGTTTTCCGCAAAAAAGCCCCATTTGCGAAAATGGCGATCGGGGCTTTTTTGTGGAAAAGCACGTCTAGATTGGCACAGACACTTTTCCGCAAAAAGTCCTTTTGTGGAAAAACATCCGTGCCAATCTAGACGCTCTGTTCCGAAAAGGCTTTTAACGGAAAACTTTTCCGTTAAAAGTATTTCCAGAAAATCATGCCAGTCTAGACACAGCTGTTGTGTCTTGAAAAGAAGGAATGCAATCAAAGGGGAATTGCATGCAGAAACGTCCCCAGGCATGAGAGCAAAGAGCCGGGCCGGACACACTGCTCACCCCAAAGCCCAGGCTCCGCTCTCTACCCCCCTTCCTTTAACGCTGTCGTCGTGTTTGTGTCTTGGGCGCTGAAGAGGCAGCAGGTGTAACATGGTGAGAGCAGCAACCTTACACCTCCACCATGGGCCTGTGTCCACACCCCAGTCATGCTGATCCCCTTCCCCCACTCGCATTCTGCCCCTCCCCTGCCCCTGATCAGGAGGGGGGGTGGGAATCAGCTTGTGGGGTCTCAGCTCCTTTGGTGGGCACAAGCAGAATCTGCTCTGCTCAGGAAAAAGCAAAGGCAATTTGGGGGTGAAGCCCACCCCACATGGAGCATCCTGTGGCCCCGCACCTGCTTCCCCAGCATGGCCCTGCCCCCCTCTGGGATGGTAGAAGCAGGGGTGCGTGCATCAGAGAGGTTTACCGGGCTGGGAGGGGGCCGCCCATTGCTCCTCTTCGGGAAGATTAGGCCACTTGCCAACTCCTTGTGCCACTGCTCCGTCTCAGGTGCTACGTTCCCACTAAGCCGCACAGCGGCCTAGCAAACCCCGCACGGGCTCAGGGCTGCAGTGAGAAGAGAAGTCTCCCCTAAGTGCTGGACCAGCTGATGGGAGGGAGGCTCTTCTCCCCACCAACCCCAGCACTTAACTGCCGGAGAGAGGCGCTGGAGCTGCTGCGGCCATGGAGAGGCACGTCTCACCTGGCCCCAAGCTTCTGTGCTGAGAGAGGGCCGGGAGTGATCCTCTCTCCCATGTACCTGTAACGGCAGCAGGCAGAATCAAACCTGGGACCTCCAGAGTTTAGTGCGTGAGCCTTTTCCGCATGAGCTAAAAGCCAGCTGGCTCTCTGCCAGGAGCAGCCTGAGGCCAGCTGCGGCAGCTGGCACCCCAGGCAGAAGGCGCAATCGGCGCCCCCGCCTGCACGGCCGTCAATGGCCGTGACGTCATCATCGGGCGCCTGGGCCGGCAGCACCCTGGGCGACTGCCTAGGCTCACAGGCTGCCCCTGCTCTCTGCTAAGGCTGTACAGCCGGTCCCCGACTTACAAACGAGTTACGCTCCAAACACTAGGTCGTAACTCGATCTGTTCGTAAGTTGGATTACATTCACTTATGTACACAAGCGCTGTTCGTAAGTGCAGATTTCGTTCGTGACTCAGGTTCTGGTTGTATAGCAGGTTGGTCGTAAATACGAACAGTCGTACCTCGGGGACCGGCTGTACATTATTCTCTCTGTAAATGGTCTTGGTGCCACCTGATGGGACAGTGCCCCACACCTGGAAGGTGTGTAGATTAAACACCCCCTCCAAGCCCCTCATTCTCAGCCCCACCTAGATCCTGTACCCCCCTCTGGAGCACTCCCTCCCTCTTCCCTGCCCCCCCCCCCCCAGTGTCCCAGCCCTGAGCCCCTGCCTGTACCTCAAACCCTGCATCCCTGGCCCCATCTCAAAGCCTGCACCCCCAGCCAGAGCTCACACCCCAACATTCTGCCCCACTGTCAGAATAGCGAGCCCGTGATATTTCGAAATAACAGGTGTGCTCAATAGATGCAGAGTTGCTATTTCGGGATCCCATTGGCCAACTCCCACTATCCACCTTTCATGTGCACTGGAAAGAGTTTTGTGATGTGCCCTAGTATGGCTGTTATGTGTCACACATTGCCTCAATTTCGGTGTACTTAACAAAATTCATCCCGCATGTGGACATAAATATTCGAATGAACACTGTCAGGCAGGCTCAGGCCTGCCCTGGAAGAGGAAGGACTCAGTCCCTCCCCAGCTGAACAGAGGATTGTGTGGGGTGGTAGGAAACCTTTTAAAGTAGCTTTTAAAGTAAAGATGAATGGAGTTGTCCAGCCTTTGTACTGCTTGGGGCTGGCTGCACACCCGGCAGCCGCTGATTCAAGCTTTTCTTCACACCTGTGAAGGGTAGAAACATAATATCCGATGAAGGCCGTGATTCCAGGGACCTTCACCGCCCTTTCGTGGCTTTAGGACGTTGAAAAGAAAGGACCTGGCCCAGAGTTGTTAGCGTCAGCCAGTGTTTGTTACACAGCATTCTAACTCTATCGACAAAGCAGGACACGAGAGCCAGCCACGTGCCATGTCACAGGTCAAGTCTAGGGGTGTGTCTACACTGCAGCCGGTGCGCGAAATAGCTTATTTCGAAATTTGGCGCTGTCTGCACGGCACTTATTTCACAATAGATCGCCGTTCTGAAACGTCCCTTACTCCTCAAGGAATGAGGTTTACCGGGATGTCGGAATGGCGAGCCTGTGAGATTTCGAAATAACAGGTGTGCTCAGAAGATGCAGAGTAGCTATTTCGGGATCCCGCAATAGCGCTGCAGTATAGACGTAGTCTAGGACTCCCAGTCCCCAACCCGAGTGCAGCATCCTGCCAGGAGAATAGGAGAAGCCCTAAGACAGCAGGTTTAATGCCGATGCTAATGGGAGCACAGTTTTTCCCTTTAGGTTTCACAGGCAGATTCCAGTGACGCTTTCAAATCAAGCATTTGGTAACAGTCGGGAGCATGTGCTCTGCGGGCGGCGCATGCAGGATGGCAGCAGCAAGCTCAGTGGAGAATATGCTGAGAGGAGGTTGTCTTTTTAGGCAAACCTATTGGACATTCTGTGGGGGTCTGTCAAAATCACAGTCCGTTTTGGTCAATTTCATGGTCATGGGATTTTAAAGACCCTAAATGCCATGATTTCAGTTACTTACATCTGAATTTCACAATGGTTTAATTGTAGGGTCCTGACCCAAAAAGGAGATGTGTGGGGGTTGCAAGGTTATCGTAGGGAGGGGTTGCAGTACTGCTGCCCAGGCCTGCTGACAGAGATGGGGAGAGGGAAACGAAGATTGAAACCGCCCCAGAACTTTTAAATTGCTGCGGGAGTGCTGCACAGTGCATTTGGGAGGCTCTAAGGTCGGGGGGGGGAGGGGCTGGTGTGCTCCAGGCAGCACTGAGGGCTAACTGCCCTTCCCCTTCCCCGCTGCGGACAGGCTGATGGCCACACAGCTCTCAGAGCTGGGCAGCTGGAGAGGGGTTGCTGCTAGCCGGGAGAGCCCATCTCTGAACGTAGAGGCTCCCCCAGCAGCAGCAGCAGCAGCATCATCATCATCATCATCATCATCATCATCATCATCAGCATCATCATCATCATCATCATCTGTCAAAGTGGGTTTTTTCCCATGAAAGCTCATTCCCAGATCAGTGTGTCAGTCTAAGGTGCCACAAGGCTTTTCGTTGTTCTTATGGCAGGGTATGGCCACCCTTATTGCCTTGTGCCAACAGCAGCCACCTCTCTGGCCACCCCGCTCTGAAGGCAGCGCAGAAGGGTAGCAATCCTGCTACCTCCCCCTAAAAAACCCTTGTGACCCCCCCCTTCCCCGCATCTTCCTTTTGGATCAGGACCCTCACATTGCGACATGCTGGTCTGCGCTGGTGGAATTTGTGTAGCAGAGGGTAAGAGCACACGGAGCAGCCCCAACGGCCCGGCCACGAGGGCCTCACGACCCTAGCAGGATGGGCGCTGGGCAGCCTGGCTCCGCGGCCAGGGCGGGCAGCGGGTGCTGGTAGCAGTCCCGCCGACTGGGGAGGAGTCAGTGGGGCGGAGGGGGCAGGGGAGCAGTGGAGGGAGGGACAGGACCATGGGGGATGGGCACATGGTGCAGGCCACATGGCTGTGCTGGTGGACATGGCTCTGGGCTCACTTCCTCCCGCCCCTTTCCTGTGCTTCCGCCACTCTCAAGATGGCGGCCGAGCCGGGGTGGAAAAAAAAAAAAAAAAAAAAAAAGCTCTTCCAGGGGGCCGCACTCCAGATGGCGGCTCCCGCCGTCGCCCCGCCCCTGGAGGGGGGTTGTCACGAGCGGCAGCGGCGCCAGCCAATGATGGGCGGAGCGGGGCGTGGGCGGCCCAATGGCAGCGCGAGGTGGGCGGGGCCGCAGCCGGGGCGCCGCTCTGCTCCCGTCCCGTCCCGTCCCGGGCCGCGGCAGGGTTAGGCAGGCGGGGGGCGGGGGGGATGGAGAGCGGGTTGCTCGGCGCCATGGCCCTGCTGCTCTTCCAGGCCCTGCCCCAGGCGCTGCCGGCCAGCGTGGAGCCCGCCCAGGTAGGGGCTGGGGGGCGAGCCCGGGGGGGCGGGGAGCTGGGGGGGGGGCAACGGGGTGGGGGGGCAGGTCTCTGAGGGAGGGGGCCGGGCCGGGGGGGGTTGGCCTGAGTGGGGGGTGCGGGGTGTGGCCTAGGTGCTGCTCTGTGGGGGTGGGGGGTGTTTTGGGGAGTGGGGGTGTTTTGGGGGGGCGGTGCCCCCCCGCCTCTGCCCCCCCAGCCCTGGGAGAGGGGTGTAACCAGGTTACCGCTTTCCCCTCCTTTCTGGGGGGGTGTTCCCATCCTGCGCGGCCCAGGGGCGCCCCCCTCCCGCCCAGCTCCCCGGGGCAGGAGCAGACCCTCATGGGTCACCCCTCCTTTCCTGCCCAGCTTTCACCCCTCTTTCTGCCTCTGTGTTTTCATTTTCTCCTGCCTCTCCCCCTTGCCCTATGCCAGTCCCACCCCTTGATCCCCTGCCAGTCTCAGTGTGTGTGTGGGGGGGGGGTCTGTCTGAAGGGCCCTGGTTTAAAAGGGGGGAAAAATAACTAGCCAAGCCCCAGACCTGTAAATTAATTCAACAGAGAGTTGAATTAAAGTCCAGAGCAGGTTATTACGATCCTACTACGTTCTGACTTCCCGGGTAACCCAGGCCGCAGACTGTCACCCAAACATTTTTGTGGTAAGCTCAAAACTCAAACAACGCACCCGCTCTTGACCGACTGTGACCACAACATTGATGACCCTCCTCCTGATTTTATATATTTGCCAAAGTGGTTAAAAAAATCATTCTTGGCTGAGTGGCATGAAGGCTGCAGGCTTGGAGTGTTGAAATTTTCAAATACAGCAGGCAGTGGTCTCTTCTGCACCTCTCTGTGACTGTAGGAAACTATAGATCTGTTACATCTTCATGCTCTTTCCTATGGGAGCTAGTGAAGAATTGTACCCTATTGTGTTTTCTATGCTATGTCTACACTTGGCCTTTTAATGACCTAAGTGATAGTACTTCTGCCCCTTCCTTTAGGAAATAATATAAATAAATATTTTAGCTTCATGGAAACCACGTATCTCAGCAGTGTGTCATTGAAGGAGAGGTATTATTTCTCAAAAATCGTGGATCTCCGTGTTCCCTTATGCACAAAGATGTGATAAAGTGAGTAAACAGATGTCTCTGGATAACAGGTGCCTCAAACAAAAGGGGATTGATGAGGGAGTAAATGGCAACTGGAATACAAGCACGTTTTTTCCTAGATTACCCGTGTAAGCAATTTGTAGGTCTCATCTTTTAAATCAGTATAACAGCAAAATAGACCTTGGTGGATATGAGAGGTGGGAGTAGCGGAAAGAAGACAGCGAGACAATGGATAGACTGCTTAAAAAAGTTAATGTATTTCATGGTGAAGATAACATTGTTCTTGATAGTATGTATTTCTGATGGAGACCAGATAGAGGCGAGAAGATATTTTGCAAGTTTCCTTTGTATAGTTTTTGTTTCTATATATAAAATTTGCTTATGTTGCTTATTTTAGATCTTAGGTTACCTCTGCATTCTCAAACACCTATGTAATTCCACTGCCTATGATGAGTTGTCATCAGAAACGTGAAATCTTGAAAATAAAAGTTACGACAACATTTTATTCATGTACATCTGCATCCATGTCATGTCTGATTCCTTCCAATCTTACAAAGAGATTGTGTGAAGCTGGCATGGGGCAGCACCTGGACTGGGAGACCAAACGAATGTTGAGCTATTGCAGAGAATGTATTTTGTAATTCAGTAGATGCAGCGCTTAATGATGAGCCTGTACCAAATGCATGTTCCCGAGAGCATGCTCTGTTGCAGGAAGTTCTGCTTTTTAGCGTAATAATAGTTCAGGCTGCTGGTAGTCTTTACCCAACAAATTCCTATAGTTACCCTTACTATATTGCTTTATACTATCTGGACTCCAGTGTGCTTAATTTATCTGTCTCCTTGACCTTTCCTTGTAATTTCAGATGTGTCCAGTAAACTGGAATTTAAATTTGAGATTGTGGATTAGTAAATTAAGGGTTTAAATGTTGCAATTATCTTTAATAATGACTGCTACAGATCAAGAAATTCAGAGTTAAGGTTGATTGGGTGCTTTACCTGCCCTCTGTAGTGACATCAGAAGAGGAAAGTGGAAAGAATAAATCTCTCTGAAATTCAGCTCTGTCAAATCTTGATCCATAATCTCTAAAATGGATTAATCATAATTCTGTGATTGTTGTCTCATACCATTGCAGGGCTGAATAAACGTTGTGGGTGCTTGTTTGGATTTCTTAGTTTAATTACAGCTATATTCTGTGAAGTGTAGCCTGTGCACAAATTTCAGTGAAGTATAATTCATATGAAAAGTATGAAGAGCCTGTTTACTTTTAAGATCATTTTGAGGCAAAATAGTCTGACAGACCGTAAAGGGCATATTTTACAGATCTTCTCAGTGCGATGGATTCACTTGTAAAATGTCTCGGAACACTGATTTTTGAACTTGGCCTAATTTTGGTGGTGATGCCCTTTACTCTTTGTACATAAGGAGGCTGAATGCCTGCTTTAAGTGCAAAATGCAGCTTTAGCTATGGAGCTTTGTCAAGCATTATCATAGTCTGGCATGTCTACGTAATGTTCCAAACTTTTGTATAACATTGCTGCAGGCTTTTAAACAGAGGCCACCTTTCACCTGAGGTGAGTCTGCATCTAGCACCTGCCTCTAGGCAGAAGTATCAGAGGAAAGTAAAAACTACGTAATTCCCCGATGGACGTCGGGGCAGGCACAGGGCCTTTTTAAGCCACATCTAAGGTAGAGTCCTTATAGTGACACAGCTGTATCCATGCAACTGCACATCTGTACTATTGAAGGGAGAGCGCTTTCCTGTTGACATAATTAAGCCAGCCCTGACAAGTGGAGGTAGCTATATGGGTAGGTTCCTGCTGATATGGTGCTGTCCACACAGGGCCTTTTGTTGGTGTAACTTATATGACTTGGGGTGACTTATGTGACTTGGGGGTATTTTTTTTCACATCCCATGAGCAATGTAAGTTATACTGATAAAAATGCTAGTGTAGAAATAGTTTTAGACTGCAGAAGAGCTTTGTTGGCCTAGACACTTTTATTCAATGGGTGAAGTTATTCCTGTATCTTTAAAAGTGCATTGAGAGCCTCCAGGATGAAATCTGTTGTGTATATAATCATGGGTTGTGTTGCACCTCTGCTACAAGATCTTTGGCGTTGGTTTTGACTCACTGATTTCTGCAGCTTTTGGCGGGAGACAGTGAGGATCCAAGTACATGCTGTACTTTCTCCAAATGGGAACCTCAAAGTAACTCGGCAAGTTGGACGAAGGACTCTTTGTACTGTGATAGTTGCTCCATAATTGAGCTGTTTGCAAAGGCTGACCACCTGTGCGTAGCGTGTGTTCCTATCAATTCAAGCTCTTGTTTTGTACATGGCTGCAAGCTCAGAATCCTGTGCAAGTGTTACGCAATTGTCACTGATACCTTTGCTGAGGAGTAGATCGATCTGTGTGCAGCAAATGTAAAATCTGGTTTGAAAATGTTAAATGTATCCTGTTTAAAACCCTGGTGGTGGTTTTTTGGAGGGGCTGGGCAAGGGAGTATCTCGGGCTGCTTTTAACTTGGACTCATAATTATCTTTCTGAGAATCTAGTACAATGAAAAAAACCTTGGTTTTTAATTAACCAAAGCCAAACCAAACCAACTTATTTAAAAATACAACCCAGACATTTCTTATAAGGCCAGTGTGGCTGGTTATAACTAACTATGGCTGGCAGCCATAATGCCATGTTCTTTGATCCTGTCCTTACAAGCCAAACAGGGTTGGGTGAGGTCAGCAGTTGAATCTAAATATCATCATCCAGTAGATGGCATTCTTCCCTCCGAGTCGCTTCTGAACCAATGGCTTGGTATAGTGTTGCTGGATATGTGTCTTATCTGGGCCAAATTCCAACAAAGGATATTTATCTGGCTTGCCTACAATCTCCTCCCAAATTTATTCTGCTCAAAATTCTTCTTTTCCTAAACATCCCACTTTAGTCCATTACAGTGGTCTCTGGATGTTTATTGTAAAGTATTGCTTGGCGTTATTAAACCAGGGTTACGTTTAACGTGAGTGGCAGGCGTGTCAGTGGGCTGCAGTGTTTCTTGTATGTCATAGTTTATTTCAACTTACTCAGAGACATTTTGGGATCCTTTTTGTGGCAGGAGGTATTACATATGTAAAGTGACATTATTCGCCTTGTGCTGTTTGTTATATTGGACAGAAAACGGAGTAGGATTAAGTAGTCAACTTTCATCCTGGTGTAGGATAGTAGAGTGGCTCTTGATTTCATACCAGATCCAGTGTTGTCTAATTATGTTTGTTAGCGATCCGGAAAGGATGAGTAGTAAGGAAGCAAAAGGTGCAAATGAGACACAATGACTTGGGCTAGTTGGAACCAGACAGAACTGTGGGGAACTCGGAGAGAGCGAGGTGAACGGGTAACAGAATAGCAAGTGAAGCTCAGTGTTGATAAATGCAAGGTAATGAACTTTGGAGGAAAACATTTAACTACTTGTCTCCCTCGGAGTTTTAAATTAACAGAATCTCTACAGGAAAGAGAGCGGGGAATCATTGCAGACAGCTCTGTGAAAACCTTTGCTCAGTGTGCAGCTGTAGTCAGGAAAGCAAGCAAGACGTTAAGATGTATAAGGAATGGTATGAAGCCTATTAGCACGTCTTTCTCGATCAGCACTATCTAACCTGGAATATTGTGTACAGTACAGATTACTGCTCTCAAAAAGGCGCGCTCAGATTTAGGTGAGGTTCAGAGAAGGGTGACAAGAACAGTCCAGGATGTAGACAACTGGTGTGAAGAGAGACTGAAAAGACGAGGTTGTTTGTTTTAGAAAGGTGACTGACGGGGTGGAAACCGCCCCCAGTGGTCCAGCGGAGGTAAACTGCATGCTGTGGGCCAAAGAGGCTCTGCCCACTCACCCTGATGGGCATGCTCTGCGTGGTGACAGGATATAAAAGGGAGTGGCCCAGCTCAGTTGGGCTGGCTGACAGGGAGAGCAGAGGCACGTTGTGGGCTTCTGCCAGGAGGTTGCTGGAGCCACAGACTATGGAGGCCAAGCCAGTTGAGATTGATGGTGGAATCTCTGCTGATCGTGGGGGACGAAAGTGAGCCAGAAGGCCCACACCTCAGACGAGCAGGAACCAAGGATAGGGAGCTACCCAGCGAATACAACAGTAAAAAGAGGAAACCAAGTCAAATCATGGACTACTGGCTTCTTGGGACCCTAAATCGGGACCCCGTGGAGAATGGTGAGCCCAGATCCCCCTACCTTGCCCTACTTCTGTGTTGAAGGTGTGAGCTAGGGATGTTAAATATCGGTTAATTGAGTAGTCGAGTAACCTCATGAATTTTTATCAGTCGACTATTCTATAGTCCTTGGGGGCGGGGCCAGACGTATCAGAGGCAGCAGCCCTGAGTAACAGGCAGCTGGTCCACAAGGGGAACTGGCTCCCTTCATGGACCAGCTCCCTCCTGGCACCCTGTCCTGCTGCCTCTGATAGAGGCAGCAGCACTGGGAGGCAACAGTCCCTGTCTAAGGGGGGGGTCTGAGCTCCTGGACCCAGCGTGAGCTGGAACTGAGCCAGGCTGGCTCCTAATACATTTTAAATGCAGACCAGCAGCTGGGGTAGATCCCAGACACGGCCTGGCTGGGCTGCTAAAAAATGTTCTGGCAAGGGTGCAGGGAGGGAAATGCGTAGTCTATAGAATTAACCTGTAAGCTTTTGCTTATCAGTTAATTGGTTAATCGACTACACTATTGCCACACTAGTGTGAACACTGCTCCAGGACTCTAGCCATTAGGCCATGCTGCCCAGAGAGCAAGGGCAACCTCAAGGACTCCTGTTGCTATGCCACAGCGCCTAAGAAAGCAGTATCTACTCTAGCCACTTGAGGCATAACCCCCTATTTGGCGCACGTGACCTGCAACCCCTGAACGGGATGTGCCTACAACGCGACACAGAGAAATAAGAAGGGTAATGGTGAAAGTATATAAAATACCAAAGGTCTAAAAGTACATCAAGGACTTCTGCTGGTCTCAGTAACACAAGGATAAGGAATAGTCTGTGAAATTAGAATGTGGAAAATGCAAAATTAATAACGTATTTGTACACGATGCATAATTAGCACTGGAGCGTGTCACCAAAAGATGAGGCCAGGAATTGAGTAACATTCAAAAAGGGACTCGACACTTCTGTGGCTATCATGACTCTCCGATGCTTCTGATTAATGGTAATGAGTTATGGAATCCATTCTCTAAGATTAATAGACCAGAAGAGACCATTGTGATCTAGCCTGAACTCCAGTATGTCATAGATCATTGGACTTCCCTGAATTAATTCCTGTTTGAACTACAACATTTCTCTTAAAAAAACATCCAGTCTTGGTGTTGAAAATTGCCGGTGATGGAGAATCCAGCACAACCCCAGTAGGTTGTTCCCATAGTACTGGTACACCATTAGCTTGGCTCCTGTCATCCAGAACCATCCATTGTTCCAAGAGGTCTCATCTCACAGATCAGGCTGAGCACTAGGGTGGGGGGGGGGGGCAGATTATACCAAATCTGCTATGCAGGGTTCTCACACCCTCCGTAGAAGTATCTGATACCTGTCACTGTCAGATATAGGGCACTGAACTAGATGGCGCTTGGATCGGAGCCAGTCTGGCAATACCTAGGATCTTGTCGTGTAACAGGCTGCTAAATGTTTGAAGATAGATTAGACACAATTCTTTAAGTAGTAACCTCTTCAGTGGCATGGGCCGTGTCTCACTGTGTGTTTGGAAGGCATCTAGTGCTTTTTGGCTACTCAGTCATGTCTTTGTGTCTGCATGGGAGCCAAGGATTGTGACAAATGTCTCCATCTATAGCATGAGTTCCTTTCATTGCTGGCGTGGTGTCTCACTGCCCGTCCAGAAAGCAGTCTGCACACAGGTAACCCCGTGGGAAGAGGGCTGGATTCATATAATGCTTTCTCTAAACTATCTTTCCATAGACACTTCGGATCTAAATGTTAGATAAAATGGCCTTTGCAGACGTTCTGTCACCAGTGATTCCGTTCCATGTGTCAGGACTTAGCATTTCATCTGTGAGACCCTAAGTTTTGGCGCCCAAACCCAGTTTTGGGGACACAACCCAGAGAGCTTCCACATTTCCACACAACAAAAGGCATGCCAAACACCCAATTTTGGCAACAAAAAACTTCCACTTCAGCACGAGACTTTTCTCTTCTCTGGCCTTTGTCGACCAGCACGTAGTGTGTGCTACGGTAGGTTTTTAGTCGAGTTTATTGACCTCAACCATGTTTCCCACAAAGCCCAGTTACCCACTCTGGCCAGCACTTAGAACTCTGCTGCTCTGCAGCCACGTAAACAAACGCGCCCCTCCCACCTGCAAACCTCGGGAACTTTAAAATCCATTTCCTGTGAAGTGGTCCTCATGGCGTCTTCTCAGGGAACCAGGGATTAGGGATGTGAATGGCTACCCAACAAGCATCACTTTTTATGTTTAACCAGTGGGGGCTGGAGCCAGCCCACCTGTCCGCTGCAGACAGGGGCTGCTCCAGCCTTGCAGGGTCCGCCACGGGCAGAGAGCACCCCAACTTGGCTGGAGCAGCCCCTGTCTACTCCCATTTAATCGGTTAACTAATTAATAGGATTTTACATCCCTACCAGGGGTGGGTATCGCTCAAAAACACTCTCCTGCTTGGAGCAATGCAGAGCTTTTGGATCTTATCGCTGTGTGGGATGAAGAATCGGTGCAATCACAGCTATGAGTGACCTGTAGGAACTGGGACATGTGCAGTCACGAGCCCTGTGTGAGAAGGGGTGTGAGCAAGACATCCTGCAATGCAGAGCCAAGATATAGGGTCTCCCAGCAGGCCTACCAGAAGGCCAACAGCTGGTCTGGTGCTGCACCCGCAGCATGCCGTTCTTTATAAAGAACTGGAAGCAATTCTGGGAGGGGCCCCATTTCCACACCCAAGGGGAGTGTGAATACTTCCCATAGCACAGTCAGAAGCGCTTGTCCCAGGGACAGAAATTGTTGATGAAGAGCTAGAAGATGACAAAGGGGTTAGGGTCAATCCGGTGACAATCTGTGCCCCAGGCAGGGAGGCATTGTTCTCAGGTCCTAGTGGTGGTGAGGACTCTCCGCAGCTGTACACGGAGCATGAAGGTACATTGTTCTGCAGGAGGGGGAGGGCTGGGCCAGTTGATGGTCACGTGGAGCGCAAAGTTGCTCTAGCACGGCCGGGGGAGGGAGGCGTGGCAGCCCACGACACTAAGAGGCCCTGCCTGAGTCTATGTACACGCAGGTATCAATAAAACCTTGCTAGGAGATGGTATGGAAGCGTTGCCTGATGTACTGATCAATTTTCTCATGGAGAGTCCACGGCCGGGCTGCCGTTTCCCCACCACTGTGATGCATCACTCTCCCAAACCATTCCTCTTACTGCGCTGCTGGCGGCACGGTGTTTGGCCGCAGAAGGAGCGGGGCACCCCTGTTCGCACGCAGAAGCTGAACCGGGGTTTGCCTGTTAACTGTCAGCAGGGATGTGTCAGCCAGAGTACTCTCATTCTGGGGACGAGTGTAGGATTATTACAAATTGTTTCCAAGCGCAGCTGCTACACAAAGCTAGCCTGTACTTTCTTGGGGCCCCGTGCCCAGTACTCATTTCCCCCCTTCTACTCCCATTGAAAACTCACCATGGTCAGAGAGTCTGGAGAGGTCCGTGTGCACCTCCAGGGTAACAATAAAAGTGACAAGTTTTGTTCAGAGGGGTGTGTTAGTGAAATGTTGCAATCTTTGTCATGAATAGTACCAGGGATGTAAAATCCCATTTCATTGGCTTAAACCTTCACATCCCTAAATGGCATGTGGCAGATCAAAACGAGATGCCCAAGTGTCTTATCAAGATGTAGAGGGAACACCACCAGAGGTCCCCCCTCAACACATGCAGAACTCTTTAAACAGCATCCACCCTTCCGTGCCCACCTGCAGCAGCTGTGGCTTAAACAGCTGGATGGTAACACAGTTATGAGGCTTCCTAATGTCCCTTACCACCAAGCATCCTGATTGAAAGACATCAATAAAGACAAATGTGATGGGTTTATTTTGTGTGATACTGTTACCTGCACAAATTTCTCTAAGCCTTCCACACTGTAGGGGGACACACCTTTAGCCAGTTCCTAGGGCTCAAGGTGCAACCCTTTTAATTTACACACCGACCCTTACCCAATTCCTAGGGCTCAGGGTGTAACTTCCTGCTGGTTTTGCAGGATCTTTAGCCACTGAAAGAGCCTCACACAGTAATATCCTTCTCCTCTGTGTATTGACAATTCCCAAACAAGCAGAATGCACATGCTAAGCACACAGTGTCATGCTCACCAATCCTGATAAAGGTAGGCAGGCTTCCCTGTTGGCCAGGCAAGGTCAGTCTTTCTCGATCTTAGCTGCTGCACGTCATGGTTGTGCAGGAGAGTCCTGACAGCTCTTATCTTAGGCTGGGTCTTGGAGGTGAGTTCTTTTTCTCAGGATTCCTTGTCTCCCTTTGGTCTTCTTCCAGCCTTTTGCTTCCTTCTTTCTGCTTGTTACTTCCGATCTTCTTTTTGATCTCCTTCTTGTACCCCAGTTTATATAATGAACCCTGAGTCTTGCTTAGCTATACCTTATAATTTTACTAACCAATCATAACAAAATTACCTAACCAATCATACCCCACCATCTTAACTGATTTACACCTAGCAAAATTAATTATACAACAGACAGAAACAGTTACAAACCAGACCGCGATCACACAGACAAAGAATAGGAAAGTGTAATGACCGTGATCATAGAATGAGGATTGCACAACATTCTCTATGGATAAGGAGTTTCTTGCCAGACAGATTGGTGTGACTTACGTTTTCTTTACCCATCTTGAGATTTGTTTCTTTATCTGGTGGCAGTGGGGGAGCTATGAGGACAAAGCCCCCTCCTCATAGCGTGGTGTGACACTTTTGAATACAACATAGATGGAATGTGAGTATGAGACTCCAGGCCTTACATTTAATGGCTGCTGCTCTTCAGTCTGTCTGCGAAGGTGGCTTTGGTTCAGGCCTTCCAACATGGCTACAGAAAAGCCATATTGTTACAATACAACCCACACCAGTGTCTCTGACCCTGGTGGAAGCCTGAAATATCCCTTGGATTTCATGGGAATGTGTCACTCGGGATGAGCAGTGGGATGAGGCAGGGAAGCAACCCTTTTCCCCTCTCCCCCACAGAAAAGTCAGCGCCCCATACTGTTAAATTGGTTCCTTCGAGCCTCCCTGATATTGATGGCTCTTCTGACTGCACGAGTGTCTGGCTGTTCAAACTGCATTCGGGCACTGACCCGTTGTTCCACCCGTGGCCAAACGTTTCACTCTTACACTCGCAAATTATGACAGCATGTGGCTACCAGGCATGTAAAATCCCATGTAATTGGTTAAACATTAAAGGGGTGTGGGCAGACTGCAGCGGCCCCCTACTTCCAGGGCTGCTGTTTTCGGCCGGCAGGGGGCAGGGCTCTCTGTGGATGGTGGTTAAGGGTGATACTGGTTAACCAGTTATCTGTTAACATCCCTAGTGCCCACCACCTGAGGGATAAGATCCTCCAGCCTGCCATAGAGACCCCCCTATCTAGCTTTCAATCTCCCAAAGGCACATTCAACAGCCGTGTGGCATCCGCTTAGCCTGTTGTTGAACTGCTTTTTAGTGCTGTCTAGGTGCCCTGCGTAAGGCTTCAGGATCCAGGGGTAAGCTGCATACTCTAGGATCTCTAAGGCATTTGCATATCCCTCACTATAAATTTCCCAGCATGCAGCTCTCTGAACAGGCCACTGAACTTAGGCTACATCATGCACCTTTCCAGGCCACCCACTGTTTGTGGCTGTGAAACGCCCACAGTGATCCACAAGCGCCTGGCGCACCATGGAGAGGTGCCCCTTACGCCTGATGTACTCCGAGGCAAGGCGGGGTGGCGCTACAGTGTGAACGTGCATGCCATCGATTGCCCCGCCACAGTTTGGAAAGCCAGCAACTGTATCATCCGCACTTCCCAGAGTCACAGTCCTAGGCGCAATACATTGTCCGGCACACTTGCATAAGTGCTGCGCTGATGGTAGACATCCCAACTGATTTGCAACTGAACGGTAGCAAGTGGGCGTCACCAGCTTCCACACAGCAATGGCCACATACTTCTCTGCCGAGCGAGTCACTCTCATTTGGGTGTCCTTGTACTGTAGTTCAGGGGCCAGCTTGGCACATGGCTCCAGGAAAGTTGCTTTACGCATCCTATAGTTCCGTAGCCACAGCTCTTCAACTCATACCGGCATGACCATGGGATCCCACTACTTGGTTTTGGGTTCCCTTGCCCAAAAGCGACAGTCTACAGAGCACTGTTGATCTGTGACGGCCCAATTCAAAGCCAATTTGGTGGTGTCCTTTTCCCCACTGTGGGATCCATGATTTCTCTCAGCAGATGCTGGAGTTCTCAGCAAGGATTGTCATTCAAGTGGCATGAAAGTAAGCCAGCTTCCCACCGAGGGCTGGGAAGCAGAGGTGGCGGACAGGACGTTTACCACGTTCCAAAAAAGCACAACGCTACATTACTCATTTCCACCATGCTTAGCGACCAAAGGTGACGCCAGGTACTGTGGGATATTTACCCACATTGCTTTGTGCTGACAATGTGGCCATGAAATGTCAACAAAAGGAGGGAGAAAGACAAGTTTGTTCGGTTTTCACCTGGCGACTTTTGCGTGTTGACAGCACTTTACACTGGGAAGGTTTGGCAACCAGACCTAGCCTAAGTCGGTTTCAAGTGGCGGTGTCAAAAGTATAGTAAGCGCTTAGCTTATTTTCTTAATTTCTTATTCTTCCACCTACTTCATCAGCCCAAGATCTTGATCTTTCCTGTTAGTCTCCTCTAGAATTTTCTTGCATCTCCTGTGAGTGTGTTGTCAGAAAAGCAAAAGCATAGCCTGTCCTCGTAGTCTGGTCTTTGCTCTGGCTGGCGGAATGTAGGTAGGCCAAGAGACTAGACATCAGGCGTTCTGGGTAGGGATGTTAAATATCGGTTAATTTAATAGTCGAGTAACCTCATGAATTTTTATCAGTTACTTGACTATTCTATAGTCATCGGGGGCGGGGCTGGAAGCCACTGTATCAGAGGCAGCAACGCAGGGTGCCAGCAGGAGTTGGTCCATGAAGGAAGCTAGTTCCCCTTGTGGACCGGCTGCCTGTCACTCAGTGCTGCTGTGTCTGATAGAGGCAGCAGCCCCTTTCTAAGGGGGTGTCTGAGCTCTTGCACCTGGCATGAGCCAGAACTGAGCTGGGCTGCCTGCCTGCCTGGCTCCTAATACACTTTAAATGCAGCAAGGGTAGGTCCGTGACTCGGCCTGAGCTAAAAAATTTACTCGCAAGGGTGGGGGAAGGGAGATGCATGTAGTCTATAGCAGTGTTTCTCAACCTTTTTAATAAAGTACCCCTTTAAAAAGTAAATTATAAGTACCCCCAGGACCTACAGTTTTCAGACACACAACATTCTTTTCTACCATTGCAAAACAGTTGTTTAAACAACTTAACTGTAGCCGGGCAGGCAATAAAACTTTGGGGTGTAAAAAGTACACAAATAATAAAGTGCTGTAAAACTTAAACATTCAGTTTTCTCCAAATTTCAGTTGTGTTGACGTACCCCCCCAGACTCCTCTCGAGTACCCCTGTGGATACTCATACTAATGGTTGAGAAACACTGGTCTGTAGCATTAACATGTAAGCTTTTGCTTATCAGTTAATCGACTACACTATTGCATCCCTAGTTCTGGGTTCTAATCCTGCCTTCACCACAGACTCGTTCCATGTCTTGAGGCAAGTCCTTTAACCTCTGGTGACTATTTTCTCTATTTGTGAAATGAATTTACTTGCCTGTCTCACCAGGGTGAATGCGAGTCACTGGTGCAATCCAAAACTGTTTTCCTTCCCATCATTCTCTACACTTGAAAACACTGTGGGCAGCTTTCACCTAATGGAATGACTGAAGGGGAGACCCTCCTTAACCGTGCGCGTGCTGAATCTTGAAAAATGCCTCACAAAAATAAGTTTTTTAGATTGGAGGAGGTAAGAGGCTAGTTATGTGTGGGGTTGCTCTTTCCTGCCTTATCTCATCTCTGTTGCCACATAGCTTTGGGCTGATAGAGGCTTGTGTGGTGATTGCTAATCAACTGAGGGAACACAGCCTTGAAATCTTAACAAATCACAGCTCAAACTCACCTGTGTTCGTTGGCCTGTAACAAAGCAGATACACTTTGCAGGAGCAAAATATGTAATGGAGACTTCAATATCCATAATGCAATGGAATGTCTTGAAACAAAACTCTTCCTATTGTGTACTCCAGTCACACATGTTTTAGAAAATGGGAACCCAAGACATTAATTGGCTCTGAGTCCCTGTGAAACTTGGATACATTTGTATTCATAAAAAATGTTTTCTCTGTGAAGTGTTTAGGACTTGGAACCTGGAAAGTAATATCGGTAGAAGTGTATTTAGAAAATGAATGTCCTACTTCACTGCCGTCAAGGATCCTGGGAACCTTGGTTATGAGTAGTGTCTTCGTCAGTGAGACAATGCTCAGGTTTCTATTCTGTACAGTAATTTAGGGTTACCTTTTTGAAGAAGGGACACTAAAGCCATTTACTGTCTGCGGGAGGAATTTTCAAAAGCACCTAATTGGTAGGTTTGCTGTTTTGGCCCCAGGACATGAGGCCACAGGTCACAAGTCTCTCTTTTTTTTTTTTTTTTTTTTCAGTGCAGTTTAGGTGCTTTGAAAAATCCACCTTACTAGTACAGTATATTATACTCCATATACAGGAATTGATGCAGATATCTCTGAGGAGGAACACAGAGGCGCTTTTAAAATTGCACAACAGCTTAGCACTGGATTGGAAGGACTGTTTTGTCCATCTGAAATGTTGTGGGAAATCAGGGAGGCGGAATGTAAATAGGTTAGAATTTGGCAAAAACGTGGGATTTAACACCAGTATACTTGCACAACATACGAGGGTATCTTTTAATGATCGGATGATAATACATCTAGGACAAAACCCAGAGCTTCTGTGAGAGCGCACCTCTGCTGTTGCTTTAGTGCTGCTTAGAAAGAAATGTAATGGAAGAAGGGGTAGCGCAGGATTAAAGATAAGCTTCATACCTCACCAATGCTCTAATGCAGTGTTTTCCATCTTTTTTGATAACAGGGACTGGCTTGCTGCCTTCCTAAACTGAGTCAGGGCGATCTTGGGGACCAATGCTGGTTTGTGAACTAGTGGTTAAGAAATATTACTCTAAAGCCTTGAAGTCCATTGTGGGTTTAAAAAGAGAACAGCATAGTCAGGACTGTACTCGTCCTGGGGAACTCATTGCAACAGTGGCTCATGGTCAAATACTGTAGAGGCTAATTTTTTTGAGCAACAAATTCATTTTGAATACTAAGCAGTAATCAAATATCATGCCTAGCGGGCAGTGTTCCTTATAAGCCAAGCGCTTGGGCAGTCACCCGGGAGTGTGTCAAATGCTGCCCAGCTGATCAGCAGAGTGCCCACCGCTAGGTTTGTTTCTGTTGTTGGTGCACATTTGCACATGCCTTGGTGTACTTAACAAAACTTATTCCACACACGGATGGAAAAAATCAGAGGGAACATTGCTAGGAGGTAAACCAGAGCTCTTGAGCATCCACGCTTTGGTGCACTTTCTGCATTCTGGCTGATTTGGCTTCCCCAAGCTTTGGCAGCTCCTCCTCTCTCTGCTTCCCTTTCCCCTTTTAAAGCAGACAAGAGACACGTCTGAGGAAGGGGGCCCACTGTGGATTTTGGGCAGGGGAGCAGCTGATGCCTAAAATGCCTTTCAGAGCTAGAGAAAAATGAAGAGGCCCTTAGCTGTTGTGTTCTGATGTCTGTCCCTTCCTGTGAAACATGCACTGGGGCCCCAGTTTTCTTCCTTCCCTTTCCCCTACCTAATAACCATTGTTCTCTGAGAGTTCTCCGCCCCCCCCCCCCTTTAGAGTGGAGGTGTAGAGAGAGGAGGGGCCTACAGCTGCTGGAGGAGGAGAGCTGAGGTCCTTCTGGGCCCTTGGTCAGGTGGTGGCCACATCCCTCCAGCAGCAATGCAGTCCAGCTAAGGGGAGTCTGTCTTCCATGTAATGAATTTGGGGACAGCCTGGTCAGGGATCTCCCTTCGTGTCCCAGGAAAACTCTCCCTAAACTCTTGAGTAAGGAACCTCCTCTCCTGCAATTTGCTGCAGGTTAACTTGCATTCTTTTGTGTGAAAGGGCATTCCACAGTCAAACCTTTTTGCTGCTGGTGTGTTTTTTCCAAGTGGTTTGAATAATACATGTTAAGGCAGGTTTACTGAGAGATGTGAGTTGACCCGACCCGATCCGAACTGTTGTGCCTCTGTCGGGTCCTCCAGCTGGGATCCCACAAGCTTTGCTGGCTATGGCCTATCTAACTAGGTCTGGGGTCATCCTCGCGGGGAGCCGCCTCCCTGTTGAAATTCTGGTGCAGGTGCCGTGGTTTGCCGCTCGCTCTAGCTTTCAAGGCCGTCACAAAGCTGCTGTATTTCCTTAGTGCTGATCAGTCCGGACTCGTACTGCAGTGTGGCCCCCAGCTGGGGTCAAAGGCTTCATGGCGTGTGGGGAGAGGAGCACGTACAGGTCCCTCGGCGTTCCAGCCGCCGAAATGCACAGATATGCAAGCAGCTGTCCAAACAAAGGCAAGAGGGGGAGGTACACCTGGGCCCGAAGCCAGTGCGACAGGAAAGGAAAGGAACTCTGACTGGGTTATGAGAGTATGAAGCGCGATAATAGGCCGTCTGGGAGAGCTCGCTGCGTCTCCAGACTCTCGATTGAACAGGCGTGTGGATTTGCTGACAATCTCACCAGCCAGTCCCATGGTTGGAGGACACCTTCCACCCGTATCCACCAAGGTGCAGCGACGGATGATGAACTCTCTGAAATCGTTGACTTGCAGATCAAAGGCCCACGTCTACACCAGAATCCTTACAGCAGCGCAGTGGTCCCGGAGAGCTCTCTGCTGTCAGCACAATTCCTCCACCTCTCTGACCGGCAGTAGCGACATTGGCGGGAGAGCGTCTCCAACTGACCGCTTGTGTGACTCGGGGGTGGCTTTTTCACACCCCCCCCCCCGGGGCTACAGTTTATCAAAACACACGCTAGTGTGTACAAGCCCTAGTTGGGAAACGCTGTCTCAGAGACCTGGCGAGTTCAGTCAAAAGATCCATCTCGGTCACAGGAACATACCTGAGCTGGGGAAGGGATGACTAGCGGTAAGTATTGCACAATCTCTTACACTACAGCTGTACTTAGGTGTTGTCAAATCGGTCTATCTTTTCTCCTCTTCTTGCATTTTCACCCCCCACCATGTTTGTATAGGATTTCTCTTGTATCATCTGGGCTTTTGACCTCTACCCATTGCTCATGGGGCTGTCAGTGCTGGAGAGTGTATACGTTCTACAACCTTTTTCTGCTGATGCACATAAGAACAGCCAGACTGGGTCAGACCAAAGGTCCATCTAGCCCAGTGTCCTGTCTGCCAATAGTGGTCAATACCAAATGCCCCAGAGGGAGGGATCACAACAGGGAATCCTCATATGATCCTTCTTCTGTCATCCATTTCCAGACAGAGGCTAGGGACACCATGCCTACCCATCCTGGCTAATAGCCATTGATGGACCTAACCTCTATGAATCTGTCTAGCTCTTTTTTTAAACCCTGTTAAAACCCTAGTCTACACCACATCCTCTGGCAAGGAGTTCTACAAGTTGACTGTGCTGAGTGATGAAAAACTTCCTTTTGTTTCTTTTAAACCTGCTACCTGTTAATTTCATGTGGTGACCCCTAGTTCTTATATTGTGTGAATAAGTAAATAACTTTTCCTTATTCACTTTTTCCACACCACTCGTGATTTTATTAGATCTCTATCATATCTCCCCCTTAGTCTCCTCTTTTCTAAGCTGAAAAGTCTGTCTGTTTAATTTCTCTTCATATGGGACCCGTTCCAAACCCCTCATCAGTTTTGTTGCCTTTTTCTGAACCTTTTCTAATGCCAATATATCTTTTTTGAGATGAGGCGACCATATCCGTACGCAGTATTCAAGATGTGGGCATCCCATGGTTTTATAGAGGCAGTAAGATATTCTCTGTCTTGTTCTCTGTCCCCTTTTTCATTCTGTTTGCTTTTTTGCCTGCTGCTGCACCGAGTGGATGGTTTGAGAGAACTGTCCACAGTGACTCCAAGATCTCTCTCTTGAGAGATCTCATAGCTTGAGCTTGCTTTGTCATAACTAACCCCCTCCCCTGGTGTTACCTTTTGGCCTTTCACTCCCGCCTACCCAGCTGCATGGTGTGGTTTAACCGCGAGGTTTTAAATAAAGACACTTCTACTGTAGCCACAGTGGCAGAAAATAGAAAGCACAGAGCATTGCTTTGGTGTATGTTTTCATGAGTGCCCTGTTTTCGGTCGGTGTGGGGGATTGGGAGCTACAGTAGAAAAGTCAGGCATGGGACACAGACACATTTTGAGAGAGAACCCATAAGGCACTGTAACTCCAGGGAGGAAGCCTAGTTTTCTGTATGCCCCTTGGCTCTTTGATCGTAACCCTTTGCCTTTTGAACAGACGGGTCCTCCAAAGGAAGGACAGCATTCCTGCACCCTCTTTCGATAGCCCCTATTCCTGTCACCGACAGCGTCTACCTCAATTTGTTATCCCGTTGCCCAAGTTAGCAGAACGACCACCCACCACCGGCCCTGGGCTTCTATGTAAACAAAGATGATTGTGAAAAGTCTTTCCCATCTTCAGGCTCACCCAAGCCTGGGAAGAGCTGTGGGAACAGAATTCCAAAATCAAGGAGAAAGTAGCATTTTATCTCTGCTGCCGTGGAGACTTCCATTTAGACAGTCGCTAGTTCTTTTTCTTTTCCTCTCCCCTCTCTCGTGCCTCACCTTCCCCGAGCAGCTGGTACCTTGTAGCAGCCAAGGGGATGGGGTGCTAACATTAAGGGAACAACAGTTGAATCTCTGTAGGAGAAAGAGGAAAGAACATGCTCAAAGAACTCTGAGGTGCACCCCAAGAGAGGGTAAAAAGACAGAAGTGGAGGGAAGCATTCCTGGAGCACGGCAGAGAAGGAAAGTGCTTGGTTCTCCCAGACACAGCTGCTGGGGATGGAAAGGCAAACAACCCTCCTGGAAAATATGGTAGCTCTTTCTGGTCAAGGATTGCTTCACAGGCTCTGTCTCCCCTGCGGTCCCTTCTGCCTTGGAGGCCTGTCCTTTCTGGATCACACCGTTCACTGCAGCAGTGCTCAGAAACAGGTACTTCACCAGGCATCGTGTGCCATGGGACCCCAAAGAAACTGGTTGAGGATAGGAGATAGCCACAAGGGAGTGCCCTCTTGTGTCCAAGGTACACAGGACTGTGCTGAGCAGCCCACGGCTATGTCTAGATTACAGGATTTTTTTTTTTTTTTGAAAAAACTTCACCTGCATCTAGACTGCCATCACATACTTTTGAAATTAATTCAAAAGAACGTGGCATTTTCTTCGACAGTGGTAAACCTCATTTTACGAGGAGAACACCTTTTTTCGAAAGCGCTCTTTCAAAAAAAGGCGTTCTTGACCCCAAACAGGGCTTTTTCGGAAGAGAGCATCCAGATTGTGCATCCAGTTCCAAAAGAGAGCATCCAGTTGTGGCTGTCTAGACGATCTCTTTCAAAAGAAGCATGTAGTCTAGACGTACCGTATGTGTGCACCTTTAAAAGCAGAAACCTGTCTGCATGCTCCTCTTGAACTGTGATAAAACTTAAACAACGAAAAGTCCAGCAGTCCCTTCAAGAGTAACAAAACGTGGCGATGGTATCATGAGCTTTTGTGGGCACAACCCACTTCTTCAGATGCCTGGAGTTAAAGGGTTCAGAGTACAAATAAATAGAGAAAGAGAGGGGATGGGGAGGGAAAGAGAAGGAAAAAATCTTGTCAATTAGAGTGTCTGTACTAAATGAGGCTAATAGAACTTTTGAACAGTGGAGCTTTTCTTTTACTCTTTGTACACTGGTATGTAAGTGACTATTTTTTACTGATCTAAACATTTACATCCGCGCGCGCGTGTGTGTTAAAAGCACATTCAGAATGTTTTTGTAGTCCAGGCTGTGCATTTACAACTTGTGCAAACTGCTACCCTCACTGCATCTTCACATATGCTAGAGTAAGATGCATCTACTGTTAACCCCCTCCCCCCCATAAAGAATAATAGAATCACAACTTGTAGCATTACCGAGCTGTGCATGCTGATATGCGTGTGGTAATCCTGACTTAAACCTTAAACAAAATTTTCTCCAAGTGACCCCCAGCCTCAAAGTTGGAGTGCAGCATATGCCAGACACAGTGTCCCTGAATAGCTGTGACATGGTCCAGAGGCATCTTCTCTAGCTGGACTAAACGTTCAGCAAACCTCCCAACATCTATAAGGCTAGCCCCTTGCTCTTGTAAAAGCTGTCTAAAACAGCAGCAAATTAGCTGTCCTAAGAGGGGATTTCTCATCCGCCTCCACATCAGGCTCCTTCATCTACCTTTCCGTTTCCTGAATGCACGTTCCACTGTTATTCTGGAGCTTCTCTTTCTCCCAGCCAGTGGCCTGATAAACGGCTTTCCCCATCAGGGAAGCCGAGGGTGGTAAGCAGGCTCTCCCCAAATGACTGGGAAGTGGCACTGCCCCCATGTCCACAAAGAGTTTTGAAGCAAAAGTTTGATTCTCCCCCCCCCCCCCCAACGGAGAAAACTCTTGGCTTTCGAAAGATCCTAGCACAGGAGTGGTGGATGGGCCTCCCTCCTTCACATCAGTGGGCCACAGTAGCCCGCAGCCCACTGGTTCCACGTGCAGTCCAGTGGCTCCCCTGTCTGCCCCCTCTCCTGTGTGCCTCTCGTGCACTGGGGCACCCTACTCCTCCCCCCTCCCTCCCAGCACTTCTGGAGCACCTGAATCTCCCGATTCACACTCCATCCCTATTCCCCCCTCCTTCACAGAGCTGGAAGGCTGTGAACAGCTGATTTGCAGTGAGCCAGCTCTGGGAGGGAGGAGGAGAAACGGACACAGAGCGCAAATCTGGCAATTCATGTGCTCCAGAAGTGCTGGGGGGAGTGGGAAGGAGTAGGAAGGGCCGGGATCCAGTGCCCTGGTGTGCAAGAGGCATACGGGGGAGTGGAGTGGCCCATCACTGTCCTGGCATCAAGGACATTCCCAGAACACCTTGCATGAATATTGGTAATCAGCCCAGCCTTGCAGCCCCAGGATGAAATAACTTTGAACTCCATGGCCTAGTGCGGGAAAGTGACAATGTAAAGAATAGACCTGGATCCCATCAATAGCCCCCGTGCAATATGGGAATTCCCAACAGTACAAAACCATTCCCCCCCTCCCCCATGCCTTGCCTAGTACTCTCTTGATAGCTGCACACGCCTTGGCGACCACAGCCCGGGGTGGATTTCCAACACCAAACGTATTAGTTACTGATCAGTAGCATTGGGGGGGAGGCAGCTTCCAGATTGTGTTGTCTGGATTCTTCTCCACACTAAGGGCATCTTGCATGTGGGTGTCCTGTCACTGTAGGCCAGGCATGAGCTCTGCACAGTGGCTTTTGACATCCCAAAATTCTGCCAGCACTGCCAGTCATCCCAGGGATACAGCACTATTGCGTTGCTCTAGTCAGTGCTAGTCGTCCAGTCCAAAACTGGCGTCCCCAGGTGCTTCTAGAAAAGGCTTAAAAGTGTTTCCTGGATAAATCACCTGGTTTTCAGGTGGATTGCTGCTGAAGTCATTGTACGGCTGGACACATGCTTGGGGATGTCTGTTTTTATTAGCCACCCGATGGACCACAGGGCTTGCTAATGTTTCTTCCATGCTGCCTGGCAGCACTTTGAAAGTGGCATTGGTTTGCCAAGCCCAGACGGACAATGGGATTGAAAGAGAGCGCTCCTGGGAATGTAGTTTGATGCCTCCCCGCAAACTCTGGAATTCCATTGCCTTGCAGTAGAGCTCCTATAAAGTGCAGGCAGGAAAATGCCAATATGCATACGCTGGAGCAGTGCACTATGGGATATTGAATTAGAATTCTGAGCCCTTGTTTTTGAACGATCACTGTTGTGTGATAGCAATTATATGAGGCAAAAGTCCCTTAACTACAGGATAACTGTGCCTAAACACCACTCAGCGCTTGTTGCAGATCACTTGATGCAGATACACCAAACCCTGAAACTTGCTGTCTCACAATACCACTGCAATATTTGTACAGCATGAGGCACATAAAACACATGTTCATCTTTTGCTATCAAGTCCAGTGATTGGTGCAGAGGCAGCAACGGCTCTCACAGTCAGCAGTGTGCGCCATCAGCCCGCACCTCACTTCCCGTACCCTGGCTTTACATACATGTCACTTTTTTAGTTTTTTCCTACTAGTATTATTACGTGGATGCAAACCAGCAGAATCTGGCAACCCTGAGCGCAGGCAACAGGAATCAAAATGTCTTGCGGGCCACACATGGAACCCTGATGTGTTGCAAGCTGCTCACCGCTGCTCTGCGAGCGCCATGTGGCACGTTTCACATCTGGTAGAGAAGAATTCAAAGCAAAAGGTTTTCCTCTTCATAGCTCTTATTTAATTTGATCCGGTATTGACGTTAAGAGTTGATTTCTTGTGTCAAATTCACCCTTTCAAAGCAACAGATTGTGAAGTCACAAAATCGGGACTAAACCACCGGGTTAGATCAGAAGGAGAGTAAAATGAGGAAGAGATCTCTCTCAAAAAAAAAAAAAAAAATACAGACGCTGAACTGGCAACATAAACTGCTTTGTCAGTCAGATTTTTTTTTTTAACCTTAACAGTGCCTCTAACATCTAGAGCAAACAATTTTGTCTGATAGATTTTCGCTTATAGAGTGGATCACTTATCGCATGCACCCTTCCTGGGAGGTGAGAGGAGAGCATTCCTGAGATGTGTTTCAGGCCACTGCCCATTTTCATGCTTAAAAATCCAATTCTCTCTCAACCTGGAATTTCAAAAGCAAATATTCCTTTGCTAGATGACATTTGGACTTTCACTGGGTCTGGACCGTGAAACTAGACTGCCTTACATTCTACTTTTTATTTGCTAGTGTGCTGAACTGCGGTTGTATTTTGGCTTCCAATACTGTCCCTGAGAACTCTATGTGCTCCACATATCCTCTTTGCTGTCTTTAATCCATCTCAGAACTCTCTACTACTACCTGGACTTCCATGGTGGATATCTGCTTAAAAATACCAACATTTATATGATTCTCTTGTTATGTGTAATAACATGGTGTAATTTTTTTAAAAGTTAAAATTTACCATCTATGGGGCAGCGATGCCTCTTTTATTAAATAGGCGCACAGTTGTGGTGCTACATCATGTTGAATATAAGCATATGAAAACTAAATTTTGTCCTGAACTACCTAAACAATATCTGATTTTTCTCAGACACAATTCACCATGTTACTATGTGCATTGAATATAATTGACAGGTGACTGACTTTGTGTGAACTTGTTCTATGTAAGTAGCATATCAAATCAGTGGTTTGAGGATTCATCTACAAGTCAACAGTGGGGTATTAGAAGTTTCTTGTTTAAGACAAAGCATTTTGAGTCAAAAGGTCACTTTGAGTTTTTGTGCAGCTGACTTCAATATGTAATTTCTTAGCAAGTGAGGTCAGATTGGAGATGCTGTAATAAATGTCCTTTTCTCAACAGAAAAATGCACCTGAAATAAACATTCCCAGCTAAGGATCATTTCTAGCAAAGTAAAGCAATTTTTACAGTCGTGTTTCATTCTTCCAGATAAGGTGGAATGCAGTTGGGAGACGGGTCCTTTTAATATGCTCTATCATCCATAAATGCTTTTTCTGAGCTGTCTTAACTTATGTTTTTAGGTAACTGCCTCAGTATAACTCTTACGAGTAAGGTTTCTCACCCACTGTTGAAATAATCAGGTTCCTCACAGCACTCTTTGTATGGAGGTGATTTCTTTGAGCAAACCCATCCATAACCGAATTCAGGACAGTTAATGTTCTACCACCTTGCTGTCCAGACATAGTGGATGCCAGTTATTAACAATCGTGATATAGTAGGTCAAGACAGCAATGTAGTAAATTCAAGATTCACTGGTGTGGCATGCTGACAGGTCTCCTGCTCCGTCAGTGATGATAAACGTTCGGCAGCGTGCATTTTCGTAGTCTCCCTCCGTATATCGTGCCAGCTGTGTGCAGATAGTGGACTTCACAGGAGCCCCCAAAGACCACAGACTCAAATAAGATATTAAAGCACCCGAGACAGGTTTATTGTTGAACGAAGTACAGGAATAGTTGTTGGTAGACAACCCCTGAGCCACTATGCATATATACCCGTGACAATGGACTAAGGATGTTACATTGCGGTTCTCTAACTAATCATGTAGTCGATACAGTTTGTATAGACTATGTGACTAGTCGATAAGGACCGCTAGGCAGAGCCGCAGAGGGGGTAGCTCCAGGAGCTTGCTTGAGCTGGCACTGAGCAGTCCCGGCTCGTGCTGGCTCCGGGAGCCACCCATGCAACAACTCTGCATTTTAAACGTGCAGAGCCTGGTGGCTCTTACCGCATTTTAAATGCAGAAGTGCAGAGTCCAGACCAGCGTGAGCTGGGACTGCTCGGTCCCAGCTCTCACTGAGACCAGTAGCCCCTGTTCACGGTGACCAGCCCTGCCTGCTGCGAACAGGGACTGCTGCCAGAGCAGCACCTGCCTGCAGTGTGCCTCAGCCTGCCACAGGCAGAAGCTGCTTCACAACAGCTTCCCTTAGCTCCCTCCCCCTCCACTCCCCCCCCAGCACCAGCTCCTGTTTCCACTCCCACCATGCTGCCTCTCCTAGAGGCAGCAAGAGCGGGGGCGAAGCGAATAGCTGATCCTCGCTTAGACCTACAATGGACACGGTTTAGTCTATAGTATGGGTTCGCTATTGCTCCCTATGCCAGCCAAAGAGCTATTTATAGATGGAGACAATCTGATACACAGTAAAGATGTTAAATAACGATTAATTTACTAGTCGAGTAGTCGATGGCATTTCCATCGAGTACTCGACTATTCAGTAGGCACTTTCGCATTCCTCCATTGAAATGTACAAGAACCCCAGTGGGGGCTCTTGTGCTTTTCAAAGTGGAAGCGCCCGCATGGAGCCTGGGGTCAGCAGGGACTCAGAGTCCCCCGCTGAGCTTGGCCTCCGTGCGGCGCTGCTGCTTTGAAATGCCTCACGGAGCCCATGGTTAGCTGGGGACTCCCTGGCTGATTCCGGGTTCCACGGAAATGCCGCAGGGATCCTGGGGTCAGCTAGGGAGTCCCGAGCTAACCCCCAAGCTCCATGCGGTGCTGCCTCTTTGAAATGCTATGGCAATGTTTCAAAGGGTCAGCACCGCATAGCTGATCCTGGACTGTGTGCGGCACTACCCCTCTAAAACGTTGCTGCGGCGTTTCAAAGGGGCAGCACCACATGGAGCACGGGGTCAGCTCTGATACACCATCTGATAAACAGTGGCATTGAGTTTTAGCAGTGTTTTCCCAGGAGCCCAACCCATGCCAATGACTTTAATAACTGAATTTAGATATTGTCATGCTGCTGGATAACTTTATTGGAAGAGGTTTCACTTGCAGTGAATTTGCTGGCTCTGAAGCAAGAAAGGGGATGCTTCAAAGTGTCAGCACCGCATGGAGCCTGAGGTCTGCTGCTTTGAAATGCCGCGTGCAGCCCAGGGTCAGCTGAGTCCCCAGGCTGCACGTGGCCATTCAAAGTGGCAGCACCGCGTGGAGCCCGTGGCCAGCTGGGGACTCCTCCACTGACCCTGGGCTCCATGCAGCTCTGCTGCTTCGAAACGCCATGGGGTGCACAGGGCCAACAGGGACTGCTCGAGTCCTCCGCTGGCCCCGTGCTCCCTGCAGCGCTTTTGCATTTGAAGTGTAGCAACAGCCCTGGGGCAATTGCTACACTTCAAAGGCTGAGGCGCCCTTATTGACTAACCAAATAGTCGATGGACATTGCATCGACTAGTCAATTAGCCGATTAATCTAAATTTAACATCCCTAGTCAGCCGTTTGATTGTTCCAGGAAAATGGGATGTGCCTGGAATTCAGCTGTTTTCCAGAACATGGAAGGGAGGGGCAGGAAGAGAAGGGACGCTATACTCGGTCACCACTGGGGGCAGCGAGGGCAGGGGACAGCTAAACTGTAAAGTAACCACTAGGAGTAGCTGCACCACCAAGGGAGTGGCCAGCTGGGGACGGGGCTTGCCCTCTTGCCTGGCTCAGGTAAGTGGCTCCCCTGCTCCAAACCCCTAGCCCCAGCACCAGACCAAGGGGGAGGGGAGCTTCGCCAGTCCCTCTGCCGTGGCCCACTGCTGTGGCCAGGCAGCACAGTCCTGGCCTCTGCCACAGGAGCCACAGCCTGACCCCTCCTACCCCCAGCATCAGTGGGCTGCCTACTTCCCTTCCCCCTTCTGGATGGGGACCTGGGAGTCCTGGTGTGAGGCCAGCACACCCCCTCCCTGCCCCTGGGCCGGACCCAGGCAATGCTGGGTAAGTCTTCTAGTTACAGTTGTACTGATACGTGCAATATGTGCACTTGAAAAAAATCATTTCTTGGCAACTCTCAGCTAATATCAGCTTTTTACTGGAAACCAAGAAGTCGTGCACACAGGTATGTGTGGCTCTTTCACTCCCTGGGGGTATGCAGCGAGGGGCAGTAGCAAAATGCCTCTATGGGCTTTTTTAATCCTCAGAACGCACAGTAGTAATGGCTGGTGTAGGGCAAGAGGTTTTATTGTTGAGCTTCTAAGGAAGGATTCAATGACACCGACCCTTCTCCCCCCCCACACACACACTTTCTGCTTGATGCTCACAAAATATAGTGCAGCTAGGGTTGCCAGGTGTCCAGTTTTGAACCAAACAGTCCAGTATTTGAGCTTTCTGTTTGGGAAACAAATTGAGACAGTATAATTGAGTCACTATAACTGTCCAGTATTTTCTCAATCAGCTGGAATGTCGATTGTGATGTCATGTCAAGTGTGTCCAGTATTTTTGTTGAAACCATCTGGCAACCCTAAGTGCAGATAATGGTATCCTCCCACTTCCTGGAGTGTTTGACCCTGGTCTGCCTCAGACTGTGCCACTCACCAGTGGTCTGATGAGAAGCTCACCAGAGGTTGCATATCCATGCAGTTCCCTTTGTATCCGTCAACCGCAGCCTGATCTGGCCAACCCTGAAAGTCTTGTTGACTCTCTAGTGGATCCTGATGGATGTATACTGGGTTGCTTTTGATTGGTTCCTTTTTTTCTCCGGGAGGTGCTAAATGCTAGCTAGTGTTATATATTTGCTCATGTCATTGTCATGAGGGATGGCCAGCAGCCTGGGGACTAAGGGATTAACTGTTCCTAGCCAGGGAGCAGTCAGCCAATAGAAATGCAGGTAGGAATTTCAAACTGGGATAAAAGAATTTTGGGGTTTTCCCTCCTTTGTCTCTGGGCAGTTGACTCTCCAGATACTGAGTGGGACAGACAACATGTCCCTCTCCAAGAAAAAACTCTTTACCATTTGTAAGCAGGGCAAAGTCTAGATAAATCGGTTAGGCTTTATTGTTTTATGGCTTGGCAATGGGACTCTGATTTCTGTGCATTTAGAAATGGGTTTTCTTTTCTTTTGTATCTAAGTTTTGTTCCCATGGAAAAATTCCCCATGAGTTGGTGGTTCCTACCATCTAGCCAATCCAACTCTGCTTGTAACAGGGGTATTGTGATGGTCAAAGTTCTCTCTTTTTTATGAACCTGGTATTGGTTCAGTTGTGTGTCCTGGACAATCTGTCTGTGGGATCTGCATGTCTCTGGCTAAGGGATAGCAGCCACTGACTGCAGTTTGCATTGTCTCTTTTCTTCTGCAAGCTCTTTGGGGAAAAGAGCTTGGGGGTCCCGGGGGCTGGTTTCAAGTGTCCACCCCTGTTTGTGGGTTCAGTGGATTTTTATCCCCAAAATCTAGGTTTTTAGGATTTTGGGGGGAAGTTTTATACCAAAGCCTGGAGAGACGGTTTTGGGGCACTTTTGTGGGCCCCCACTTCTGCATTCATCGTGCCAGAGTGGGGAATCAGCCTTGACAGCTCGTTACTACGAGAGCTGTGCTGATTTGAATGTCTGGGCCTGTGAGCTCTCAGGCCCTTTGGTCAGGCCTTGTCCTCCCCCAGTCTATCAGCCAGAGATGCTACCGTATTTTCCGGCGTATAAGGCGACTGGGTGTATAAGACGACCCCCTAATTTTCTAGTTAAAAGATAGGTTTTCGTCTTATACTCGCCTTATAAGACTACCCCCCCTTAAGAGGCCAACCGGCAGCGCCCCAGCGCCCCTCTGCCTCCCCGGCTTTGCTCCCGGTGTCCCTGGTCTGCTGGGGACCGTCTCCAGCAGACCAGAGACACCGGGAGCAAAGCCGGGGAGGCAGAGGGGCGCTGGGGCGCTGCCAGTTGGCCTTTTAAAGGGGGCGTCCTCAGAGGCTTTGCTCCCGATGTCCCTGGTCTGCTGGAGACGGTCCTCAGCAGACCAGAGGCACCGGGAGCAAAGCCGAAGCGGCGGCGGGGTGCCACGCTTCTGAGGCTTTGCTCTGGCTTCTGAGGCTTTGCTTCGGCTTTGCTCCCGGTGCCTCTGGTCTGCTGGGGACCGTCTCCAGCAGACCAGGGACACCGGGAGCAAAGCCTCTGAGGATGCCGGCAGCGGGGCAGGCCAGGCGCACCTGGGCTGCCCCGCTGCCGGAGCCCCTCCGCGGCTTTGCTCCGCGTCTTCCTGGTCTGCAGACCAGGGAGACGCAGAGCAGCTTTTCTCGCCCCGGAGTACACGGGCGGCAGGACCGCGAGGTCCCGCAGTGTGTGTCCTCCGGGGCGAGAAAAGCCCTGGCGTATAAGATGACCCCCGATTTTTGGGGGATGTTTTTTAGCATCTAAAGTAGTCTTATACGCCGGAAAATACGGTAGGTCTGTTTTCTTGCCTTTCTAAATCCTACTGTTTTTCTCTGTCTTTTAAGTGAGGAGTGGTTATGGATGGAGTTACCATATGATTATAACACCGATCAATAAGCAGTGTGTCATTTTAAAAGTATCCATAAAACACAAGCTACACTAGCTACCTTTTATACGTTCTGGCTCTCTTCTAGCCTCTTTCTCTTGACAGTAATTATTCTTTTTAAGAATTGCTTCAGACTTTGGAGATGGTTGTGGGATGGTTCCTAACTTGCCTAGTGCCTGTTTGTTTTAGAACGTTTGATCCCTTTTTCTGTGACCAAGATCAGTTGCATGGAATCTCCTCTGGGGATTAGGGTTTATTGCTTTAGGTGCGTCATTGTGCATGTGAGGTTGCTCATGCTTTCTTTGGAAGGTGGGGGCAGATGTTCGTAGCAACAGCAAGGGTCAGAGGTTAGCATGAGCCACAAAAGAGTTAACCAGAAATGTGTTAGCAAAACAAGGCTGCTTGCAAGAACATTGATGTGATCTGCACTTCCTCTTCCAAACGAGTCATCACTGCCTGTTTGAGTCTTCTGATTGTTTTGTTTGTCTAACTTACGTTTTTCATTCCTTCCCTCAAACTATTTTTAATGTGAGCTTTGGTATGTAGAATTTCATCAGTCGACCTAAAATGCTCATCGTGTGGATAGCCACGTCCTCTCATTCTCCTTAATAGAGAGTTTGGTTCTTTTCTGCTGGAATGTTTTGCAGGTGAGTGAGATGGAGGGGTTAAGGAAAGGTGCCTATATCTTGGCGAGATCTGCTGAGCTATAACAAAAAGCAACAAATTGTTGTTGTTTTTTATTCCCATAGAACTTAGGAGCCCTAGTCAGAGACCAGGAACCTGTTGTTAGAGCCCTACACAAACACAAAACGTGTATCCACGTCTATAGCTGCTAAAGCGAGTCTCAGATTCTGCAGGCATCTCCACAGATGTAAAGCGGGGATCTGCAACTTTGCAGGGTCTAGATATAAAATCTGTATCCACATCTGCAAACATGAGCCGCGGATGTCTGCATCCATATCTGCAGGTTGCAGATATCCATGGATTTGCAGGGCTCTACCCTTTGTGATTCACACCCTCCAGACATGGGGAAAAAAATGCGCCAGGGCAGGTGAATGGTTCTTTCCCTACATGTAGTCCAGCGTAAACTGAGCACTTGGGCAGCCACTAAGAGATTCAGATGCTGCTGAGCTGATGAGCAGAGCACCCACAGCTCGGGTGTTTTGTTTCTCTTGCTGGTACCCTTTGGCACGTGCGCCGAGAGCCATGCCCCTCATCGAGGAGGGTTCTCTCCCAGCTTTAACCTGGTACATGAAGACGAAGCCTAGGTGGCGTAGCTCTTATGAAATCCTGCTTGTCTCTTGCATCGAGTCACGGTTTGGATGGGACGGTGAGTGTTTAAGCGGAGACTAAAAGTCTCTTGCCTCAGTTTAGAACACTGGGACTGGTTTGTTTGGGGTTTTTATGGTGGCATGTGCCTGTGGAATAAGGAACTCTGGTCTCTCTTAGCCGTGCTGGAGATACAAAGAATTATATTGCACCTTTAAAATCTCTGGAGTCCACTTTTCTTTGGGTTCAGTCCTTCGCTGTTTGATGTATTTGCATAAACCCATGGTCTTTGTTTCTAAGGACTCATCTGCCCCTCCTGCTATTCCCAGGTGGTGTAATGACATGTAATTTCAGTGTTTGCTATTTGGAATCAGTACAGGTCAAGGAATTTGGTAATGAAAGAGGGAGCTTTTCACCTCCAGCTTAGCCCTTCCAATCCAGTCTAGGCTGGTAACCGCTATAGGGCTTGCAGAGGTAACACCGTCCACCAAGATTGAGGGCTAACGTCACTTAAAGCCAATGCTTTTTTTGTGACAGTACGCACCTTTTTGGGGGAGCACTCGCACCACACCGCTTTCCCCCAGCACAGCCCCCAGCTAACCCTGGGCACATTTGCACCGTGCCAGTATTTTCTAATTAAGGAAGTTTTCTGCTTTTCTCGGGCCCGGCTTGGCGCCTGCTCAGGACAGGTGGCAATTAAAGGGTCCGTGACCGCATTTCGGCCCTGACCTCCCAAATCCCCCTCTCCCAGGTCTCCTTGGTTACTCCCCAGTGCTGCTTTTTTTTTTCCTCGAGAAATTATCAAATTTTTGTCTGGTATTTTTTTTTTTTTAAACCATCTGGCAACCCTAGTACCAGCACCTTTTTTTGTTTAAAAAAAAAAAAAGGCACTGCTTAAAGCCATTTGCTTGCTGTAAAGAGAAATTTGACTTCTGGTAGGGAATAAAGGGCAACTTGGACGGGGCTGAAATAGGGGTCTGTGTGTCATCAAAAGCTAGGGGGACCTGATTTTCCTGTAGGGAAACCAGGACACTACACGGGGCTCTCCTGAGACATTTACATCCCGAGACCCTCCCTGCCTCTTGTCCTTGCACTCCTGTCTTGAGGGCCCTTCTCTTTTCTGTCTGCTGCCCACGTGGCAGGGGCGAGTCCTGCCCAGCTGGAGTAGCCCTGCAATACGGTGTGGCGGGCAAGCCCAGCCTGGCTGGAGCAGTTCCCAGCCCGTGACATGGTTAACCAGTTTTTTATTTATTCTCTCACTCACTCACTCACTCACTCACACACTCTCTCACACACACTTTAACCAGTTAACATTTTAAATGGGATTTTACATGGCACACTGGGATACCTCCCCATAGTGCAGCACAACAACCCCTGTGAGGATGTGTCGCACTGATGCATGCAACCAAGTGTGCACGCATACAAGTGGTGAATTTCGGCAGCTGTAGGCTGGCGTAACTTGCATTGACCAAAGTCTGTCAGTAGACGAGGCCTCAGGCCCCTTTGCTTGTTCAGTCCTCGTCCTGGTTTTCCCACTGTCCTAGAACACAGAGAAAACACAGGCAATTGGATTCAGTTCTCAAACTCTCTGAAGTTTGCTTAGTTCCTTAGGGTTATTCTTTGTCCTAATGACGGGGATGACTTTCTACCAATGTCAGGTTTTCCATGGCGAAGGGAAGCCGATAAACCACAGGCTTGAAAGGTTGGCATGTTCGAATTGGTGAGTGGCCAAATCTAACAGCAAGGAAAGTTACCGCCTTTACCCAGAATTACTGGAAGTCATAACATTTACATGCAACTACATACCAATTTGTTAATATGTCTAATTCAGCATAAGAATATATAATAGTACATTTGTAGTGCCGGGTATATGAAGATTTTGAAGTGCTTTACAAGCTGTAATGAATTCAGCTGCTTCCACCTCTGAGATATGCAAGTAACTAGAAGACTTACCCAGCATTGCCTGGGTCAGGCCCAGCCTGGAGCAGGTGTGGGGCTGTGCACCTTGGCTACTGGCTTCTCCGCAGGTCTGAGGGGGGCATGCACCCTGGCCTCTGGCTTGTTCCTGTCTTGGGGGCGGGGAGGGTGATGCACCTTTGCCACCAGCTTTGTCCAGGGTACAGGGTGATGCAGAGGCTACCTGCCAGCACTCCCCGGGGCTGGAGGGAGAGAGGCCACTGCCCAAGCCTGGCAGTGCTCCCCAGGCCTGGCCTAAGAAGGGGGGCAGCCACGGGTGGCCACGCAGCAGTTGGCAGCTGCTTCCCTAGTTAAGGCGGGGTGTGGGCTGCTGCTGGCTTGCGGCTTCCCACTGGAATGCTTGCTGCCCTCCATGGTCATTCCACAGTATATCTCCCTGCTACCAGACCCCTCCCTTTCCATTTTATGGGAAACAATCGAATTCCAGGCACATCCCATTGTCCTGGCACAACCAAGCCCTGACTAGGGATGTTGAATATCGGTTAATTGAATGGTTGAGTAACCTCATGAATTTTTATCGGTTAGTCGACTACTCTATGGTGCTCGAAGGCGGGGTTGGCAGACACTGTATCAGAGGCAGCAGCCCCTGTCTAAGTGGGAGGTCTGAGCTCCTGGACCTGACATGAGCCCGAACTGAGCTGGGCTGCCTGCCTGCCTGGCTCCTAATACACTTTAAATGCAGACCAGCAGCAGGGGGTAGATCCCAGACCTGGCCTAAGCCAGGCTGCTGGCTGGGCTGCTAAACAATTTACTGGCAAGGGTGGGGGAGAGAAATGCGTGTAGTCTATAGCGTTAACCTGTAAACTTTTGCATATTGGTTACTCGGTTAACCAACTACAGTATTACAACCCTAGCCCTGGCCTTGCTTTAAGTTAGGATAAAAGGAAGCTGCATGTGGTCCTGCCTTTTATTGTTTAGGAGTTGTTCTCGGACAATCAGACTCCCAGGCAGACACACAGCTATCCCCATTCTGCTAACTGAGAAATAGGAAAGCAGTGACTTGGCCCCAGTTAGTCTGCTGTGAAACTGAGACTAGGACTCAGCTCGCTCGACTCCATGTTCTTTTCTCTGGAGACCAGCCTTCGTTTTAAGAAGAGAGAGATTTGTGCAAAATCCTTTTCCAACCCGCTTTACCCTAGAGAATAAAAAGGGGACCGACAACGGTAATACAGTATCAGTAGAAAACAGCGTGATGCTTCTGGGGTGTTCCTGTGACCCGTGTGACTGAGCCAGACGTACTGAGCACAAATGGAACTACTTCCCCTGTAGGCTTCATTTAAAATGCCTGTGATGATCTATTCGTGGGTTGGGTTAGTCACCCAAATAGAGGGAAGGGATTTCAAGGTGATTCCCGCTAAGGATGTCAAGGACTAGTCTGTCTGAGAGGCAAAAGCTTATCAGATAGTCGAGTCGACTAGTCGCTCCTCCCCTCCCCATGCTGCCTCTATCAGATAGAAGCAGCAAAGCGGGGCGGGGAAGGGGACGCCAGGGTTATGGGTGTGCAGGGGTGATGTTGCGACCCAGGTCCGGCTGAAGGAGATTAGAAGGAGGGTAGCAGAGATAATAGGCTTTGGAAGAAAGAGAGTATCTGTGTCCTTGGTAACTCTTGTGCAGACAGTCTAAAATATCTGCTTTATTGAGGAGTGGAAGGTGGTTTAGGGTGGAAAATGCACCTTGCCCGCCTCCAAGAACAGTCATAACACTTCTGCGGAGGCTATTCTCTGCTTTTCTAGGTTCCTTGCTTCTTATCCTCTCCCTCCATGGGGCGGAGAGGGAGGCATGTTTCTCCATATCATTTACAAAACCCTGACGTTCCTTTCAGTTGACCTCCCAATTCTGCCTTAATTTTGCCATTCTCCAGTTACCCACGACAGCCAGTTCTTCAGGCCCTGGAGGACTGGACAGGACAGGACTCCCTTTGGGGCCAGTTAAAACTTCTTAACACCTTAAGAGGTTACTGAGTAATATTGAGGCACTTCCTTAACCAGCCCCTCCTCCTTACAGGTGGGTTAAGTGCGCTGCTTTTGTGTCTGCTTCTGGCTCTGGTTGGCCTAGTGGAGAATTTGGGAATCTTGTCTTTCTCTGAGCATTTGTATCATGCAGGAGCTAAATAGAATTGAATGAACACAGGCGGCGCTAACGTGCACGTGGGTAGAAGACATTGCTCCTTTATACTCAAGAAACTTTTTTTTAACTTTTCAGTTGACATCTCTTTAAATCTGACTGTAAAGCTCATGAATTTCATTCCCGCGTTCCTCCTCCCCACATCGCTTCTGATGTGGTTGTACTGCCAAATAAAGGATATTAATGAAGTCCCTATTTTTGGTGTTCCATAATTTGGTCTTAAAAATTCTCTAGGCTAACATGTGGCAAACAGTGTCTCAGTATGGAAGAAGTTTGGAGGAGGTGGGGAATCAGCTTGGTTCAAAATTACATACATCTCTTTCTACTTGAGTTTTTGACAGTTGCTGTATTTATAATTCTGGAAATGCGTTTTTCTATTTTGAAAAAGTTAAAAGGCTGAAATAGAGGCTTTGTAACATCAAAGAGGGAGTGAACTTTTTTATGTTTTCGAGTCCAAGCAGTAACTCCACAGGCTGTAATGCTCATCTTTTTAAATGTGAAGTGGAAAACATACAGGATATGTAACCTGGGCAAAATAACATCGCTTTGGGAACCTGAACTCTTCAGTTTTTAACTGCTCTGCCTCAAGCTTGCATTGTTAAGGTAGCTAAGTTAAAATTGATACGAATGTAATTTTATTTCCAGTCTCTGTGAAGTGGATGAGTTAATACAGGCAGTCCCTGGGTTACATGGATCCGACTTACATCGGATCCCTACTTACAAACGGGGTGAGGCAACCCCGCACTAGCTGCTTCCCCCCTGCAGAGTAGGGAGACGCGAAGCTAGCGCTCCCCCCCCCCCCCCAGCAGACCAGGGAGACGTGGAGCAGCTTCTCTCAGCAGACACCTCAGCTTGAGAATAAAGGACTGAGGGAAGTGAGGTGTGGGAGAATAAAACTGAGCTCTGGAGAAATGTTTGGCTAGAGTTTCCCCTACACTATGTACCAGTTCCGACTTACATACAAATCAACTTAAGAACAAACCTAGTCCCTATCTTGTACGTAACCCAGGGACTGCCTGTATTGCAATTCAAACCTGAATCTTTTCACTTCTGGATTTTCTACGTTTAAAATTTTAATATTGCAGCAAAGTCTTTTGCGCTAATATTTCATTTTCCTTGCCCACAATACTACTGATAATGCAGCATTTAAGTTGAGAAAACCATACAGTCAAGTCAAACAATGCAGAACTGAGAGTTTGTGATTCATCTTTGGCTGTGTCCTATGAACAAATGTCTCCAGGTAGTGGCCTTTTCTATCGTTGTACTAGCCAAATGATAAACTAGACTATATTAAACAACTTTACTAAACACACATACTGGGCCAGATTCTTGTTTTACTGGAGTCGGTCTAGCATAATTAATTGTAGTCTTTGGAATTAGCCTAAAATGAGAGAGATCAGATTTGATCCTCTACACACATGGTATTCCACTCCCATTAGGGTGATCAGCGAGTATTCTGATTAATTTGCAGATTAGTATTTGCTAACTTGAAAAGTGAAATATTACTGTCTAAAACTTTGCTGCTTGTGCATTTCATATTTGTGGTCATATTATAATGAAGATCAAAACTTTTATGAAACAAAAAAGTAAGGTAACATTTTCAGTTTAAAACTTATTGGAAATTTTCTAAGTGACTTATCTTCAATAGTCTTCATAAAGAAACTATTAAAACAATTCGTTCCAGTATGTGTGAGCAAAAAATTGGGATTGAAATTTATGGGAAAAGTAGCTGGTTGGCATATCTTTCTTCTGGGAGTTCAAGTAAAACTAAGTACCTGTGATGGCCATTGGTTATCAGTAGAGATATAAATTTATTATTCTCAAGTAATTTTTCTAACCCAAATTTAGTAAACCTATCTTGCCCCACTCAAGAATGCCCTTAAGTCCAGCACTGTTAGGAAGAGGCATAGTAGGGGGAAAAAATCTCTTCCTTTGCTTCTAAACTACTTGGTAAAGAAAAGAGAAGTGGTTTTATTCCTGTTTCGCCTTGAGAGACAGGAAAAAGCTCAAGACCCATCCTGGATTGCTTACCTGGTAAAAGTTCCAACTCTCTCTGGGAACATGTCTGTGTGCAGCGACGGTGATGGCTGGTTCTCTGCTCCAGGAGTGGCAGACATTAATTTGCATGTGAAGATGGACCTGGAGAAGTGCCTTGTGATTGTGCTATTGCTTTCTGGACTGACGCTGGCACTGCATGTATTTACTAATCCCTTGGTGATCATAATGGTGTATCCACATGGGGCGTGCATTGTCTCCCTATTTGGACAGTTGACTCATCAAAAGCAGCACTTTGAAATGGATCAACGCAGCCCCACCACTAGTTTGCCCCTTAGAAATAATTGTCTTTCCTTAGATTCTTCCTTTCCCTGCAAGGACCAGAACATAATGGATCTGGGAAAATGACTCTCTCAGGACCAGGAGGTTTCAGTGAGACCTATATTGCCAGTGTTGGACCTTGTGGCTATAATAATGTGGCTATAGTACCAGGGGAATGTGTTAATTTCTCCAGGGATGCGTTCAGATGAATGTCTGGAGATGGGGGCGGCACTGCATGCCTTGTAGGCTTTTGGAGCTTTGGTGTCCCAGAAGGGAGTGCTAGCGCTAGTTGTAGGAAATTGGGCTGCTGTGTTCGACATGTATAAGAAAGGAACAGGACTGTGCTTCCCGTTGCCTGGCTTGAAGAGAGAATGTTGCAGGCAGGCTCTGCTGATCAGTATTAGACAGCGGTGGGTAGTTAGGATATGCATGATGACGGTGCAGATCCTTACGGTGTTTGTGTGAGAGATGTATTTACCTCTCCTCCAAGGAGAAAATGTATCTTCTGGAGAAGACACTAAGTGCGATGCTGACAGTGGACCAATTTTCCATTCTTCGGTTAAAGGGGCAGGAGTTCACATGTATCTTTCTCCAGCTGCCTTTGTGAAGATGCTGGCTCAGTCTCTGCTCCTGCGGGTCATTGGTCAGCCCGCATAACCTCCCCTGCTGTTGCTCTGCATTACAAAGGGCTGGGCAGCTGGCATCTTCATGCGCCGGCTCACCTGTCGCTTGTAATGTAGAGCGGCAGCGGGGGAGGTTATGCTGGGACCCGCAAGCCAGACTGAACGCTGTAATGGCGATCCTTATTGACTACTGGATTAGGAAAGTAACCACATTTTAACACCCTTACATTGGATCCAAATTCTGCTCGGATAGGTGCACATCTTGCACTGCAGTGTCTGAGCAAGTGGGATGAATTTTAGGATATAATTTGGTCCTTCCAAGAAAATGCCTGGAAACACAAGGGACTGTCAGTGTTCTAAGTAGGGACACATACATACTTGGTTAAGAACATAAGAATGACCACAGTGGGTCAGATCAATGGTCCATCTAGTCCAGTATCCTGTCTGCCGACAGTGGCCAATGCCAGATGCTTCGAAGGGAATGACTAGAACAGAGCGAACATCAAGTGATCCATTTCTTGTTGTCCATTCCCAGCATCCAGCAGTCAGAGGCCTAGGAACCCCGAGAGCATAGTGTTGCCAAAGATTTCAGTGAAGGGAATCCTATCCGTCATGTTGCCAACCCAGTATCGATGCCACCTTCAGCAAAATGATCATAGAGATTAGGGCTGCCTGGTCCATTCACTGCCTCCTGTGTTTTGCTCCCATTGCAGTAAGATCACTGGGCTTTCTCCACCTTCAGTAGCCTGGGGCTACATCTAGACTACAGGCTTCTTTCAGAAGAAGCTTTTTTCAGAAGGGATCTTCCAAAAAAACTTCTTCTGAAAGAGACGTCCTCACCACAAAAGTGCATCGAAAAAGCAATCTGTTTTTTCAGAAGAGAGTGTCCACACTGAATAGACACTCTCTCGCATGTAAGCTGTGATTGCTATGGATGGAATGGCCACCAGAGCACCTGTGCTTTTTCCTCTTTCCTCTTCTTCTGAAAGAACTCCCTCTTCCCCGTCTACACATGCCTTTTTGCGAAAGGCTTCTTCCTCGTAGAATGAGGATTACCAGTGCCGGAAAAACCCCTCTGTTCTTTCGATTTTCTTGCGGAAGAATGCAATTGCAGTGCAGACATTCCTCAAGTTTTGTCAGAAAAATGGCCGTTTTTCCAACAATACTCTGTAGTGTAGACATACCCCCAGAGAGAGAATGAGCTCTAATAAAACAGAGTAGTCAGCAAAGGAAGGTGAAACCTATTCACATATACTAATGAAGGAAGTTTTCCTAGTGAGCCCTTTCCTTTTAGATAAAAAGCGCACTTGCAAGTTAATCCTAGAACTCTTCAGTGTATAAAATGAGTGTTACCCAACAAACCGAGCATAGCTTCTCCAAGTAGTGATGCAGAGGGGGTTGGGAGCTGCAGAACCAGTAGCCTGCTGGGATGCTGCTTGTAACAAAATACAGAGATGGGAATATTTGGGCAACTTGTGCCGCTGCTTTAAATGGGTCATTGTCAGGATTGCTGGGCGTATAAATAACGCTGCTTACCTCTTGCATAGCACCCTTCGCTGTAGGTCTTGGAGTGTTTTACAGAAGGAGGGTACCGTTCTTCCCATGTGTCTTATTTCCCCAAAGAAGTGAAGCTTCTTGTGGCTCAGTGGAAAAACCAGGCACAGAACCCAGGTCTCTTGCTTTCTGGCCCTGTGTCCTATGCACTGGCTCTAACTTTCTCCAGCTGTGTGTACACATCTAAATCTGGCTGCTGACCTGTACCATTCATGGGCCCAAGCGGGTTTATGTAACAGAGCACATTTGGAGGCTGTTTTCCATATGCCGACTACTTTCGGTAATCTCTGTAGTTTGAATGAGCTGCTTGTGTATTGCCCAGCAGAGAAGATGAACTTTGAATGGCAGCTTTTGTTTGGGTAAACGAATAGATTTTCTGAGTCTAGGGGACAGCTGAGGGGAGGGAGGAGGTGCATAGCGGGGAAAGGAAGATGTCTCATTTGACTTTTGGGGTAGGCTTTAAGGCAGGAGAGGGCACACTTTTTTTTTGCAGGGGGTGGGGCCACAATGAATTTTGGTACTGGTCATGGGCCAGCTCTAATCTCAGAAGGGGTGAAGTCTGGGGACTGGCCTCCCTCCAGATTTGTTTGGGTCCAGAGGCTTTGAAGTAAAAATAGAGCAAAGGGCTCAGGGCTTCTGGCCCCACTATTTCCTCATAGCCACAGCAACGTGGATGCCTGCCAGGCAATTTAAAAGGTTTGTGGCTCCAGCCCCTTCTGGGGTAGCACTACGACCGTGAGCCAGAAGCCATTTAAATAGAATCTGTTGCCTGAACCACCACCTGAAAATTCGGTGGCTTGGGCAACAGGGTATAAATAGAAAGCAGCCAGATGTAGTCCGCGAGCCGGCTCAAAGTGTTAGGCGGGCTGGATCTGGCCCCCAGGTCGCATCTTGCCCAGACCTGGCTTAAGGATTCAGTAGGTACAAACATATTTTCTTTCCCCATCCTCCAAATAGCATGTTGCCTTCCTCTTCTGCTACTGAACTGACTTAGAATGTCTTATAGAATAATTCATGTTTGTCTTCCACATGTCCTACAAATTGTGTCCTGCAGTGCTTTGCACAGTTGCATACTGGGCATCATGCAAGAAATGGTGTCTTTTACTCAGACATAGTTGGATTAAACTAAAGCAGTGTTTTTTAAACTTTTTAAGACCAAGGAACACCAAACAATATTTTTTTGAGGAACACCAAGGATTTTTTGTTGACCCCACCCCTCTAAAAAAGGGGGGGGAGGGCAAGGGGGACAGTTATTGAGGGGGGGAAAAAAGGGTCAGGGGAAAGTTGGGCCAAAAAAAAGATAAAAAGGTCACCTGCCCCTTTAAGGGCGGCCATTTTGAATTCTGTTGTTCTCCCCGGTATACCTCCGACTGCCTCGTGGCACACCGGTATGCTGCGGAACACGGTTTAAGAAACACTGAACTAAAGCATTCAGCTGCAAGGCCAGTAATGAATCAGTAGATAAATCACAAGGCAGAGAAACAAGAGAAAAGAGAATTTAAGAGTTAGAATCGGAGGGTGGATCATGTTCTGTTCAACTTGATGGTTTATTATAGTTGTTCTGCACAGTGAGTTGAGCTACTGTGGGAATCCAACCTTTCAGGACTAGAAGGAAGTAGGAAAGCTGTGTAGGTATTCAGTCCTGTGAAGAGAGTGCCTCATTTTCTAGGTGTCCTTCTGACTGACAACAAGCCCCGAGCTTGGTGGGACTAGGGAGCTGCTGTCCAGTCACCCTTTGCACCACCAATAACCTTGGTTAGATTTGGAGGGAAATACATCCAGCAGCCGCTACTAGAAAGAAAGGGCTTGCTCATTCTTTAGGAAGGGAGGGGAGCCGTGGGGTATTTCTCATATTCCCGGCTTTTGCAAAAATATGAGCCAGAGTAGAAACAAGGAATATACTAAATGTGACATTCGCTGTAAGATCTTTACATGTTTCTCACTGTTTCCTGTACGCAGTTCTGCTAAATCAGTCCAGATCTGTACTTGCAACAACACTCACGTCAGTTCCTCACTCCTGCCTAATTTGTAATAGATGTTCTAACCTTTCAAAACGGAGCAGCTCAGAGTTTGGAAAAAACAGATCACATTTCTTCTCCCAAGTATTCCAAGGTATCATACGTACATTATAGGAAATGCTACACAGGCCATTTGGAAAACTTTTAAAATAAGTGTATATTTAAGGCTGAGCTTTCTGGACGTATTTTTCCCTGGTGTTTTGTATTTAAAAACAAAATCACTGTAATGGAGAATGGAAGTTAAGCCTGGATTGCTCTGTTTCTATGAGTCAGACTTTTGTACAGTCATTTAGAAGTGCAGTGTGTTAAAAGTACATGTGTTCAGAAACTGCTGTTCTTTTGAATACCTGGCCTTGAGCTCTCCTGATCATGGAAATTGTCGTTTCCGTTTACTCTTTTACACTTTGCTTCGGTTCTTTGAAGAGCTTCTCTTTTCAGAACCTGCTCCGTACTGGTCAGGGAATGCTAATTTTTTGCGGAGGTGCTCTCCTCACAATTGATGCAGGAGCTCTGTCAGTATTTCTGGTTTCCTACAGCCGCCTAGTTGCACAGGTGTTTGGTTTCTTCTTCTTATGGCAAGAGAAAGCTCAGAGAACCTTAGGGGCTAGGTAGCCCAACAGATGACCTGGCTAGTTTGATTTGATGGTGTCACCTGAGCCTTTCTCAGCATTTGTCTCTGAGCTGTAACACAACCCTTCCTGTTTGAGACACCCAGGACTGGAATAATGGCAGGTGGGAAAAGTCCAGATGGGGAGCGGTGTCCAGGAGAGGAGGGTATTTCAGGGTGGATTGAGTTGTGATATGTTAGTTAAAGCTCTTCAAGGAGCTTTTTCTATGCTTAGCTCTAGCCTGTGCTGTTTTACACCTTGAAAACAATACTGTGAAGAGTAACACAAAGCGCGATGGTGCTGTGGAAGAGGCAGTTACTGGGAGATGACACACATACAAAGTAGCCAGCAGCAAGTCACAATTTTCAGTTTTCTTCAAAGTATCCCGCGTGCAGAATTGATACTTGGCTAGAAACAAATTCCTGCTGAGTCTCCGGGCCAGTACAAAAGGAAGGAAAGCCTCCCTCTTTCTTGTAAAAGTGAATGGTAAGAACAAACCTTAACCATTCTCTTCTGGATTTCCTGCTGCTTTGCTAAATGTGCAGATAGCGTATCAAATTGTCCAGCCTAGAGGAGACGGAGGCACTTCAGAGGGACCTCAGCTAAGCGAGCGAGCAATACAATGGCACATGCAATTCAGTGTTGATAAATGTAAAGTAACGGACACTGGAAGGAATTAAAGTACTTTATGGGAATCTAAATTAATTGGGTCTGCTCCGGACCATCACTGTGGAATAGCGATGTTAAAATTAGATTAATCAAATAGTTGATGGAGGTGCTTCCGCTTTGAAATGTGGCAAGAACCCGCCCGGCTGTTGCACGGTGTTCTGCCTTTGAAATGTACAAGAGCCCAAGCGGGTACTCTTGTACGTTTCATAAACTGAAAGCCATGTGGAGCCCAGGGCCAATGGGCACTGGCCCCATGCTCCATGCCGCGCTTCCTCTTTGAAATCTACAAGAGCTCCAGCGGGGGCTCTTGTGCATTTCAAAGACTGAAACTTCATGTGGATTCTGGGGGCAGGAGGGGGACTCTCTGGCCCCAGGCTCCATGCAGTGATTCTGCTTTGAAATTTACAAGAGCCCCAATGGGGACTCTTGTACATTTCAAAGGTGGAACTCCGCTGCTGCGCCCTGCCTCCTCCCACGGAGCCGGAGCTGGGGGGAACCAGCTTTTAAGCCAGCTCCCCCCAGCACCCTCATCTCTTCTCCCCCTTGCTGCCTCTTTCTGATAGAGGGGGAAACAACTAGTCGATTAGTCGCTTACATCCCTACTGTGGACAGTTCAGTGAGGATCTCTGAGGTCAGATGAACACAATGTCAGGGTGCGTGACAAGTGCGATGGAGAGGAAAATAGAAAATACTCTTGTGTCATATGAAATCATTGGCACTCCATTACCTGGACTCCTGTGTTCTCCAGCAGTGTGGGTCAGCGTGGCTCCCAGGGTGGCATGTCAGTGCCTCTGAGATGGCATCTTTGTGAGCTGCAGTGTCCATCGCGGCCAAGGGGGTCACTCCATCCTTCTGTGCCAGCGCAGAAAAGACTGGCTTTAACCCTCCCTTTTTTCCCATTAATTGCCCCTTCATCTTGCAAGTATCTCGCTGTTGACCTGTTTCAGACGCTGTCAAGGCTTATTCCCCAGTCTGGCATGATAAATGCAGAAGTGGGGGCCCATAAAAGTACCCCAAAACCTTAACTTTTCCAGGCTTTGGTATAAAACTTCCCCCCAAAATCTTAAAAACTAGATTTTGGGATAAAAATCCACTGCCACCACCCAAGTGATAAGAAACCAGGGAAGAGATCACTTGGGAAATCTCAGCCCTAAAGTAAAACCAGGACACACAAAACTTAACCAAAACCAGGTTAATAAAAGTGAAAGAGAGAGAACTTTTATTATCAGCACCATACTCCTGTTACAAGCCTAATGACTAGATGGAAAAGTCACCAGTTAATACACTCATGGGGGGACCCCCGCCCCCATGGGCCAAGAGCTTAGTTACAAAGGAGAGGAAAACCCATTTTTAAATGCACAGACATCAGATTCCCATTCCCAAACCATAAAACAATAAACCTAACCGATTTATCGAAACTTTACCTTACTCACAGATAGTGACGAATCTTTTCTTGGAGGGAGACATAGTGTCTGTCCCCCTCAGTAGCTGGAGAGAAACTGCCCAGAGACAAAGGAGGGAAAAACCCCAAAATTCCTTTGTCCCAGTTTGAAATCCCTCTCTGCATTTCTATTGGCTGAGCAGATACCTGGCTAGGTAAAGTTAACCCCCTAGTCCCCAGGCTACTGCCTGTCCCTCATAGTCATGACAGACACCTCTTCTAGATGTAATTAGGGGAACAAATATTCCTTCACCCCCCTTCCCTTGGATTGTCTGCTTGGGACATTTCCTAAAACTGGAACAAAACAGCCACCTCTTCCCTTACGCGCCCCTGCACAGTGGAACAAGGTGTGTACTGCTGCGGCAGACACTGAACCTTTAGGATGTAAGCCTTGCCTGACTTGCTGTGGACTCAGCCCTCAGTAGGGGCAATGCCTGGTCTGTCTAGGGGGGAGCCACGTCCCTGAGAGGACAATATGATTTTCACTCTGAGTGCTTGTCAAGTACTCGCAAATTGAGGGACATGCTGCTGCAGCTCCACGTGGCTGGCTGATCAGCGTGCCTGTCTCCAGCCTGGAGGAGCCATCTACATGTGCCCCTTCAAGCAGATGCAACCCACCCCCTGTCTGTGGGTGCAAAAAAGCCAGGGAAGGAAAAGGGCATTGAATTGGACAGCTGTCCCATTGATTGCAATCAGCCCAGTGCCAGGACCCTGAGCGCTGGCTGTCGCTCTCAGTACCATGGCCCCCAGGTACCACCCTGGCACAGGCTTCAGCATCAGCTTCTCTGGCACTCCCACCACCTGCATGGTGAGTACAGGGGGGACAGCCACCACACCAGGCCCCCATAACCCCTGGGCCATGTTGCTCAGGGGAGGGGCAAGGAGGCTGGGCAGAGCAGGGGCAGGGTTTGAGGAAGTGGTAGGTGAGAAGGAGCCTGCGGGGGCGGGGGGGGGGGAGTTTGCCCCAGGCTCTGTGCTGGGGGGGGGGATTGCCCCAGGCCCTGCCCCCCCTTGAGACGGCCCTGTCCTCAGGTCATTGTTTGCAGATACAGATGTAGATAAAATGTATATCTGCGCAGGACTCTGGAGACCTCTCCAGTCCAGTGATAGCGCATGGAGATTTCTGCTGAGGGAGTGGTGCGAAGTGAGCTGAGAAGCCATTCCTTTTAAGATCGGTTACTTCCTTTGCTACTATTGTGTATCTGGTCCCTGGATCGTGAGTCACTGTGTTTACTGCTGAGCTCTTGCCTTTTGAATGTGTGCTGGAGACTCTTGTTTGCTAAAGGCAGGGAAAATTGGCTGAAGCTGCCAGTTTGTTAGAGGATGCCAACTTTTGAAACTGGAACATAAGAATTGCCAGACTGGATCAGGCTGGAAGTCCACATAGTCCGGAGTCCTGTCTCCTGCAATGGTCAGGACCAGATGCTTCACATGTTGGCAAAAGAACCCATATCGACCCGTGACCAAAACAGGAACACAGAATCAAGGCCATCCTTAGGGGTTCATAGGGCCCAGGGTACTCCTCCCCCCCCCGAGGCTCTGCCCTGCCTCTTCCCACCCCTGCGCCACCCCCACTCCATCCTCCAGTGAAGCAGAGAACAGTGGGCCGAGAGATGGGTTCCCTCTGCCGTGGTGAGTGTGGGGGCCCCGACCCCTTCTGCCATGGGTCCGGTCCATCGGATGATTGAGGCAGCCAAGGCATGGGGTTTGGAGTACCTGCCCTGAACCGTCCTATGGACAGACAGCCATTCTATGGCTCTGCTAAGAATCATAGGACTGGAAGGGACCTCATAGGGTCAGTCCCCTGCACTCATGGCAGGTCCGAGTATTATCTAGGCCAGGGGTGAGCAATCATTTTGGACCAGGAGCCAATTCAGAAATTTTTGAAGTGGCCTTGGGCTGCCCTGGAAGGGGCGGGGCTTCAGGCACAAGAGGCGGGGCCAGGACACTTCTGTGCTTCCCTCTACAGACCCTGATTGGTCTGGGGGATTGGGGGGTGCATGAAGTCGTTGTCCCCGCCCTCCCAAAAAGACCCTCTTTGTCCCTCTAGGCACCCGCGCCCCTGCGGCGGGAGGAGACTTCGCGCACTCCCCCCACCCTCAGGTGTGAAGTCTCCTCCCACCCTGCCCCCATCTAAGTGCCACCCACTCCTTGCAGGGCAGGGGCAGGCTGGGAGGAGACTTTGCGTGCTCTCTCCTGCCCCCAGGCACTGATTGGCCTAGAGGTGGGGGAGTGGCAGGCTCTCCATGGGCTGGATGTTGCCCGCGAGGGCTCTTTTGTCCACCCCGGCAGGTATTTGTCTAGCCTGTTGTTAAAAATCTCCAATGGTGGCGTGACAGGGCGTCTGCCCTGCACTGGCTCTTTCAGGGTAAAAACCCAGCCCTGGAACGGTGGGGGAGCTGCAGCTGCTAGCAGCCTGTTAGGGCCCAGTGGAGGGCAGTATAAATAAAGGCTCCTGGAGGGGAGGAGGCAGGCTCACTCTTGCTGTGGAGCAGGAGGGACCTGGCTGCCAGGGAAGCTGGGGGCTGCCTGACTTAGGGCGGGGCTGGGGAAAGGCAGGCAGAACTGGGGAAGCTCCGGCCAGGCAAGCGCCCAGGCTGCAGGTCCTGAAGCAAGGTCTGAGGCTACTAGAGCTGCAGGAAGGCAGCCAGGGTAGGCCAAGGCAGCAGGTCCACACCCCCTTGCCAATGCTGAGTGGCCATGTCAGACTGCAGTTTTCCCCTGAGGTAGGGGCTAGATGACGACTGGCAGTGGGTCACTGAGGCAAGGTGGGTATAGGGGGCTGGGGATTCCCAGAGGGGGAGGACCCCAGAGTGTGGAGGCCCTGTGACAGGGCAGTACCTAGAGGGAGTGCACCGTGGTCTGGGAGGGACGTGGGTCCTAACACAGAAGTAGAGAAGAATAGGTAACAACAGCTGTGACCCCAGCCAGAAGGGGGTGCTCCTGCACCAAAGAGCTAACTCTCTGAGTGACCAGTAGGTGGCGCCCATGGCGGTGAGGCCTGCCGTGTTACAGATGGAGACTCCACAGCCTCCCTAGGCAGACGTATTCCCATGGCTAACCACCCTGAAGGAAGTTTTCCCTAATGTCCAGCCTAAACCTCCCTTGCTGCAGTTTAAGCCCATTGCTGCTTCCTAGCCTTAGAGGTTAAGGAGAACATTTTTTTCTCCCTCCTCAACCAGCTCCTGTGTATCACTGGTGTTATCCACTTGCTTGAGGTGGTTTGAATGTGTCACGCGTGAGTTTATAGCAGGGGTGGGCAAAAGGGCCTCCACGGGCCGGATCCGGCCCACCTAGCGGGCAGATCTGGCCCACGGAGGCCCTGCCGCTCCCCTGCCCCCAGCTTTGCACTTCAAAGTTTCCTCTGCCCTCTCCCCACCAGCCCTGCGAGGAGTGCATGGCACTTCAAAGTGCCGTACCTTTGCACAGGGTGGGGGCAGAGTGAAGAAAGCTTCATGCAGCTCCCCCACCCCCATGCCCTGATTGGCACTTTGAAGTGTCGTGTGCTCCTTGTAGGGCGGGAGGAGGCTTTGGGTGCCCCCCCCCAGCCCAGAAGCATCCTGGCCCCTCCCCTTCTGGTTTAGGCTCTGCCCCTTCTGGGCAACCTGGGGGCACTTCAAACATTTTTGAAGTGGCCCTGGCCAAAAATTATTGCCCACCCCTGGTTTATAGCCACAGGAAGTCAATATTGTCCAGCAGCATTACCAACATGTCCACTGCCTACTGGGCTCTTGGAAGACAGTTGGGGGTAAATTAGAGCTAAAAAACAGCACAGAACACTGAGAGCCAGGGCTGGTGGCTGTCGACAAACTTTGAGACTGCAGGAAACTTGGTCACACCCATGATAAGTGGACATCTGCTAACTAAAGTCATGCTGGGCTACGGATGTTGTCGGACCAGAGCAGTTCAACCTGTACTAACTTCTGTGCTTGGGTTTCCATGTTGATGAAATGAAGGTGGGATTACTTAACATTGAAATGTGTGTGGAGAGGATTCGTTAGGGTTTGGAGAATGCTTTCTATTGCGTCCAAGTATTAAGGACACTTACTAGGTTCCCCAACCTGTTTTGGGTTCAGAGAGCCCCCAGAGCTATCTGTTCATTTGGGAAATGGTTCATGAACTTCTAAGAGAATGTGGTAACGGTGGCTCAGGAATCTTTGAAAAGGGGATAAATGTCTCTGGCTAGTTCTCACCAAACTTGTTTCTGAATGGGCTGGCTGTTGGTTAAGGCTTTTTAAAAATGTGATGCAATTGAAAATCAGAATTTGTAAGAACTGTAGTTTTCTTCAAGCGCTGAAATGCTTTAAAAACCAGTAATTCCCAGTAAGGGATTTAATAGGCTTCTGTATAGAAAGAACTCTTAACTCTCATCCTTCCCAAATTCCTTTTATTTGATCTTCTTGGCCTCTAGTCTGCTACAAATTAAAGCTAAGTTTGCCTTCTTAGTTGCTGCCTGTGCACATGGGAGTAGTAAGTCATCCCCTCCTTTGGCGTATGACAGATGAGAGCAGCTGTTAATTTAAGAAGAAACAAACACACAGAGAAAGAGGGCGCTGAACTTTCAAAGTGGGAGGTATAGACAGTTTAAATTTAGATCACCTTCTGCTGTGTCATCTCTCGGGCTGCTGTGGAGCTGGCTGTACCAGTTGCTTGAGAGAACAAACAAGGCCGACATTCTTGGTGGCTAGAGATAATCTTGTTTACAAGGTACAACCTCCCATTGGTCACAAAGCGTGGAGATGGTTAATGCGCAGAAGTAGGGCTCTGTATTGGGATAGCAGTGGGACAGCTTTCACTGTATGGCCAGGATAAAAATGGCTTTCGCGGGGCCTGATTCTGCGCCCACAGAAATAAATGGAACCTCTTCCATGTAGTAAGTGTAGTGTTCTCATGGTGGGCAATTGTGAGACATGCAGTTGAGAAGGGGAGGGGGCTTTTTTTTGGGTCGGGGGCTGCTGACCCACAGAAAAATCTGTTGGGGGGCCACACACAAGTGTGAAGTTAAAAAAAAAAAAAATCCCTCACTGAGGAGGCCCCCGACTGAGGAGAAAGACACGCCCCACATTCCCCTTGCACAGCAGAGCCTGGGAGGTCCAGCCTAGTAGATTGTTTGCTCCAGCCCAGCTATTGGAAAGCCCGGACGGCTGGAGCACCAGTGTGGCTCCCCAATCCTGGCGGGCGGAGGGCCGAGCCTTGGGGGGCCGGATCCAGGCAAGACATTTCCCATCCCTGATTGAAAGAAAAACCCAGGTGGGCAAAACCAAGGGAGTGGGTTAGATCAGTGTTCCCTTTTTAGTCAACACTCCCAGTTTGGAGGTGTTTCTGTTTCTGGGGACCCACCTTCCCCATGGTGCTGCTCGAAGGAGCTATAGCCAAATGAGACAGCCATTTCTGTGAAGAAAAGTAGGTGTTTTTGTTTCGGGAATTTTAATTGAATGTCATTGAAGCTCTGCTCTTTAATACGGGGTTTTATTCCATTCGGCATATTTGGTTAGAGCCAAGATGGTTTTCCTTGTTCCCCCAAAATGCAGTTCAAGGTCTCTCCATAGAGCAGGGTTGCTAAATACCTTGCATCAAAGTTTGTAGCAAGTCTTTTACTTGTTCAGCAGCAGCTGTCTGAAGTTTTTTGCAGTGCTTGAACTGATGTCATTTCCCCCTTGCAAACACGCTACAGCTCTGCTGCTTCTGATGTCTCAGAGGGTGTGGGAGGAGAAAGAGGGAAGGGCGGAGAGAGGGAGAGCCAGCGAGTTGCATGCTGCGTCCGGGGGGACCCTGTTTACTCAACATTCCCAGCTGAGGAAGCCCTGGCTGAAATCGGATTGGAGACGCACCCTGTGCACATCAGATGAGGAAATGGCTGTGGTGGTACTTTAACACTCTTTTGTTCCCAAGCGTTAGTGTGGATGATGAGAATGCAGGATGCCTTTCCTCTTGGGTCTGAGACAGGTAACTTGTTTTGGTTGGTTTGGTTACTGCCGGTTCCGGTAGAGAATGTAGTTTTTAAGAAAATGTTTCCTAACTTCCCGAGAAGTAAGCGTGTGTGTGTGTGTGTGTGTGTTGGGGGTGCTGTTGTTAAGAACTTTTCTTTTGATTAGCAGAGATGAACAAAACAACAATCCGGGAGAACACCCTTTTTGTGGTTGCAAGATTCATAACAAAGAGGGATTCCAACTGCTCTTCCCCCACCTGCTTATTTTTTTAAAGCTACTTTCCACAGGACCTAATACAGAAACATGTTTACACTGCTTTAAAACTTGTCAGCTTGTGAAGAGTTTTTAATCAATGTGAAATATGTATTCTCCGAAGTCATGCCTTTTAGTCAAGTGACTTGCCAAAAAGACAGAACAGAAAACAACAAGGTGTTAAGGTGTATGATGCCCGTTTTAGCAAGGCACTGATTCTGCTTTGGGTGGATTATTAAATAGCCTTTGAAAGTTGGCCATTTAACAAGAAATGGTCAACTTATATTCAGTAAGGTTGCAAGGAATGAGAAACAGTAGCAACTGATCGGCTGCTCCCTGGCTGGAACACATTGCCAACTGTTTGTTCTTAAGCTTCTGAGCGTTCAGAACTTTGTTTATAAGGAGGCATATCCTTATAGAAACTATTTGTAAACTGTCTTCAACATTTCTGATGTCTGTAATGTACTAAGAAATAGCTACAGGGGGCTCTTATAGCTGTTAATATTAAAATACCAGATGAATGTGAGGCATTTTAAACTAGGTTCAATCCTGTGCTTAAAACTACAGCAGAATGTAACTTTTAGCAAATTGTTGCCTCCGTCCTGTCACTTCGCTTATCGGTTACCAGTGTATTTTTCTCCAAAGTGAGGGCTTTTTCATTGTTGTTTCACTGATTCCAAAGCAGTTTTACATAAGAATCTGCGTCTAACTCATTGACTTTTTGCAGTTGAACAATAATGGTTCATTTGTGAGCCCATCAGATCCAGATAGAATCAGCTTGAAAACAGGACTTGAAGAGGGAGTATGAGGCTGACACAGCTTTGTGGAAGGAAAGCACTTTGTGGTTCAAAGTTTTATGGGCAGTAGATGTGGACTCACTGCTCAGCCTTTGAAACGATCATTCTAAGGATTTAAAGTAATTCTTCCAATAAAATTTTGCAATACCAGTTCAGCTTTTTAAGTGGGGTCAGCATTAGCTGTTGTGTCTTACTTTTAAGATTATTTTTCTAAATCTATGAAGCGAATTCTTCCCCTCCCCCCAAAAAATTGGGGGAGACTTTTGCATGGTAGCCCAGTAGCATGCAGAACCAAAGTTTAGGAGATCTGTCTAGCTCAACATGGGACACTTTAATGTCTGAGATCAGACTGCTTGTCTGTCTTTGTTCCGCTTACAGTATGCATTAAAAGACACACCACACCACCCCCGCGACAATAATACACAAAAGCAACGAGAGTTGTTTTTAAAGTTACCAACTAACACGGCTACCCCTCTGAGACTTTTTTAAAATTCATAAAAGGGAAGTGGAAACAGCTGGTGGTGTCTCGAACAGTTTTCTACATATTTTGATTGTCCTTCATGTGTGAATAAAAACAGTGTTGGGGAAATACGAAATGAAAAAATGAGTAGGGAAAATATTGACTGGAGTTCTGTGCATTTCTAGGTGACAATCAAATGCTTTGGATGAACTTCCTGTATATAAACAATGTGCAGGAATCACTTCACACACCACTGACGTGGAATTGTCTGTGCTATGAAATTGAGCAACTATTTTCCTGGCCATGATGGGCACTACAGGACAATTGCTGGGAAACAAAGTGAAAAATGAGATGGATATCAAACTTTAGAGGGAAGTAATTACAAGTACCCCAGAAGGCCTCTGGCCTGGACACTTACAGTTGCTATGGAGATCAAAATGGCCACAGGCAGTTACAGACCCTTGTTAGCAAAGAGAGGGCCCCTCCTCTCACAGATTTTACATTGCCTTGACACCTGATCCGAGTTTGATTCGCTATTGGTCTGAATCCACTAAGCTTGTGCCTTAAGGACATCACAGCACGTTGGCTGCATAATGCGAACAATAAAATGTAAAGTGCCATTTGCGTAATTCAACTTGTTAAGATCAAAGCCCGGACCACCTTTGCTAGGTCACTTTGGCTACATCTACACTGCACAGTTATTTCCGAATAAGCTATTCTGGAATAGTTATTCCAAAATAGCTTATTTTGAAATAGCACGTCTATACTGCAGGGAAGCCTCAAAATGAGTCCGAGGCAGGTTTCTCTAATGTAGACGTGCTATCTCCATTTAGAGCAGCAGGAGGCACTGGGGACGAATAACTTAGAATGGCCCTGGTGAGGGGCTATTTCGAAATAGCAGAAGTGGAGCATCTACACACGCCTTATTTTGAAATAGCTATTTCAGAAGAGGCATTATTCTTCATAGAATGAGGTTTACAGAAGTCGGAATAAGCCGTCCGTTATTTCGAAATTATTTTGAAATAATGGAATTGCTGTGTACACACACCCTTTAAGTGTTAAGTCCTGTAACTAGCAAATGTGAAATGTCTGCTAGAAGCCTCTAATCCATGAAAATTCAACAGCGTGGTGTTCTGAGTGATTAGTACGGAAGTATCCAGATTTTTGTTTAGTCCTCTGCTTATCTGTGCTTGAGGCTTATGAGGGCTGCTTGCTGATAGAATTTGCTGTTGTAGTGTCTTGGCCTTGTTCTCATTCTCTTCATTCCTGGGACTCAAGTAGGGCTGTGTCTGAGTCGTGGGAATCGTTCCATTGACATCAGCGGGCTTTGCATCAGGTTTGAAGAGACGAAGCATCTTAGTTTTGAGTAACCAATAATTAACAGCAGTGAAAATGTTTAAATTTTGAGTCCAGTCTGGAATTGAAGATCCCCCTGACCACCACCCTCGCAAAGGCCTTTCCAGAACTGGGCAAGATTTTTTTGATAAGCAAGTAAAATGTCAGGTTTTCATTATCAAAAATCTCAATGTAAAGAAGGTGGTGTAAGATTTTCTGTCTGAGCTGTCAAATCTTGCAGCTCTTTGCACTTTATCTAGTCCATATGAGACTGCTCTTGGAAAATATCATTGTCTTCTCATTGCTGTGTAGAAATTTAAATCCAGACTTTCATTATTGTTCTTCCAAAAAAGGTTTTGGGTTTTCACATTTTTTTTCTACTTTGACGTATTTATTGTAGTGAAGAAAAATTGAAGTGTGTTAAGTTAAGGTTAAGTCAGCTACAGTCTTCTCAAGCACTTGTGCTCCTTACTGGCCGAAGGGTGGTGTTCTGCACTGCTGCGTAACATAGCAGGGCTCAATTAAGTTTATTTTTTGAAAGGGTCAGAACTTCCTTAGTGTTGGGGGCTAGCAGGGCACCTTAATAATTCCCAAGGCCTTGTTTCCACTGGAAAACTCTGTGTATCTGCTTTCCAGCAACATTGTGCTCAGCTGGGCCTGGCTGCAGTGTAAAAGCATAGCGTAGACATGCTTTTCGTGATACAGGGCTGCAAATTCCAGATCCTAGTCAGCAAGCGCTGGTGTGAGCAGGACCGTCCCTAGGAAGGTGCAGGGCACAGGACTGTATTTCTAATCTGCCTGGGGACGGGGTGTTCCCCATCTAGACCCTGCCCCCATTCCACATCTTCTCCCCAACACCCCGCCTCTTCCTGTACCTTCCCCTCAGCACCTCCTGACGCTATGAAACTCACAGCTGATCCGTGAGAGGTGCTGGGAGGGAAGGGGAGGTGCTGACCTGCAGTGGGCAGGAGTCACTCTGGGGAGGGAGGCGCTGCCTGTAGGGGCTGAACAGCCACTATTTTTGCCTGTGTATGCTCCAGCCCGGGAGCCTATGGCTGCTGCTGCCAGAAACTGAGCTCAAGTCCCACGTGCCACCTTCTCAAAGAACAGGGCAGGAGGCTCATTTTGCAGTACCCAAGGGGTGGCTCTGTGTACGTATAATGGTGCACTTGTATCACTGCTGGACATTTGACAGAAAACACGGCCACATAGTGTAAAACACCCAGAAAAGACGTTTGTGTTGCTCTGATTCAAAGCTCTCTACAAATTAGAAAAATCCAGTGGGGCAATCCCTTTATCCACTGATCCTTTGTGCCTCGATGAATTTTCAACTGTTGGTGAGTGACAGCCTTGATCTGTGTGGTTAAAGAAGGTTCAAATTTCACGTTTGAAATTCCCAATTAAAAAGGATGATTTATAAGAGGATCCTATTTCAGCTCACTCCTTTAAACTTAATGTACAAAGGTAGGAGGCTCCAGATTTATTTGAGAGCCTCATGTAAATGTTCACTTGAATATCAGGGTCATAGATCTCTGCAAATCATTTGATCGTGCCCTTTAAAAGGCATGTATAATTCCTCAGCCTCTGATTCTTAAAAACATTTTGATCTGCGCAAAAACATCAAGTTCTGCTCCATTGTTTTGAACCCATTACATGCAGGGATGTGAATAGTTAACCAGTTAACCGGCAAGCCAACCGATGCTTACCAGTTAGTTAACCAGCAACCCAGCTAGGCTGGAACAGCCCCTCCCCCCCATCCCTGTTTAAGCGGTTACCCGATTAAACATAACATGTAACCAGTTAACTGATTACTCGGGATTTTACATCCCCAGTTACATGCTTTATTGAATGTAACCTCTTCCAAATCTAAGGCTATATCTAAGGTTCTACACTCCAGGGGGAGATGGATCTAAATTATGCACTTACAGCTACTTGTATAGCATAGTTGAAGTCAACATGTTTCGGTCCACTTACCATGGTGTCTTTACTGTGCTGTGTTGATGGGAGAGTTTTCCGTCGGCTTCCCTTCTGCTTCTCAGGTAGGTGGAGTACGCAGATTGATGGAAGAGTGTTTTCCCAGCAGTTTAGTGTGTCTTCACTAGGCTTGATAAATGAGTCACCAAAGGGTCGATTGCGATTGACTAGTGGTTCCTGGGGAATCTCCCAGTTGATCGTGGTCGGCAGGCTCCCTGCCCGCCCTGGCCCCACAACTCCAGCCTGTTCCCAAAAGCGACCAGCATGGCCCTGCCTATGTGGACGGGGGTACATGGATTCGGAGTCTTGAGGCACTGCTGTTTGGAAGCACCGCCCACCACAGCTCCCATTGTGCCTTGTCCCCTTCTGGGAGTGCTATGGGGCTGGGGGCAGGCCAGGTAGCCTGCCTCAGCTGTGCTGTGCTGCCAGCTGGGAGCCTCAGGTGGTAAGTGTGGGCCAGTTGGAGGCCACAGAGCAACTCCCAGAGCGTTCCCATAGCCAGTTCCTCATACCCCTGCACCCAGCACCCCTGCCCCAGCCCTAATCCCCTCCCAGGGCCAGTACCCCATGTCCTCTCCTGAGCCCAAAGACCCTGACTCTGAGCCAGAACCTCATGCCCCCTCTTGCAATTCAACCCCTTCCCTCAACCCTAAGACTCCTCCTAGAGCCAGCTCTCATATCCCCTCCTGCACCTCAGCCTCCTGCCCCTCTGAGCCAGCACCCATACTCCGTCCTGCATCCCGCACCCCCTCTGAGCCCCAACCCCCTACTCTAGCCCAGTAAAAGTGAATGAGGATGGGGGGGAAAGCAAGCGAAGGAAAAAGGGGGGATGGAGTGAGTGGAGCAGGGTCTTGGGGAAGGGACAGAGTAGATCTTGGGTTGCCCTTAAGTTCAGAAAGTGATCTTGGGCATAAAAGACCACTGTGGTAAATGGCACAGCCGCAGTGCGTGTCGAATCTAGCAGCAAGCGTAGCTGTACCCAGAACGGGGTCTAACAAAAGCACTAAATGTGCATGAAAGGAGTCACAAGATTTTGAGTGGGAAATGAGCATGTGGATTCTCCTTTCTGGCTGCACTCATTTCAAGCCTTAATAAACGGGTCTAGTTGCTTCTTTTGGGAAGAAATCGAGTGGCTATGTATTCTTTGGCCCCACATTTCCTAGTGAAAGTGCTTTTGCTGGGGAAGACCTGCTGTGAAGGAAAATTGAAATCTAGTATACTAGCAACAAGGGGCAACACCAATTAAGACAACTTGATAGAAAAAGCAATTAAGATGAAATATTTACTTCCTCTTAAAATATAAAAGAATGTCAGGACTCTGTCAGAGAGACAAGGTAGGGAGGGTAATAGCATAGAACTGGAAGGAACCTCAAGAAGTCTTCAGATCCAGTCCCCTGGACTCATGGGAGAGACAAGCAACATCTCTAGACCATCCCTGGCAGGTGTTTGGCTAACCCGCTCTTAAAAATCTCCAAAGATGGCGATTCCACAACCTCCCTAGGCAATTTATTCCAGTGTTTAACCACCCTGACAGCTGGAAAGATTTTCCTAATGTCCAACCTAAACCTCCCTTGCTGCAAGTTAAGCCCATTGCTGCTTGTCCTATCAGGAGGAATTTAAAGAGAATAATTTTTCTTCCTCCTCCTTGTAGCAGTCTTTTAGAAACTTGAAAGCTGTTATGTCCCCTCTGTCTTCTTTTTTTCCACACTAAAGAAGCCCAATTCTTTCTGTCTTCCCTCATAGCTCATGTTTTCTAGACCTTTAATAATTTGTGTTGCTCTTCTCTGGACCCTCTCCAATTTCTCCACATCTTTCCAGAAATGTGGTGCCCAGAATTAGACACAACACTCCAGTTGAGGCCTAATCTGCATGGAGCAGAGTGTAAAAATTACTACTTGTTTCCATCTTATAGCATTCCTGCTAATACATTCCAGGATGGTGTTTGCATGGTTGTTTGTGTGGGTGGTGTTTGTTAAATTGTTGACTCCTATTTGGCTTGTGGTTCACAGTGATCCCTAGACCTCTTTCTGCAGTTCTCCTTCCTAAGTGGAGTACTTTGCACTTGTCCTTGTTGAATTTCAGCCTGTTTACCTCAGACAGTTTGTCCAGGTCACTTTGGATTACAACCCTTTCCTCCACCGCCCTTGCCACCCAGCTTGGTGGTATCTGAAGACTTTATAAGAGTACTTTCTATATGCCGTTATCTTAACTATCATTGAAGATATTGAACATAACTGGACCCAGAATTGATCCCTGTCAAAAACAAAGCATCATTTATTGGTGCAACTGCTGTTGGTGACACCAGTTTTCAAAGGTATACAGTTCTCTTTTTCTAGTCTGATGCTGTGGTATGAAAACTGTCAACTTAAAAAACAATTCTGAAAACTCCCTAGCTCTTTCCTGGAAATATCATCATCCATGCGGAGGTGTCAGGACACCCCTAGGCGGATTCCTTCAAGGTACAAAAGAGTTGTTAAACCAGTAAATATTTCCAGGTAATGTTTACAGCCAGACATTGCAGTACTAAATACCTGAAAGTGAAGCTTACTATAGACAAAAGTGAAACTGATTTTCATATTAGATAAAAATGTATCGAGTGATTTTTAAAGTGACTGGGTGCCTTTTGAATAGCTCTCTCTCTCAAACATAGAAGTGAATTAATGAGTCAACTTGTTCATGCAGATGAACTGTGGATTCTTTAAAACCACTAAGGCTCTGCTTTGAAGGCTAAGGTTGGGTCCACCGTGGCCAATTAATTTTAGTGATTAAATGTTTGTTAAATGTTCTCATTATGCCAGCATTAGCAAAATAGCAAGCAGTTTATTTTGGCGCTCTTGGTTGGGGCCCTTCTCTTGTTTGGAGCAGTGTTGGTGTGTTTTCTCTGCACTTTATTACACTTTCAACATTTGGGAGTCTCAAAATATGCCTTTTATCTGGCATTTTTTCACATATCAAAGATAAAATTTAACACGTTTTCATTTGTAATAAAGGTGTAGCATGGAGAAGAGTTGATCAGACTTCTCTGTTTCCAGACCCCAGTCTCCTGACTGGTCTCGGGATTACAAGAGACAAGTCTGCTGTGGCAGAGATCAGTATTCACAGATTCCAGTCCCCTGCTTAAGCTGTGATACTCCCAGCAAGCCAGATTGCCTAAACAGACCGGTAGCATTGCTTTCTTTTTGAAGGCTTACAATCAGCAAGAATGAAGTCAGGCTAAGATATAGTCACAGGTATTTTTAGTAACAGTCATGGACAGGTGATGGGCCGAAAACAAAAATTCACAGCCCATCCATGACTTTGACTATATACCCCTGACTGAAACTGGGGGAGCATGGCTCATGGAGATGGTGCTGGAGTGCAGACCTGTGGGGTTGTGGGAGGGCGTGGCTCGCGGAGCAGTTGGCAGGGCTGGGGCAGGCTTCTTACCTTTTTCCTAAGAAATGGCTACTCTAACTCCTAGCTTCACATGCTGCCTTTTCTTGCCCCATCCCTGCAGCTCCCATTGGCTGAGAAGCATGGCCAATGGGAGCTGAGAAGGCCGCATGTGGATCCAGGAGCTTAGCCCCCAAGTAAGCACCACCCTGCACTGCACCTCACCCTCAACCCAGCCACCTGCCAGTGCGCCTGATCCGGGAGGCTGCACAAGTCATGGAAAGTCAAGGAATCCGTGGCCACCATGACAAACACACAGCCTTAGTGACAAGTTCTCTCACAGCCCTATATCCACAATCGCATTTCTTCATTAAAAACAATACAAGTATTTACAAGCACCCTCGTAAGTTTGCAATCAGCCCATCAAACTCTACCAGGGGAGTTCTCTAGGTCTGCCACTCCCATTGGCTGAGAACTAGAGAACTGGTTTGTTGCAGTGGTGTCCTTTCTACCAGCAGAAGTTGGTCCAATAAGATATTAGCTCACTCATCTTGTCTAGCTGCAGGTTCGTAACAGGCCAAGCTCCAAACTAGCAGATCTATGCCTAGATGAGTCTTTCCTTTATACAGCTTGGGCCTTTGATACTGAGAAACTCTGGGGCAGGTTCTTAGAGATAAAGATCTTCTCAAGCTGTAGCCTCAAAAGGCTGGATGTTTACATAATCAGGGTGGAAATGCATCCACCTTGCCCAATGGCTTCCCAGGCAACCCCCTTGGCACAGTTTGCCCCACAAATCCCATTCTTTAGCCTAGGGGTGAGTGTCACGTTGGCTTGCTGGAGGAAGTCCTGAGTCTCCCTCCCTCCCCCACAGGGCTGGAGTGCAAACCTCCATGCCCCCCACTTGTTGGGAGCAGCTCAGTGAGGTTGTTTAGTTGGTTCTCATTCACGTGTAGCTTCTGAGTTGTTTTCCTGTAGGCCCCAGGGCCCCTGACTAGAGAACAGTTCCACACCCCTGCTTTAGCACATGGGTCAGTGCCCTTCTTCGAAGCTCATACACCTTCCCAGCAATCGTATCCCCATTTCCTGCTCAGAGAGAAGTTCCACACAGTGCCAGGCTACAATAATAAGAAAACCACTCAGTCTTCAGTGGGCCCGAAACGTACTCAAACTTAATTCAATAAGCTCTCCTAAGGCTATTGCAGGACATTGCCATATCTGTCAGTGTCTGTTACACTCCATCGAGCGGATGTAGATTGATGCCAAAGGATGAAAAACCAGTGAAATTTGCAGGATCTTAGAAAGGAGTAATCAATCAAAAAAAAATGAGAAATGACAGCTGAGGAAGGGGTCAGAGTGGATCACAGACTACTATGAGTCAACAGGGTAACACTGTGGGGCAAAAATTGGACCTCGTTCTGGACGTTTTAGCAGGAGTGTGGTACACAAGCCATAAGAAGTAAATTTTCCGCTCAAATCTGTGTTGCTTATGCCTCAACTGGAGTATTGTGTCCATTTCTGGGCACCATACTTTGGGAACATCGTGGAGAAATTGGAGAACGTTCAGAGGAGCACAACAAAAAATTATAACGGGCCTAGAAACATGCCCTGTGATGAAGCACCGAAAAAACTGGATTTGTTTCATTTGCAGAAGAGAAGGCTGAGTGGGGGCCCTGAACAGTCTTCAGGTACATAAAAAATTGTAATAAAGACGACAGGACAAGAAGTAATGAATTTCAATTGCACCAAAGGAGATTCATGTTAGACATTAGAAAACCATCCAAATTCTATGGGTAGTTCAGCACTAGAAGAAATTGCCTAGGAAGGTTATGGAATCTCCATCTTTGAAGAAGTTAGATGAACAGCTATTAGTGATGGACTAGATAATTTTTAGCTCTGCCTCAGTGCAGGAGACTGGATTAAATGACCGATTGAGGTCCCTTTCTGTCCTACATTTCTATGATTCTGTGTCAGCAGCTAGGGATTGGTGACCACAACTAATGAAATCTTCATACTGAGAAAAGAATGTGGCCATAATTAATGTAGTCACTGTCTTTCCTGAGATCTGTGAAATCACATGGAAACTGGAGAGCAGCCAGCCATTTTTGTGTATTCATGAGTTTTGGAGGGATTCGTGAATCACTTTAAATCAATAGCAACTAGCACCAAATGATTTTGGGAGCAGATACCATACATTAATCAACCTTCTTTGTTTGCACAGTGTTGTTCTATGTTAGTGGATAGTGCAGCAAAAAGGGTAGTCAAACTAGAGGTGGTAGTTGAAGATTTGGCCTTTGTTGCTCAACCTCTGAAATGTCCTGTTGAGTCTGAGCTGGAATCCATTGGTTCTGGCATCGTCCCTTAACAATTCTCAAGTGTTTGCTGAGTGGTGATTTATCTTGAGCCACCTTTTTCCCTTTCTTTCCAGTCAGAATCCTGAGTTAAAACCACAAAGTCATACAAAAAACACCCCAATAACGAGAGCCCTGCACTGATTCAACATTTTGTATGCGCATCTGTATCCACAAAAATAAGTCACGGACACCCTCATCCACATCCATGGTTGCAGATACCCATGGATAGCCGCAGACTTGCAGGGCTCTATCGAGAACTAGTTCAACGTACAGTATTCCTACATTATTACAGAGCTGCTCCAAATCCGCGAGTTTGCTTTTTATGTGAATGCCAATGGTTAAGCTTTGATTTCTCATCTAACCCTCAGCAGCTTGTTTCACAATCTCTCTTTGGTGGCCAGTAGTCCGAAAAAAGAACCGTGATGTTGGTTGAGTCTGAGAGGGACAGTGGTTAGAAGGAAGGGGTTACTTCTCTGTACTGTTTTTGCTATAACTAAAATAAATCCTGTGGCTGAAAGTAAAAGAAATGTTGACAGCAAAATGACTAGCACATTACACTTACAGATGCAAGGTGCTTTTATTTAGACTGACACAGCCAGGAACATTGGTGGATGTGATTGCATAGCCATTGACCGTTGTCTTAGAAAATTCATGATGATCGGGGAGGTCCTGGATGATTGGAAAAAGGCAAACTGTAATGCCTGTCTTTAAAAAAGGGAAGGAGAAGAATCCAGGGAACTACAGATTGGTCAGCCTCACCTCAGTCCCTGGAAGAATCATGGAGCTGATCCTCAAGGAATCCATTTTGAAACACTTGGAAGAGTGGAAGGTGATGGGGAAGAGTTAACATGTATTCACCAAGGGCAAGTCATGCCTGATCAACCTGATAGCCTTCTATGATGACATAACTGGTTCTGAATATGGGAAAAGTGGTGGACAGCAGATATCTTGACTTTAGCAAAGCTTTTGATATGGTTTCCCACAGAATTCTTGCCAGCAAGTTAAAGAAGTATGACTTGGATTAATGGACTAGAAGGTGGATAGAAAGCTGGCCAGATCATCAGGCTCAATAGGCAGTGACCAACAGCTTACCTTATTGTCAGCCGGTATCAAGCAGAGTGCCCCAGGGTCAGTCCAGGGGCTGGTTTTGTTCAACATCTTCATTAACAGTCTGGATGATGAGATGGGTTGCGCCCTCAGCAAGTTCATGGATGATATCTCGGGGGAGAGAGGTAGATATGCTGGAGGGCAGGGATAGGGTCCAGTTACCTATATAAATTGGAAGATTGGGCCAAAATAAATCTGATGAGGTTCAAGTAGGACAAGTGCAGAATCCACTGCACTGCTACAGGCTGGGGACCGACTGGTTAAGCAGCAATTCTGCAGAAAAGGACCTGGGGCTTACAGTAGACAAGAAGTTGGGTAAGAGTCAACAATGTGCCCGTGTAGCCAACAACATATTGTGCTGCATTAGGAGGAGCATTGCCAGCAGGTCGCGGGAAGTGATGCTTCCCCTCTATTCAGCTCTGGTGAGGCCACATCTCAAGTATTATATCCAGTTTTGGGCTCCCCACTAAAGAATGGATGTGGACATGTTGGAGCGAGTCTAGCAGATGGCAATGAAAATGACTAGGGGACGGGGATAGCTAACTTATGAGGAGAGGTTGAGGGAACTAGGCCTATTTAGTCTGCAGAAGGGAAGAATGAGGAGGGATTTGATAGCAGCCTTCAGCTCCCTGAAGGGGGGTTCCAAAGAGGCTGGAGAGAGGCTGTTCTCAGTGGTGGCAGACAACAGAACAAGGAGCAATGGTCTCAAGTTGCAATGGGGAAGGTCTAGGTTGGATATTAGGTAAAACGACTTCACTAGGAGGGTGGTGAAGCACTGAGATGGGTTACTGGGGGGGCGGGGATGGAATCTCCATCCGTAGATGTTTTAAGACCTGGTTTGACAAAGCCCTGGCTGGAATTATTTAGTTCGAGTTGGTCCCACTTGGAGCAGAGGCTGGACTTAACCTCCTGAGGTCTCTTCCAACCCTACTATGACTGTCATGAAAAGACATGCATCTGACGAAGTGGGTCTTTGCCCACGAAAGCTTATGCTCCTACACCTCAGTTAGTCTATAAGGTGCCACAGGACTCCTCGTCGCTTTTGCAGATTCAGACTGACACGGCTACCCCTCTGATACTTGTCATGAAAAGAGTAAATGAAGTTAATATCCATTCGAGCCTTTCACGACCAGTGCCATTAACAGTTGCTGTTTCATTTCCCAGGTAATGCCAGCTGAAGAGTCCCCCCCCCCCTTTTTTTTTTGTAGCTAATCCACCGTCAGAGAAGCACTTTTGGGGCATGGGCTAAACTGTTCACTGCCATGACTGTCCATACTTGTTTTGGAGACTAGTTTGATAGGAATACGCAAATTCCAAACTGAACTGACTCTAGCAAACCAAGAAAGCAAAAGAGCCCTAACAGAGGGGTCACTCACACTTTGTCTTAAAAGCTCATATTTCATGGCTTCAAACAGCTGCCAGCAAGGGTCAGGAAAGGGTTCCTCCCGCCGCTCATGTTCTGGGAAGCTATTCATTTATTTATGTATTTATTTCCTCCCACTCTCCCTCCTTCTCTCCTGAAGCATCAGGGATACCCACAAACGAAGCTGGGACATTTGATGGGTTGGAGGGCTTCAGCGCATTGAGATGACATGAAGCAGTTTCTCTTGCTGCTTGGTTGGCTGGTTTGTGTTCAGATGTGTAGGATCTAATAGGTTGCCACATGTGGGCACGGGAAAAACAATTTCCCATGTCAGATTGGCTGTGATGTGGGGGTGAATTTAGTTTCACTGTTGTGTGTAGGCACAAGTCACTTGCCAGGATTATCTCAATCATCTCTCTGCCTTTGTGAGGACACTGGTACACTTTCATCCCTCCTTGTCTTTGCCTGTGGGATATAGTAGTCTAGTCTCCTGGGGGCTTTAGTCTAATTTCAGGTGCTGGGTGTGCCCGTGCTGGGTGGTGTTGATGGCCTAAGCTATACACGTGGTCATACTAGATGATTTGCAGATCCCTCCTGGCCTTAAACTCTCCAACTACAACAATAATCTAGAAACAAATCGGATTGTGTGGCCATTTTTTGTGTCCCATATTGCTGAGCTGTCTCCACATGTTCATCTCATCATCAGTCCCACGGGGTAGGGCAACAGTTCCTTTTGAGGAAAAATCCGAAAAGTTTGGGCGTTGAGTGGTTTGGTTTGGAGTAGGGATGTGATCGACTAGCCAACCAACCAATAAGCAAATGCTTAACGGACAGTCAACACACTAGTCGACTAGTTGCTTCCCTCCCTTGCTGCCTCTTTCTAATAGAGGCAGCAAGGGGGGGAAGAGGAGAGGGTGTTTCAAAGCAGCAGCACCACATGGAGCCCACGCTGCTGCTTTGAAATGCCGCGTGCAGCACGGGGCCTGCTGGGAGCCCGGGGTCTGCCGCTTTGAAATGCTGCGCGCTGACCCCAGGTTGCCGCTTTGAAATGCCGCATGGAGCCTGACGATTAGCTAATTAATCAAAATTTTACATCCCTAGTTTGGAGTCCCTTGATCCCTATAGCTATAGAGGTATTTCACTGTCAGAATCAATTCCTCTCCTCCCCCTTGGTCCCAGGAATGATAACGAGGGTTTGTCAGTTTAAAAAAAAAAATCAAGTTGATTGAAAACTCTGCTAATGGTAGAATGGGGGGGTCCAATTCTGTGTTGTCAAGCTAATTGTCAACTCTCCCATACCACCTACCATACAGAACATGTTACCCAGCCCTACAAGGCACCGAGGAATTGTATCAGATCTTTTCCCAGCAACCCACAGAGAAATTCTGCAGTCTCATCCCCTAGGAATCCACCTCAGGGACCTTCTACATGCTTCCCCAGATACACTTGAGAAACAAGGGAACTCCAGCAGGCACGTTGTATCTGGTCCTGGCGCTCTTCCTGAAGGAATGCTGTGACTCAGAGACACTATCCTCAAACCACCCCCACACACAGGGCTCCATTCCTCCAGATCACAATCACCTTCCTCCTAGAAGCTGCGCAACCTTAACAACCTCGCTCAGAGCACCATCTTTGCCATGCCACCCCCCTGTACGCTAGCATCCCTCCTAATGACAGCATTGTTGGCTGCCGCCAAGATTTAAAGACAGTGGACAACATTCAGCTCTCCACCCCAAACGTTGCCAATTCTTCTGTACGTTCAGTTTTACAGCAACTTTGTATCCAAACCATGGGAATAGCCATGGGACTAGGATGGCTCCTCAGGACATAGGTGCTGAGTACCCATGGGGGAAAATGAATGGGTGCTTAGCAGCGGGCAAGATCCCTCTCTGCCTTCCTTCCCCCCCCCCCCCCCGCCTCCATGTCTCTTGCCCACTGGAGGCTCTGCCAAACTACTCCTCCCCCGCCCTCCCAGTGCCTCTAGAGTGCTGCAAACAGCTAATCATGGCATTCAGAAAGCCCCAGGAGAACAGGGGGGAATAGGGGTGAGGGATACTCGGGGTGGGAAGAGGGGGCCAAGCATCGGCCGTCACTTATCTCCTAGGACAGGGGTGGGCAAATACCTGCCCACAGGCTGGATCCAGTCCCCCGGGTTAGCTCCTGGCAAGCCCATTTTTACCTGCACAGCTGCAGCTCCCAGCAATCTCAGGTCCTGTTGGCCGTGGATCGCTGTTCCCGGCCAATGGGAGCAGCGGGAGGTGATGTCCCCGGTCCACACTGCTTCCCGCTGTTCCCATTGGTGGGGAACAGTGGTCCATGGCCAGCAGGAGCTGCGATCGCTAGTAAATGGAGCGGCAGCGGCCCAGGAGTGGCTAATGCTGGCGAACCACTGCTGTGTTATTGCCCACCACTGCCCTAGGATGTGCCAACTTCTTCATGGGCCATCTTGAGGGAGAATTTCTGTACAATGTGTCACAAAATCGAGGATACACTTGAGATATCAATATATCTTCATCATCCTCTGGACAGATTACCTGAACGCTCTCAGTGCTTTCGACCGCCACCTGTCCATTAAACTCCATCTGAAACACTCCCGCACCATCCTCAACTTTCAGTATCCCACGATGAGTTTCAGCAATGGATCCGATGGATGACTAAGTACAAGAACCCTACCGTTACAGATCTAGTAACCACCCCAAACACACCAAGAAATCTGTTATCTACAAATAGGCCAAGAAAGCATGCTTCTGTACAGGAGAATAAGTGCCCCTCCTCATCCTCCAAGGAACACCTTCTGAAATCAAGCCTAGGAACTTAAATTCATGACTCAGCTAGACACCAAAGATCATGGACTTAATAAAAACGCTGGATTTATAGCTCATTAGATCAGTCTGTCACCCTCTCCGACCCTCCTCTGTTCTGTGGCTGTAATGTGTTCCTGCCCAGTTCATTTTAACAGGTCTCTTGCAGCGTGTTAACTCCTTATCTGTTTCCCAGACCTGAAAAGGGCCTCTGTGTAAACTCAAAAGCTTCTCTCTCTCTCTCACCTGCAGAAGGTGGTCCAATAAGAGATATTCCCTTACTTTGTCTCTCTAATTCTGTAGTTACACACAATGTAATATCATGTATTGCTCATCTGTGACCGACAGGTTAGGTAGCAGATGGGTGAAGGTTAGAGACATTGAGTAGCTTAATCTCAGAGTTGACCTACCTTCAAGTTTATGGCTTGGATACACCCTGAGGTCTGAGTACAGAACTAGGAGCAAGAAATTCCTAATCCCAGTGTTCTCTGTGGTTTTAAACAAATCGCTTAGCGGGGCTGTTTCAGGTTCACCATATGCCCACCTCCAGATGGGTATCAAAAGGATTGTTTGTAAAGCATTCTCAATAGGAAGAGTTTTTATAGAAATCCTAATGAGCAGATTATTAATACAGTTTGGAAAGTACAGGTTGAACCTCTCTAGTCCAGCACTCCGGGGAGCTGACCGGTGCCGAACCAGAGAATTTGCCAGACCATGGGAGGTCAGTATTGTCTAGCAGCATCACCAACACTTCCACTGCTTGCTGGATTCTTAGAAGACATTTAGGAGTAAATTAGAGCTAAATAACAGCTCAGAACACTGACAGCCAGGACTGGTAGCTATGAACAAACTTTATGGGAAACTTGGCCACGTCTGGCTAACTAAAATCATGCCGGACCACGGATGTTACCAGATCAGAGAGTGCCGGTCCACAGAGATTCAATCTGTAGTGTGCTATCAAATTGTAAATCGCTATTTATAAAATAAATAGCAAACAAAACTAGTGTTGCACTTCCCCTGTTAGTTGTGGGGCTGTCAGTATGGCTAATCCAGATTAACGTCCCAGTAATACAAAAAGAATCTTACTCTACCGACTCCCCCTCAGAAAAATAGCAATCGCTGGGCCTTTCAGCATGCCCATCAGCTTACTGCTCTGGCTCTGGTGTTCCCAGAGGGTGGAGGAACTGCGAAGCTTGAGGACCTGCCATTGAAAAAGCCTGCTGTCAAAACACTACGCAGCCACATTTTAGCAGCTCATCTGTAAGGATGGCATTAGACTTGGTGGGGCTCAGGGCAGAAAGTAAGGCGTGCGTGTTGTCCGCCCCCATGCTGCTCTCTCACTGGATTGCTGCAGTATTTCTAGTGTTGGAGGCCCAGCCCTGCAGCTCAAGCTGAAGCCCAAGTCCTGCTATGCAGGGTCCCTTGGGGTTTGGGGCCCTGGGCAATTGCTCTGCTTGCTACCCCATAATGCTGGCCCTGCTCATGTGTCCCAGGTACTCTTGGCTCTTGGAGGACAGCCTGAAAAACAGGCAGGCTGCAATGTACCTGGAACCCAGAGTATACAGGGCTTGATAGGGGGAAGCCAACACTTCGACTTGTGCCTAGAAGCTAGCTGGGGCCCAGTCAGTCTTTGCAGAAAAGATGGAATGGGTTGCTAAATAAACAGACTTGGGATGTTAAAAAGTGATTTGGTAATCGTGTAACCACTGAAAATGTCAGCAGTTACATGAAGCCCGCAGAGCAGCCGGCTCCCCGGGATACAGAGGCAGCAGCGTGGGTGGCAGCCAGCTCCGCGGGAGCGGGAGCCTGCATGTAACCATTAACGGTGGGCTTATCGGTTAACTTTTAACGGTTATCCTATTACAGTAAACTTCCGATAATCCGGCACCTTTAGGACCCAGGGGGTGCCGGATTATCAGATATGCCGGACTATAGGAAGGGGGGCTATGAGGGGTCTGGGGTGGAGTGGGAGGGATGCGCCCCTCGGCGCTGCGGGACCAACCCAGCAGCACCCTAACTGCTCTGCCCCAGACTTCCCCAAGTCAGCCACTGGTCAGTTTCAGCAGCAGCTGACATGGGGAAGTCTGGGGCAGAGCAGCTGGGGTGCTGCCGTGTTGGTCCTACAGCGCCAGCGCCGAGCAACGACGCTATGGGACCAACCCGGCAGCACCCCAGCTGCTCTACCCCCGGCTTCCCCGAGTCAGCCCCTGGTCAGTTTCAGCAGCGGCTGAATCGGGGAAGCCGGGGACAGAGCAGCTCCAATTGTCCCACTGCCTTGAGCACTTCCGGGTTCCAGTTGGTGCCAGACCATTGGATGCCGGACTGCTGGAGTTTTACTGTATATCCCTAAAACACACTGGCACATTCTGCCCCAAGCGGAAGTTTGAATGTCCATCAGGAGTAGCCCCATGTAGACTCCACCAAGGAATCTAGCCTGGAGGTGGCAATAAATGGAAACTCTGCAAGGTTACCAGCCAAGGAAAGGGTTGCCAGTAGCCAAGTGAAGTGGGAGAGGCCTGCTTGCCTGTTGTTGCTATTTGACAATCAGACACAGCCAGTGAAATCCGAAAGGACCCCAGCATTGCCGCTCGAATACCCTGGGCCGGAATAATAGCTTAATGAAGCAGGAGGAGGAAAAAATGGGTCAGGTAAGAGATTGTTCCAATTTCTGACCCAACTTCCAGGGAGCGCAAAGCCAAACCAGCAAAGCAGCATTTGTCTAGATCCTTTTTAAACCTGCAACTATCTGATGGCTCTGCTCTTCTTAGCCCAGAAAATTCTTCCTCTGATGAAAGTGACCTTTACAGCTACTCATCTAAAAATAGCTGCTAGACACAAAAGCAATTGAGCACAATGCATTAATCCTTTAATTTTTGCCTCCACAAGACAATTTTCTGCATGTGTGCATTCTCGTATTATAAAAATAGTCTTCCTGTGCTTTGTATTGCCTGCCCGTGTTTGTTTTCTTTCGTGCCTCTCACTTTAATTAAGAAGAAAGATGCCTGGTGTTTGCCCAGGAGACATTTGAAATGTAAGAGATTCACATTGTTTGGAGTATCTTGGTGCCTAATAATTCAATGGCTACGATTTAGCAAAAACGAATAATTGAAAAGGACTGCAATTGAAGGCTGTGTTTATAGGTAAGTACAATGTATTTAATAATAATAGACTAAAGCAGTGTGTCTCAAATGGTGTTCTGTGGAATCTCGGGGTTCCGCAAAGTGAAAATAAGGATTCCGCAAGAAAATTCCATTCAATAACAATTATTTTTTAAAAATAATATTTAAGCATGTATGAATTTTATTGAAAACAATTTTCATTGGTGTTCGCTTCAGACGGCCAATTAATACAAAAATTAAAGATGTTTCTCTGATTACATTTTGGGACGGCTTATGTCAAGAATATTCGGCTTTATCAAGATGTGCAGTTCATCATTAGTTACCCTTCACCAGCACATACTTGTGCGAAACTGGGTTCTTGAATTACGCAGCAACAAAAACCAAATCCAGAAATCGACTGAATGCCGCGCCAGATATGCGAATCCAACTTTCCAGTATTAAACCAAATATAAAGAGAATTTGCCAAGAAAAGAAGAAAACCCACTCTTTGCATTGAAAACTGCCAACATAATGTATATTAGTTTTTGAGCTTTATTTTTAAATGTGATTTTTGTTTTTAAATGTGTGCAATTAAACTAAATGTTGATCTCATGACCTTGTTTAGTGTTTGTTTATTATTATGCTTACTTATTTGTGGTCTACTTTTTCAGCTCCATAAATAAGACTTATTAGGGGTTCCACAAAATTCTTTCAAGTTTAAAAAGGTTCCTTGGCCAAATAAAATTGGGAAACACTGGTCTAAAGGGTGTTTACAAATGCTAAATAAAGATATGGTCCTTGCCTGAATGCCCTAAATCACATAATTCCAACAAGAGTACGTTCAGAGATTTGGCATGGCGGTCGCTTAAATCTTTCATCTGACAGAGGAAAGGAATGGGACTGGCACGTTACTGAAATGAGTTATGTGCAGGCCTTGTGGAAATGAGGGTTTTCAGACTGAGAGATTCAGTTCAGCTGCTGGCAGATGGGCATTCTTACATGGCTGTTTGCTGACCACTTGCTCTGAATTTTGATGTCGTTTGGCTCTTCGGTTTGAAATGGTTGCCGACCTCTGGACTAGGTGATCATGACTTGGAAGTCTGGGTCTTTCATCCTGTCCGCTCATGCAGTAACGGTACAGATGCATCTGAGGCAGGCTGTGGGACCTGCTGCCAAGGGCTGACGGTCTGTGAAGTTTGGAACTAGTGGGGGTCCAGATCGCTGGAACTAGCGACTGTGGTGTAGGCTCTGAAATCTTTTTTTATTTCAGGTGATAGGACAACCTGTCAAGGTCCTAAGAGTCTATGCCACCTCTGTGTACTACCTAAGCAAGAAGGTGGGGGCGGCTCCTTCTCAGACCCTTTGTGAGGAAGCAACAACCGTTTGGACTCGGTTCACAGAGTACTGCACTTATCTCGTAGCCCCAGGCTGCGTGGGAACACACACAATGCCATGAATGATGCTCCCGTCTGTTGGGGGATATATTTCGCTAGTAGGGGCCACCTCAGTCTGCCACCAGGTGCCCCCTGTCAGTAGAGTCCTGCATGGATATAAAATTGGTATCCACATTTGCAAAAATGATCTCAAATATCTACATTCAGGGATGCGGCTATAAAGCGGATATTTGCTAATCTGCAGCGTTCTATATACAAAATTTGTATCTACATCTATATTCGCAAAAATGAGCCCCTAGATTGCTGAGTCAGGATGTGGCTACCCATGGACTTAAAGTGGATTTGCAAGGCTGTACCTGTACGTACATGTAAGCAAGGAAATAGCATTGTGCAGAGCGGGGTTAGAATTAAACTTGATTTTCATAGGCAAGGGGGAGCCAGTGCAGGAATTCAGCGGATGATGATGTGGTTTGAACAACTTATGACAAAATCCCCCAAAATAAAATTGAGCTTTGAGTACGTTTGGCCACTTCAAACTCTTAAGCAAGTGGGAGAATCCAGGGAAGTTTATATCTTTGTTACAGGTTGTGGCTGCAAATTCTTAATCTTTGCTCTTTTGAAATGTTATCCTTTCAACAGAAGAGATCTGTTGGAATAAATGCTGTTGAATTCCTTGAAATGTACATCCTGGTGCAAAGTAAATCTTAAAATGACACGGACCACTCGTTGTTTTTAAAGTTACAGACTAACACTCTGAGACTCTTAAAATAACTGTGTGAGATTCCAGCTCCTGCCTGTCTGACAGTTGCTCCGTTGGCAATGTTGCTTTAGAGTTTGTCACGGTTGCGAATTTGTGATCTGAAAATCAAGTGCATCAGCAGTTTCTGTTGGTATGAGTCTGAAAAGAATCTAGGTCGTTCTCCAATAGCATTGTTGCTGCATGGCTAATAAGAGAAAGAAAGTGAGTGAGGAGGACAGATATGGCTTGGGATGCATGAAGAGTTGAGACCTCAGGATACGGAAGGAGCAGAGATGTGTCATTTCTAGTTATTTCCTTGACCATAATTGCATTTGGGGATGAATGCTATAGTCAAAGAAATGTAAATGTAAAATGCTGGTAGCTCAGCAGAGTAACTTGCACATTCAACTATCACCTTCGAAATTACAGGTGGAGAAGTCCTGTCATCCTGTCAAGGCATGGAATATCTACAGCCCATCCAATCCAGAACATAAAACACACAGCGCTGTGTGACACTGCTCAGTTGTATTAGTACCTGATGATTGAAAGAACTTGGTTTCAAAAAGTGGCCAGCAGCAGGGTTGAAAGTGGAGAAAGCAATGACTTGCAGCCAAGCTGCTTGGGAGGTCTGTCTGGCAGAAGGTCCTGCTGCCTTGGAAAGCTAGCAAGACAAGCAGCCCTCTCTCTTTCTGTTAAGTGTAGGTAGAGCCCTGTAAATCCACCAAGATCCACTTTATATCCCTGGGTATTCATGTCCGCGGGTGTAGGTATCTGCGACTCGTTTTTGCAGCTAGGGACGCAGATGCGAATGCGAAGTTTTGTATCCGTTCAGAGCTGTACAGCTGGGCTGCTCTTCTCTTTTCATAGCTTCTGCTCCGGTTCAGATTGAGGGAGAGTAGCTTGCTGGTCTGAGTTTCCATGAAGCTGTGCTCCGCTGTGTTTTGTATTTCAGCACATGCGTAAAAATCCCTTTACAGGACACACAACTTCTGGGATCTCTTCTTATGGAAGAAACAGAGTGGGGCTCTTTCTGCTGCATTTGGCGCCCCAGAAAGCTTTTCTTTTAGACACGACATTGCTCCGTGGACACGGGTGCTTGAGGATTTGAAGCAAGAAGTATGGCTTTTGTGGTGGGTGCTGACTTTGACTGGATTGGTAGGAGGTGTGGAAATACTTTAATACTGATACTCACCTGTTCCTTGAATCCAGAATAGACTGTCGTCTTTAAGAGAAAATAGCTCACAGGGTTTCCTTGACACACACTCGATTTGGTCCAAGTGGTGTGTTCAAAGAAATTAAAATATCACCTGGTTTAAAAAAACAAAACGAAATGAAGGAATAGAAAATACAGCGTATCCAGTGAACCGGTTAGCCTCAATAAATACCAAGAATGTGTCTGGTGTTTTACCTCTTATGCTGCATATTTGAAAACACATCACTTACTGGTGTAGTTCTATTTTTAGTAACACATCAACAAATTGGTTAGTTTTACCTTCTGTTAATATGTGCTGCTGGTGTAGTGCCCTTTTACTGGTTAGGTTTTGTGGGTGTTTTGTTTCTGCACTAACCTTGACAGTTTCCTTTTTTTCCTTCCTCACTTAAACTTCTTTGGTGGGGTTCCTTGTGAGAGTACAGCTGCATTCTACACCATGTTTGATGGCAGGCATGTTTCTGAAAATTAGTGCCATAGTCTACCAGCTAGACTGTGGTAGTGTGGTTTTGGACAGAGTTGTTGAATCTACAGGTGAACTGTACAATAGAAGTGCAAAGTATTTCTTTTAAATTTAGGATGAAAAAAATGCACAGGGGGATTATTGGCTTGAATTGCTCTTAGGTTATTTTAAAGGCAGCATATTTTTATTTTAAAGAGACATTTAAATTTTGCTGTAGTTTCTTCAGTGCAGACTTCTCCTCCGAGTCTACTTTGCCTAATTTAGCTAAAAGGGAATTTATTAAATGAAAATCTCAGGTTCTGTGCTGCAAATGTCAAAATTTCAATATGTATGTGTTTCAGAGGGGTTTTTTTTAAGTCATTTAACTCTCCTTTTACTTTCATTTCCATGTTCGATCTTCATCTGTAATTCTGGAGTTGTGATTCACAGCAGCCTGTAAAAATGGATCTGTTTTCATTTCGTAGTGCCCCCACCCCCATGCTGTTAGATCTTGCAAACGTGACTGGACAAAGCACTAGAAAACATATGGCAAGTTGTGAAATAGTGCTGCCCTGCTTCCTGTATGGGAACTGGACTAGGAGTAGGTGATTTCATACCATCTCTTAACTATCCAGTGCACTGGCCTTCTGGGAGGGACTGCAGGATGATAAAGGACAGCTGATTTGGCTCTACTCCTAGAATGCTGACGCTTCCAGGAAAACGTTTTACTGGAAGACTGATTTTATATAAACTGCGCTGCTAGTTATAAGAATTATTTCAGGGTGACTGTTACAGGAATATACTGTAATTGCCACTTGGGTTTACATAAACTCAAGGAGGTCTCACTCCAGATTACAACTTTCTCTATTTCTCAAGTGTTTCCTCGGCTTGACATGCAGCCTCAGCAGTTCAGTAAAGTAAAACGTGGAACAAAATCTCTCTGTCCTATGTACAAAATGTTCCAAGTGCAAAACACGATGCCTTCAAATGAACTGGAGGGTGTATAATAAAAAGCAGCATGGCCTAATCATTAAAGCATAGGACCCTACAGTTGATAGAGGCCCCCAGTTCTTATCTCAACTATGGAATAGATTTGGGCAGCAAACTTAATCTCCTTATGTGTAATTCAGAGTTAAAATTTACATAGCTCGCTAATGTCTTGAGAAATCGAATGGTTTTGTTTTAAATGCTTGGACAGCCTCGTGTGGAAGAGGTTAATCATTAATGTTGTGTGCGCCATGGAAGCTAACTTGTGTGCCTCTGGTTTTAATTTTAGGACAAGGAAACCTGCATGGGCGTCAACAATCAAAGTTATACCTGTGAAACGGGCCACTGTTGTGGACAGTCGCAGTGTTGCAACTACTACTATGAACTCTGGTGTAAGTCTCTTCATTTTTTTTATAGCCTCCCTTCATAACCGCCGTGACCACAAGCCTTTTTCTGGAAAGTTTCTTTTGTGTGTTTCTACAACAGTGGCCACCGCGGGATCCCTGTTTTGGGCAGGACTTGAATGCTAGGGGCAAGTAGGACCTGGTTAGCCTGGCATCTTCGGGGGTATAATGACAGTGGTACATCCCCTAACTCCCTCCTCACCCCCAAAATCCCACTTCTATGACTGCGTACTAGGGGTCTGCAGTGAAAAACCTTCCCCATTTGGCCTAGGCAGCTGTGCTTGGCTTCAGAGACAAACAGCCAAGTTGGTTCTTGTTGGAATAGAACATTTCATACTTTTTTGTAAGCGTGGATTCTGTTCTCATTAAAGGCCAGATGCTCTCTTAACAATTTGTATTTGCCTTTTGGCCCTAAACTCAACTGAAGGATTCATGAAAGTCATTTTATCTTTCAATTATTTTAGACTGTCTGCAAACAGAAGCACTACACTAGGTTGCTTTACATTTGATTCACTTTGTTTACAAGGTTGTTGTTTTTTTAAAGCATCAGGACTAGAAATTTCATCTTTAAAACCAATTCCGATGTAGTGCACAATTCCCCTGTTGAGGAAGGAGCTCGGGGAAGATTCTGTGGATGTAGAGTAGATATGTGGGGCCCTGATTAACGAACACTGTTATCTACTCTCCTTGCTAGCTCCTTTTTTTTCCCTCTAGCCTCTAAGGTAGTGGCTTTCAACCTTTCCAAACTACTGTACCCCTTTCAGGAGTCTGATTTGTCTTGCGTGCCTGTCTTCTCCCTGCCCCCAAGTTTCACCTCACTTAAAAACTTTTGGCTTACAAAATAAGACACAAAATACAAAAGAGCTGGTTAAGCAAGTCGTCATATGAAATTTTAGTTTGTACTGTATTGGCTTGGCTAGTGCTTTTTATGTAGCCTGTTGTAAAACCAGGCAAAAGTATCTAGATGAGATGATGTATCCCTGGAAGACCTCTGCATACCTCCAGGGATCCTTGTACCCTGACTGAGAACTTCTGCTCCAACGACTAAGATTGCCCATATTTTGTTTTCTAATTAATCCAGAGGATGGGATTCCTTTATGTTGCAGATACATCTGCTGACCCAGAAGTACTGGAGATGTCCCAGAGAGTATGTTTTCTTTTAAACCACTGCAGTGATGCATATCACTTCGGTGTAAGCACTGTCTATGCTGGGGTGGCCAAGCCATTACAGATAAAGAGCCAAAATAGTGGTGGATACAGCGCAAAGAGCCGAGGGAAAGAAGTTGTTGGGGGGGGAAGCTGTCCCTTTAAGAGCCACATGTGGCCCAAGCAGGCTTCCGTTGGCCACAGCATCAGCTCTCGCTGCTCCAACTGGAGCCCTGACCAGACAAGGAAAAAAAGTCAGAGCAGGGGAACGCAGAACAGCCGCGGGTGCCGAGCCACAGGTGCCGGAACCGCAATTTTTCCTTTGAAGATCCACATGCGGCTCGCGAGCTGTGGGTTGGCCACTCTGGTCTATGCCAAGAGGAGGGAGTCACCCTTCGTCTTAGGTAATCCACCTCCCGAAGCGGCAGTGCTAGATTGACAGAAGAATTCTCCCGTCGATCTAGTGCTTTTTAACCCCAGGGTTAGAACAGCATAGCTGCATCTCTCGGGGGTGGATTTTTTCACTCCTCTGGGACTTAGGCTACTACAGCAGGGATCAGTGCTCTGAGATCAGTCCACCTGCGCTCTAGCTGGAGCTACATCAACTTTCTTCAGTAGTGTAGACCTAGGCATAGTTATCCTGGTGTTAGGTCTCACTCTAGACTAGCCCATTTCTTGATGGCACCCAAGAGAGAGAAGTTGATTTCAGATAGCAGGATTCTTATCAGTGGTGTAGGGGAAAAGGGAGGCTCAGATAATCTCCCTCCACCTTATGCAATCCAGGAAGTGGGGTGGTGATAGTGTATTTCTATAATACAACCGGTTGTGTAGAGAGGAGGGGTGAGCACAAGAGCCTTGGAGTAGTTGTGAACTGGTCACCCATCTCTAATGTGCGGATACTATTTATCACCGCAGCCCGTTGTCTCGTGGCTTTTATTTAGCTGTTCTACCTGCTCTTAACCCCTCTGATGCTGGCAGTCTCCTTTTCCCACAGTGCTTTCCTTATGGATAATGTAGGAACGCGAACATCAGGCGCTCCGCTCGCCCCAGATCCAACGGCAGTGATTCCTGATGCTTTGCCCTTTGTCTGGAAATTTGCTGGACCTAAATTTTGCAGCGTGACCCTTGCATGCAGCAGCTCTTTGAATATGGAAATCAGGAGGCAGCTGCCTGCAGATTTTAAACCAGATAGTGCAGGGATGTGAAAGCGAGCTATGCACTCAGCACTGTAGGCCGTGTTTTTAAAGAATAAACTCAGTTGATTTTACCCTGTGCCCACAGAACGCAACAGTTCTTTGCATTGACAGTGCTTTGCTGCTCATCTAAGCAGTCAGGGGAACTGGAGATTTTGGTAGCTGGGAACCAAACGTTTGGGTGTGTGGCTGGGCAGATGAGGAAGGCAGTTGGATATTATGGCATGAGTAACTGGATATATGTGCAAGTGTTGTAGGAGAACAGCTAACGGAATAGGGATTCAAGCTGTCTTTAGATTGGAGTCCTAGCCCAGTGTATCTCAATGGGACAAGTCTGACCTCAGCTGTTACTTCAAGCCGGCGGAAGGCCCAAGCAAATACACTGCCAAAAGTGCAGAACTGGGGTGAAAGACTGGCCAGTGGAGGGCGGGGCCCTGGATTCTCCTGCAACCAGGCAGCGTGGTCTCCAACACCCTAGCCAGGATCAGGTAGCCCAGGCAGTAGGGAGGCCAAGCTCCCCCAGTCACCTGCCCCGAACCACCCCACAATCCAAGCTCTCCCCATACCCCCTAATTCTCTGCCCCAGAGCCCCCTGCATCCCCCAGTTCCCTGCTCTGACTCCTGTACCCCCCCCACTCTGAGCCCCCAACCCCTGCTGTGATTCCCCCCTCCCACCTGGGGGTTTGCTGTAGGACAGTACCAGGGTTCCCTGTAAGTGGGGTGCTTGTGCGGAGAGTTTTGATGCTGCCCGGTTGATTAGCAGAGCACCCGCCTTCAGGGTTTGTGTTTCTTTGGGTGGTGCACATTCACACATGCCTCAGTGCACACACAACTTTATTCCTCACATGGGTGGAAAAGATTCAAAGGAACATTGGACAGTACCTGTAAAAAAAAAATGTAAGTTACATTTACCCCAATCCCTGCAGTTTACATTTCCCAGGGTTTCTTTGCCTCCATGAGAACTAGAAACAGTTTTCATGTAAAAATTCAGCTTCTGGAACCCGAATTTGCATGTACAGACCTCACCACCCATTGCACGGAAAACAGACCATGCAGCACCCTGTGTGTATGTATCCGGGGAGCACTTCGAGATCCTTCATGTTGTGTTAAGAGTAAAATCATTAGTAAATCGTATTCACCCTGCATTGTGGTTCCTTCTTTATGCTCATTGCGAATTCTGATACAGCTTTTTATGGTAAGGAGTGCAATCTCTCTGCTAAACTTGCTGGAGAAAAGTTGCAATTCATCTTGACCTTTTCAGGACCCCTTGTTCCAATCCCAGGCCTCTTTTCCAGTCTTGCTGAGACAGATCCTTGATTGATTTACCACAGTGCCTTCGGGGAGGGGTGGCAGGAGAGGATGTTGTTGGAATGGAAAGAAACTTGTCCCTGGCCAGACATGCCTCCTGTAACAGGATCCCGTCTTGTGGGCCGGGGGAGTGGTTCTGTAAACAGGTTCTTTTTCCCCTTTCAGGACTTGGAGGAAGCCTTGTGGATTTAGCAGTGGAAGGGTCTGAAAGATTCTGAAAGTAACTGGGAGGGAGAGGTCTGTAATATTCTGAACCAATTAAAGGAGATGAGGGCATGTGGAGGGAGGCAGGGGCAGATGGGGAAGCAAAATCATTGTATTATTTTGTTAAGAGGCGGAGTGGAGGACTAAAGAACATGATATCTCAAGCAGGTGGATGGGCTGTGTTTAAAATTAGGTAACTGCGTGGTCCAGATTCCCCACCCGCCCCTTATTAAAATAAAATTTGAACCCCTTGGTGCCAAAAAAATACAGCCCCAAGGCCTGAATTCTCCGTTGCTAAGCACAAACTGCGATCCGGCTGGAAAGCTGAGAGGGGAACATGAAACGGAGACCACAACCTTCCTTTCTTGCGGGTGGGAGTTTGAAGTGGAACGAACACCTACGTGGCAGAGAGGTTGAGTTGCTTTAATCCACGTTTTCAGAAGTGGTTTGGGAATCCCCAAAGGGGGGCACGTTCAAGGTGGTGACTATTATAAATAGGTTAATTATTTCCGTACTAATCCCATTTTCTCTTGCTTGTAATTTGCTGGAAATCTGAGTTTGCCCCTGTCCAAAGGTGACATTTTTGAATGTTTAAGGTGAAATGGTGGTTGTTTCTGAGCATGGAGAAAGTAGGATGTTGATACACATCAGGTCCTTCCCGCCATTTCACAGATGAGGAAACTGAGGATCAGAAGTTGAGAGAGGTGCAAAGTAAGGGAAATGCAGAGCCACTGTGGGAATCCAAGTTAGGTCTCCTGATACCTGTTCTTGTGCTTTTACCACAAGACCATCCTCGGTAGTGGCTGGCCATTGAGTCAGTCAAGTCAAATGCTCTATTGGTCTTTGGACCAATCTATTTTAACACTTTCATTAATGACCTTGACACACAAAATGGGGGGTTGCTAATGATATCTGCAGATGACGAAGTTGGGAAGTATCGCCAATACACAGGCAGACCAGAATATCTTATAAGATTTGGGTAGCCTTAAACAGGAAGATTAGAAATGGGATTAAATTTAATAACGCAAAGTGCGAGGTCACGAATTCAGGGACTAAGCCCAAGAATTTTGCTTCCAGTTGGAAATGAGAAGGGGGAAATCCTGGCTGTATTGGTTGATCACAGGGTGACTGGGAGCCACTATGAGAGGAGACTAAAAGAGCTTGGCTGAGGGGAGCTCTGATTGCTCTCTATAAATACACCCGAGGGATAAACAACAGGGAGGGAGAGGAGTTACTTAAGTTAAGAAGCAATCTTGGCGCAATAACAAAAGGGTAAAAACTGGCCATCGACCAGGTTACACTTGAAATTAGACAAGGGTTTTTAATCGTCAGAGGAGTAAAGTTCTAGACCAGACTCCCAAGGGGAGCAGAAGGGCAAAATCCCTAGCTTGTTTCAAGCCTGGGTTTGAGGTTTATGGAGGTTCCATACAATGGCATAAGCCCGCCGTACCTATTAGCAAATATTTCCAGCCACCAGAGAGGGGACGCTGGATGGGGAGGGTTCTGAGATACTACAGAGAATTCTTTGCCGTGTGGGAGTCGTTCCTTACCCCCATGCTCAGGGTCTAACATATTTTAGATTGGGAAGGAATTTCCCCCGGGTGAGGCCGACAGAAACCCTGCAGTGCTTTTTACCTTCCTAGGCAGTGTGGGTAGAGGTCACATGCTGGTATTTGAACAAAAGGAAACGGTGAAATTGCTGTCACCCGCAGTCTTTAAATCAAGAGTTGAGGACTTCAGTAACTCAGCCAGAGGTCAGGCGCCTGTTGCAGGGGGCGGTGGGTGAGGTTCTGTGGCCTGCAGTGACATGAGGCAGGCTGATCACAGTCATCTCTTCTGGCCATAATGTTTGAGTCTGATGCTGGACGAGGCAAACAAGTCTCTACAACAGGGCTACTCAACACGTGGCCCGTGGACCGTTTGTTTGCAGCCCACAATACGGTTTGGGTTTCCACGGGGCTCAACATGCAGCCTGTGGGTGGGAGCCAAAACAAAAAAGCAGGCAATAGAATGGTCTTCTGTTGATGGCGTTCTGGTAGTTAAATTCCTGGACTGTCATTGCTCATTAAAAATGCCGTCATATGGGTGGAAATCGGGTCAATATTGCATTTTATTACTATCAACAGAACAGGCTGAAATGGGGCCTGCGTGTTGTGTAGTCTTGCCTTAATCTTTGTATTCATGCCCATCAGTGAAAGAGAAGCTATTTGCATATATTTGCATGTCTATGCAACCACACTTAAGTTGTGGCCCTTGGCATGTGCTGTGAGTATCATTGTGGCCCCTGGGGCTTCCATAGTTGAGTAGCCCTGATCTACATGGTGTTTAACCAAAAAAAGGTGTGGGGGGGGGGAACCAACTTCTTGGGGCTATAGGAAAATACTGTACATAGGAATAATAACCTGTCATTGACTCATAACACATTTTGGCAGTCCCTGGTTTTTGAGTGCTCTGCTGAGTAGCCAGTGTTTTACTGGCGGTTTTATTCTATGGAACTTTTATACAGATACTTTTATATTCAGTGAGTAAGACTGCTTGGCTGTTAGGATTATTTCTAGATCTACGTTTCCCCTCTGAGTTGCCTCAGCTGCTTTTGTCCCTGAGCAACGATGCTGGTCACCCCAGTTCTGAAAGAGAAACTTTCATGTGCAAGTACGGGGGGAAGAATTGTAAAAGAAAAACATTTCTCCATTTGCAGACAGCACGGTTTATATTATTGATGTCCTGAACCATACTCTCACTAATTCTCTGCACGCATTCCTTGGGACCTCGAAAGTGTTTTTCCCCCAAAAAAATCCTCAGTCAGAATATTTATACTGAGAACCCTGTGAGTTTCCAAAACCTTTGCAACCTGTGTTCCCTGTAATCTGAGCGCTTGTGTGGCCAATCAGCAGAGGTTCAAATGCCTCTCAGCTGATTTGTAGTGCACCCACAGCTAGCTTTTGGATCCAACTGATGATGCGCATTCGCACATGCTTTGGTGCACGTGAAAAAATTCATTCTGCACTAGAGTCATGAATAGTTAACTGGGAAGCATCACGATTACCAGGGGATTCTTACCAGGTATGGTTAACCAGCGCAGCCCGTGCTTAGACTAAAATAGGGAGAGAAATTAAGAACAACCTTGTCACTGTTAATGTTTCAGAAATGTTGTCACTTATTTCTCCGCCATTTATAGCCAATTTCAGGAGTTAAGTTGAGCAAAATCATCTTACAATGGCGTAGGCCGATCCATAACTATTCAGTGTAGCTTGGTAAGAGTCACAGAGAGAAGGGGAAAGGAGGTGAGACAGTACAGAGCTCTTGGCCCTCTTTACTGGTTGCTTTGTTAAGTGGGAGCAGCAACAGTCTTGCCTAGTCTGAGCTGTGATGATCTAGTGCCTCCGCAGCACCAAAGAAAGGCAGGAGAGTTCCTTAGGGATGCGTCCTCGGGGGTATCTACACTGCGTTGGACACCTCTGGCTGCTGACTTTGGCTAAGGGGGTGTTGAATTGTGGTGTAGACAAGGGAGGGGGTGTTTGAATTGTGGGACCCTCCCACCTTGCAGAGTCCTGGAGTCGAGATTCTAACGCAACCGTCTAAACGGCAGTTAAATATCCCCTTAGCTGAGTCTGGCTAGTCTGAGTCAGCAGGCCCGGGCCAGCACATAGTGTAGTCATCTAGCCCTCAGCAGCCATTTGCCCTTCCACCCTCTTGCCGCTTGGGGCTGCTTGTGTCTTGGACTAAGTTCCTGCGAAGCTGTGCGGCCACCCAGGTGCACAGCAGGGAGAGTTGTCCTCTCCCCCACCACAGCCCTGGGCCATCCTGCACCCCAAAACCCTCATCCCCAGCCAGGGCCCTCCCCTCCCCCCCACGCACCACTCAGCCCCACTCCTGTCGCACATCATCTCCATATTGGTGCACATAACAAAATTAATTCTGCACGTGGGTGTAAAAAATGAGAGGGAGCGTTGCTCTGAGAGCTGGCTCTCCAGTGGCCGGGATGTGTTCTGAATCTTGGTGTTCATCTTGGATTTGAGGCCGCTGTTTCAACTCGCCACTTGTGTTCGCAGAGCAGCACCAGGGGTTCATTGGCTGGTCTTCGCCGGGCCTCTAGCGTTGTTACTTCCTCTGGCGCACAAAGGAGTGCTATATCTCTCAATGGCTTTCCCCAGGATGGAGACAGAGTTACGTAGCACTGCTGCCTCTATTGACTGGAGCTGAAAGACAGCGAGGCCTCAAGCAGGAATGTTCCCAGCTGGTTATTCCTGGTCTTTTGGAGTGTTAAGCAGTAGTAGCCTCGTATGGCTGGAGGCTCAGCATTAGTTGCACTTAATCTCCATCGTCACAAGCTCTGAGGACGAATAAACAGGGGTTGGAGTTTTGACCCTTCTGCTCTACAGACATTTGTTGTATTGGGCAGCTGCTACTATTGTATGGTAACTTACATAGTCAGTAGCCTCACAGTCTGGCATGGAACAGCCTCGTCTCGCATCAAGCAGCGTGGACCTGGCCTTTGAGATCAGACTGGTCTCTTCCCAATGCTACTTGGAGGACTCCAGTGCCCCAAGATTGCAACGCTGATTAAAAGGGGCTGCCCATTCTTGAGTGACAAAAACATTGATCCCGGAACTCGCTTCTATTCAAGCATCTTTGGGCAGGACGCTGCTACCCGCAAGGATGCCTGTCAGTTAGTGAAACGGCCCCACTCCCAGCACTCGATGTTACACAACAGGCCTGAGAGACAGACGCCCACTGCAGTGTCTTTTGGCTTGGCCTACGGGAGGTTCCTGCCAACAGAACAGTGGCATTTACCCAAGTTTACCGTGATCTCTAGGGCAGATTATTCTGTTCCTGCCCTTGCAACGTGAACACGAATGAAAACATGTTTTCCATCGTGCAGTGGATAAAAGAAGCGTCCCTCGGTGTGAGCTTTGAAACGTTGCCCTTGGTGAGCATGGCCGTTATGCCTCCTGCTATCAGACAGAAAATGACCCTTCCCCATTTTGGTGACATGTTGTTCAGGTGAGGCTTAAAAAAAAATCTGGGCAATTCCACGGTTCTACTGGGAAGGGGGACTCAGTAGTAATTAGGGATGTAAGCGACTGCTTGAGTAGTTGACTACCTGGTAAGCTTAGTCTTATTGGGTAGTCAAGTCACTACTTGAAATTCCATCAGCGACTCGATTGGCTAATTCACCGCTACTTAACATCCCTAGTAGTAATTCGACATGGTTACTGTTTCCATCCCATCCCTGCTTTCTGTCTCCAAAGGCAGATGTGTGACAGAAAAGGGGTTGATTGTACTGGGAACAGAACCACCAGCCATGGGATAAGGCCTGTTTTGGCTGCGTTCAGCTCCGTCTTCTGCTCTTACTGGGACAGTGCGTTTGAGGCTGTGCATGGAGCTGACGTCATGGTCTCGAGTGTCTTACAAGACAAGCTTTTGACGTGTTACGGCACAGAGCCCTGGTGCAAAAGCCAAACTCCCTGGCTTTGAGTCTGATGCAATAGACACTTTGCAATTGCAGCACTACTGCTTTATCCTCCACAGAACTTGCTCTTGATCCCAGGGTGTTCTGAGCGAGGTCTTTTTTGAGCTGGGGGTGACCTCTGCTTTTGACAGAACTGTGTAGTAAACTGATCAATATTCAGAAACCTCCGTACATTTGATCGTTGTCCTGTATGGCCTTTTCACCAGCAACACGAGCCTTTCTGTCCTAGGGATGTAACATCCTGGTAAAAAAGTTGACTGGTTTAATCAGCTCATGGTGATCCTGCATCGCGGGCTGCTCCAGGCTGGCCAGGCGCTTTGCAGCACGGGTGGGAACTGCTCCCACCGAGCCTACCACGCTGCAATGTGGTACGATTGGTCCGGCCAGCCTGGAGCAGCCCCCTAACTGTTAACCGGTTACCCCAGTAAGCAAGCCGGTAAGGGGCATGCTTACCAGTTAACCCTACAATGTCATTTCTGTTTGTCTGAGGGAGCTTGGTGCCATGCACCAGCAAGCCAAGAAGTGATCTTTCTTCCAAAGAAGGCACTTTACATCGCAGGGTAGCAGGACACCTGCCTGTCCTTGTATCACCTTCCCTGGAAGGGATCATTTTGCTCCAACCCATATGAAGCCAGCAGTTACCTTCCAAGTGGGAGCGAGAAAGTTGTTGATACACATCAGGGAAAGATTTTTCAAAGGCACAGAGGGCTCTTTCGGGGGGGGGGAGCACCAAACTTCTGTTTTGCCTCTGGGATATCTCCCCAGTTGTTTGTCTGAGGGAATTTGCTCTTTGCTTTCTTCGTCTTTGAAACAACTCCGGCAAGGCTTTTCCTTAGTTCCTGCTGAAGAACAGTTTATCCTGTGCCACAAGGAAACCGTCTTTTCTTTTGTGCTCATGCTCCAAGGGTGGGAAACCAAACGCAGAGCGTACTTACAGGGTGGGAGGCTGTTCTGAAAGCCCTGCCCAGGGAATTATTCTGGAGACATTCTGTTGCCTCTGGTACACAGGAAGTCGGACTAAATCGGAGTGGGCAGCCCGAAATGGAGGATGGGCTGCATGAGCAGCCCTCCTCCACCTCAGTGTGTCACAGCAGCCCGCGGGAGGGATGTTAAAATCAGATTAATCAACTCATCCGATAGCCAATGGAATCTCCATCGACTATTTGATCGATTGATAAGGGCGCCTCCGCTTTGAGATGTGGCAAGAGCCCACCCAGCTGTGGCTACGTTTCAAAGGTGGAAGTGCCGCTGTGTCCCCCGCTGGCCCCAGGCTCCACGCGGCGCTTCCGCTTTGAAATGTACAAGAGCCCCCGCAGTTGCCGTAGAATCCCGTTTACTCTCCTGAACCGTTGTGTAGCGTTGCCGTCTGTGCCGCAGCTGCCACACTTCACCGCGAGGTGCTTGTCTATCAGTTTGGGCTCCTTTGGGATAAGATACACGTCGGATTCATCTGCATAATCTGGAATCCTAAGTCGTGGGTGGGCGCTATCTCTATCACAGAGCTCTGCTGGCGCAGCTGCGATGGCTTACCAGCGGCATCTCTCCAGCCCTGGTTAACGCGCACACTTACCAGGACGCAAATAATTCCTGGGGAAATGAACCGATGAAATGGACGAGAGTGAGCCGCTCTGGTGTTCCGTTTAACCGCCCTGTCCTAGTTGGGAAGGGGGGGGTGTAATTCACAGCTGTTCTTGCAGTGTGGCTGTGGGTGACTTGTCTCCACATTTCAGTTGGGATTCAAGTGGGAAAGTTGATTAAATGAGATCTGAACCTGTCTTGGGGTTGACTCCATAGTGAGGAAGGACCTGGTTTCACTTCCTAGCCTAGCAAGGGCCTGAGCGAGTGGAGAGCGTCTCTTTCAAGGGGAGGTTCTGGGCATTCACAGCAGCCAGAAAAGGGCAGATCGGTCCCTCGGGGTGGTGCTGGCGATTGGAGGGGGGCGGCCCTCCGTACAGCGCTCTGGATAAAGGCCTCTTGGGTGTGGGAGGGATGGGGGAGAAATAGCAGCGTTCTGACACCTGGATGGAACTTGCGTGCAGCTCTTGGGACTCAGACATTCACCTTGGTTTCCGTGACCCTCGCAGGACGCCGGGCAGAGTGGACTGGCTGGAAAATCTGACTTAACTACCGAGGCGTGCTGCTCCTGCTGGGATGCTCCGCTGTGGGAGGAGGGGGGCCCACGCCCAGTCTGGCTAAGGGGCTCTCCTGCAGGCTGCCACGCTAAGCAGCGGGCAGAAGAAGGGGGCTGGCTGGAAGTGCACCCCACACCGGTCTGGGGCTGTCCCTCCTTAGGGAAGGGGGGCTGAATCCCCCATTCCTACCGACGCTGCTGGTTGCTCGCTGTTCCCCTGCTGTCACTGTCAGGGAGTGAGAGGAAAGAACACGTCGTCCCTGCCTTCTTCCCTCCTGGCTGGGGCAGGGAGGGGGCAGAGGAGTGTGTGACCCACCCTGTGAGTTTTCCTCTCGCCTCCGGACAGTGACCGAAGGAGAAGAGCAAGCAACAAGCAGCGTCGGTAGGAACCAGGCGGGGCGGAGGGGTCAGCCTCACTGCCCTTCCTAAAGGGCGCCCTTGCTCCCTCTGTCCTGAGTAGGGTTGCCAGGTGTCCGGGATTAACCCGGACAGTCCAGTATTTTCGCCTCCTGTCCAGTAAAAAAATTCAGAAAATACCGGACACCTGAAATGTCTGGTATTTCCTGGGTGTTTTTTTTCCCCTGCCAGGAGGTGAAAATACAGGACACCTGACAACCCTACGACACACTCCGCAACCGGACCCAGCCTCCCTCCCAAACCCCCACCTCTATCCCAGCTTATCTGGGTCCTCTGGGGCTTGTCTTACGGCTAGTCCTGAGTCCTGCACTACCTTGTCCTCAGCCCTCTTGTTCTGATTCCTGCACCTCCCTACACACACCTCAGCCCTCCTGTTCTGATTCCTGCACACGCGCACACGCACACACACCTCAGCCCTCCTGTTCTGATTCCTGCACACACCCCTACCTACCTCAGCCCCCTGTTCTGATTCCTGCACCCCACACACACACCTCAGCCCTCCTGTTCTGATTCCTGTACACACACACACACACACACACACACACCCCTACCTCCTATCCTGCACTCCACCCCTGCACACCTAAATTTCTTAGAAGTTTCTGCACCCCTTATTCTCTTCCCCCTGTCCCTAACCCAAGGATATGATACTATAGTACCTGTAAGAAATGTAAGGCCTCGTTCTGCGAGCTTGGCAGCACAGTAAATTGTAGTTGTGTGTGATGGGTACAGTGAAATTATTCAAGGTTAGTGCTGGTGCATTGCTTTCGGTCCTGAGTTCGGAATGAAATATTTCTCATTCCCGAGATTCCTACGTTCTGCATCCTCTCTCTCCGCACCTTCTAAAAATAAACAGGCTTCTTTTTCTCAGGAGGGGACCTCTTGAATTTCACTTTATTTCAATTAATGCTATTTTATACGCAGAGGAAACACTTTTGCTATCATGTATAATACCAGCATTGGAAATGGGCATTTATCTAGTTAGTGTGTAGGAGCAGAATAGAAAATTGTAAATGTCCCATTTAAAAGGAAAATCTTATTGCAGCCTTAATGAGGGAGAAGCTGTCAGCCGCTGCATAATATATGTGTTTTAAAGGGATGCTTCTAAGTGAGTTAGGCCAAAAATTAGGTTTAAAAAGAATAAACCAGAGATTAATCTGAACCAAACACTCCTAAGCATTGTGGCTAGAGGAGGCGGTATCCTACGGCAATGAGTATTTCTAGAAAGATCATCCTGGGATGAGGTGGTTGGGGTTGGTTTTGATTTTTGGAAAGAATTGGATAAAAAGCGTTTTATGTTGTAAAATTTCCTTGTGAAAAAGCATTGCACCATTGTGCGAACATGCACAAACCGACGAGTTTGAACGGCTGACTTCATGCTCTCCAAAATGAGAGAAATGAAAGCAGTGACCTTAAAGAGTGGAAAACACTGATGAGTTTTGGTTTCTTTAAACTTTCCTTTTGGATGATCAAAGGTGCTGGACTCCAAAAGGAAATTTTGTGTTTGAGATGTGTGTATAAAACTATAATTTTTCACCGGAAACACTGTTACTTCACTGTTTTAAGCACACGCATGGGAACGCAAACAAAGACGATAATTGACAAAAACAAATTCTTGCTGCAGGGTCCTTTACCTGCCAGTAGGGGATGGATAACCTCTTTCCCACCCTACCCCCGTTCCTCCTAACCCCAGGAGAGATCTAGCCCAGAGTTTAACTTCTAGTTAGGTCTTTAGAGACATGGGTACAGGATCAGTCTTTTCTAAATTCAGAGCTACTCGTTCAGCCTGTGCAATTAAAGGAATACAAAATCAAGTTAGGATGCTCCACGCCGGGGTTCTGTGGCCTTCTCTCTGCTTGCTTCTGTCACAGGGAAAGATCTGTTTTTTGTGAACAACTCAATTCCCTCCGGTTCCATCCAGTCTGATCCCTGCACTCTAGAGCTGGCTCCAGCTCAGAGAGCCCACAAGACCCTGAGGGGGGCAGACACTGCTGTCCCATCCCTCCCCTCTCCTACCCCGTTCCAGCCCCCTGCCATGCAGGAGAACAAGTTAAAAATCACTTAGAAAAGTTAGATGTCGTCTGCAAGACACCAAGGCTGATGGAATGCATCCTGCAGTACGCAAGGAGCTGATAGGTAAAGGCTCAGATACCTCCTCTATCAACTTTGAAAAATTATGGAAGTCAGGAGAGACTAATTGAGGCCTAATCAGCACAGAGTAGAGCGGAAGAATGACTTCTCGGTCTTGCTCACAACACACCTGTTAATGCATCCCAGAATCAGGTTTGCTTTTTTCCCAAAGCTCTTGCCACCTCTCCCAGCTTGGTATCATCTGCAAACTTTATAAGCGTACTCTCTCTGCCAATATCTAAATCGTTGATGAAGCTATTGAACAGAACCGATCACAAAACAGAGCCCTGCAAAACCCCTCTTGTTACACCCTTCCAGCATGATTGTGAACCCATTAATTACTCCTCTCTGAGAACGGTTAGTTACACATCCACCTTATAGTAGCCCCCTCTAAGTTGTATTTGCCTAGTTTATTGATAAGAAGATCATGCAAAACCGTATCAAATGCCTTACTAAAGTTTAGGTATACCACATCCACCGCTTCCCCTTTATCCATAAGATTCGTTATCCTATGAGTCAGGTCGATATCAGACTTGTTTTCTATCCCTAAATGTTAAACTTGCTTTGTAATCTGCCAGAGTCCTTCCTATACAGTCCCAGGCACCGACTCCAGGGGTTTGGAGGTGCTCCCGATTAGCTGATTGCAGGCTGGGGCAGGGCTTGAGAGAGGGTAGCAAGCAGTCCGGGAAGGGGACGGAGTGGGGGTGGGGAGAGCAGAATGAGGGCGGGGCTGTGGCAGAGGGAGTGGCCTGGGGGCAGCGCGGGGTTGGCACACCCCTGGGGAAAAGAGAAATCCCGCGCCTGTGTACACTGCTGCTCGGGTGAGATCTATGCTGTGAAGGTGACGTGTCCTTCTGGTCTGCAGTGACCTGGTTTGCCATCGTCCCCTCTGCACAGCCCTGTCCATTTTGGCTAGGACAAACACTTGCGATGGGTGAGATTTTAAGGGGCTACACGGTGCCTAGACACCTGGCAGTTCTTCGTCGTCTCTCCCAGCGCTCTGCTCTTTCAGGTGCCGAAGCGCATGTAACATTTCCCAGGTTGCGTTTCGTGCCAATGTATCCCTGAGTCTGGTTGTAACCTGTATGTTTTTGAGCCCAAGTACAGCATATGTAGGGCCCTACCATAGTCATGGCCATGAAAAAGAAGGCACCGACTGAAATCTGGCTGTGCATGTGCTTTTACCCCTACGCTCCAGATTTCACGGGGGAGACCAGCGTTTCTCAAATTAGGGGTCCTGATCCAAAAGGGCATTTCAGGGGGGTCGCAAGGTTATTGTAGGGGGGCTGATGGTATTGCCACCCTTACCTCTGCTTTGCTGGCAGCCAGAGTGTGGCAGCTGTTTGCCAGACACCTGTCCAACATTGCGTCTGCATTGCAGCAGGCCACAGCTCTGCCTTGCGAGCTGGACTCCCGGCCAGCAGCCGCCACTTTCCAGAGGCGAAGACAGCACCGCTGCCAGCAGCAGCACAGACATAAAGGCAGCAGCTCTACAAACCTATAGCTGTGAAATTGACCAAAGGAGACCATGAATTTGGTAGGGCCCTAAGCAGAACATCTGTGGAAATTGAAGCTTTAGGTTTGCACCTTGCTGCTTTTAAATATTATCCTCTAGGGATGGGAAAGTGGAACTGTGTAAACGGTTAACAGGTGAGCCAGGGCTCATCAGTTAACGTACGTGGTTACACACAGGCTCCCAGTACGCAGGGAGTGAGCTGGCTTAAGAGCCGGTTCCTGGTGTGCACTAGCTTCTGCGGAGCAATCTGGCACCCTGTGCTGCTGCCTCTATCAAAGGCAGTTACGCATGGTGGCAGGTGGGAGCCGGCACACGTGGGAAGTTGCCTGTCACCCCACGCATAACCGTGTAATTGCTGACATTTTACTTAAGTTACTTAATTACATCCCTGTTCTCTAACCTTTTCCACTGCATCTTCCGTCCTCCCCTCGCCCCGTCCCAAGGAAGTAAATTGCATTGTTGAGAACTGTTTCTTTTCTTCCTCTTCGTTCCCAGGGTTCTGGCTGGTGTGGACTGTCATCATCATATTAAGCTGCTGTTGCGTTTGCCATCACCGGCGCGCCAAACACCGCCTCCAAGCCCAACAGCGGCAACACGAGATTAACCTGATCGCTTACCGGGAAGCCCATAACTACTCGGCCCTGCCGTTTTATTTCCGTAGGTACTTCCTACAGAGGGTCTGAATGTAACGGGGGGCAGGCTGGCTTTTGGAAAAGTGAAAGCCAGTGAATTGGTGAAGGTGGGGAGAAGCAGCTGGGTCAGAGCAGGAGGTTGGGAGCTGCTCCCACCCTGCTTGTGGTCCGTGGCAAGGAGGAAGTAAATTCTAGCTGCTGGGAACTCGAGGCCCTACTGACTCCGGAAGCAGATCTGTGCCAGCACCAGGACCTAATTGCTGGCCTTGTTCTGCTCCTGGATTATCTGGTCCTGCCTATGGAGAAGGTTTAAACAGACCCTGTTCAGGAGAGCTTGGGGGTTTCTGTGCTACTCCTGCCATCTCACCTCTTTTTACAGCTGCTTTGACTGGGCTAGAGGAAGTAGCTTGACAGAGGTTGGTCACCCGGGGCCTGGTGGGAACAGAGCCTCACCTGGGAGCCTTCTGGTTCCCAACCCTTCTCTGCACACTAGACATGTGAGGTTCCCAGGGAGCTGGCCAGTTCATTGTTACTGCAGCCGCAGGAGCCGTATTGGCGGGAAGAGGAGAGCAGTTGCCCTGACGTGTGCTCATATAAGGACGTGTCACCAGGAGTTTCACCTCTTAAAGAAAGTTTTGATCGGTTGCTTAATTCCATCCACTTGAGCCAGTTTTGCCTCCTTAAGAAAATCTTTCATTGACTTGTGGACCCCTTATAAGCATAAATAGAAAAGTGATAGAGATGCAGCCGTGTTAGTCTGGTCTAGCTGAAACAAAAAACAGGACCATGTAGCACTTTAAAGACTAACAAGGTGGTTTATTAGGTGATAAGCTTTCGTGGGCCAGACCCACTTCCTCAGATCAAATAGTGGAAGAAAATTGTCATTGTCCTTTTCATATGTGTTCATTTTTTTAAATTGTATCCTTTGGTATATATGGTTGTGACAATTTTCTTCCACTATTTGATCTGAGGAAGTGGGTCTGGCCCACGAAAGCTCATCACCTAATAAACCATCTTGTTAGTCTTTAAAGTGCTACATAGTCCTGTATTTTGTTTCATAAATAGAAAGTTCCCCTTGGGACTCCTGGGGCAGCATTACTGTAGCCACACCAGAAATCCTGAATCCAAGGTTAAAATATGGACAAGTGTCTTATATTCCATGTCACTGGCCCCCCCTTACATATGCAAAAAGCTTCAGGAGGTGAAATCTTTGTTTTTTTAATTGAACCGTGTATGCCTATAGAACCCCAGCCTCATAATCACCTAATCCATTTCTTGCCTCCAAGGCAGGACTGTCATATTTAGTGCTATGCCCAGGGTGGTCCTGTAGCTACCGCATGGGACTGGGAGTCTAGAGATCTGGATTTTATTCCCAGCTCTGTACAGACTCCCTCTGACCTTGATCTAGTCATGCCTGCTTTCTGTGCCTCAGTTTCCCCTTCTCTGAAATGTGACTACTAATACACCCTGGATGGCATAGGGACTGGTGCTAACTCCTCATTGCTTGGTTTGGAAGCCGCTAGAGATGGGCCAGGAATTATTACCTTTGGTGAATGACATTGACCGATTGTTAAATAACAAATGTCGGGAAAGTTGCATGTGAAATAACTTCTCCTACTTCCCCATTTTAGGATTTTTGCCAAATTATTTACTGCCTCCCTATGAGGAAGTGGTGAACCGACCTCCAACCCCTCCCCCACCGTACAGTGCCTTACATCAGCAGGGTGTCCAAGCAGGCAGCAATAGCACGATCCCGGATACACCCCGAAATCTACAGCCAGCCCAGACAAGCTCTCCTCCAGCTCCAGGTGGCAGTCACAGCAGCACGGACAACACTGGGTCCCTCAGTGTCCGGGAGCCAGAACCCTCCATGACATTGGTTGAACGCACAGTCGCCAAAGGGCAGGGTACGGAGCCAGGCCACTCCAGCACTGCAGCGGAGCTGGAGGAAATGGCCGATCCCGTACCCTTCCCCGATAAGGAGTCAGAGTGCAAGGAGGAACTGCTGAAAGACTTCAGCTGTGAAAGCCTAGACCAGAACACCGCGCTGCCCGATGCCAAGGACAAGTCCCCCGGCAGGCACCGCCGTTTCACCGGCGACTCAGGCATCGAAGTCTGCATCTGCAACCGGGGCCACCCCGACGACGACCTCAAGGAGCTCAACGGGCTGATGGACGATGCTTTGGAGGGGCCCCTGGACTTCTGTGACAGCTGCAGCGGGCGCCCCCACGGGGATGAGGAAGAAGGGCTTTTTAATGCCTCCGAAGAGCAGCCCCGTGAACACAACCACCACCATCTGCCTCGGCACCCGGCGTGTGTCCTCCTGAACACAATAAACGAGCAGGACTCCCCCAACTCTCAGACCAGTCACTCGCCCAGCTAAAGTGGCTGAGTCCAAAGGGAGCCCAGAACAGGCTTAAGAACAACTTAAAAAAAGGTGACACAACCTTCCCCCCCACCCCCCAGATGTGCTTTTGGGGACATTCCCAAAACTCCTGCTTAGGAGGGTGGACAACTGTTCTTGCTTTGTTTTGTTTTTTAAATCACACCCCTCCTCCTACATAGGGTAGGGACTGCAGGTTCCAAATGAGACTTCCCTAACGATGATTTGGGTGATGGATTATTGTTGGTCTTCGTTTTCCAAAACCTGCTTGATCTTGCAAGTAAAGCTCAGCAAGTCTAACCCTGCGAGGATGAGAAATGCAGTATGGCTGCACCCTCCAGGTGTCTTCCCCAGAAACGCACAGCTTCCGATCGCCCTGGCAAGCTGCAGCCCACCAGTTCTGGTTTGAGTCGTGCTCTCGAAGGAGTAGAGCTAATCCAGGTTTTCCCCCACACCGCTAAGTCACTAGGTCAGAACAGCGCTGTCCCGCTGGTGCTTCAGGAACAGGTAGGGGGAGGAGATTGCCCACGCGAAGCTGGTTACGGACAGACCAGTTTCTTCCAGGTAGAGTGTTAGTCTAGACCGTACACGTCGCAGAAAAGGTTGCAGGTTTTGCCTGCACCTCTCTCTATTTTAAAGGCAAGTAGATGGCTTTCATCGATGCCTCTCAGAGCACGCCTCTGAGTTAGAATCCGGGCAGCTGGGCTGCCTTTCCAAGTACTGTGGTCGCTACGTGACATTCAACTTTGTGTGCTGCATCCAGTTTGGCCTTTTTTTTTTTATTTTATGTTTCATTTTATTATTTGTACCCTTAGGGCAGCACTTTAGTTGAGAGGACAAAACAAAAAACAGGGCTGTCTTCGGCCAGTGTGCCTTCAAGTTCCAGTGATGCATGTTGAACAAATGGGAGACAAAAGCTCCATCCATTGCAAAAATATTACTCGCAGTGGAGACCTGGGCAGTATTCTTTTTGTTTTTATCCAGACATTTGGTGTGATTCTGATGCTGACCACTGAAGAAATGAATGTCTAAGGGTTTTTTTTTAAGGTGCCAAGTGGCTACTGTATGACGGCTGGGGGTGTGTGTGTGTGACTGCAATACATGCATGTCCTACTGGTAATACGAATCCTGCTGTAAGACTGCAAGACAATTTACTGTAGCTTTGCTTTAATAAACAGTAGAGTTTTTGTTAGTATAACCCAAAGGGGGGAAAAAACAAACAGCTGAACCTAACATTCCCTGGAGCATTCCTGTGGATGAGGGCAGGACTCAATCTGTGTATGACGTGTACTTGGGTGTCCCTCTAGCTTCCCTTCACTTTTCGGTCATTTCAGCCGTTACTGTTACGGGGGGAACAGAAACCTTAGCACAGGCATTCAGATCTGATCGATCGAAACCAAAATCAGTTTACAATAACGTGGAAACCAAATACATTGCCTTTTCTGTAACTCAGTCGCGTGCGTGTCATTTTGTGATCCGAGAACAAACGTCTGGTTCAATTTTACTGGACATACACGAGGTTCTACTGGTAACGAATGTGGGTTGTTCAAGGTGTTTCGTTTAAGTACGTGACAGGGCGTCCCTGCTACAAGTTGCCCGGTTTACATCCGTTCCGCACTAAAGTCATTGATGCTTTTAGGAACTGATGCGTTATAAGTCCTCCAATTCCCCGCTCTTAAGTCACGCCAAAAAAACACCCCAGTTGGCGCCAGTGGAAGTCAGCTGTGGGAAAAGAATTCCCCGCTTTAAGTTGTTTTACTAAGTCCATGTTTTTTGGAACGTACCTTGGACTTGCAGCCAGGCCGGCCTGTCCATCTCTGCCGAAGAGAGCACATTTTAGTATGTGCTTGTTCGTCTGAAATGGGCAACTTTTTAAAGGGCAGCCCTTTCTCTCTCCTCCCCCCAGCTTCTGCCCAGCCGCCTGTCCTGGGCTTTTCTCTGTGTCCACTGTGGGGGTTGCTGTGGTGGACAGGACCCTGGAGTCCCAGGGACTGTTGTGCCGGTTTTGTGGTGGAGGTGGGGCAGGCTTTCAACGTCGGCACTTGCTCCACAAAAGGCCGGACCTGGCCGTTCCTCAGCATGTACCCGAGGTGGATGCTTTCTCCTTCCCCGTTTTGCACTTTGCTGGGTTTGCTGTGAATCCACTGGTCTTCTGGGTACCTGAGGGTGGCCACCCCAAGAATCAAGCGGCTCCTCCCCCCATTGTCGTGCAAGGTTGGAACGCTCCCCCACGTTAAGAGGGTTGATTCTCGCAGAGGGCACCCTTGGCTCCTCACCTGCTTGGGAGCCCCCTGCTGGCCCGGCCTCTTCATCTACACCAGGGTTTCTTAAACTGTGTTCTGCAGCACACCGGTGTGCTGCGGAGAACAGAATTCAAAATGGCCGCTCTTAAAGAGGCAGGTGACCTTTTTTCTCAATAACTTTCCCCGGACCCTTTTTTTTCCTCAACAAAAAATCCTTGGTGTTCCTCATTAAAAAAATGTTTTGGTCTTCCTCAGTCTTCAAAAGTTTAAGAAACACTGATCTGCACCTTTCCAGCCTGCTGGGTTCCTGGCCCCCATGTGCTGAGGCAGCCTGGCTTGGAGCACAGGGGTTCTCCAAATCTCTTCCATTCTCCCCAGAGCGCTGCCCAGCCTGAATCAGTGGGCAGGGGACCCGTGTGTTCCTGTCGGGCCAGTTGGGCCTGTCCACTGGGTGGAGTTGTGCATTCCTGTGGCTGTAAACCTACAATCTGCCCCGGGGGCCCTGACCTCGACTGAGTGAGCCTGGAAAAGAATTTGGCTGCACCCTGCACCAACCAGTTCTATGGCCTCAGTCCCTTGGATCGGGGTAGCTGTGGCCCAGATCAGCTTGTGTTTCTGGCTTTCTGCTGCCTGCAGCTGCCCTCCCGCTACCGGCAGTGTCTGTGTGAGAGCCGAGAGCAGCCCTTCGGCCCTTGGCAGACGCGGATAGGAACGGTGGGGCTCTGTTCTGGTCCTGCCACCTGCCGAAGTGGCACCTTGCGGTGGACCAGCCCGAGAGCCCCTTCTGAAGGCAGGAGAGCTGCTCTGCAGAGCTCCCCGGTCATGGGACGCCAATTCCGTTTCCTCCTTACGCGTCACCGTCGGTTTCCTGCCTTCCCATCTCTCCACTAGCTCACCTGGGGAGAAGTCGCTGCCATCCATGGAGACCTGAGAGCCAGGTCCCTCGCTATGCCCTCAGACAGGGCTGCCAGCTTGGCTCCCTCCTCCCTCGGAGCAGGGGAGACGCCTGAAGGAGGGAGTGTCTGTCTCCAGACATCTCTGCACATCCCCAGCCACCTGATCCAAGCCGCTATGGGGAGGTGGCCCCCAGAGGCTGGTGGCGGCGACTCAAGGGGCCGGATCTGGGTGATGCCCATGTGCCAGGCCTGCTGCTGCTAGGGCTGCCTCTGCCCGTCCCTCGCGCGCTGCACGGCTCCGGACTCTCCCTCGCACAGGGCCAGGTCGCGGCCTGCGTCCCCCGCCCCAGCTCGGCACAAACCCAAAGGGGATCACTTGGCTGTCGCCCCCTTCAGGCAGCTCCCCCCCTCCCCCCCGGCGACAGTTTTACCTCACGGCAGCAGACAAGATGCTAGGAGCGAACACATCCTACATCAGGCTTCAGGGAGGCCCGGATAGGCAGCAGGTGCCGGCAGAGTGCCAGCTGGAGCTCTGCTCTCCTTCCCCGCCAGCCCCCCCAGCTGTGCTCTCCCCTTTCCGGCCCTTCCTCTGAGCCTGGCGGGGGCAGTGTGGCGGAGCTGAGGGGGCCCACTGCAGCTCCTTAACCCTTTCCTGGCCGCGGTGGGGTGGGGGTGCCCCGCTGCAGTTCCACTCAGCATGAGGAGGGGGACGGTCAACCACGGCCTTGAGCTCAGACTTTGAGACTCGCTTTTCCATGCCCTGAGCAAAGACACTGAAGTGCTGCGGGTGGCCCAGGACTGCGGCATGCACGGGCCGCGCCAGACTCCATGCGCCATCCCGCCCCGTCCTTTCCCATCACGGGGTGCCTTTCTGGAGGTGTTTCCCCTCGTCGCTCTGAGGCTGGGCTTTCACTTGGTCTTACATGTGCAAACCCTTGTGCTCTGGCTCCAGAAAACCACCCCAGGGCGAATCTGCAGGTTGGGAGCCAGGAAACCAACGCTCTACCCAGCCGTATCTTCTGCGGCAGAGCAGGAAAGCTAAATCAAGGCATGAAGAAAGGGGGTAGGGAGGTGCCTGGGTGTAACTCAGTGTGTCCTATGGCCAGCTTGTGGTTATTGTGTCAAAAGCATTATGCAGACAACCCGGGCGCTAGTCACCCCTCGCCACAGGCGCTGGTGCTCGTAATGAGAGAGAGACGCAGTCACCGCTTTCTTCTGAAGGACCCTATGGGATTACACAGCGATCTGCTCACTCGCTATGGAACTGCGGTGGTCTCAGGGGTAAAACCCAGGAACTTTTTAACAGCGCCTGGCAGTCCTCAGCGCCGCCGCACACGAGCACAGGGAGGGAAGAGCTCTTGGGAGCTGCAGGAGGAGTCTGCTAGGCAGAACGTCATCTGCATGGAGCCAGCTGGGGGTGCGCTGCCTGGGAGGTGCCATGGCTAGATCGTGGGGGGTCAGCCCTGAGCACTTGCTGGGTGCTTGGGACTCTGGCAGAGCCTGTGTTCGCACACACACTCGCCGTAAGGCTGTTGTGTAGCTGCTTGTGATGTGGTTACTGGCTAATTGCATGTTGTGTTCAGCTTGACCCACCTGGGAGAGAGCGAACCCACAGCGCGCACACGAGTCAGGAGCTGGAAATCTCTTCCAGCCGATGATCTGAAACCTAAAGCCAAAGAGCGGTTTTGAGCCTCGTCCAGAATTTCCTCCCTAATCCATCAACTTTCTTGGTGCGTCTGCGCCTCCCTCCCCTATCGCTTCTGACCTGCACTCCAGTCCTCTGCGGTGCTGAAGGTCTCCTGTGTCAACGCTCTGTGCCGGTGGGCCTACGTCTAGACTACAAGCCTCTTTCGAAAAAGAGCGTCTAGACTACAACCAGTACTTTCGAAAAAGCGAGCCAGGCAGTCTGGATGCTCCCTTTCGAAAAAGCCCTGTTTGCATTACATAGCGCCTTTTTTCGAAAGAGCACTTTCAAAAAAAAGGCGTTCTTCCTCGTAAAACGAGGTTTTCCGCAGTCAAAAAAACTGCCGCGTTCTTTCGATATCCTTTTGAAAGAATGTGGCTGCAGTCTAGACACAGGTAAAGATTTTTCGACAAAAAGGCCCCTTTTTTCGAGAAATCCCTGTAGTCTAGACACACCCTGGGAGAGCTCTCCTGTCGCTCCAATGAAACCACTCCCATTAGCCGTCGTCGCATCTCCCGCTGGCGGCGCGTCCACACCGGCCTGTCTGCGGTGAACCTTGCGTCCCGCGGGGGGTCTGCGTTACTGACAAGTGCTAATGCAGACGTCCCCGTGGTGTTGGATGCTCATGTCTGCAGAATTCCAGGCCTGAGCCAGGGTGAGGGGGGCGTAGTCCAGCTCCGACCAGCTTCTCAAGTACCGGGTCAGCTTGCTCAGAAACCGGAGAAACGGGATCATTGTTGTGACCGAGGTGAAATGCGCAGCCGCCACTAAATCTGTTCGCAAGTGGCGTCTGGAGCGGCCAGCCATCCCCTGCCGTGACCTCTCATTCCGGAACAGGAGCCAAGAGGCTGCTGCCTGGCTCTCCGTACCGCTGCCCTTGGGTGCGTCGTTCGTCTGCCCGCTCTCGAACGGCCCGCAGGCTTCAGGAGTTGTGTAAGGACGCGAGCGAGTCTCGCGCACTCTCGGCCGCTCCACGGGGTGTGCAAGTTTTGCAGGAGGGCGAAGCGAGTGTGTGTGTGGGGGGGGGGCAAACACCAGCCTCGAGGGACGGTGCCGGCTGCTTTTCAAGCCTGCGTCGTGGCCAGTGAGATGGGGAGACTCTGAGATGGGATTTCAAGAAACTCGCCCCCCTCTTCCTCCGTTGTGGGTAACATCCCCTGCCCCCAGCTCCTCCTCCGCTCAGTTCTGCTCCAGTGTTCATGCCTCACATCAGGGTCTTACCCACTTTCCCTTGGTCCCCTTTTCTTGTGCCGAAGCGGGTGGCGGGACATTGGAGATGCAACTTGTGCGCCGGCCCCCAGATGTTCTCAAGTCCTTCTCCCACTGTCTCCCTCCCACTTCCCCCCTAATGAGCCAGATCCTGGGGGGATAAAGCCCAAGAGCGGAGCCCTGCAAGGAGCAGCCGTGAGCTGCAAAAGGGGGGAAGCTCGGAGCAGCTGGCTTGAGGAAGCAGCTCCAGGCACCAAGTCCGGCTCTTGGAGTGACACTGAGCTGTGACCTAGCCCTGTGACATAGGCCTGGGACCCCCAGGAGGGGAGAGGGGCGCAGCCTGGGGGGTGGAGGCCTGGGAGGCCGGTGTGCACGTGAGGAAGGATCCCTTTGGCCCGGGGAGGGGGGAAGTTTCCTTTGGGCTGAGTTTGTGGAGGAGCTGGGTGGCAGGGGAAGGCCGGCCACGAGGGGATCCCTGGGTAGCAGGCACCCCCTATTCCAGGGGCTCCATGTGGCTCTGATCCCCACTCCCATTCTGGGTCAGGCCGGGCAGCCGCCGCCCCGCCGAAGGCCGCGAGAAATGAACGACGCAGCATGTCTTCTGCCGGTTGGGTTTGGTCGGAGAACAGCTGTGTCCTGAGGGCTGGGGCTGGCCAGGTTCAGCTGGCCGGGTGCCTGGGCCGGAGCGGCCGCAGGTATTTGGATGGCATCTCCCACCCCGCCTGGCAAGGGCTCGGTCTGCGGCAGGAAAACAGCTCCCTGCTCTCGCTTGCCCTGGGAGCCGTGTGACCTTGGGGTGAGCAGGACCGGAGAGAGGGGAGGTACACGCCTGAGGAATGTCTGACTGCAGCCGCCAAAGGGCAGAGCCAGGCCCGGCTGGTGCCAGCTGCAGACCTGGGGCTGGGTGGAGCCGCAGGGCCAGCAGACGGGAGAGCTGAACTTTTCTTTCTTCGCTGACGTTTTGGATCAGCTCTATGCGGGGTCTTAAACTCCCGGCACCGGAGGCCCTGAGGGGGTGTCCGTATCCAAGCGCTGCTCTGTCCCTGCCTGACTCCCGCCCCGTCTCTTCCCACCCCTGCTCTATCCTCTCCCCCATTGCCCCCTTCCCTCAGGGACGTGACCTGGGGGATTCCCAGGGGCCTGGCGGGGGGTAGCAGCAGGGGTCAGGGCCCATCACACTCGCTGCCGCAGGGCCTGGGATGGCTCTGCCCAAACCTCCCCCGGCCACAGAGATGGAAGTTTTCCGGAAGGCCAGAAGTCGCTGTAGCCCCGCTGTGCTACTGGTGGTGGGGTGGCAGGCGGGGCTGGGCGATGGGGGGGGGGGATGTACAGAGACCCCCCAAGCGCTGCCACAGGGGGGTGCCCACTGACCCACGAGGAGCATTTGAGGGCTGGCACGGGAAACTGAGTACGAGACCCCTGCACTACCTTGGCCTCGTCCCTCGGGGAACCTTTCCCTCAGGGCGGCGCTGCTGACTGAGCTCAGCTGGGTGCTCATTGAAAATACCGGCAGCGTTAACGGGTTCTCTGCCCGCGCCACCCTTGGGACCCACGCCTGGGGGGGGCTGGCCTGGGGTCCCTCGAGGGGCCCGCTCCCTGGGGTACCAAGGGCCATAGCAAGAGCGATGGCGGCCTTGCTTCTCCCACGGGGATGGGTCTGCCACAGACTCGGTGCAGCCAGTCGAGGCCCCCACCTCTGCACAATGGACAACAGCATTTCCCATCTTCCCTGGAAGGGGGGGGCAAGGAAGTCGCATTCTCAGGCGCTCGTTACCGTTTCTGTCCTTTCGGTGGCGCTTCCGAAACGTTCAGCAGCTCCCTGGCTCGCGCTGCCGTCAGGAATTCACAGAGCGCGCCAGTGGGCGGGGCCTGGCTCACGTCTAACGCTGTGGACGTCCGAGAACGTTTAGAATCCGAGATTATCCCCGTTGGCCCCTTGCACGGGCTGGCTGGGTTCCTGGCTCCTCCCTCGCGTCTCTCGGCTAAAGCAGCCGCGTGGCGCTGTCGTGACTTTTGGTTCCAAGCCGTTTACGTTCCCGGGGCCGCCGTGAGTGCCGTTTAATCGGCCACATCTTGCCGCGAGCGCTGTGTTGGCGGCTCAGGGGATGAGCTAAGGAGGGAGGCTGCAGGCGCTGCAGAAAATTCATCTTTCTCGGTGGCGTGGGAACGGCGGAGGCTTTGGGAGCATCCTGGCTTGACAATTTTCACGTTACCCAGCACATGCACAAGTGAAGGGCCTGACACTTCTGCTAACTTGGCCACGTTGCGCCTTCTCCCTTGGTGCCATCTGAGGAGCTCTCTCCCCCAGGGGAAAAGTATTAAACCTGCGATGCCACATACAGGCTGAAAGCCGGGGCAGCATGAACCTTGCTGCAGGAGCCTTCGCCTTTGCATCGTCTTTCCCTATGCACGCCGAGGCCTTTGCGTTTCATTTCCTAGGTTTTCCGCGGGAACAAGGACTGGAGCTTGAGAGGAGAGGCCGTCGGCAGGCCCTTGGGAGGCTTGCTTTGGGAGGGCTGCATTATGTTGCCTGCACAGTACAGCCTCGACTCCAGCATTCGTTAGGGCTCATTTCAAGGAAAACCGGCTTGCGGTGGGCTTGGCTTGATTCTCTTACATTCTCCCTTCATGTGGGGCCAAGTACAGCTTGTGGCAGAGCCTCTGTTCCGATGCCTCCCAGAAAAAGCCCCGAGCTTTCCGCCGTCATACACACGTTTTCCGTGGGTTTCTCTCCTCTGACGAGCCTCGTGGGTTACTGGCATGTGCAGAAAGCAGACGCCTCTTGTGTTTCTTCACCTCCCTGCCTGCTCTCCATCTGAACCCTGCAGAGACGCACACTCATGTCCTGTTTTCTCCCCTCTCCGCCCGCCCGTGAAAAGACCCCGAGCGGCCCGGGGAAAACACGCAACACGACGGTGATGACGCACGCAGCCTGATTTCAAAATCAGAGGCTGCAGCATTCTCATCAGCTGGTTTCTAAGCAGCCAGCTGCCCTCCTGTTCCCACAACCACAGTTAGCGGAACTGAAGGGGGTAGCAACTTCCAGGACGGTCCGTGGATTTGCTGCACTTGGGCGTGTTACCCGCCAGCCCTTGGGGCTGGTGTGCTGGGCTCTTTGGGGTCGGGGGAAGTGCCGGCTCTTCTGGGAAGTTCTGAGCTGTGCTAGCCCCAGCCGGGGCCAAGGGAGTAAAAGGGGAATTAGGAGCCTTTGTAAACCCCCGCTGCTTTCTGCTTTTAACCCGGCCAGGAGTGGCGGCGAGGTGGGGTGAGGCCTCCGCGCATGGAGGGGAGCGTGTTAGTGCCAGCGGTGGGATCTCAGACTCCTTGCTCTGGGTTTGTACTCCTCACGAAACGCTCCTCTTCTGGGGGAGCCATCCAGCTCCTCCCCTCTGCTTCCCCCACCCCACCTCACCTGCACCCCGCCGGGACTCTGGAACCAGCCTGCTGGCAATGCTACCTGTGGGCAGTTAGGGGTGTGGGAGCAGAGGAGGCCTAGTTGTGCTGCTTCCACTAGCATCCCCTGAAATGATCCCTCGAATGCAGCAGGAGCTGGGCTGTTGTCCCTGGGTTGCCCAACCACGCCTGCGCCTGGCAGGGGGTTAGACTGGCTGACCCGGGCGGCCCCTTCTAACCCGCTGGTCCGTGGAGCCCGGAGCTGGCCCCGCACTGACTTCAGGGGCAGGCTTTCAGTGCTGGGGCCTAAGTTCTCCTGAGGCTGATCCAGCCCCGGTTCTGCAGGACGCTCCAGTCTGGAAGCATGTTCTGAGGCCACCGCCTCTCTCGGTGCCTGGGCAGCGAACGGGTTTGACTCCCTGGTGCCACACGCGAGTCTCTTCGGAAACTAGGGCACAGACACCCTCTCCCACCGCAGCCGGGGGCTGTGATCTGTCCCAGCGCTTAATGGCTTGCACATGTTTCCACTTGCAGCTGTGGAATTGGGCTTGTGTGAAGAGTTGCTGACACCCCCCCCCCCCCCCGCAAATGGCGAGAGAATAGGGCCTGCTGCGTTCTCACCCGTCCTCCTCAAGTGTCTCTCCCTCGGCTTTATCTGCGTGGGGCTGTTACATCCCAGGACATCTGCCGGGGTGCTACCGGCTCCAGGAGAGGCAAGTTGAACCTGGGACCCCTGGAGCTTAGTGTTGCAGTTGTCACAGCTTGAGCGCTAAAGTCAGCCGGCTCTTAGCTTAGGCGGTAGAGCTCCCTTGGTCTTTCTCTCACTGTCAGTGGGGTAAGTGCCACGCCATGGGACACGGAACCACGCTGTGCGTGTGGGTTACCCTCACGTGCGAAAACCAGGCTGCAGTCACCAGGCACAGCTCTGTCCAGGCACCCCTCCGTGCTTGCGCCCATGTGGGGATGGGGACGGAAGCCACCGGAGCGGGGAGACGCCGCTCGGCCCACGACAGCAGCTTCCATCGCCCACTCGTGGCACCTTCGTGCTTTCTCCTGTGCGCTCCCTTGGGCCTGGGAGACGCGACCTGGCAAACACTCTCCAACCAAACTCTCCGTCAGAATCCTGGACCGCTCACACCACAGCCTAGCCTGCTGCCCAGTATTGTCTCCATAGCAGCAGGTGGAGGCCCCGCCCTTTGCCCCAAGCCCTGCCCCTTCTTCCCAAGACCCCGCCCCTTCAGCAACCTCTCCCCGGTGGAGACAAGCCCCATCCAACCCCAGCCCTGAAGTCCAGTCTTTTGGCTGGCCAGGAAGCCGGGCTGTTGTGACCTCAGCCCTTCTGGGTGGCCAGGGAGCGCAGGGAGTTCTGGGAAGGCAATGCCTTCCCTTGCCTCCACTACCCGCCGCCCAGGAGTGTTTTCTTGTGCTCTCTCCTCTCTCCGTGTGCTGCCCGCTGTCTGTGTTCTTAGGCTCAGATTCCACGTGCCCCCCACAGGTTGACAGTCTGTGCTTGTTCTGCACCCCGCACAACGGGGCCCTGCTGCTGGTCATGTCTGCAGGGAGCGTGGGAAGGGGGGGGGGTTAAGCTGCTGGGAGGGGCCAGGGAGCTGGGGAACAGTCCAAAGGGATGGGATGGGCAGCTGGATTCTAGCTAAGCTAGGAGCAGGGGTGAGGGGGATGAGGGATGGATTTTTGTACTCCGTGAGGGAGCTGAAGGGGTGGCTGCAAGGAGGAGTAGAAAAACTGGAAGCTGTGTAAGGCGTTAACGCCTCCCCTCCCTCTGGCCACCCTGTGTGTGTTTAGGACCCGGTCCAGCGCCCCGTGGAGAGGGAGCTGGATCAGGCAGCTGTACTGTGGTTTGGAGGCCAGGGCTTCCCCTCCGGCACGTAAAGCGCGTGCGAGGGAAGGAAACGTTTCCTCTGAGAGGCAGCCGCAGGGAGTTACCATAGGAACGGGTGCCGGAGTCCGTGTTGGCTGCCCCCCTGGATCTGTGGGGCTGGTGCTGCTCCACCACAGTGGGAAGAGCCTCTTGGAGCACCCCCTTTGTGCCAGGTCTCGCTCTTCCGTCAGGGCAGCCCTGTGGCCTCGCCGCCTGCAGAGCCTGAATCTCTGGGCTTGCGGGCGCTGGGCCTTCCCGTCGTGGGGCTCAGTGCAGCAAGTCCCCCTCAGCCGACCTGGGCTCAGAACTCATCCCTCCTCCGGGCATCTGCCGTGACGCTCGAGCAGCATTTCCCACGGTTGGTTAGCCAGGCCGCTGGCCGGGCCGGCCTTGGGTTAGCCCGAAGAAAGGGGGTGATGGCAGGGCCCATCTGGGCAGCCAGAGCCCAGGCAAGCTGTAGCCAGACGCCCTCTTCCCTCTGCCTCCCTGCCTAGTCGGTTCCCAGGCGAGACAGCTCCCAGCTTCCACCAGATCCAGCACCTTACACCCCGCCCCATCCCCTTCCCACTGATCAGCCGTCCCTCTGACTCCGGGCTGCGTTCAGCTGCTTCCTTAAGGACCCCCATTCTGCGCAGAAAGGGAGGTGACATCCCCGGTGTATTTTAGTTTGCCCTAAGAGCAAACTGAATCCCCCTCCAAACTGGGTAACAATGCAACAGATGGGGAAACTGAGGCACATAGTCATTTTTTTTTTAAATGGCCATAATTCTCCTTCCTCCCAGGCTGCATATCAGCTGGTAACAGGTCTGAGCACTTGGCGGGTTGATGCCAAGGGCGTTGTAGCGTCACTTCTCCCACTCGAGATTGGGAGGAGAACCAGCCGGCAGGAAGCAGGGCTGCTCAGGAGGGGTCGGGGTGAGCAGGGCTGGCTGTGGGTGGGGGAGAATCGGCCAGCAGAGAGCAGGACTGACCCAGGCCCATGCAGATCCCAGGGCGCTGCCTGTCCTGTGCCCGGTCCCGGTGAAGCACAAGCGAGTCCAGCTACGGCTCCGCAACGCGCTCCAGCAGCGCTCAGGGTTACGGACAGGCGGGCGGCCTGTGAGCCTAGGCTAACGAGGCAGTTCCTAGGGCGCTGCCGGCCCGGGCGCCCGATGATGACGTCACGGCTATTGACGGCTGTGCAGGCGGAGGCGCCGATCGCGCCTTCTACCTGGGGCGCCAGCTGCAGCAGCCGGCCTTGGGCCACTCCTGTGGACGGGGCTTCTCCTCCTCCCCAAGGCGTCGCTCCTACGTCAGACGCAACCAGAGGCTCCCAGCGCCAATCGCGCCTCCCAGCCACTCTCCCCGCCCCCGCCAGGCTCCGTCCGGCGCCTACCCGGAAAACCAGAAAATACCGGACGTTGCGCCTGTCCAGTATTTTCTGAATTTTCTCACCAGACAGAGGAGAGGGCCCAAAAACCAGAGTGTCGGGTTGAGTTTGGAAAGCTGGTGACTCTAGGGCAAGGGTGGGCAATCATTTTTTGCCAGGGACCACTTCAAAAATTTTGAGTGGCCCAGGCCACATGGGAAGGGGGCGGGGCCTAAAAAGGAAGGGGTGGGGCCTAAAAAGGAAGGGGCGGGGCCAGGGTGTTTCGGGCTTCCCTACCCCCAGATGGTGAATCTGGGTCTGGGGGTGGGGTAGCAGGCGGATCCTCCTCCCACCCTGCCAGGCGCGTGGGGCACTTAGGGCGGTGGTAGGGCGGAGGAAACTTCGTGTGCACCTCCTGCCCCCAGGCCAATCAGGGATTGGAGGCGGGGGAGTGTGCGAAGTCTCCTCCCATTTGGCCCAGGCTCTAACGTTCCCTAGGCAAAGAGTGACCGATCCATTTTAAGTTCCTGGCATATTGCCACTCCCCTCTTTCTCCTTCGCTTTGTGGATTCGTGACGTCTGGCTCAGTAAGCAGCTAGCTGCATGTGCAGCCCGAGATGTGGTGAGCTCGTCTTGGCGAACCAGAAGACAAAGCGGGAACTCAAGCGGTTCGCAAGCTGGTTTGTGGCTGTGGACGTAGCTTGGTTCAGTCACTTTCTGCTCACAAACCCAGCGGCTGCTCCGTCGGATGCACACGCTAGACTGTCTCCGAACAATTGTATCATGAGACCTGACGCAAAAGGGATCCATGATCGCCCCTCACGGCAAGAAACCAGAGGTGAGTTCCTCCTTCCGTTGTACGGTGGGGAACGATTAACATTGTGAGGAAGGCGGCTATCCCAGTGAGGCTAAACACGCTTCCTTGTCTCCCTCCAGTAGCCCACCCCTGAAGATCAAACTTGCTGCTTACCAAGAATTCCTGACTTAGCACCGCTAGTTCGTGCCCGGGGCTCAGGTGCGGAGTTTGATCCGTTCCACCTTAGTGTTGGCGCCCCCCGTTCACTCAGATGCAGGGACTGTTTTCCCCCCTTGTCTCACTCCTCGCCGGTTCACTTCCCCTGCGGCTTTGGGGGGCTGAGAAAACTTGCCAAACTCAGGGCCAAATCCAGAGGTTGGCTGGGCCCTTGGGCTGCTGCGGAGAGGGGGGGCGGGCCCATTCACGCTGGGGCGTCTGGCTCACGTTTTTCTGGACAGCAGCAACTAGCCTAGATCCTTGCAAACTAGGTCACTGTATTGCCTGTGGCTGACCTTGTTCTGCAGGAGCAAGGCAAGGGGCTGGAAAGGCCTCGTTACCAGACGGGCACTGACCGAGAGAAAGGGGAGGAGCCTCCCGCACTGGGTTTTATTAACCTACCAGTGAAGTCCACAGCAGGGAGCGTTTCCTAGTGGCTGGAGCCCGGATTCTGTGTCTGACTCTCTCACTGACTCTGGGCTGGAAGGCTGAGGGGGGAGACCTCATGATGTTTGGTGGGTTTTTGTCAATCCCCAGCTCCTGGAGTCAGGGGATCCTGGGAGATTCTTGGCTGGTTTTTAAACCCACACCGAGCCCCAGACGTGTTTCATGCCGCTGGGGCCCTGGAGAAAAGCTGGACGTTGTGGTGCCCACAGGTGCAACCACTTGCTTTTTTTTTTTTTTTTTTCCCCCCCAAGCCAATCTCCTGACTACTGGGGCCTGTCTCCTGGCTTGGGAATTCCTGGGGCTGGCCACGCGGGGGGAATTGTCAGGGCTGCTCAGTCGGGATGTAAACATGTGGTGGAAAAGCGAACCGTGGGACCGCTAAAAATCCAAGTGCCCAGACTGCCGACCCCCAACCAGCTCCTGCGCCTTCCCCCCCCGCTCAGACCCGCCAGCCCCCAATCGGCTCCTGCGCCTTCCCCCCCCCCCCCGCTCGGACCCGCCGACCCCCAACCCACTCCTGTGCCCTTCGTCCCGCCCAGCCCTCCAACCTGCTCCTGCCACCCATCCCAACCCTTTCTGGAACGGAAGTGGCCATAGATACAACCAAGGAGCTTGGAAGCCAGAAGGGTTTTGTGTTTTTAAAACCCTTTTACACACCTCAGGACCAGGAACATGCCACATGTCCCCTCCCATCCCCTCCCCTCCCATCCCTCTGTCCTGAGCTGGGGAGGTTACCTGGGTGAAATACCCAGCAGCTGGTTAAAAAGTGGCCCAGGCCGGGAAGGGTTTAACCAGCCAGAGGCTGACTGATGCGGGGCCGACTGTTAAAGCCCTGTCGGGGGGATGCCAGGTGATGGGGGGCTGCTCCGAGGCCAGACCAGAACGTGGACGGGCGAAGGGGCACTGTTAGCGTCCTAGGGTTTGCTCAGGGCTGGGAGGCAAAGCGCCCGTGTCTGGTCCTAGAGCTTCCGTTCAGGATCGGAAGGGAACCGTCAAGCCTTGGCCGGTGTGAGCCTGGGCAGCTTGGGGAGAATGGTACAGGAACGGATTGTGGGTGAATCCCCGGGTGCTAATTGCTCCGAGTGCGGGAGACAGACGGCTGCAGCCGAGGCCCGTTGTGCTGTCCCGGGCCGGGAGGCTGCTGCAAAGGTAGAAAGTCCCTTTGGACAGGGTCCATTTTTGTCTCCCAGCGGCGGGGAGGCCCCTGGGGAAAGCTGCAAGCCCTAAGAAATGGGATCCCGGCACGTCCTGGTGCCCATTAGTGGGGACGGACGTAGGGCGGGAACCCTGCCTTGGATTGGGGGTCACTCACCCCCAGGAAAATCAGTCGGGGGCCACACAAGTGAGAAATAAACCAACAACCCCCACCTCACGGGTGTGGTCCCCAACTGGGAAGCAGAAAGACTCCCCACATGCTCCTCCCACACCAGAGCCGAGGGGGGCCCAGGCTAGTAGACTTTGTGGGCCCCAAGCCCCTGGGGTGGGGCCAAAAATGAGGGTTCAGTGTGTGGGGAGGAGCTGCTGGGAAGTAGGTTGGAATGTGGGGTCTGGGCGGGAAGGAGGGCGCAGGGGCGGGTTGGGGGTTGGCGGGAGGGAGGGTGCAGGAGGTGGTTGGAGGGCTGGGTGGGTCTGGATGGGAGGGAGGGCGCAGGGGCGGGTTGGGGGTTGGCGGGAGGGAGGGCCCAGGAGCAGGTTGGGGGTGGGCGGGTTCGGGTGGGGGGGAGGGCCCAGGAGCGGGTTGGGGGTGGGCGGGTTCGGGTGGGGGGAGGGCACAGGGGCAGGTTGGGGGTTGGCGGGAGGGAGGGTGCAGGAGGTGGTTGGGGGGCTGGGTGGGTCTGGATGGGAGGGAAGGCCCAGGAGCAGGTTGGGGGTGGGCGGGTTCGGGTGGGGGGGAGGGCGCAGGGGCGGGTTGGGGGTTGGCGGGTCCGGGTGGGGGGGAGGGGGCAGGGGTAGGGGGGAGGGCCCAGGAGCGGGTTGGGGGTGGGCGGGTCCGGGTGGGGGGGAGGGCGCATGGGCGGGTTGGGGGTTGGCGGGAGGGAGGGTGCAGGAGGTGGTTGGAGGGCTGGGTGGGTCTGGATGGGAGGGCGGGCCCAGGAGCAGGTTGGGGGTGGGCGGGTAATGGTGGTCCAGACTTACTAGCCAGCCCATCAGTTCCCCAGCTGTCCCTGGCGGTGACTGGATTTTTGGGGTTCCGCCTTACGGATGAAACAACTAACGGTGTCGTCGAGGCTTTTCCCTCATCTGATGGAAACTGTTAGCAAACCGCTCGGCTTACAGGCCGGGTTGTTTTCAGCGCTGACGCTGCAGCTCCTAACTCCCAACGGCACCGTGTTCTGGGCCACTTAGCCCCTCCGCCAGCTCTGGAGGGGAACATCTCTGTTTGCGAGGGTGACAAGGCTGAGGGGCTGAAGAGCCCATAGGGGGGGGGTGCGGTCCCAACAAAAATTGTCCAGCAACGTATGAGCCTGGCGCCATCTAGCGAACGCCTGAGGTAAGTCGCATCGCTGGATAGGCCAAGGCTAAGTCTGAAAATGCTTTAGGGTCCCCTCCCTCCTACCGTGGGAAATGTCCTGCCTCCCTCTCCTGGGGCACAGGACTGGTTGGTAGGAGACAGGAGCTATGCCGGGGTCCTAGGAAGCATAGAAAGCGAGGGCCTGGTTTTCCAGAGGTGCTGAACACTGGAATTCCCCCGGGCCCCAAACTTTCAGTGATCCCCTTGCTCATAGACTTCAGTGACGCCAAGAACCCCATCCACTTCTGGCATGGAGACAATGGTCTCCTAAGGGCCTCTTGGCTGGTGAATAATAATCCCTCGTTACTCTAGGGTGCTTTGCACCAGATCTGAAAGGGCTTCACTTAGGGTATGTCTACACTAGAAAGTTAGTTCGAACTAACGGACGTTAGTTCGAACTAACTTTCCTATGCGCTACACTAGCGCTCCGCTAGTTCGAATTTGAATCGAACTAGCGGAGCGCTTAGTTCGAACTAGGTAAACCTCATTTTACGAGGACTAACGCCTAGTTCGAACTAGCTAGTTCGAACTAAGGGCTGTGTAGCCCTTTAGTTCGAACTAGTGGGAGGCTAGCCCTCCCCAGGTTTCCCTGGTGGCCACTCTGGCCAACACCAGGGAAACTCTATGCCCCCCTCCCGGCCCCGGACCCCTTAAAGGGGCACGGGCTGGCTACGGTGCCCGTGCCAGGTGCAAGCCTGCCAGCACCCAGCCAGCAGACCCTGCACCTGGCACGGCACAGAGCCACCCACCCGATGCCCCCCAGCCCACCCCCTCTTGCCGGGACCAGGCTGGCGGCTCCCGGGAGCTTGCCCTGGACCGCAAGAGGCGGGCACCTTCCTGGGCTAGTGCGGACATCGTGGACCTCGTCCACGATCTCCGCACTAGGCACAGGAAAGTGGCCGTCTAGGGCAGGAGAGCTGCCAGCCTGGCCACCCAGGACCAGGTGTGCATGAAAATCAAGGGGGTCCACTGAGACCCCCGACACTGAGCCCTGAGCTTACAATGGCCGTCCTGGGTCAGACCAAAGGTCCATCTAGCCCAGTAGCCTGTCTGCCAACAGCGGCCAACCCTAGGGACCCTGGAGGGGATGGACCGAAGACAATGACCAAGCCATTTGTCTCGTGCCATCCCTCTCCAGCCTTCCACAAACTTTGGGCAGGGACACCACTCCTACCCTCTGGCTAATAGGACTCCATGGACCCAACCTCCATCACTTGATCTCACTTCCCTTTAAACTCTGTTCTAGTTCTAGCCTTCACAGCCTCCTGCAGCAAGGAGTTCCACAGGTTAACTATTTGCTTTGTCAACAACAACAACAACTTTCTCTTACTAGTTTCAAGCCTGCTACCCATTCCTTTCCTTTGGTGTCCTCTAGTCCTTCTTTATGGGAACTCAGGAAGAACTTTTCTGAATGCACCCTCTCCGCCCAACCCCTGCTTTTAGAGACCTCTATCCTGTCCCCCCTCCGTCTCCTCTTTTCTAAGCTGAACAGTCCCAGTCTCTGTAGCCTTTCTTCATCTGGGACCTGTTCCCAACCCCTGATCATGTTAGTTGCCCTCCCCTCTCCCAGCCTCTCTCTTCCCCTCTCCCACCTCCTTTTCCCAGTCTCCCCCAGTTTTTTTCAATAAAGACAGAGTCAATGTTGGAAGAAACGTTATCTTTATTTTGTACATCAATAAGAAGGGGGGCTAGGGAAGGGTAAGTGGAAGGAGGTGAGGGAGGAATGGGGTACGAGCCCCCGATGGGGAGGACTGGGCTGGCTCTGCGGGCTTCTGGGGGTGGAAGCTCTCCTGCAGCCCCCCAATTACTCCCTCTCCCCAGATGGCAGCCTGCGGCAAGTGCAGCCGGGCTGATGGCCGAGTGGTGTGATGTGCCCAGTGTGGGCACTCAGGGCACTCCAAGCCAGAACTTCTTTGCAAGCGGGGCACCCCTTAGAACTGTGTGTCCGGGGTGGGGGTCGGGACCCTTTAAGCGCAGCCCTCGGCTAGCCTGAGACAGCATCTCCATGCTCTAAGTCCTCCTTTTATGCCCTGCCGGCACTGCTTCCGGCCATCATTAAGCCCTGTTCAGAGTCCACTCAATGTGGACTTACTAGTTCGAACTAGCAAAACGCTAGTTCGAACTAGTTTTTAGTTCTAGATGCGTTAGTTCGAACTAGCTTAGTTCGAATTAACTAATTCGAACTAAGTTAGTTCGAACTAGCGCTGTAGTGTAGACGTACCCTTAAGGAGTTCAGTATCATTCACCCCATGGAGAAACTGATGGGCACGGAGTGGAAACAGTCACTTATCCCAGTCCCTTGATGGGTGGGGGTGTGGGTGGGTGGGTGTGAGATTAAAAACCTCATCATCAATAGAAATGTTTCCTGACCTTTTCCAGACCACAAATTAAATGTAACTTAAAACAAGATTTCTTTCCTTCTTTAGTGACAGTTCTCCTGTTGCTCGTTCTAACAAATTCATTCTGGTTTTACTGGTGTAACACGGTGTCAGCAACACCCATACGAAGGGATCCTAACAAACAGTGTATTGTGTCTACATATAAAAACGTTTTATCTGGGGAGTGCAGGGGGGCGGAAGGAGAATCTTTCGAGGGCTTATTTCACCCCAGTTCCTGTTTCTGGCTACAGGGGAAAGTCTCTGTTCTTTCTACGGCCCCGCTCCTGCAGCTGCATTTTTGACTTTTTTTTTAGGTCTAAGCTGTTGCTTTGTTGCTATTTAGTTAAATATTAAAAGCTCAAGTAATGCGGGGGAGGATCTAATTGCACGGCTCCCTCTTGTACAGTCTGTTTTTTATGGCAACGGCAAACACAGACTCTTTACTCTGCTAAAAGGTTAGCCGGATCGCTGAGGAGATGCTGTGATGCAGCCAGATGGCTGAAGAGCTGTGGTTCATAAAGCCAGCGAGAGTGAAAATGCCAGAGCACGGCCAGGTAAATAGCTGAAAATCCCCTTTATTAATACAGCAGTGCACTTCGCAGGACATGCAGGAGCGGAAGGCCTTGCGGCAAAAGCTCTCAGCAGAGATGGCTTTGATTGCCAGCCCAGCCCCACACTTGCACTGCCCACTGCCTTAGTCACCCAGGTGGAAACTGGGGCTAATGCTGCCAGAGGGAAAAATCCAGGGTCTCTCCGTTCCCTGTCTAGCTCCACGGGGCCCTGATCCCCGCTGCAGCCGCTGGGCGTGACTGTCGTGTGAATGACACGGACAAAAGTCAGGCTCCAACAACGGAAAGGACCAGCCTTTGAGTGGAAGGGGGTGGATGGCTCCCAGCACACAGCAACGTTACCTGGCTAATTTGGCTGGGAAGTGAAACAGCTGGGGAAACAGAGGCCCAGAACGTAATGCCCCGTGTTGGAACCCTCTGTGGTCCTTAATGGCTGCAAGCTGTAGGAGAAAGGAAGGCTTGCCTAGTGGTTAAGGTTAAGTGCCTTGGTCTCCCCGTGCCTCAGTTTTCCCATCTGCGAATTGGGGACAATAGCGACTGTGAGAACAAAGACAGGGAGGCTGGTGAGGTGCTCTGTGACTGCGCCGTGAGCGAGAGAGGCCCGAGGTCTCTTTCAAAGAGCCATGTGGTGTTCCCAGTGACAGGTACAGGCTGAGCCAAGCTCCCACCCCCAGACGTCACAGGAGTTAGGACCTCTCAGGTCACCAGGTCCAGTCTCAGGCTAGCGAGCCCCACGACACCCACTTACAGCCGGCTCCGGTGTTTGCTCCCTGCAGTGAGGCTGTTCCAGACCCTCATCCTGCTGTGGGTGGAGGGCTGCTTCAACCTGGCCAGGCCCTGCGTGGGGCTGGGAGCCCACCCCACACTGCTGCCGGCAGCCAGCCCTGCACAGGGCTGGGGGCAGGGGAGTCCCGTGGGCTAGGGGCTATTCCAGGGTCTGCCTGGGCCAGCTCCCCCCATCCCTCCAGCTCAGCCGCCTGACACGGCGGGTTCCCGGAGCTGTGTCACCGGCCCCGGCCGCGCTGGGAATAGGGTCCGGCCAGCCTGCCAGGCGGTGGGGGAAGCTGCAGTATCGTAGGCTCTGGGCGGGGGTGACAAACTTCAGCCCCACTGAGGAGCCGAGCTGGGTCTCTGAGGCCCCTGCCTGGCGGACTTCCCCGACCTGCTCCGTGGAACAGGAAACCTGCTTCTGCTAGTGCCCAGGCCCTGCACTGCCCCCCGCCACACGCTGCCTCCCTCCACCCCCCGCATGGCAGAGCAACGAGAGCAAGCTGTGCACTGTAGCCTGGCCCGTGCAGCCAGGGCCTAGCCTTTGACTGGCGTGACAGGGCGCGGCTGTCCTGGCACCCGCCGTTTCCCTGGGGTGTTGACCCTGCCCAAATAACAACCCAAGCAGCTCTCCTTCCCTCGTCCATGGGCCAGACACACCCCTGGGCTGGCCAGGGCCCGTGAGGGGCAGATGGGCAGAGCCAGGCAGTGAATTGCCATCCCCTGTGGTCCCAGTCAGGCAGGTCAGGATGTCAGTCGTCCAGTGCAAAGGAGCCGGATTCCAGGCCTCCCCAAACTCCCAAGCATCCACCATCCTGTACAGAGACACAGTGTCCCTGGAGCGGCCAGCCCGGTCCGAGGCGAGGGGAGAGCGGGGTTACAAGCCGTTCTGCCAGGCCGCCCGCTGCCTGGCCTGCACCTGGAAGGGGTATATCTGGAGCACCACGCCGAACTTGCCCTCCAAGGTGGGCAGCGGCTGGCCCGGGGGGTTCTCCAGGGTGAACCTCTGCAGGATCCAGGCCAGGATAAGGAAGATCTCCATCTTGGCGAGGGCTTTGCCCATGCACACCCGGATCCCGGCTCCGAAGGGCAGGTAACTCGGCGAGGGGGGCAGGCAATTGCCCTGCGCGTCCAGGAAGCGTTCTGCAGGGGCGCAGCAGTCTGGTTAAAGGGCAGGCCGGAAGCCGGGGCGAGACCGCGGTGTCCTACGGACGGGGCACCTGGGAGTGGGGAGGGGGGTGGGGCGGGGCTACAGCCAGCTCGCCCCCTTCCTTGGTGGTCGGCTGCAGGCCAAAGGGGCCGGACCGTGGGGGAAGGGAGGCTCCATTCTGAAGCCGGCACAGGCACTGGCGTCCACGCCCAGTCACTCCTTACACGGGGGGCCTCTCCTAAGGAGCTGAGCCCTGTCAAACTCGTGTGTCCCTCCACGGGCTGTGCCGAGGGCCAAGCCAGCGGGCCCAGTTCGTAGCCGTGGCCAGACGGCACTGAGACCCGGTCTCCTGCCCCCCCCCCCCCCCCGGCTGTGTCCAGGCTCCACGTGAAGGAGCGAGACGATGCCTCTGTATTTGGAGCCTCTCGGGTTCATCCCCTGCCCCCGGATCCCGACAGCTTGTGCCCCCTGGGAAGAAGCCCCCGGCTGGCCAACCTGGGGCAGGTCTCCGGTGGGCCCGCGCGGCCGGACAGAGGGCAGCTGGACCCCTTGCTCATCAGCACCCCCTTCTGGATGCTTGCAGAGCAGCAGTGTGAGGCTCCACCCAGCCCCCCATTGGCCTCCGCCTGGGACGTGGCCCAGGGACTCCAGGGAGGGCAGCACCTCCCCCCCTCCCCCCCGCAGGAGAGCTGGGCTGCAGCCAGCTCCAACCTTTCATGCCGGTAACCCCTGCCCTCTCAGCCTGGTCTGGCTCAGCACTGACCCCCGGCCCAGGGGCAGAGACAGGCAGGGGCTGATTCCAAGCCCAAGGCTTCCTCCAGGAGGGGCAGAGAAAAGGACCCACCTGGCCTGAAGTCCCCGGGCTGGTCCCACTCCTCCTCGTCGTGGTGGAGGGCCCAGAGGTTGACGATGACCTGGGTGCCCTTTGGGATGGTGTATTTCCCGATGCTGCAAGGGGGGGCGAGAGAGCCATTCAGCACCTCGCTCTGCCACCCCCCGCCCACAGAGACAGGGCCGGGCCGGGAGCGGGATGGGCCCGGAGAAGTCTCACCTGGCATCCGCAAGGGCCACGTGTGGGATCAGCAGGGGGGAGACCGGCCGGATGCGCAGGACCTCGCAGATCGTGGCCTCCAGGTAGGGCAGCTGCTCTCTGTCGCTGAGCTGGGGGCGTCTCGCAAAGCCGATCGTCCGATCCAGTTCTGCCTGGATCTTCCTCTGCACCTGGGGGCACGGGTCAGCGTTAGCCCAGGGAGGGGCGTGGCTCCATAGGGCAGTGGTTCTCACGCCCACCCCGCTCAACACAAACCTGAGTAGATTTTCGAGGGCCCCCCCCCCCAGACTCTGCAGTGGGGCCAAAAATGAGGGGTTGAGTGTGTGGGAGGGGGCTGCCAGGGAGTGAGATGGGGGGGTGCCAGGAGGGACGAGGGGGAGGGGAGCGGCAGTGCATGAAGCCGCTTGCTCCCCCTGGGGAGGGGAAGACGGGGGGCAGCTGGAGCACCAGTGCTAGCTCCCCCCTGCAGGAGGGCTGAGCCTCAAGCTGCGGCCACTGCCCTATGGCGATGCTCGGCCCTTTTTTCCAGCTCCTGCAATGACCTGGCTCAGGTACCTATTCCACTGCCCCCAGTGGATCAAATCAGGACTCTCTACTGTGTATCCTGGGCCCAGTAACGTCAAGAGCTAATGGGGAGTCTCTGTGGGAACCCCAGGGCTAACCAAGCAAAGGCCTGCAGGAGGGGACGCCCGAGAGGGGGACTTGTGGGTGCCCGTCTCAGTGGTTGGGAGTGGGCGGCCGGGGCGGCCGTGCCTACCTCCGGGTAGTGGAGCAGGTAGAGCACGGCCCACCGGAGCACGGTGGTGGTGGTCTCCACGCCTGCCCCGAAGATGTCGCCCACGGTCATGAGGAGATGCTCGTCTGTCAGCACCAGCGGCGGGGCCAGCTGCCCGTTGTTGTTCTCCAAGTTGAGCTGGGCGCGCAGCAACGTGTCCATCAGGTCGTTAACTGAGCTGCTGCCCAGCGCTTCCTGGAAGGGGGGCAGGAGGGTGGGGGTCAGAGGCAGCACACAGGGTGGGGGCTGGGGTGCTGGGCCTGTCCTGGCTCCCCCATGCGCAGTGTGAGTTCATGCGCCAGGGAGATCGGATGAGCCTGGGGTAGTTGTCCCCTCCCCTCTCCATCTATAAAGGGCCCCCGCCCTGTGGAGACGATCATTCGAAAGGGAGGTGAGCTGCTCCTTTGCCCCCGCCCATGGCTAACCCTCCAGGCGGGGCTGAGGGACTGAGGCAACGTTTGACCCGGCCTGGGACATGACTGAGTAACAAGACTAACCCTGGATAGTGACACCTCACTCTCAGCAGTAGGTTTCACAGCGCTTCGCAACAGAGGAGTCCGTACCATTGGCCCCATTTCACAGATGGAGAAACTGAGGCCGAGGCGGGGCCGTGACCTGCCCACAGCACTCATCAAGCTAACGCCAGATCCCAGTTGCCCTGGTCACAAGGCCTCTCAGTGGGGCTGGGACGTGGCATTTGCCTCAAGTGCCAGATGGGGAAACTGAGGCACCGGGCAGCCCCGTGACTTGGTTGGGAATTGGACCTAGATCTGACCTGTCATGGGAATGTTCTCATGTACCTGCATCAGCGTGCGGTAAGTGGCAGAGCTGAGGGTGAGGTGCCCAGGGCTGGGGGGCGCACTTCAGGGCTGGGGCAGGCAATCCCATGCTGTCACCCCCTCCCCACTGCGCAGCAAGCACGAAGGGGGTGGGAAGAGACTTCCTTGGGGAAGGGGAAGGGAGCTCGTGGGCGAGGGCGCGGGGCACGTCTCCCTGACACTTGCAAGCCCCGCCCTTCGTACGGTCATGGCAGACGCCCCGTGGGCCTGGGAATGGATCCGCCAGGGGAGGTACCGGCCCAGCCCCACGACTGGGGAGCAGCACACCCAGCTGCCTACCTTGTGTTCCTCTAACTTCTTCTGCAGCAGCTGGTCTCTGACCTTGAGGGACCTCTTCAGCAACGCCAGGGTCTTGCTGGGGAACACCTGCAGGAGGAAAGCCCAGCACTGACGCCCTTTCGCCCCGCTTCATCCCAGTCCCACCCGGGCCCTGTGATCGGGGCCAGATAATCCATTAGACACAACAGGCACAGTGCCTGGGTGCGACGGCGCGTTGGGGTTTTCCCGTCTCCTGCACCCCCATAGTGGCACGGACAGACTCCACCAGCCAGTAGGACAGGGGGAGTTTATTGCTTCTCCAGGATACAGCACAGCACAGATGTCATCTGGTTCCAGGGCAGGCCTAGGATGCCTCAGCCCCCCTTGAGATGGGGGAGACTGCGCCCCTAAATCCCAGCCCCTTTCCCTAGGCTGCTTCCTCCATGATACCAGCCAGAAGCTAACTCCCCCACTTCCAGCCCTGCCCCCAGCCAGGGCTCCACTCCCCTTCTTCCCATTGTTCCGCTCCCTGGGAGATCACTGGTCAGACAGGTTTGACACTCCCTTGCATAATGACTCATCCCCTGCCCTGCTGGGCCGTGCTGCAGCCAGCAGCCAGTGGGGGTCACTCACAACCCACTGCCCAGCACAGCAACCAGCAAGGTACCCCCACTACCTCACACTGGGGCCTACGAGAAAATTCAGAGCCTACAAAATATCTTAAGTGACTTGAAAAGAAGATCACTGCTAAATCAAACGTAATCATTTGCGCGCTTCACTCAGCAAACCACAGGCAGGTGTAACATGCAATTGAATATTAGGTCTCTAGCCTGCGATAGGGCATTTCTCTCTTATGTATTTACATATAATCTAATGCAGAGGCCTAGGGCCTACGAAGACCTGAATCCAGCCCTGCCTGCGATGTCTCAAGCAGGTGACGCTCTGTGCTCCCCAGAGCAAATCCCCCTTTTTCCCCTGGTTCCCAAACTAGCCCTTGTCCTCCAGCGCTCTGGCTCTGCCAGCAGGACCCGCCAAGGGGGCGCGGGGGACCCTGCCAGACTCCACAGGGGTCTTGTTTGGGCAGCAAACCCCCGTGGGTCCAAGGCACCCATTGACTGCGGTGGATTCACGCCTGGTGCTGGCCAAGCCAGGGAGTGAGCGGCCAGGCTGCGTGGAGAGTCCCAGCCAAATCAACCCCCCAGCCCACCCCTTAGGTCCAGGTCACAAGTGACTGTCCGTCTCTTTTCCCCATCCCGTCCAGCCCTCACCTTCAGCCAGGGGAAGATGTCTACCAAGTGCTGCTGGGCCACCGTGTCCACGATGCCCTGGCTGTACTTCAGCATAGCCTCGAACTCGGGGTCCCCTCGCCTGTAGCTGGAGCTGAAGCACAGCGCGCACACCACGTTGGTGATGGCACGGGAGAGCTCCGGCCCCATGTCCAGGAGGACGTCCTGCGAAGCACCGAGCGTCTCACACAGGGAGGCCGCTTCCTGGCAGACTAGAAGAGGGGGAAGAGCCGGTGGAGAGGCTGGTGAGCACCGGGGGGGCAGCAAGTGGGGCGTAGGGGAGGGGGACTGCATGTAGCCTGGCCTGAGTCAGTGCAATGAGGGTTGGGGGTAGCCCAGACGGGTATGTTGGGGGAATTCAAATCAGGAATGTGGGTCAGGATTGAGGGGGACTGGTGGAGCTGGGGGGGAGCCCATGACTGGAACAGCTGGGGTCTGGGGGTGAGGACCGAGGGGGCCCGAACCGGAGCGGGGGGGCAGGACCGGACAAGCAGGGGGCTTGCACCTTGCAGATCAGGAGTGAGGTGTAGAGCCTTGTGCAGCCCTTGGAGTGCTCGGCTGCCCGGCGCCGCACTGTAACCCGGAGGGCTGGGATCTGTGGGGCTGCAGCGTGTCCACATGGGGCGGACTCGCGGGGGCCGGTAGCTAGGGCGCTCTGTGCTGGCTGACCCTGCTGCCTGCTGGGGGCGCTCTGCTAGTCAGCTGGGCAGCATTTGAATCTGTCCTGTGCGGCCGCCCCATGCCCAGTTTCCAAGGCTCGCTGGTGGATGTGGCGGGATCAGGTCTCTGCAGCAGGTGTTGACCAGCTGGTGGGTTAACTCAAACTCAGGCGCGTCACCATCCCCTCTCACACTGATGAAGAGGCAGCGCGTGTCACACTGCAAATATCCTCCGGTGACGATGACCCTTTGCTCTGCCACAGCCCCTCTCCCGAACCTCCCTAGGTGAGGGCTTCAAACATGTGTGATAGGTCAGCAACACAGATGGGGAAACTGAGGCACGGAGCCCCATGCCGAGCTGCCCAAGGAATCTGTGGCAGAGCTAGCCCGCCCATCCCCTCTTGCGGTTGGTCGGCTGGCCTGCAGGAGAGACGGGCCGGGGAGCGACACTTACTGATTTTCTCCAGGGCCAGCGCCCCTTTTCCGCACAGGGCCAGTGCCGCGTGCACCAGCTTGCGCTGGAGTTTCCAGAGCGGGCTGTAGGTGGCGAAGGCGATGTCTTTGCCGTCCCAGGTCAGCATGTCCGTCGTCACCTGTGGGCGAAGAGGAGGACGTAGCAGTCTCCGCCCAGGACCGCGAGCCGGGGAAGCGCCTGGCTCCGTGCCCCTTCCGCCGCGCCCTGCGTGAGCCCAGCGCCGCCGCCCGGTGCTGGCGGAGTTCTTCTCATGCTGCACTGGAGCGGGCCTGGGTGGGCCATGCAGGGCCCAGCTGCTCCCGGGCCCAGGGCTTTGTGCTCTGCATGGCCATGGGGCTGCCCCCCTGTCCAGGGTGCCGCTGGTGAACAGGGACCACACCTGGAACCTGCCTGGTGCACGGGAGCACCTTGTGTGGGGCACTGGTGCCCCCTTCTGGCTGTTGACAGAACAGCATGGCTAGGGCAGGGCAGTCATGGGCCACCCTGAGCAGCTGGCATGCTTCCGACCATGCCCCCTTGGAGCCAGTCGGTGGGGCTAGGGCTGGGGCGGGCTGGGAGCTACAGCAGCGTTTCAGCTCCCCAGGGCCCTCTTCCTTCCACCCCTGTCCCCCTGTAGCACCCTCCTGTGATGAGCTTCAGAGTATGGCTGGGCCCCACGAGGAGATGGGGGAGCCCCTGCGGTAATGCTGTTGCTGAAGCATGCGCCCCCTTTCTGGGCCCCCGTGATGCAGTGCCGGGGGGCTGGCAGAGTTGCACTGCTGGGCCTGATGGCAAATTTGCCCCTTCGGGGCTGTGTAAAGCCCTCACATGGGCCATGAGCCATCCCGAGAGCATATTTCAGTCCAGAGCATCCACACGCCCTTTGCAGGTTATGCAGGGACCAAAGCAACTTACCCCAGCACCTAATTGCAGCCACTTCTGGGCTGGAACGTAACCCCGCTTTAACAGCACATGCCGGTACCGCCTAATAATTAGGCCAAGAAGTGATGTGCTGGCCTCCCATTGAAACCAGAAGGGGAACGTAGCCGGGGGGAAAGCTGAGTGGCCGGTAGGCGCCAGCTCTGAGTAGAGACCCTACCACGGTGGAGTCATCACCCTCACACCCTGAAGTAACCCTTTTGTGACTCAGTGGTCAGCAACCTGCTGCCCGAGGGCCCCATGCAGCCACTGCAGGTACGTGTGTGACCCACGAGACATTTTGCCAGATTCTAGGGGTGTTGCCAGATTCTGCTGGGTTTCATTTTTTCCTATCGCTATTACTGAAGTGACGCGCACGTCAAGGCAGGGAAGGGCCGTGCGGGCCAATTGCACACAACACAGCCCTGTGCTCCCTCTGCATCCAACCACAGCACTGCTACAATTCAATCAGCACACACACACACACACACACACCACAGCACTGCTACAATTCAATCAGCACACACACACACACACACACCACAGCACTGCTACAATTCAATCAGCACACACACACACACACCACAGCACTGCTACAATTCAATCAGCACACACACACACACACCACAGCACTGCTACAATTCAATCAGCACACACACACACACACACCACAGCACTGCTACAATTCAATCAGCACACACACACACACACACACACACACACCACAGCACTGCTACAATTCAATCAGCACACACACACACACACCACAGCACTGCTACAATTCAATCAGCACACACACACACACACACACACACACCACAGCACTGCTACAATTCAATCAGCACACACACACACACACCACAGCACTGCTACAATTCAATCAGCACACACACACACACACCACAGCACTGCTACAATTCAATCAGCACACACACACACACACACACACACACACACCACAGCACTGCTACAATTCAATCAGCACACACACACACACACCACAGCACTGCTACAATTCAATCAGCACACACACACACACACACACACACACCACAGCACTGCTACAATTCAATCAGCACACACACACACACACCACAGCACTGCTACAATTCAATCAGCACACACACACACACACACCACAGCACTGCTACAATTCAATCAGCACACACACACACACACACACACCACAGCACTGCTACAATTCAATCAGCACACACACACACACACACACACACCACAGCACTGCTACAATTCAATCAGCACACACACACACACACACACCACAGCACTGCTACAATTCAATCAGCACACACACACACACACACACCACAGCACTGCTACAATTCAATCAGCACACACACACACACACACCACAGCACTGCTACAATTCAATCAGCACACACACACACACACACCACAGCACTGCTACAATTCAATCAGCACACACACACACACACACCACAGCACTGCTACAATTCAATCAGCACACACACACCCTCCCCCCCCATAGGCTAAGCACGCAAACACAGTCAGCAAAACAACCCTACCCCAGGGGACTGTCTTGGTCATGCCAATCTTGCAGCTCCCTGAGTGGAAGGTGGCCTGCTCGTGAAGCCCACGCCCTAGAGTAACTCGCCCCTCACTGCTCAAGACCCTCTCCACGCCAGCTGACAAAGGGATTCCAGGAGCCCCCCGATTCTGGGCTGTACACTCTGGGTCACCAAAGAGTCCAGTGAGTTCTTAAGCCGGGGTCACACTGGGGAAGTCGGGGTTACACTGGTCATCAGTGTCCTCAAGATATGTCTGGACAGCTACTACGTGAGGCACAGAGATGGGAAATACCTGTTAATGTCTGTTGTAAGGCAGAGTTGCTCAGACAGCTTTTCTCTCGGAGAAAGGGTAATTATTTCCCTGTCCCTGTGTAACTAACGCATGGGAAGCTAACACAGCAAGTGCAAATCTATACACCCTGTCAACAGAGAGCCACAACCGGGAAGAACACACAGTAACAAACGGTGATGACAGGGGATGCTGAGGTCAGCTAATGAACTTGGGGGGGCTGTCCGAAGAAGGCAAAGAGGACACCCCTTGCCCTGCCCCTAGGAAGTAAATGGATTGTTCCTTTATACCTGTGACAACTGGATCACAACCTGCCTTGCCCAAAATTTGGGATGCGAGAAACTGCTGTGAGCAGGAGGTGGATCTATGAGTTGTGTAGTCTCTAGAAGCGGTAGATTTCTGTTTGCTGCTGTTATCTTTCCTCGCTAGCTCCTGGAGCTCAACACTTGGATAGCAAACAGTGTCGTGTGTATCACTGGGCTGAGGTGTTAAATCCAGCGCAGGTGTGGGGCTGATTCTGACAAGCCGGCGCAGATGCTCGGCCTTTGGGGACAGCTGGCCTGCGATTGCTGAGAGCAGCCAGTAGCAGGAGCTGGCTAGCTAGGGCAACACTTCAAAGGCGCTCGGGAAGTGAGATGCACCAACTGCTGCCCTGCAAGACAACGCCCAGAGGAGAGTCCTTGGGTGGCTTGCCAGGGTAACAAGGGAACGAGCACACCTTAGTTGCAAGGGGGCTGCCCGCATGAATAAAGAGACTTTGGTTCCTGCAGAGAAACCAGGGGATAACAGGAGCATGGTTTGCCCCGTGCATCACGCCTCAACCAGGGGGCTGAGCATCGGTCGGAGGGACAGGGGGTGGGCGGGTCTCACCCCTCCCTTTCTTTCTGGTGTGGTAATGTGGGGGGCATCTTGGTGCACGACCACCCGGTACTGGGAGCCCAGCTGCAGGGAGAAGATGCTGCCGTATTTCTTCTGCCCCACTGCCCTAGCATATTTAGCACCTGACATTCAACTCTCCCAAAGCGCACAAGGTGGGGTATTAGCCCCCTGCTTTTAGGGATGGGGAAACTGAGGCAGGGGGTGAGGTCCCCCAGCCCTGTGCTCTACTCGGTAGGCTTTGCTGCCGTTCTCGCCCAGGCTAGAGGGATGTGGCCGGGTGGGTACTTACGGTATGAGGCCGGCCGGCAAAGGTCTTTCCCTTCTTCAGTAGCACCTCCTTGGCGTGCAGGTAGTGGTTCACGACCACCATATACTGGGAGCCCAGCTGCAGGGAGAAGACGCTGCCGTATTTCTTCTGCAGGCTGTGGAAGAAGAGGTGGAGCTGGGAGTTGCCGGCCAGGTGCAGGAGGCTGCCGATGATGGGCAGGGAGGGCAGGCTGGGGGGGTACTTGGCTCTGGGCTGCGCGTCCCCCTTTGCCAGTCTCCAGAAGCAGAGAAGCACCAGCAGCACCAGCAGCAGCGTGACCAGGAGTGGGACCATCCTGCTCTGTGCCTGCCGGCTTGTCCCGGAGCCCGTGAGGCGTGGTCCTTTATAAGGCTCTTGCTGGCATTGCCTTGGAGAGGGGTTGTGTCTTGCCTTGCGGAGAGCTGTGTTATCAGTCCCCTGCGGAGATAACGGCTCACTGGGGATGGACCTTGGCCAGCTGGCGCCTGCCAGCACTGCGAAGAAGAATCCCCATGGAGGAAGTCTGACTAAGCTGGTCTTTGTCAGCTCCTAAAACTCCTGGCAAATCCCCAGCAATGGCAATATTGGCTGTGGGCCTGGCAGGCCGGGCTCAGCCGTGCTTTGTGGAGTCAAAGCAAACCGAGGACGAGTGCCCCCTGCCACAGTGCATGGCAATCACCACGTCCCTCTCTCGCTCCTGTCTTCCCTTTCCAGACAAACGGAGGCTAGGGACACTATTCCTGCCCATGCTGCCTAATAGCTATTGCAGGACCTAACCTCCATGAACTTAGCTAGCTCTTTTTTGAACCCTATTAAAGTCCAAGCCTTCACAACATCCTCTGGCAAGGAGTTCCACAGGTTGACTGTGCGCTGAGTGAAGAAAAACTTCCTTTTGTTTGTTTTAAACCTGCTGCCTATTAATTTCATGTGGTGACCCCTAGTTCTTATATTATGGGAACAAGTAAATAACTTTTCCTTCTTCACTTTTTCCATACCAGTCATGATTGTATAGACCTCTAGCATATCCCCCCTTGGACTTTTCTGCTTAGAAAAAAGGAGACCAAGTCTTTTTAATCTCTCTTCATATGCGACCCATTCCAAACCCCGAATCACTTTTGTTGCCCTTCTCTGAACCTTTTCCAGTGCCAGTATATCTTTTTTTGAGATGAGGTGACCACACCTGTACGCAATATTCAAGGTGTGGACTTCCCATGGATTCATACAGAGGCAATAAGAGATTCTGTTTTAGTCTCTATCCCTTTAAAAGTGATTCCTAACATTCTGTTTGCTTCTTTGACTGCCGCTGCAAGACGTCCTTACGGTGCTGTGCCTTAGGGTAGCAGCTAAAGGCCTCCCTGTCCTTCCCCAGAGATTGTGCCTAACTGGAGCAGGGGCTGAACAGGAGCCTTGTGAGAGCCCGCTTGGGAACCTAACCATTTCCAATCCAATTAGACAAAGGAAAATTGTGACACCCCCCCTCCCCTTTGACATATGGGGACCATTCAAGGAGACTGGCCAAAGTAGGGTGACCTGATGCCCTGGTTTCCTTGGGAGAGCCTTGGTACATGGGGCTTTGTCTTATATAGGCACCTATTACCCCTCCCCCTGTTCTGATATTTCACGCCTGTTGCCTGGTCACACAGGCCAAAGGTGGGACTTGAGTTCAGGATTTCAGCAACCTAATCCCGGGCCTTAATAATCCCAAACCCTTCTGCAGTGACTCCCGGAGGGTCTCCCTGCTTGTGCAGGGATGCGAGCGGCTCTCGGGAGCTAAGCAGTCTTGGGTTGGGTCAGCACCTTGCTGGGAGTACCACGAAGAGCTGTAGGACGTGATGTGTGAAATTCAGTAGGGGGCTGTCTTCCCTCTGAGTCTGCATGAGCCAACGCCACTGTCCCGCCTCCCAAAACCCACCTGGACAGCCGCCCTCCCCTGTGAAATTCTCACCCAATTTGGTGCGAACTCTGGGAGCAGGGGGCTAGGGAGGGGGCTGCGCATCCGAGCTGAGAGCAGGGCCCACAGCTGGGTGTTGATCCAGCTAGACTAGCTGTGTGTTAGTTGTGGAGAACACCCAGAGGAACTCAATAGCAAACAACTGGTTTTTGTGGCTGACCACAAAACACACAGGAACAGTGTCCATTGCCCAAGTGGGAAGTTATGGAATCTCCATCTCTAGAGATATTTACGAGCGGGTTAAACAGACACCTGTCAGGGATGATCTAGACGGTGCTGGGTCCTGCCGTGCGGGCAGGAAACTGGACTTGGTGACCTCGCGAGGTCCCTTCCAGTCTTAGTGTTCTAGGAGTCTGTGACGTATAAAACAGGAGTGAATTCAGAGAATACTCATGGCCTGGTTGAAATAGAACAGGTCTTTTTGAACACCAGCCATTCGTGGTTTCACATTGTCCAGCCATTGGAAAATCCTCCACAACCCTGGGTAAGTTTGTTCCCATGTTTCATTTCCCTCAGGCTACATCTATATTGGCAAGATGTTGCGCAAATACTTTTAACGCAAGAGTTTTTGCATTAAAGTATTTGCGCAAGAGAGCGTCTACTCTGGCATGTGCTTTTGCGCAAAGGCATCCGTGCTCGACGGAGCCATGTAGTTTAGACACACCCTCAGTGTTAAGTCAGAGAACACTAGGACTGGAAGGGACCTCGAGGGGTCATCAAGTCCAGTCCCCTGCCCTCACGGCAGGACCGCTTCAATCATCCACTACCTCCGGAGATAAGAAGGCAAGAATACCTAGAGGGGAAAATTACTTGAGGAAGTGGGTCTGGCCCACGAAAGCTCATCACCTAATAAACCATCTTGTTAGTCTTTAAAGTGCTACATAGTCCTGTATTTTGCTTCAGCTACACCAGACTAACACGGCTACATTTCTATTGTTGTAATGAGCGAGCCATTGTCAGTCTCTGTTCAGACCCATTCTGATGGTGTCACTTTTACACAAGAATTCTAGCTCAGCAGTCTCGCGCTGCAATCTGTTTTTGAAGGTTTTTGCTTAGGAATAGCAACTTTCAAGTCTGTAACAGTATGTCCAGGGAAGTTGAAGTGCTCTGCCACTGGGTTTTGTATGTTAGACTGACAAAAGTTTCTCACCTGAGCCCCACCGCTCAGAAAACTTGAGGGAGATCTTTGCTCCTAAAGCAGTAGTCTCCAACCTTTTTACACCCAAGATCATTTTTTAAGTCTCAGAACAGATGAAGAACTACCGTCCCGCCCCTTCCTTGAAGCCCCGCCCTCTCTAGTCTCCTGTCCATCACTTGCTATCCCCAGCCCTTATACACACTGCTAAATGGTTTATTTTAAAATGATGCAATATATAAAATTAAAATCACATTTATAGTTATGAAATAAATGGTCTGTTTTTAATTCATGCTATTTAAGTGTCAAATGAAGCATTTACATTTATACATTTTGTTCTCTGCTATTTTGTAAATCTAAAATCAAGTATTGATAATTATATATTTTTTCTTCCAATAACAAAGTCTCAGTGTGACACCTGGGACTGAACAGTATCTGCCAGTGTCTTGAAGTCTGGGTTGCAGTCTGAGATTGCTAGTCGTATACAGTCCATCAGATGGGCATCTGTGATCCTGCGCTCACCCTGGGAAGCTTACTCCAGCACAGCTGGAGCTAGACACAGCCTCCCTGGGCTGAGCGCAGGGCAGCTGGGCTGGAGGGAAGAGAAGTAGCTACCCGGCCATCTGGCCATGGCGCTCAGTCAGGGCGCACCAAGCTCCACCTGGGCAGACGCAGAGGAGAAGCCGCCAATCAGCTGGAGCGTGGGGCAGCTTCTTTCAGCTGAAAGCCACAGTCAGCTGGCTGGGGTGTTTCAGCCCTCCCGACCTCCCAGCTCCCACCATTCCTCACAGCTACTCACCTGTGTTGTTGCTCGGTGAGTAGCTGCTCCTCAATTGAGGAAATCTAATGTAAATGTACTGTGCAGGCGTGCAGTTCAGAGAGGGCTCAAGAGCTACTCTTAGAGCCCCTGAGATCTACCGGTAGCTCGCGATCTACTGGTTGGTGACCACGGTCCTAAAGCAATTAAACAGTGTGAAGATACAGCAATGCTGCAGCAATTTTGGGGGTGGAGTAGGGGGGTGGGGCATGCAGTGTGTCTGCTGCTAAAGCCATTTCTTAGAATAAGGCCTGGCTATAACCCAGCCATCTTAGCCCTGTGTAGTTTTCCAGGGCATGGGAAAGAAAAAGGGTGTCTCTTCAGGCTGCTAGGGAATGTCAAGACTCTGCGGTAGTGGTTCTCAAATTTTTTGGCCATGACTCACCTGGCTCAAGGCAAACCTTTCTGCAGACCACCCATTGCTAATGGAAACTTGCTGTTAATTACAGAATCACTCCCAAGCCAGTTTGCTCCTGCCATAACTAGGGAGAATGGTTTATTTAACCAGGAAGAAAGGAAATACTAATTTAAGTGATTAAACAGACTGAGCACTTTAACTTTCTCATGTTAGTTTATCAAACTTCATCTTACATAAAGTAAAATATTAATTTATGTCCAACACAAAAGGTTCCCGAATTTTCTTTATTTATGGCAGGGGCAGGGAATCCAAAAACCCAGAATTCACTGATTTGGCAACCAACTAGGGTATCTGGCCAGGGGGGAGGGTGCAGGAGCAAAGGAGGGGGTGAGAAGCAGGCTGGGAGTAGGGATTCTGGATGAGGGGAGGGTGCAGGAGCAGGCGGGGGGGGGGGGGCAGGGAGAGTGAGGCTGGCGTGCCAGCATGGGCTCCCCGCATTAGGCGGAAGGAGGGGGGCTGAGCTCAAGCTGCAGACTACCCGGGAGGTGGCTGTGGCTCCCTCGTTGTCCAAGGACTGCAGTTGGAGAATCGCGGCTCTCCAATTACATTGTCTCACTGGCCGGAAAGAAGGGCAGCTGTGTTTTGATCAAACAAGAAACAACTCAAAAGGGAACTGGCTTCTTTTAAAGGGTCATAGAACCATAGAACCATAGAGCTGGAAGAGACCTCAGGAGTCATCAAGTCCAGCCCCCTGCTCTAGGCAGGACCAATCCCAACTAAATCAACCCGGCCAGGGCTTTGTCAAGCCGAGACTTAAACACCTCTAGGGATGGAGACTCCACCACCTCCCTTGGGAACCCAGCCCAGTGCTTCCCCACCCTCCTAGGGAAAGAGTTTTTCCTACGGATTCTTCCTTCTCTGATGTGAGGCCTTTTCAGATCATGGTAAAGCATTATGGACGAAGCCGTCGCTCAATGGACCTCATCTTCTCCAACATCATTGGTGAGTACTTGCCAATCCTCAATTGGCAAATCCGGTTACAGATATCAGAAAAAACTCCACCGTCGGTGGGTGCTGTCCACTCTGTTTGGATCTCTGCTTTTCTTGTAATGTCTGGACTATGTTGACTCATGAAGCGTTTGAGAGCCTGTACAAGAGTTTGCTGCTAGAACAATCTGTCCTGAGCAATGATTTCCAGGTCACAGGGAGATAAGTCGCATGACTTCATGTTGGCCTTTAAGATATCACTTATAACGCTTACCCTGACCACCAACAGAGCGCTGTCCCTGGACAAGCTGGCCGTAGAAGACCATCTTCGGCATCCGTGTATTGTCCATCCTCGTAACATGACCAATCCAGCGAGACTGTTTGCTCATAAGCATTGCTACCATGCCCCTGACACCGCACAGCTTACGGACCTCCGTGTTAGGAATTTTGTCCCATCAATTCACATGGGCAATCGTCCTGGGGCAGCGCATATGAAATTGATCGAGTTTCAAAACAGAGCGGTGATATATGGTCCATGACTCCGACTCATACAGCAGGGTATTCAGGACAACTGCCGGATAGACCGATACCTTCCTATAGAGTTGAACACCGTGGTCATTCCATAAGCATAAAAGACAAAAACAAAAGTGCTACCAGACCAGGTTTTGTTATTTAAGTTAACCCTGTACAGACTAACTCGGCTACCCCCTGAAGCTTCGTTCCATAAGCACTTGGTCAATCTTCTGAAGGCAGCGCTGGCTATGGATAGTCAAGCAGATGCATCGTCACCAGCGTCACAAGGTAGCAAAACTTACCAACAGCCTGACAGTCTGAGCGGTGATCGCTGGAGTATCGGGCTCTTTCTAAACAGATCGGGGCGTAACCACTGTCTTCTTAAAGCTCACAATGAGTCCAAAATGGTGAGCAGAAGTAGTAACATTATCCAGGTCCAGGAGCTACCCTCACTGCGGCTCTGCAGTATAAATGTAGTAAGAGCCAGGTGCGCAGGCAACCCAGCTCCTATTTCATTGAACTACAGAGGCGCAGCAGGGGTAGGTCCTGGACTCGGTGTGAGCCAGGACCGAGCAATCCCAGCTTAGTCCCAGCTCGTGCTGAGTTCAGGACCTACCCCTGCTGCGCCTCTGTAATTTACATGGAGTAGGAGCCAGGCTAGCTGCATGCCTGGCTCTTTAGTACATTTAAACTGCAGAGCCGCAGTGGGGTTAGCTCCTGGACCTGGAATGAGCTGGGATTGCTCAGTCCTGCCTCGCATGAGGTCTAGCAGCCCCTGTCTGCAGGGGTACCTGTGGGGAGCCAGGACCCCCCGTGGATGGGCTGTTGCTGGAGCTCCCCCTTGCTGCCTCTGATATAGAGGCAGCAAGGGGGGGGGTGAGTACCTTATTGAGAGTTGGCGGTAGAACCCCGCGGCGGTTTCTTCATGAAGCAGGGCCATACTGGGGCTGAGACAGTGAGGGAGGGATGACAGCAGTCCGGTCAGTTTCCTTTTTGGCCATGGGGTCAAGACTCCTTAACATTGTCCCAGCTGTCTCCATTCCGCGCCCCAGCTTCTTAGCAGCCCTTCTATTCCCATTCTCATGGCCTTGGCAGCTGTCCTCAATGGCTGTATTCCCTTGAACATCTCAAGGCAATGGTCAGGACGCTGTTCGGACTGTCCACTTACATGGCACAAGACGGTATGTTCCAAAGTGCAGATAAATTACACACGCCACAACTAAGGGATGGTTGTGTTGAGTAATATCTCTGATGCTACCTGATTTCCACTGCACCCTTGGGGAAGGACTTAGCAGCGTGGACTCTGGGAGGGAAGCACAGTTAATGACTTTTCTAAGGGATTGTCAAGCCACCGCTTGGGGGAATGAGATGGGAGCGGTCATGCAAACAGCAATACAGGTGTGGGGATGTCGGTCTGCGTCGTGCCTCAGTTTCCTCCAAATACAGGCGATAAAACTTACCCCTGAGGATGCGTGAGGGGACCTTTGAGATCCATGATCTACTCTAATCTCCTTTGAGACTCTCAGGAAGGATTGCTTGGCGGAGATGGAGTTCACCTTTCCAGGAGCGGGAAGGCCTTGTTTGGACACAGACTGGCTACCCTTGTGAGGAGGGCTTTAAACTAGGTTCGACAGGGACAGGTGAGCAAAGCCCACAGGTAAGTGCTGAATGTGCCAGGACTGGGAGATGGGTTGGAAATGGGGGGGGCTACGGCCTATAATGGCAAGGAAAAAGGAGGGTCAGGGCACAACAGGGAGGCAAGATCAAATCAGTATCTTAGATGCCTGTATACAAATGCGAGAAGTATGGGTAATAAGCAGGAAGAACTGGAATTGCTAACCAATAAATACAACTATGATATCATTGGTATTACAGAAACCTGGTGGGATGGGACGCATGATTGGAATGTTGGTATGGAAGGGTACGGCTTGCTCAGGAAGGAAAGACAGGGAAAAAAGGGAGGAGGGGTTGCCTTGTATATTAAAAATGTACACACTTGGACTGAAGTGGAGATGAACGTAGGAGATAGCTGTGTAGAGAGTCTCTGGGTTAAGCTAAAAGGGGTAAAAAACGAGGGTGATATCATGCTAGGAGTCTACTACAGGCCACCTAGCCAGGTGGAAGAGGTGGATGAGGCCTTTTTTAAACAATTAACAAAACTATCCAAAGCCCAAGATTTGGTGGTGATGGGGGACTTCAACTATCCAGACATATGTTGGGAAACTAACACAGCGAGGCACAGGCTATCCAATAAGTTTCTGGACTGCATTGGAGACAACTTTCTGTTTCAGAAGGTTGAAAAAGCTACCAGAGGAGAAGCTGTTCTGGATTTGGTTTTAACAAATAGGGAGGAACTAGTTGAGAACTTGAAAGTGGAAGACAGTATAGGGGACAGTGATCATGAAATAATAGAGTTCATGCTCTTAAGGAAAGGGAGAAGGGAGACCAGCACAATTGAGGTAATGGATTTCAGGAAGGCAGATTTTGATAAGCTCAGAGAACTTGTAGGTAAGGTCCCATGGGAAGCAAGACTGAAGGGAAAAACAACTGAGGAGAGTTGGAAGTATTTCAAAGGGACGTTGTTAAGGGCCCAAAAGCAAACAATTCCGCTGTGTAGGAAAGATAGAAAATATGGCAAAAGACCAGCTTGGCTTAACAAGGAGATCTCGCACGATCTCAAAATAAAAAAGGAGTCCTATAAAAAATGGAAACTAGGACAAATAACAAAGGATGAATATAGGCAAGCAACACGGGAATGCAGGGGCAAGATTAGAAAGGCAAAGGCACAAAATGAGATCAAACTAGCTACAGGCATAAAGGGAAACAAGAAGACCTTTTATAAATACATTAAAAGCAAGAGGAAGACCAAGGACAGGGTAGGCCCACTGCTTAGTGAGGAGGGAGAAGCAGTAACAGGAAACTTGGAAATGGCGGAGATGCTCAATGACTTCTTTGTTTCGGTCTTCACCGAGAAGTCTGGAGGTGTGCCTACCGTAGTGAATACAAGCAGAGAGAGGGTAAGTTTAGAAGATAGGATACACAAAGAACAAGTTAAAAATCACTTAGGAAAGTTAGATGTCAGCAAGTCACCAGGTCCTGATGAAATGCATCCCAGGATACTCAAGGAGCTGATAGAGGAGGTATCTGAGCCTTTAGCTATGAAAAATCATGGCAGACAGGGGAGATTCCAGAAGACTGGAAAAAGGCAAATATTGTGCCCATCTATAAAAAGGGGAATAAGAACAACCCAGGAAACTACAGACCGGTCAGTTTAACGTCTGTCCCAGGGAAGATAATGGAGCAGGTAATTAAGGAAATCATATGCAAACACTTGGAAGGTAATAAAGTGATAGGGAATAGCCAGCATGGGTTTGTGAAGAACAAGTCATGCCAAACTAATCTGATAGCTTTCTTTGATAGGATAACGAGCCTTGTGGATAAGGGAGAAGCGGTGGATATCATATACCTAGACTTTAGTAAGGCATTTGATACGGTCTCGCATGATATTCTTATTGATAAACTAGGCAAATATAACTTTGATAGGGCCACGATAAGGTGGGTGCATAATTGGCTGGATAACCGTAGTCAGAGAGTTGTTGTTAACGGTGCTAAATCCTGCTGGAAAGGGATAACAAGTGGAATTCCGCAAGGGTCTGTTTTGGGACCCGTACTGTTCAATATCTTCATCAGTGATGTAGATATTGGGATAGAAAGTACGCTTATTAAGTTTGCAGATGATACCAAACTGGGTGGGGTTGCAACTTCTTTGGAGGATAGGGACATAATTCAAAATGACCTTAGCAAGTTAGAGAAATGGTCAGAGGTAAACAGGATGAGGTTTAATAAAGAGAAATGCAAAGTGCTCCACTTAGGAAGGAACAATCAGTTCCATACATACAAGATGGGAAGCGACTGTCTAGGAAGGAGCATGGCGGAAAGGGATCTAGGGGTCATAGTGGACCACAAGTTGAATATGAGTCAACAGTGTGATGCTGTTGCAAAAAAAGCAAATATGATTCTAGGTTGTATCAACAGGTGTGTTGTAAGCAAAATTCGTGAAGTCATTCTGCCGCTCTGCTCTGCACTAGTTAGGCCTCAGCTGGAGTACTGTGTCCAGTTCTGGGCGCCACATTTCAAGAAAGATGTGGAGAAATTGGAAAGGGTACAGAGAAGAGCAACAAGAATGATTAAAGGTCTAGAGAACATGACCTATGAAGCCAGGCTTCATGAACTGGGCTTGTTTAGTTTGGAGAAAAAGAAGATTAAGGGGGGACATGAGAGCGGTTTTCAAATATCTAAAAGGGTGTCACAAGGAGGAAGGAGAAAGTTTGTTCCTCTTGGTGCACTGCCCTCCTTGCGCCACGCCGCTCTTCCTGAAAATAACTTGGGTTTCCCCCTTTTTTTTTTCTCATCAGAATTTTTTCCCTGGTGTTTTTTTTTTTTTTTTTTGGGAGGGGGGGTATTTTTGGTTAAACCATCTGGCACCCCTACTGCAGCGCACCACGTGGGGGGGGGGGGAGACCCGGCATGTCTGTAAGGGCCGGGATCCGAGCAGGGACCGCGCATCCCTACGCACGCTGCCACCCACCCTGGCCCATGGCCAGCCAGGACACGCCGGCTTCGCCTTCCCCTCTAGTCTGTCCGCTCTCGCGCGCCGTCGCCCGGCTGTGAGGGGGCGGGGCGTAGGCGGCGGCGGCAGCCCCAAGATGGCGGCGGCTCCGGCGGGGGGCGCGGCCGATAGCCAGGCGCGGTTCGGCCGCTCGGTGAAGGGGCTGCTGATCGAGAAGGTGACCGGCTGCGGCACCGACGTGATCGCCCTCACCAAGCAGGTGCTCAAAGGCTCCCGGAGCTCCGAGGTGAGGGCCCGCCGCCGGGACTACGACGCCCAGCATGCAGCGCGGCGGCCGCGGGGGATGCTGGGAAGTGTAGTCCGGCTGGGGCGTGGAGGCGGACTAGGGGAGCTGTCAGAATGCACGTGGCCGCCTTTGTGCTGCCCACGTGACAGCCCCCCCCTCTTAGCCAGGCTTGTTTGGAGCAGTGCATGCTGGGAGCTCAGCTCCAGTCTCCCCAGCTTATTTCCCTGGCTGGGGTGGGCTCTTCCCCACGTGCCCCTGCAGAATTGGGGCCCAGTGGGAGCCCCTCTTGCCAGCTGCACCCATCACTGGGGCACCCCAGGGCCTGCCCCAGCTCCCATCAGAGGGATGGAGCATGGCTAACCCCCCCCCCCCAAACATCCCTGGGGGCCTGGGTTCATACAGCTCCTGCTGGCCCTGACCTGGAGCCTTCGGCCCCGGGAGCTGTTACAGTGTCCCGCTTGGCCAGGGCATCGTCCGCTGTGCGGGCCTGCAGCAATGGGGCTGAATGAGAGCCTGAGGCGGGCGGGGGCGCTGGCTCCGAATGCATTACCTGGCAGCTGTAGCCCCAGGAAAGCCATCCAGGGAGCCAGCTCTCCACAGCTGGCCAGTGTTTGGTGGCTTTGCTGTATGGGAGGTCTGGAGCCTGGCCTTCCTCCAGTCTGTGAGTGAGGGAGTGGAAAAGGTTTCTGCATCCTGAGATGGCAGATTCCCATGTCCAGCATAGCCCCTATTTCGTAAAACCGGCTTGTACTGCTGAGCCATTCCCGCGTGCGTTGGCTGCTGCGTTTGCCTACTCCATCCCTGCTGACACCATCTCTCATATTGTTACCTCTTTCATGAAAGATGCTGCAGGAAGCCTAGATTTTTGCTAGTCTATGTCAGCCAAGGAATGTTCAATCCAAAGAAACCTAATGAAATGAATTGTCAATTACATCTGTCCGGTCCGCAGATCTGTTGAGTGGCAGCCGTGAGAAATACCCGGTGGCCTGGGATTTTTGACTGCCATTTGCCTGTCTGTTTTTCAGCTCTTGGGTCATGCTGCTAGGAACATGGTGATGCAAGAAGATGCCATCCTGCACTCGGAAGATGTAAGGAACCTTTATCTGCTGAAGCACTGGCATTTCTGATGAATAGGCAATGCCAGATTTTGGTATGGAGTGTGGGGCTGCAAGGCAGTGAATCCTATGGCAGCGTACAGAAGGGGAATCTTGTGGCATAAGTACAGGGTTAGAATCATAAGAACGTCCATATTGGGTCAGACCTCCTGTCTTCCAACAGTGGCCAATGCCAAGTACATCAGAGGTAGGGATGTTGCATATCGGTTAATTGAATAGTCGATTAACCACATGAATTCTTATTGGTTACTCGACTATTTGAGCATGGGGTGCCAGGTGGGAGCTGGTCTGCGAGCAGAGCCAGTTTAAAAACCAGCTCCCCTTGCAGACTGGCTGTCACCCCACGCTGTTGCCTCTGATACGAAGTCGTCAGTGAAGGTAGCAGCACCCCTTGTCTGAGGAGGTGGTCCTGGATCCAGCATGAGCTGTAACTAAGCCAGGCTGCCTGCCCATCTGGCTCCTTATACGTGTTAAATGCAGAGACTCAGCGGGAGGCTGTCCTGGACCTGACGCAAGACAGAACTGAGCCAGCCTGCTAAAAAAATTTGCTGGCAAGGTTTGGTGGGGGTTGGGAAATGTGTGAGGTCTATAGCATTTACCTATAAGCTTTTGCTTATTGGTGAATTGACTAGACTGTTACAGGCAGTCCCCGGGTTACATACAAGATAGGGACTGTAGGTTTGTTCTTAAGTTGAATTTGTATGTAAGTTGGAACTGGTACATATTGTAGGGGAAACTCTAGCCAAACATTGCTCCAGAGCTCAGTTTTATTCTCCCACACCTCACTTCCCTCAGTCCTTTATTCTCAAGCTGAGGTGTCTGCTGAGAAAAGCCGCTCCGCGTCTCCCTGGTCTGCTGGGGGGGCCGCTAGCTTCGCGTCTCCCTGGTCTGCTGGGGGGGCCGCTAGCTTCGCGTCTCCCTGGTCTGCTGGGGGGAAGCAGCTAGTGCGGGGTTGCCTCACCCCGTTTGTAAGTAGGGATCCTATGTAAGTCGGATCCATGTAACCCGGGGACTGCCTGTACATCCCTAATCAGAGGGAATGAATAGCACAGGTAGTCATTAAGTAATCCATCCTTTGTTGCCTATTCCCAGCTTCTGGCAAACAGAGGCAGAGAGCCTGATTTTGGAGATCTGGACTCTGTTTCTGGCTTTGCTGGAGATTTTCAGTATGAATCTGGGCATGTCACTTATGGCCAAATTTCAGGAGGTGCTAGACACACACAGCTCCCATTGAAGGGGGTGAAAACAGCGTCATTAATCTTTTCATACCTCAGTTTCCCTGTCTGTAAAATTAAGACAGTGCCCCATGATCTCTGAGGGTGCTGTTAAGCACTCCGAGGTCCTAGCATGGATGGTGCAATAGAAGTTCAGGTTATAACTGCTAGAGCTAGGGATTCTTCTCCAAGCCTCCCAGCTAGGACTTCTTGACATTCAAAGGCAAAGCTGTGGAGTTCTCCTCAAGCTCACCACTCCAGAATCCTTCCTAATAGACACAGTTAGCTGGCGCTCAGGAGTAGGAGTAGTAATAGTCATTGTGCTGCACCATGTCTGTGTCGAACTGTTCCATTACTGAAGGGCTTCAAAATCTTGTTGTTGCTGTTGTACTGTTTGTAGCTTACCCTCAGCACACGTGTATTTCAGCTCCTGTTGGTCAACAGTTTGTAATGCTTCTTGGCTCTGATGGAGGAGCCAAGTCCTGATTTGCTAGATCAGGTAGAAAAAACCCCATAGCAGTTTTTCTCGGGGAGAATATTTGCTTTCAGGGGAGGCAGCTCCAATTAGTCTTGTTCCAGAATCCGTGAGCGTGTCCTTGCAAGGTCCAAATGACCAGGCAAGGAATAGTGGCCAGAAGCTAATGCAGGAGATATTTTGAACAACACGAGCGTCTGGGCAGTGGAGTAGACTTGCAAGGGCGCTGGTCAAGGAACTGGCACTGCAGAGACCTGAGAGCAGGTGGGATACAGTGTTACTGAGCGTGATTTAGTGTTTAACAGGTTGGCACGCGAGGGGTCAGACCGATGAGCCAAATCCGAGTTCAAGGCGCATTTCTTTGACCTTGCTTCCTCTAACGTAAACGTGTCGGTGTCTGAGTTTCTTAAAATCCTACCAAAGTACAACCTATCTCTGCATCCCGTGACGAGAAGGAGAGAACCAGCGACACGTGACTGATGGTTCTTGGTGCTGAATGCACCAATGGAAAGTGCTCAGGTGACGAGCCTGAAAAGAATTGACTCGAAACGGTCTTTTCTGGGCGATTTGTGCTAGTCGCTGGAGAGCTTCCCAGCGTGTTTCAGGGTGAGCGCGATGAACTGGGTGGCCTGTGAACCCCTTTGGATTGCGAGGAGGGAGAGCTGCTGCAGGATGAGCAGAACTGTAACATTCTAGACCGGCTCGTGCTAATTCTGCCGAGATGCTCAGGGCAGAGATGGTCAGTAATTCCCTGTTTTGTGCTTTGCAGAGCCTAAGGAAGATGGCTATAATTACCACTCATCTCCAGTACCAGTAAGTAGGGGGTATTGGGGGCTCTGGATTTTGGGTGGGTTGAATTCCTAGAAACCCCTTAAAGGCCCCACATTGGGGGGGGGGGGCTGTGTACGGAGCCTGGTCTCTGCACAGGCCAAAATGTGGCATCCCAGCACGATGGATGGGTCATATCCCTCACTCCACTGGGGCTGAGCTGGCCTCAGCAGGGAATCCTCGAGCGCCAGCTCATCATGCTGGCCTGTCGTGTGTTCAAGGGACACTGTGCAGATAACGTAGACATCCTGTTCTATGTTAAATGTTGATGAGCTGTTGTCCCATGGACTAGTCACATGAGAGAGACGCATACAGCAAAAAAAGTCTCCATCTTCAGTGGGATCCTTTCCAGCTCTAGGCTACCCGTTTGGACTCTAAGATGCCAGTCACATGTGTTCATTATCATGCGGTGGCTGTTTGGTGGGGGTGAGACATGAGTTACTGAATCTCTGTCAGGTTCCAAGTGGGTGAGGGTGTCTGCCTCCTCCCCTCCACCCCGCGTCCGTATGCACCTCGATTAGCAGTCAGCTGAGACAGGACTCCCCTTGCGCTTGATGAGGTCGTCCCCCGATCAGCATGGAGACACGGTGCCAGCTCACTGTGGGGGCAGCTTGCCCTGATGCCCTAATACAGGGGTGGCCAACCCATTTAACAAAGAGAGCCAAAACAGCAGCAGAAAAAATGCAAAGAGTTTCACTAGTATTGTCGAGCAAAAAAAAAAATTTTTTTAAAGGAGGCTGCCCCTTTAAGACGGCTGCCATCTTGGGCACCATTTTTAAAACCCTGTAGCTCCTACCCGGTAAGCACAGGGTGGTCGGCGGGGGGGGGGGGGAAGGGGCAGCTTCGTGAGCCGCACTTTTGGGGGGCAAGAGCCTCATGCGGCTGGCGAGCTGCAGGTTGGCCATGGCTGCCCTAATTAATCTGTTAGTCCCTGAGGCACTCTGGACTCCTCATTGTTTCTGCTTTAAAGACAAACTGATGGTTTCCGCTTTGGGAGCTGTCAATCAAATCCCTTTTGCCAGCATGAAAGTAGCTTTGCTGCTGTTTTTTCCAACCATCCTTTTTCTCTTTTTCTTCTTTCCTCGTCTAGACAAGAAGCTATTCAGAAGAAGTGAGTATAGCCTGGTGTATTGGCCAGTCTGTTACATTTACCCCTCGCTTGCTAAGCCTCAGTAGACACTCCAGGCTGATTGCCTCTCACCGTTTATATGACACCTGGCTGGGTTTTCTCCTGGGAGCAAGTAAATCTGCAGTGGCAGGAAGGCAGCATGTCCTAGCAATGGCGCAATGTTTTCTCTCCTCCAGAGGAAGTTGAGTGCAGCTTCAAGGAAGGGGACATCCGCTCATAAGCTTAGCAGGGTCACTCCAGGTTATTGGTTGGATAAGGAATCTCCAAAGAAACTCAGGGTGCTGCATGGCGTAGTGTTGATGGCTCAGTAGAGGGCGATCTTTCTGCTCTCGGGGATGCTGTCCTGCTAGTGGGGGCGAGGGTTGGATAAGAGAGAACACCAAAGCATTTGATTGCTCATGATCGCTGACAATTCCATTGTGCTTTTTGCAAGAGTCTAGTGGCCTGGGCAAGTTCCCATCTCAAGCGCCGATCGCCAGGGTATCTTAGCAGCAGTGCAAAGTGAGGAAGGTGAGGAAACGCAAGGGATACGTTGACATTTGAAATGGAAACGTCCTTTGGGATTTGAATAGTTTCATTGTACGAATGAAAAAAATCCCCAAACCCTGAAATGCTGAACAAATGTTTTAAAATCTCTTGTGAAGAAATGTAAATTGCCACCTTGTCATTTGGCTTGTGACGTCCTTGGTGCTCCTTCCAGATGAAATGCATTTGGCTTCCTAAGCCAGATCTGCATTGCTCTTTGTTCTGTGCTTGGGGTCCCGTTTAGCCCTAGCATAAGCGAATGGAGCCCTTATATCCTCCTGGGTGCATTATGCCCACTTGTATCAGGGTCCAGTTTAGTCCCACCCCCGTCTAACATTCAGCCTCTCAGCGGGGTGCAAGCAGAATATGCAGATCACTTGGGATCTTTGAATGGCGCCGCGCTCGCCAGACGATTTCCAATCTGGGATGGCTTCTGAGGAAAAGGAAACTTTGCTCGGGGTTTGTAGGTGGGCGGAGTTCGTTTAGCTTTGGCCAGCCACGTGCTTCTCCAACAACTTGCCTATGCGACAGCATGCAACACGGGTTGGATGATGCAAAGCTTCTAAGGCTAGAAGGGATCAATTTGATCATCTAGTTTGACCTTCTGTATAACACAGGCCACAGAACTCCCCCAAGGTAATGCCTAGAGCAGAGCCTTTAGAGAAACGTCCCATCTTGATTTAAAAGCTATCAGTGATGACGAATCCACCAGGATCCTTGGGAAATTGTTCCAATTACCCTCCCTGTTAAAAATGTATCCCTTATTTCCGGTCTGGATTGCTTTAGCTTCATGGACTCATAGAATGCTAGAACTGGCAGGGACCTCGAGAGATCATGAAGTCCTGTCCCTTGCCCTCACGGCAGGACCAAGCACCATGTACACCATCCCTGAGAGGTGTCTGTCCAACCTGCTCTTAAATATCTCCAGAGATGGAGATTCCACAACCTCCCTAGGCAATTTATTCCAGGGTTTAACCACCCTGACAGGCAGGAAGTTTTTCCTAATGTCCAACCTAAACCTCCCTTGCTGCAGTTTAAGCCCATTGCTTCTTGTCCTAACATCAGAGGCCAAGGAGAACAATTTCCTCCCCCTCCTCCCTGTGACACCCTTTTAGATACTTGAAACCCGCTATCATGTCCCCTCTCAGTCTTTTCCTTTCCAAACTAAACAAACCCAATTCTTTCAGTCTTCCCTCATAGCTTTGCTAGACTGAAGGGCCCAGTTATATAACAGTTCCCTGTGTGGATACTGATCGACTGTGATCGATCAGCACTTGCCTGTCCCCTTGGTAAGCTGCAGAGATTGAGCTCTTTGAGACTGTAACGAGAAGGCAAGTTTGCTAACCCTCTAGCCATTAGCGTGGCTGCTGTCTGATTCACCAAGTGTTTTCCCCTCCTAACTTCTCTGTTCCCTCACCCACATGTGGCTCTGACCATCGGAGCTCCCAGTTTTGGGGTGCTGATGTGAGTTTGAGCACTTCCTTCTGTCTGGTCCCCAGCGTCCAGCAGTCGTCCAATCTGCGGGACCAGCTGAGTCACCTTCTGAAATGAAGCGGGAGAACTGCGGTGCCCAGCGCACCTCGCCGGAGCTGATGGGACGGGACCGTATGTGGCACTGCAGAGACTTCCTGCTTCAGCAGTGACGTGGCAAAGCTGCGCTGTGCGGAGAGCCAGTTGTGAAAACGCTGGAGATTGTTGCTGCACGTGCAGGGCTGTGGGGAGGTGTGGGACAGCTCCCTTTTTATCACAGACCCTCCCTACACCAAAGACTTGAACACTTGCTTGCACTTAATTTAAAGCAGACTTCACAAAAACTGTCCGGTGACTAACGCTTTGCCGGTCCATTTTCTTTTCTGTGCAAAGTTCTATTTAACGAGCTGTTTCCTTCTTCCCATGGCATTCCACATGGTCAGCTAATGAATCAAAGGCAACGGGTGTTATTTCTATGTAGCCCAATGCCAAAACCACTTGACTAAAGTGCCATTCAAGCCTGCATGGTTTTCCTGGGCCCTTTGCCCTTGGGTACATTTTCCCCATCTATAACGTCTGCTAACTATGAACCTGCTCTTCACAGGGCTAACAGGAGCGGCGACGGAGAGGCGGTGCCCAACACCTTGCATTTTATGGTTCCAGCATTCCTCAGACAAGTTTACTTTGCTCACCCCAAAAGTATGACCAGCATTTTCACATCCACCTGCACATTTTGACATGTAAACAATCTCCCCAGCCCCGTTCCGAGAGAGCTGAGCAGTCACTGCTATCAGCCTGCTCAAGCACAGCATTTTTGGAAATCAGTTGCTTAACTATGGCTTTGGGTACCTCATTTGGGCCAGAATTGTAAACCCAGGCGTGTAGGTACATACATCATGTGATGACTTGCTGGGTCCTTTTCACCTGAGTGTCATGAATGTCATTCGATTGGTGCTGTTCCTTGTCATCTGTCCAATAGGATGTGTATTGAATGAGTGTCATTAGCACTATACTGTTCCGTGGTTGCTGTATATAATGTAAAGCAGGGGGTTGGAATGTTCCATCTCTTGCCAGTACATCTGCTGTCTCTTTTGGCCTTGAACTGCATTCCTCCTATTTCATTGCCGTTCTGCCTCTTGATTAAGCAGCCTTGGCTTCATTATGTAATTCTGCACAGAATCAGTAAACTATTCAGCTACACAGCTGTGAGGTACTAGTAGTGTGTGTAAAGGATGCCATCAATGGACCTGCTTCAATGTAAGTCAGCGGCAAAGCTGCCATTGACTTTAATTTGAGCCCCAGACGAACGTGCTGTAGTGTGGTTGCTGGGTTTTTTTGGGTTTTTTTGTAAATTGCCTCTCTACGTCCCTAATAACCTCTCCACTTCCTCATAGGAGAAGCCCTTTATTCACCAAGTTTGCTTTTCATCACTTTTTAAAATTGCATGCAGCTTGATCAGTGAGATTAGATGACATCTTTCTAGAGGATGTTTCTATAGAGAGAGACAAGGTGGGTGAGGTAATATCTTTTATTGGACCAATTTCTGTGAGCAAAAGGGGAAAAAAACTTTTGTGTTTACACAGATGGGGTGCTGTGGATTTGTATAGTGGGGTGGTGAGAGCCAGCGACCCAAACTGAACCCTGTATGGAATGGAAACCATTTCAAGCTTCCCGCACACCTACTTCCAGCACCTGGGTATACAGAGCTTTCCTTTAGGTCAGTTTCTAAAGTCAGTTTCACTTGTGAGTCACCCCCTGTTAGGTTTAGCTTTCCACCTGGTACTGGTACCTGTGCTGGTTTGATTTTTTTTTTTTTAACTCTCTGAGAAGATTTATATTTCTGTTTAGCTATTTAAAACTCCTTACTCTTTTAAACCCAAAGCCTAGAATGAGGGTGGAATACAGAACAGTGCTATCGCTGGCTGCTGAGCAGGATTGGCAGATCCAACAGCCCAAATAGGTTAACAGTGCTACAGCCTGTATTCAGCTGATCCCTCCGCCCATGGTGCATTTGGTTAATTGGTAAGAAAAGCCCAGAAAGGAACCTGAAAACAGCTGCTTTTCATGCCACACCAAATTCAGTTGCACCAGCCGTTGTAGTCTGATTTGCTCCAGAGTATCCCCTTGCATGATATCGAGTGAAACACACTTCACCAGTGGAACCAACTCACTGGCTGCTCAGTGATCCTGTGCAGGATGCTTACATAGTCACAAGAGCTTATTAACCTTCCCTGGGGCCTCTGATGTGCCAGAGCTCATTCGGCACACCAGTTAAACCCCCAGTGGCCTAACTGGGAACTGTGCATGCAGATCCGAGAGCAGGATTTAGATCCAAGTTCCTAGAAGGACTGACATCCGTGTGTCTGTTTTTCAGTCCATCTTGACTCATACTAAAACTGCAACAGCTGCTGCCCTGAAATTCCAGACTGAGGCAGGCTTGTTATTGATGGGGGAGGTCATAGGCCTTTTCTTTGCCAGTTTCCCTTTGCGGCGTTTCCCCCCATGTCACCCTGTAGCTCTGTCGTATCAAGATGACCATGTAGCAGTGCTTGCTTGGGTGGATCTGGACCATTCTATCTTCCATATGTGTGTGACAGTCCGGATCTAGACACCCCATGGGGAGAACAGAAAGCTTCTGCAAAACCGGTGCAGTTGTACTAAATAATCACACGCTGTATTATTGTACTATAAAAGTGTACCAGGGAAGGTCTTTTATGAAAACAGGTCAGCTGGACTCGATGGTCATTGTGAGATAGCTATGCAGATTGGTTATTAATTTATATATTTGTGTCTATGGAAAACAGCTTTTGGAGTCAAGAATCTCCTAAGCCAATTTACACAAAATGAAGGCCACGCCTATATTTAACAAACTTACAGAAGCGCAACTCCACCAGTACGGCTAGGCGGGTGCATAAGAGTGCTCGTGTAGCTGCATTATGTTAATGGGAAACAGCTCTCCCCATCCCCATAATAAAACCAGCTCAGTTTTGCTGACATGAGCGCTAATGTGGACATGGCTTGACTTCAGGTACTCTGAAAACAACTGGTGGATTCTTAAAGTAAATGGAAAGGCATTGAGATAGCCTGGCTAGAATGTCTTTCATTCTGGCAATGAGTCATGGTGCCAAGAGAGGCCAAAGAAAAAAGTGTGTGGGAGGGGGGGAGGAGAGGGCAGAGAGGGAGACTTGAAACTTGCTTCCAGAAACTGAGGGACAAGCTCTATATGCTGGCTCCCCTATATAGTTAGTGGGTATGCTGAGAAGCTTCAACGGCAATAGGTCACTTGAATGAGAAAAAGAATTTTATCCACAATGAAAGTGTAAAGTCTGAAGTTTCCTTGTCATGTTTATTTGCTGTGGAACTTGTACAGGTTTGCTTTGCTTCCTTTACTATTTCATCATTGAGGCTGTGGTTATTTTAGTAAATGAACTTTTCATTTCTATTTATCCCCAGGCTGGTCTTGATTTTGCAAGCTGTGTGGGGTGCATGCCAAAGGAAGCTGGTATCTAGGAGCTGATGTCCTATCTTGGAGGGGAGGGGGGGTGATGAACTAGAGGGGCAAAGTCTGAGGGTCTGTGAGTTAAGAACGGGGAAGGACAGATTTGGGGCGACCTGGCATTGGAAGGACGGTGGGTTTTACCCTACAAGGAGTATCTAGGCTGCTGGATGTGAGGGTGAGACCTGGTGCTTGTGGGCTGGCTACTGGGATCAGATCTAAGCCATGGCTGCCCAGCCTTAAGGCCCCCCAGGGTTGCAGGGCAGGTGCTGACTGAATCCTGGAGGTGTCTGGGGGATCTCGCAGATGTCACACCAGGCCGGTTGGCTCCGCAATGTCACCTCACCAGCCCCGTCCAATGGGCCAGGACTGGGCGCCCCCCAGACCCCCTCGCTGATGCTCCCATAGCCCCTGGGCTCCCAGCTGGCCGGGACCCTCCCCGCTGTGGGGGGGCAGGGCAGGCTGGCTGGGCTGCCCCTGGGGGCGGGGCAGGGGAAGGCAGCACAGAAGGGCCCTGGCCGAAGAGGGAGCCCAGTTGGCACCCAGGGGGCGGGGGAGGAGCCTGGGGTCCAAAGGGGCGGGGCTAGGGTGCACTGGGGCAGGCTCAGGTAGGGACGGGGTCAGAACGGGGCGGGGCTAGCATATAGGGGCGGGGTCAGAATGGGGCAGGGCGGGGGTGGAGCAGAGGGGCGGGGTCAGAATGGGGCGGGCGCTGGACGGGAGACGAGCGGGGTTTCCTGGCTCTGCCCCTTCGGGACCCGGAAGTCCCGCCCCTGAGCCGAGGGCGGGGGCAGAGTCCGCTCGGAGGCGCTTGCGTGCAGCGGCCCCAGCAGTACGGGGCGCGCGGTCTGGGGAGCTCGCGGGGGGCGGGGTCTCGCTGGGTGGGGGAGGGGCTTTCTGAGGGGAGGTCTCTAGCGGGAGGGGCCACTCTGGGCGTGGGGCGGGGCCTGGCGGGACAGGATGGGGGGGGTCTCTGGGCGTGGGGCGGGGCCTGGCGGGACAGGGCGGGGGGGGGGGTCTCTGGGCGTGGGGCGGGGCCTGGCGGGACAGGGCGGGGGGGGGGGTCTCTGGGCGTGGGGCGGGGCCTGGCGGGACAGGGCGGGGGAGGGGTCTCTGGGCGTGGGGCGGGGCCTGGCGGGACAGGGCGGGGGGGGGGTCTCTGGGCGCGGGGCGGGGCCTGGCGGGACAGGGCGGGGGGGGGGTCTCTGGGCGTGGGGCGGGGCCTGGCGGGACAGGGTGGGGGGGTCTCTGGGCGTGGGGCGGGGCCTGGCGGGACAGGGCGGGGGGGGTCTCTGGGCGTGGGGCGGGGCCTGGCGGGACAGGGCGGGGGGGGTCTCTGGGCGTGGGGCGGGGCCTGGCGGGACAGGGTGGGGGGGGGTCTCTGGGCGTGGGGCAGGGCCTGGCGGGACAGGGTGGGGGGGGTCTCTGGGCGTGGGGCGGGGCCTGGCGGGACAGGGCGGGGGAGGGGTCTCTGGGCGTGGGGCGGGGCCTGGCCGGACAGGGCGGGGGGGGGGTCTCTGGGCGTGGGGCGGGGCCTGGCGGGACAGGGCGGGGGGGGTCTCTGGGCGTGGGGCGGAGCCTGGCGGGACAGGGCGGGGGGGGTCTCTGGGCGTGGGGCGGGGCCTGGCGGGACAGGGCGGGGGGGGTCTCTGGGCGTGGGGCGGGGCCTGGCGGGACAGGGCGGGGGGGGTCTCTGGGCGTGGGGCGGGGCCTGGCGGGACAGGGCGGGGGGGGGTCTCTGGGCGTGGGGCGGGGCCTGGCGGGACAGGGCGGGGGGGGTCTCTGGGCGTGGGGCGGGGCCTGGCGGGACAGGGCGGGGGTGTGTGTCTGGGCGTGGGGCGGGGCCTGGCGGGACAGGGCGGGGGGGGTCTCTGGGCGTGGGGCGGGGCCTGGCAGGACAGGGCGGGGGGGGGGTCTCTGGGCGTGGGGCGGGGCCTGGCCGGACAGGGCCGGGGGGAGGGTCTCTGGGCGTGGGGCAGGGCCTGGCGGGTCAGGGTGGGGGGGTCTCTGGGCGTGGGGCGGGGCCTGGCGGGACAGGGCGGGGGGGGGGTCTCTGGGCGTGGGGCGGGGCCTGGCGGGACAGGGCGGGGGGGGGTCTCTGGGCGTGGGGCGGGGCCTGGTGGGACAGGGCGGGGGGGGGCGGGACAGGGCGGGGGGGGGTCTCTGGGCGTGGGGCGGGGCCTGGCGGGACAGGGCGGGGGGGGTCTCTGGGCGTGGGGCGGGGCCTGGCGGGACAGGGCGGGGGGGGGTGTCTGGGCGTGGGGCGGGGCCTGGCGGGACAGGGCGGGGGTGTGTGTCTGGGCGTGGGGCGGGGCCTGGCGGGACAGGGCGGGGGGGTGTGTCTGGGCGTGGGGCGGGGCCTGGCGGGACAGGGTGGGGGGGGTCTCTGGGCGTGGGGCGGGGCCTGGCTGGACAGGGTGGGGGGGGTCTCTGGGCGTGAGACGGGGCCTGGCGGGACAGGGCGGGGTCTCAGGATGGTGGGAGAGTTAGGGCGGTTGCACTGGCAGGGTTAGGGCGGTTGGTGTCACTCGCTACGCGGGTTCCATGCTGGTGCCCATCACCGTAGCATCAGGTGGCCTGAGCCAGGCGTTGGGTGGTTCTCGTTGCAGTGGCGGTGCCCTCTGGAGAGCAGATTTATCGGGAGGTGCAGGTAAGGGATGGGGGGGGGAGAGGGGAGTGCTCCCGCCCACCCTGCATTGGCGCTTGTCCCCTTGACTCCTGCTGCCTTCCCCTCCTTCATTCATCACGCTGGAGCCACAGGCGGCGTGGGACTCTTGTGTTTGTGCAAGCGACACAAGCGACAGAAGCTCCCTCGAAATGGAGGAGGAGCCCACTGGTGCCCCACCTTCTGCTCTGCTCCCACTTGGCCTCTTCTCTCCAAGGGCCTGCCCTTTTCCCACCTCCACTTGTGCTTCTTGTTCACTAAGGATCCCTTGGCCCACTGGTCGTGCCTCTCCACCCCCTTCTACAGTGAAGTGGGGTTGCTCAGGGGGAAGAGGCAAAGTGTGGTGGGGCTACAGACTGGGCACACGTCACTCTCCCACTTCTTGGAAGCTTCCCCTGCCAGTGCTCCACAGGCAGGGAGGCTGGCGGTGCCTCCAAAGGGAGGTGTGCCGCATCCAACATTTCCTGCTCTCTTTGGGGTGGCTTAGCCCCTTTTACACCTGCTGCCCATGTCCTGAGCCCTGATTATACCAGCAAGCCAAGTGCCCAATCCCTGATGGAAATACATCCTAGAATACTCAAGGAACTAACTGAGGAGATATCTGGCTGTTAGCAGCTGTCTTTGAAAACTGCTAAACCAGAAGATAGGCGAGTTTCCAGAAGAGTGGAAGAGGGCAAATATAGTGCCGATCTGTAGGGGTTTCTTTATACAGAAATGAGGACAACCTGGGAAATTACAGCTCAGCCAGCTTAGAATCAGCTTTTAGTACTCTGATAATGGAGGAAAGACTCAAGTAATCAATTTGCAAACAGCTAGAAGTTAATAAGGGGTAAGTAACAGCATGGGTTTGTCAAAGCAGCATAATAGCTTTCTCTGGCAAGGGAACAAGCCTTGTTGATAGGGAGGAAGTGGTAGATGTGGTGTATTTTCAGTAGGGCTTTTGATATTGTCTCACATGATCTTCTCAGAAACAATTAGGGAGCTACAACCTAGATGGAGTTACTATAAAGTGGCTGCATAACTGGTTGGAAAAGTGTTCTTAAAGATTTGTTATCAATGGTTCACAGTCATGTCTGAAGGTCGTATTGAATGGGGTCTGCAGGGATTGATCCAGTTCTATTCAATATCTTCATTAATGATTTAATTAATAGAGAGCACACACATGAAGTTTGTAGATACCAAATTAGCTGGTGTTGCAAGTGCTACAGAGGATAGGATTAGAATTCAAAACTATGTGACCAAACTAGAGAAATTATTTGATGTGAATAGGATGAAATTTGGTAAGGACAAATGCACAGCACTACACGTAGGAAGGAACCATGACTTGCACACTAACAAAATGGGAAACGACTGCAGTGGAAAGCGACCTGAGGGTCATGGTGGATCACAAGCTAAATATGATACAACATGTAACGTTGGGGGGGGGAGAGCGAACATTCTGGGATGTATTAATAGGAGAGTTGTAAGCAAAATATGAGAAGTAATTCTTCCACTCTGTGCTGATAAGGCCTGGAGTATATTGTCCAATTCTGGGTCCCACATTTCAGAAAAGATGTGAGCAAATTGGAGAAAGTCAGAGGAGAGCAACAAAAATGATAAATTTAGAAAAGACCTATGAGTAAAGCAGTGCACATGGGAAAACATAATCCCAACTATACATATAAAATGATGGGGTCTAAATTAGCTGTTACCGCTCAGCAGAGAGAGAGATTGAAGTCATTTGGATATATCCACTCAATGTGCAGTGGCAGTTAAAAAAAAAAAAAATCTAACAGAATGTTGTGAATCATTGGGAGAGGGATAGAAAATATCATATTGCCTGTGTATAAATCCATGGTACACCCACATCTTGAATACTGCATGCATATGTGGTTGCCTCCTTAAAAAAAAAATTGTCACTGGAAAAAGTTCAGGAAAGTGCAACAAAAATTTATTAGGCATACAGAACAGCTGCTGTATGAGGAGAGATTAATAAGACTGGGACTTTTCAGCTTTGAAAACAGACCAAGGAAAGTTATGAGAGAGGTCAATGAAATCATGGCCGATGTGGAGAACGTAAATAGGCAGGTGTTATTTACTCCTCATAACAAAAGAATGCAGGGGGTGAGGAGGTGCTCACCAAATGAAATGAAATGAAAAGGCAGGAGGTTTGAAATACATGGAAGTATTTCTTCACACAACACACAGTCTTATGAAGGGTTGATTGTTGACTGTCCATCACTGGATGTTTTTAAGAACAGAGTAAACAAACTCCTGGCAGGAATTGTCTAATTATTACCTAGTCCTCCCTTGAGTGCAGGAACTGGCCTAGATGACCCCTTGAAGTCCCTTCCAGTCCTACACTTCTATGATTCAATGCCCCTCACATCTCATTTCTGCCAGGCCTGCTCGCCTGTGATCTGGATTCCTCCCTGTCAGCATGGCTTGCTTGCCCTCTTCTCAGGAGCTGGGGCTGTTTCCTCACCACTGTGTAACTCTGTCTGCCTGACTCTGTAGGACAGAATTGTCACTGGGATGTTGGGGGCCTGAAGTGGCTGGCTGGCTGCATCCTTGTGATGGTTTGCTCCTTCCCATAGTGACATCTTCAGGCATATCACAGCAATAGTTATATCAGTGACCTGTCCCAGATGGCCACCATAGTTATTGGTAGTGGGGGCTTTCTGGTAATTCCTAATCACAAGATGGGGCATGGGGTGGAGAGCAATGCACAAGTCCAGCTGTAAGGCTTCAGTCTTTCAGCCAGCAGAATAGTTATTCATAGAATACTCATTTGGATGTGATGGGGGAAGATTACCAGCCATTGGTGCTAGGTATGACTGTGCATTGCTAGAAGTCTAAGAAGCAAGTTCATGGAGGTAGGTGAGGAGGATGAAATTTGGAGGACAGCTACCTGCAAAATGGGGTTGTTAATATCCAAGTGCTTTGAGGGGGTAAAAGCGCTATGGAAGTGTTCGATCAGTACCACCGTAATTTGTTTATAGCTTTGGGCTAATGTTTTGTTGATGACAAATGGGATAATTAGTAATGTTACCTCATAATTTACAAGGGTCAGAATAGGAAATTGACCAGAGGATTAATTTTAGAACATAAGAACGGCCATTCTGGGTCAGACCAAAGGCCCATCCAGCCCAGTGTCCTGTTTGCTGACAGTGGCCAATATCAGATGCCCAGAGGGAGTGAACAAAACAGGGAATCATCAAGCGATCCCTCCCCTGTCACCCAGTCCTGGCTTCTGACAAGCAGAGGCCATTCCTGCCCAGCCTGGCTAATAGCCATGGTTAGCCTCTATGAATCTGTCTAGCTCTTTTTTGAACCCTGTTAAAAGTCCTAGTCTTCACCACATCTTCTGGCAAGGAGTTCCACAGGTTGCCTGTGCACTGAGTGAAGAAAAACTTCCTTTTGTTTGTTTTAAACCTGCTACCTATTAATTTCATTTGGTGACCCCTAGTTCTTATATTATGGGAACAAGTAAATAACTTTTCCTTATTCACTTTTTCCACGCCAGTCATGATTTTATAGACTGTTATCCTATCCCCCCTTAGTCTCCTTTCCTTTCCTGTTCCCAGGAGTACAGGCTGGGGGACAGACCAATGTCCCTGAAAAGAAGAGCAAGTCACACCAGGGCCGGAGCAGGGGCAGGGCGGGCACTAGACCTGTGGTGCTTTGGTGTGCTGGGGTGACGTGTGGATGTTTTGTGTCCCCCCCCCCCTCAGGATTATTATGGGAAAGAGTTGCAGAAGTCGGAGGATCTGCAAACCAATGCCTGTGTCACCTCAGCTAGGCCTTTGCCCGCGTTCGTGAAGGAGGCTCTGAAGTGTGTTCATGATGATGTTGTGTCCAGGTAAAGAACTGAAACTAATAGAGCTTTGCTCCCTGAACCAGTCTTGGGCCTGGTGGAGAGCCCCAAACAGAGAAAACGGTGGGTAAAAAGTGGCCAGGTTATCCTTGGAAGCCACTCGTAACCTAGGTTCCCTCAAAGACGGGGTGGGCAATGGGGGGCCACTCCAAGAATGTGGTAAGTGGTCAAGGGCCACACTCTTCCATAACATTAATGGAGGGGGTGTGAGGTCTGGGATGGAGGTTGTGGCAAGGAGGGGACTGGGACCTGGGGCAGGGGATTGGGGTGCAGACGGGAGGATTCTGATGTGGAGGAGGGGGGTGTAGGCTCTAGGAGGGGTTGTGACCTGGAGCAGCAGATTGGGGTGCAGTGTCTAGGAGGGAGTGTAGGTGCAGGAGTGGGGGTGCAGAGGGTTTGGATTACATTGGGTAGGGGGACAGGCAGAGGGTTGGGGAAGGGGGGGGCTGGGGTGCCAGAGGCAGGCTCTTGCTGGGAGATGTTTACCTAGGTGGCTCCTGGCCAGCGGCCCAGCGGGACCCTCAGGCAGGCTCCCTGCTCTCCACACCACTCACACTGCTCAGAGCGGCCAGCCGTGGGAGCCATGTGTTGCTCTGAATCCTGCAAGCCAGGGGGCGGGGGCGAGAGGCTTTGCATGCTGCCTGCCCTGCAGACAGGCAGCTCCCATTGGCCTGTTTCTGAACTCCCCTTTGCCCCGCCCCCCCAAGCATGCGGCAGCGTTCAGAGATGCAAAGGCTCTTGCGGCTGGCGGCTCTGAATGGTGCATGGGAGGCTGCCGCAGGCTCCTGTTGGGCCTCTGGCTGGATCCGGCGTCTTGGTGGGCGGTCTGCGGGTGTATTTTGCCTGACCCTTCTCTAAGCTATGCAGCCGCACAGCAGCCTGTTAAGCACCGTGCAGGTGCTCAGCGATGCCTCACCCCTGGCACAGTGGGGAGAGCTGCCTTTCTCCCTGCCCCAGCCCGGATCTCCTGGAGCCAGGGTCTCCTTCCCACACCCAGCTCAGCTGTAGAGTGGGGGCAGGTGGATAGGAGGTGGAGGATCCGGGAGTGATGGCCAAACAGTGGGGAGCAAGGGGATTGAACAGAGGATGGGGGATAGTGGGCGGGAGGCAGGGGAGGTTGGATGGAGGTAGGGGGCGGTCAAGGGGTGGAGAGCAGGAAGGGTTGGGTGGGGACCTGGGGGGTAGTGGTCAAGGGCAGAGAATGGGGGGAGCAGGATAGTGGAGGAGGGCTCCGGAAGGATGGTGGTCAAGAGGTGGGGCACGGGGAGGGAGGTGCTTGAATGGGGGACAGGACTCTGGGGGAATGGTGGTTAATGGGGTGAGGGTTGGGGGTTGGCTGGGGGTGACAATGAAGGGGTTGGATAAGAGGCAAGGGGTCCCAGGTTGGTGCTCGAGGAATGGGGCACGGGGGGGTTGGATGAGGCAGGGGCTGGACCATGCCAGACTATTTGGGAAGGCCCCGCCTCGCCCAGCCTTCCCTACCTGGTCCGCCATGCAATTTCCACACTCCTTGTGGAAACGTTTGCCCACGCAGATTTAAAGGTACGATTAGCAGCAAATGTTTGGAAAAATTAACACAGAGTATTAAAGTTAAAGAGCTCCCATAACCCTTATCCCGTCACGTCTGGAGGTGAAAGGATAAGCTAATCGACCTAAAAATGTCACTCTCCTTACAGTTCCTGTATCCCCTGCCCGCTGGGTATGCTAGTAAAACCTTTGCTCACATCTCCAAAGTGCGACGACAGGATGTTCAACCAGAAAATAATTTCCTTAGCCAGTCATTTTCTCTGTTCACTGCAAGCCCACAGCTCAGTGCCTCAGTTTGCCCAATATGAAATGGGGAGAAGCAGCGAGGCTTAGTGAATCCATGTCTATAAAGTGGAGTTTGCTCTACAAACAGGGCAGATGCAACCGTGTCCTGAAGTGCCCTTCCCTTGCATGCTGAAGTGCAGTGCGACACTGTGGTTCCAGAATAGCCGATCTCGTTGCTTCCTGCAGGTACTATGGCTGCGGCCTGGTGATCCCGGAGTGCTTGGAGACCTGTTGGATATTGGATCTGGGCAGCGGGAGTGGCAGGGACTGCTATATGCTGAGTAAACTGGTTGGGGAGAAAGGGCATGTCACAGGAATTGACATGACGGACACTCAGGTAGGTTTCTCAACTGAATAGAACTAACCAAAGTCCGGGGCTTTATCTTCACGGCACTCAGCATTGGAACCGAAAAGTGCTTCCTCCCACCAAGGCCGAACAGCATGGTGCTTGTAGTTCAGGGTTAGTGCTTTGGTATATGGGAAGTGTGCCATATACAGCCCCATCTAGATAACCGTAGCAATATGCTTTTAATGCCTCTGACTTTCGTGCCAGTGACTGTAGGCTTGATGCAATGCAAGCAGGGTCGGGTGCAAGCCCCCATAATGTAAGGTACCATGTGATTGTTTTATAGCGGCTCTGTAATTGAGACCCTGTCACTGATAGTCAGTGAGACACACAGTTTCCCCACTCGCAGCTTTTTCTAGCCCTCGTTGAGGCCTGTGCGTAGAAACGGGATGAATGGATTTTGCCATTTATCATCTGGCTCCTTCCAGGCTATCGCGCAGCATGCCACATCCCGCATGGTGTGCAGGGACGGTGCCCTGCACCATCGGGCATGAGACGGGTGTGATTGCAGGTCACTGTGGTGAGGACAGCATGCACAGCCTTTTGATCAAATATCTTTGCCAGCCTCATGCTTTGTTGATCAAACTGGGAGACTCCTCACCCACCTCATCCCTGGCCAGTTCCCGCCTTGGTTGCTGTAGGGGATCCCATCTGTTCTCTGGCCAGGAGATTTGGTAGCTGTGATCCAGAACTCAAAACAGCTGGGGAGAGGGATACATGGGGAGACATGACGGGACTATGCAGGGGCAGGAGGGGAAAAGACTTTAGAAACACCCGGAAGAGTTTGTGGTTTGCAGCCTACCTGTTTGTTTCTCTCCTCCAGGTAGAGGTGGCAAAGAAGCACATTGACTATCATATGAAGAAGTTTGGTTACCAGGTGCCTAACGTGGACTTCATCCACGGCTACATGGAAAAGCTGGGCGATGCTGGCCTGAAGGACGAAAGTTACCATATAGTTATGTGAGTACCATTCCCCGGGCCTCTGCAGAGCTCTGTGCAATAGGCTGGGGATTTGCTTCCCACGCATCAGCAAATCCTGTCCTTGTCCAAGGTTCTCGCTCTTCGGACTTCAGTTCAGGGATGTACCCTGCGGAAATACCCGGTGAGCACTTACCTGAGGCCTGGCTACCTGGCCGGAGCGCTGTGTCCTTTGGATGAACAGTGCCTGTACTAGAGATCAAAAGTGCCGTGTTGCCCAGCTGCAAGGTCAGGCCTCACCGCCTGTCCTAGCCTCACTAACCCCCCTTTGCTTCCCTCCTCTGGGGGCCTCACTGAGCGTTTATCTCCTGCCCAGCTCCAACTGTGTGATTAACCTCTCGCCTGATAAGAGAGCCGTCCTGCAGGAGGCCTATCGAGTGCTAAAGGTAATGCCAGCGTGGGCTGCGCCGTGCACATGCGTGCACTAGAGCACCACGGGGCTTGGGGGACGACACTGGGCCCTGTCCCATAGGCATGGGAGGTAGAGGTGCAGTCCCAGGTTCTACACAGGGTCCCTGGCTGCTGGCCTGGGGTCCTTGCCTCCAGCATTGGTAGTTGACTCCTGGCCCCATGTCCAGGATTCAGCCCCTGACTCGTACTCAGGGTCCTGCCTGCCAGACCCACAACCAGGACTCTACTCCTGGCCCTGGACAGAGGCTCCACACCCAGCCCCAACCTTAGCCCCTTATCCCTGTCTGCGTCCCTGCTCCTGGCCCCAGCTGTAGGGGGCCATGAGGAGTGAGGCCTGGAGTAAGCCAGAGGGGCTCAGCAAAGTACCCCTATTCTAAAAACTGTCCTAGCACCTCTGCCCCATCCTGCCTTTCGGAGTGAGGGGAGACAGGCAGCAAAACAGAACACCGGCCCAGAGACCCACAGGAGGAGGGATGAAGTCTGGGGCTCGGAGGGAGATCCTGGCTTCAGTGAAATCCGTTGGCCTTTTGCCTTTATCTTCGAACGGTCCAGGATTTCAGCCTGCCTGAACAATAGGGGAAGCCATCGAGGTACCCAAACTAACGGGGCATCGGTTCCCCAGTTGCTCTAAACCGGGCAGGGTGACTTGTGACGCCGGAAAACATGTTCTGTGTGATCATCATGATCTCATTATGCAAAATGCCTTGTCACGGGAGAACCCCGAGGCCAAGTGTTCAGCAAAGTGCTCGAAATGGCGAGACGTTTGCGCGAGGGACGAAAGGAGACGCCGGACGCTGACCGATGCGGGGAGGGGTGGTAATAAGACTTCCCTTCTAAGCAGATGGCATGGCCCACTGGGGTCGACGTGCCCAGCAGTGTAGTGATTCCCTTGTAGTGTGGCGTAGTGATTCCCTTGCTCTCCTGTCCACATCCGCTCCACCATCACATCCTGGATCGCAATTAGAAGCCTTTGCCCACGAGGTCCAGCCGGACAGGTTGAGGGGGTGCCCCAAGCCCGGGCCAGCAGGGGGGTGATGGAGGGCAGGACTGGGCTGTGTTGGCAGAGCTGGGTCAAGGAATCTTGCCCAGCCTCTGTCTCCAATGTGCTTCTGGTCGCAGCCCCTGCCCCCGGGAGCACCATGGTCATGCACAGCTTCTGAAACAAAAGGCAGAAGTGGAAATTTAATCTGGGTAGAGCCAAAGGTGATGAGGAGAGCGGGGTTGGTGCTTTTCCTCAGTTACCTTAGCGACCGTGGCTAATTGGGCTGTCTGGGTGCACTAGCCAGGGACACTGGCAGACACAATAGCCCTGCAATCAAGAGTCACGGGGCCTGCAAGGGCAGCCCCGGCCGAACGGGTGTTCTCCGGCATACACCGTCCCTATCAGGGCTGGTGTTATTGTTAGTCCCTGGCTGTGGCTAAGCACCGCTCTTCTCCAGGCCGGGGGAGAGATGTATTTCAGCGACGTCTATGCCAGCTGTGACCTGCCTGAGGACATCAGGAAACACAGGGTCCTCTGGGGTGAGTGATTTTCATACCCGACCTGAGGCAGTGAGGACTAGTGGTGTGAGCTGGGAGTTAGGAGCCCAGTGAGAAGGATTCCCCCTCCCCACATGTTGCCTCTTGTGTCCCAGATGCCTGGGCACCTGACCTAATGCCCTTCAACTTGCCCTGGGGGATCTCTACCCGGAATGGACCGACTCTCCCAGAATGCCCTGTCCCGTCGTGGGCCGCGGCTCACTTAAAAACCTGCTGGCAGCCTGCGCGCTGCTCACTGTGCCCAGGCGCGGGCGGCTGCAGGGTGCGTGTAATTGCTCTGTGACTGTAGGCGAGTGCCTGGGAGGAGCCCTGTGGTGGAAGGATCTCTACAGGATCGCCGAGGACGTTGGATTCTGCCCTCCCCGCCTGGTGACCGCCAGCCGCATAACCATCAATAACAAGGAACTGGAGAGCGTGGTGGGTGAGTGAGTGCAGCTGGCAGAGCATTGACCACTGAGCTGCCCTAGCAGACAGGCTGGGGTGCTACAGGCCTGGCCTAGGGGATAGCAGAGCGGGCTAGCCTCAGCTACTGAGAGTCTGTCTGCCCAGGCTGCACAGCGTGCCCCCAGCGGCAGCGCCGTGGAAGCCCCCGCAGGGACCGTCCGTGGTGCTGCACAGACACAGAACCTCAAGGGGATCCCTGCCCCACAGACCTTGCAAGCCACACGTACCCTCCACTGCAGCCAGCGAGCAGCTGAGCATGCCATTGGCAGCAGCCCCAGCCGGCCTTGACTTGGTTTGATAGCACCAAGGCCAGGCCCCGTGCTGGGCGATAGGAAGTGCAGATGGAGAAGAGACACAATCCGGGCCCTTCTTTTTGAAGTCCGAGAATAGAAAAGACTAAATACCCAGCCCCTGACACGGCTGAGAGCGCACACGGGACGAGCCAGGGCAAGGCGCTTTGTGTCTCGCACAACAAGATTTCCCTTAAGAATGTAAAACGGCCAGATGGGGTCAGACCAAAGGTCCATCCAGCCCAGTGTCCTGTCTGCCCATAGTGGCCAATGCCAGGTGCCCCAGAGGGAGGGAACACAATAGGCAATCCTCACGGGATCCCTCCCCTGTCACCCATTTCCAGACAAACAGAGGCTAAGGACACCATTCCTGCCCATCCTGGCTAATAGATTCATGGAGGTTAGATCCATCAATGGCTATCTAGCTGTTTTTTGAACCCTGTTAAAGTTCTAGGCTTCACCACATCCTCTGGCAAGGAGTTCCACAGGTTGACTGTGTGCTGAGTGCAGAACCCTTCCACAGCACCCTTTGTCCTGGGATCTCAGCTCACCTGCCTGGCAGAAATTCTGCCTCTCAGCACTCCCGAGAGCGGATGGGGCTCACTCCAGCCATTGGTGGAACTCAGCCAGGTGCGGAGTGAATTGTGGTGACTCTAAAGTTCGCTTCCATTCTCTGGCATGTGGGACCCTATTTGGGTCTCAGTGATTCCAATCAAAACTGCTGGCGTTTCTAGCTGCTAGCTCTGCCAGCGTGGCCTGAGATCTGAGTCACATGAGGTGCTTTCCCTCTTGCTCATTCCCACCAGTAAGATGTGAGTGACTGGAAATGACCGGACACTTGTGCCGATACGTGAGCCAAAGTAGAATCTGATCCTTTCCTCAGAGCTTTATTGGCTTCACCATGTGTACCAAACCAGGCTCCTTCAGCCTGATGTGAGCAGAAAGGACTTTGAGATCCCCCAGGGAGCAAGTCTGTTGAGCAAGAAAATGCTGTGGTTTGGCACCGTCCCTTTTCAGAGCTGACTCCCATGTGAGCCCTTGCCTAGCGCAGCTGCACCCTGTTTAGGCCAGGAAGTGAAAGCAAGCAGTGTGGCCAGCTGGAATTGCAGAGGGGAAGGTGAATCGCATGGGCAAGGAATATAAATGAAACCTAGGAATGGCCTCGACGTCCTTCTAGAAGGGCCAGCAAATCAGTGTGGTCAGGGCAGTGGCGGGAGCGTCCTTGCTCCATGAACAAAGAGCAGGCTCCTTGAGCAGAGGAGGAGGAAGTCTGGGCGTGGCTGTCCCTACTGGGAGTCCTTAGAGCAGGTTTGGTGCCGGGTATTCAGTGTCAGCTGCCTCTTCTCTGCTCCTTGGCAAGGGAGCCTGGCCTCTGAGTTCAGGCAACCCCCAAAGCTTGAATTTATGGTGCACTCGGGGAGGGCCCAGCACCATGGGTGTGGTGACCCCCCAGCGCCAGGAGAAGAGGGGGCCACGGAGATGCCAAAGGAGGCTGGCTTGTTGCTCCGTGGGTGATTATGGAGTCACTCTGCAGGGCCTGCGTGCTGGCCACTGCCTGAGGACGGGGTGCTGGTCTCAGGCTGCTCCGTCCCTTGCCTGGTGGGTCGCCTTGCTAGACCCAAAGCAGCCCATTGGAGGAGGCAGTTTGAGCTGGCGTGTCTCCTCCATGTCACACACACAGGACTTTGCCACGGGTCTCTGTCTCTCCATTCCGGAGAGCCCCTCGCGGCCCCCCAGTATCTCACTGCCTGGCCTTCAGAGGCTACATTCAACAGCTCTCCAGCGCTCCATAGAGCGTGGTCTGGAAGGGCCATGCTGCCGCTGCAGGTGGAATGCTCTCTAGGGCAGGTCTCCTAGCGTTAGCTTTGGTCTGGTTAGCACCTTCTAGATCGTAGAGTGGCTGCGGTGGTGGAGATCGCTTGCCCTGGGAATGTGATCCCCTCCAAGATCTTAGAGATCTGCTCAGGCGGCTGGTCTGTCTCACCGCAGCTGCGCTTAGCTGGAGCCGGCTCATCTCCTTGTCAAGGCTTTTTCCCCACTCTGGCACGATACATGAAGAAGTACCCAAAACCTTATCTTTCCAGGCTTGGGTATAGAACTTCCCCCCAAAATCTTAAAAACCTAGATTTTGGGGATAAAAATCCGCTGCCACCACCCAAGTAATGACAAGGAAACCAGGGAAGTGATCACGTGGGAAACCTCAGCCCTCAAGTAAAAGCAGGACACACACAAATGAACCAATACTAGGTTAATAATAAAAGTTCTTTTTTTTAATCACCACAATACTCCTGTTACAAGCATAATGACTAGATGGAAAAGTCACCAATTAATATACTCATGAGGGGACCCCCCATGGGCCAAGAGCTTAGTTACAAAGGAGAGGAAAACCCATGTTTAAAGGCACAGACATCAGATCCCCATTCCTAAACCATAAAACAATAAAACCTAATGGAGTTATCTAAACTTTACCCTACTTACAGATAGTGAAGAGCCTTTTCTTGGAGAGAGAGAGACACGTCTGTCTCCCTCAGTATCTGGAGAGAAACTGCCCAGGGACAAAGGAGGGAAAAACCCAAAATTCCTTTGTCCCCGTTTGAAATTCCTACCTACATTTCTATTGGCTTCCAGCTACCTGGCTAGGTAAGGGACATAGTTAACCTCTTAGTCCCCAGGCTACTGGCTAACCCTCATGGTCATGACACTCCCTGACCTGGACAGGACTTTCCAGTTGCTGGGCAGGCAGAGCCTGAGAAGTGCTTGAGTTGCCCAGAAGCTTTCTTGCTCACGTGCTCACTGTCCTATGCAGTTCAGGCCCTAGACTGGAACCTGGCAGAGTAGGGCCTCGTGCCGTGCCTCAGTTTCCCCATATGTTAAAAGGAGACTGTGCTGCTGCTCTACTCCTAGAGGTACTGGGAAGATGCTCCATTACTGAGGTGGTGGGAGAAGTGCGTTACTACTGAGCTAGACAGTCAGGGCTGTCCTTACCAGTACACAACATATGCAGCTATGTAAAGCAGTGGTTCCTAACCTTATTTATGCCGCGGACCGGCAAACTCATTCAAAACCTTTTGACAGATCGGCACGGAAATATTTACATATTCATTATGGTAATTAATGTATTTGCATATTAATTGCGGTGATTAATTTTTAAGCCATCATGTGTTGTTTTACATTGCATCTGTATGCACACAATACATGTCATTCATTGGCCTTACCCTGTGTGCTGATTCCTGTGCACCTAATAATGTAATAATCAATATTAGTTTAGATTTTATTTTTCCTATAGTTTTATCAATGACTGCAGAGTTACACGGCAGGAAAGCTGTGCCAGACCACTAGTGAAGTATCCCTTCCCCAGATAATGGGAGGTCTAGGCATAAAAACATAATGTTGTGGAAGATCAAAATCATAGATTGTGAAACAGCTGGCATGCTTTTTTACAGAGGAAAAAGAAGTCCACGCAGTGTGCAGCGGCAGCCAAAGAAGGAAATAGGATGTTAGGAATCATTAAAAAAGGGATAGAGAATAAGATGGAGAGTATTCTATTGCCCTTATATAAATCCATGGTATGCCTACACAGAATCACAGAGCTGAGAGACCTCACCCCCCTGCCCAAGGCAGGACCAATCCCAACTAAATTAACCCAGCCAGGGCTTTGTCAAGCCGAGACTCAAAAACATCTGGGAATGGAGACTCCACTACTTCCCTAGGAACCCATCCCAGTACTTCACCACCCTCCTAGTGAAATAGTTTTTCGTAATATTCAACCTAGACCTCTCCCACTGCAACTTGAGACCATTGCTCTTTGTTCTGCCATCTGCCACCACTGAGAACAGCCTCTCTCCAGGCTCTTTGGAACCTCCCTCCAGGGAGCTGAAGGCTGCTCTCAAATCCCCCCTCACTCTTCTCTTCTGCAGACTAAACAAACCCAAATCCCTCTGCCTCTCCTCGTAGGCCATGTGCTCCAGCCCCCTCATCATTTTGGTTGCCCTCCACTGGACCCTCCCCAATGCGTCCACATCCTTTCTATAGTGGGGGGCCCAGAACTGGACACAATACTCCAGATGTGGCCTCACCAGAGCCGAATAAAAGGGAATAATCACTTCTCTGGATCTGCTGGCAATGCTCCTCCTAATGCAGCCCAATATGCCATTAGCCTTCTTGGCTACAAGGGTGCACTGCTGACTCGTATCCAGCTTCTCATCCACTGTAACCCCCAGGACCTTTTCTGCAGAACTGCTGCTTAGCCAGTCGGTCCCCAGCCTGTACCAATGCTGGGATTCTTCCCTCCCAAGTTCAGGACTCTACACTTGTCCTTGTTTAACCTCATCAGATTTCTTTTGGCCCAATCCTCTAATCTGTCTAGGTCACTCTGGACCCTACCCCTGCCCTCCAGCTTATCTGCCTCTCGCCGCTAGCTTAGTGTCATCTGCAAACTTGCTGAGGGTGCAATCTATCCCGTCATCCAGGTTATTAATAAAGATGATGTACACATCTTGAATACTGCATACAGATGTGGTCTCCTCTTCTCAAAAAAGATACACTGGCATTAGAAAAGGTTCAGAGAAGGGCAACTAAAATGATTAGGGGGTTGGAACAGGTCCCATATGAGGAGAGATTAAAGAGAGCTTGGAAAAGAAGAGACTAAAGGGGGATATGATCGAGGTCTATAAAATCGTGAGTGGTGGGGAGAAAGTGAATAAGGAAAAGTTATTTACTTGTTCCCATAATATAAGAACTAGGGGCCACCAAATGAAATTAATGGGCAGCAGGTTTAAAACAAATACAAGGAAGTTCTTTTTCACATAGCACATAGTCAACCTGTGGAACTCCTTGCCTGAGGAGGTTATGAAGGCTAGGACTATAACAACGTTTAAAAGAGAACTAGATAAATTCATGGAGGTTTAGTCCATTAATGGCTATTAGCCAGGATGGGTAAGGAATAGTGTCCCTAGTCTCTGTTTATCAGAGGGTGGAGATGGATTGCAGGAGAGAGATCGCTTGATCAGTACCTGTTCAGTTGACTCCCTCTGGGGCACCTGGCGTTGGTCACTGTCGGCAGACAGGATGCTGGGCTGGATGGATACTGGGCTTTGGTCTGACCCAGTATGGCCGTTCTAGTAGTTCTGGTTTTCCCTAATTTGTGGAGAAGCCTCATTTTTATAAGACTAGAGATCCAAACACTTCTGCTAGAATAGAAATATTCCTCCAGCTGGAATACTAATCAATTCACACCTTAGTGAAGATTTGTTGAGCTTCTAAGAGCCGCACGTGAAGATAATGCAAAATAATAGTGCTTTGGAGCGTGGTAAATCTTGGCTTCTCTTTGACCGGGTGGTTAAAAGTTAATGATTTCTAAGTGAAGTGGCCTGTGCCCACAAAAGCTCATGATCCCATCTACATGTTTTGTTCGTCTTTAAATAGCTGCTATTTGTTGTTTTTTACGTTTATTGCGTAAAAGTTGTTCATGGTGAGTCATATTAAGCATATTAATGCCAGCTCATTTGCTTCAGTTTAACTTATTTATGCATGAATGTAAGTTCCAGCATATTTCAGTATTTTTAAATGTGTTTAGCCTGTGGTATATCAGGCAAACCAAAGGAGGGGGACTTGATGGTTAAGAAACATTTGAAAAACCTCTGCGCGCGCACACATTTTAAACCAATACAATAGTTTGGGCTGGAGAATGCTTATTAAAGAGAATTCTCCAGCCCAAACCTTTTGCCTCAGTTGCACCAGAACTAGAGAGGAAATACTCAACCGGTCTGACAGTGCTGACACACGCTGCTCATTTCATGGTTTCCAGCTTTGGCGTGAAGGTCAAGAAACATTGCAAACGTTTTTGCCACGAAAAATGTTTGAGCAGCTCTGCAAAGGAGAAGGTGGGATGAAACAAACGCCCCTCCTCCCCTCGCGAGGAGCCAGCCACGGCTTTGGCCTCGGGATTGTTTAGAAGAAAGGAAAGGCAAACTTTAAAAGAAACGTTTTGTTAATGGCAACGCAGCTGGAGTCCGGGGAGAGAGGCAAAGCGGTGCAGCAGATAGGGCAGGCGAAAGGGGGCTGGGGCCAGGAGGAGGAAGGAGGGAAAGAAAAGAAAAGGGGGACCAAGCTGGGGAGAGGCAGGGCTGAAAGTGGCGGGGCGCTGACTCCCGCCTTGTCCCCTCAACCCACTCCAGCTGCCTGGGGAGTGGTGGCCCCTGCTGTGCCCCAGCTGCCCTGCCAGGGTGTCCCAAGCCAGCCGTCAGGGTTCAGGACGGCAGGGCAGCCGTGGCCCACCACCCCCGGAGCATCCTCCCCCCGGAGCAGCTGCCTGCCACGTGGCTGCTGTGGAGCAGGAACCGGGACCAATGAGGCTGCCCCAATAGGGACCGCGGCCTGACTTCAGCCACGGCACACGGGGCAGCCCCGTTCCGCCACTTACAGTGTGTGGGTGGGAGGAGACTTTTGTGTGCACGTGTAGGTGTGCACCTTACAGGGACCGGAGCTCCCCAGTGGGCGGAGCTCATTCGCCACCGGGGGCGTAGCCTGGCAGTGTGCCGCAGCCCAGCAAACGGGCTCGTGGTCCACCACTGCTCCGCAGACCGGCAGTTGGACGCCGCTGACGTAGGGCACCCGAAAATTTGGGGCATCACTGGGTCTTAAGGTCCACCCCCTGCTCTGTGCTTCCTGTTCTGTGGCTGCTGCAGCCTGGGGAGTCCAATTCCGGAGAGGATCTAGTTAACTTACAAGTGAAAACCTGCCAGGTCGCTCAGCAGAACGTTGAGCTTGGGAAAGAGCCATTCGTGGGGTGATGAAGCCATTTCACCGGCATTTCCAACCCCAGGCACAGCCTGTCAGCTCTGAATTTGCTGTGTTGCTCGACAGGAGCTTCGTTGAAAAGTTGCTTTACCACATTGTGTTAGAGAGTTGCTGAAGATTATAAAACAACATCTCCGAAATCGTCTCTTCCCTCCTCATCAGGCATGGGGGCGCCGGTTTAATCCTGCATCCTTGGGGATGGCGTCAGCTCACCTGGTTCTTTGCTTTCAGGTGACTGTCAGTTTGTCTCTGCGACTTTCCGTCTCTTCAAAGTGCCCCTGAAAGGCCCAGCTGAGCCGTGCCAGGTTATTTACAACGGCGGGATCACCGGCCATGAAAAGGAACTGGAGTTGGATGCCAATTTCACATTCAAGGTACAGGGAAGCTCCCCAGGCGCAGTTCATGGCCGTGCCTGTTGATGGACACAGGAGGCTGCTCCAGGTAGCGGGAGCTGCAGAGAAGGCTCTTGCGCTGCTTGTGGCAAGTTTGTGTGATGGGACATAGGAGACGCCAGCACGGGAGGCAGGGGGAGGGGAGTAGAGAGGCCAGGCCTACAGCTCTGACCAAGGCAAATCAAAGGCGGGCCTGGGGAAGAAAAGCAGAGTGATGCTGAATTAGATCCCACCGTGACTGGGCGGACAGCGGGGTTGTGTGGAGAACTGCTCTGTGCGGGGGCAGCTTGTGCTTCAGCACTGCGGCGGGACATGCCCCCAGCCGGCCTCCCCTCGCCCCTGTACAGAGCTGGGCGGGTGCCCGTGTCTGCCATGTGCTTCTCGGGTGTGTGACATCCCCTCTGTCCCCAGGAAGGGGAGGTGGTGGCAGTGGATGCAGAAACGGCAGCCATTTTGCGGCACTCCAGGTTTGCAGAGGAGTTCCTGATCCGGCCTGCTGCCGGGAGGCCGCCAGCGCCGGGGGGCTGTTGTCCCATGAAAGCAAAGGTGAGTGGCAGCGGGGGGCTGCTGTTCCGAGGGGCCTCCCTGTTCATGCCACATGGGCAGACTCCCTGCTTTGGACGATGTGCCAGTGAATCATTCAGGTGGGACCTGAATGGAGACTGGGGGAGGGGGCATTCGTGGCATCAGCTGGTCCCACTGTATGTCCAGCTCCTGTGGAAAACGGGGATCGGCTCAGAGCAGAGCTGCGACAAACCAACCCCCAGATTTTCCCTCTTTCCTCCGTGCCCCGTGTCGGGACCTGGGGCCTTTCCCAGCCTGGTTGGCAGAAGGCTCTGGAAACAGCTCTGGGGATACGCAGGGCTAACCCACTCTGGCTAAGAGAGGACAGCACTTTGAAGCTGCACAGGGCTGATTTAAGCAGGGGAGGGCAGCAGGTGTAAATGAAATACAATTGGCTCCATCCTTGCACAGATATAAGAATTTATTCCAGGTATCTGCGCCTGTCTGATGAGATCAGATACTAACTCATTGAGATCCTGGCCTCATGGGCCTTTACAGATCCTCTCATGGCCCTTTTGACTGGGCTGGAGGGATTGATCCCAATACAATCTGATCCATAAATGTCCTTGCATTTTCCCTGCTATGTGCATTGGCTATCGTGTGCTTCATTTCTTGTTGCCAGTCCGTGTGAAATGCTTCTTAGCCTTGTTCCGGGCAGCTGTGTGCTGCCAGAGGTGGTTGCGTTTCAGTGGGTTATTTTGCACGTCCATGGGCGCGGTAACATGCACTGGGATGTTCTGGAACAGAAGGCGTCGCGGAATGTTGCAATGGCTCATAACTCATCCATATTTCCTAGTTGGCTCTAGGCCGTACGATGACATTTGGCTGGTGGGCCAGCCCGGGACAGGCATTACTGGCCGGTACAAGTTCTGGCTTCTCCACCAGCTCTGCTGCCAGCCCTCACTGAGGTCTTGGACAAGTTCTTCCTCTCTCTGCCTTGGTTTTAGAGCTCAGAGGAGACCGTAGTTGAATTAGCTGACGCCCTGTCAGAGGGCGTGTGGAGGTCAAAACATGGGACATCTCGCTGACAGAGGTGGCTTAGAGAAAGCATCTCTTCTCAGTCCAGACACAGTATGCAGCAGCGGTAAAAAAGGCAAATAGGATGTTAGGAAAGATTAAGAAAGGGATAGAAAATATGACAGAGAATATCTTTCTGCCCCTGTATAAAACTATGGTATAGACTCATAGACTCATAGAATAATAGGACTGGAAGGGACCTCAAGAGGTCATCGAGTCCAGCCCCCCGCCCTCAAGGCAGGACCAAGCTCCGTCTACACCATCCCTGACAGATGTCTATCTAACCTGTTCTTAAATATCTCCAGAGAGGGAGATTCCACCACCTCCCTTGGCAATTTATTCCAATATTTGACCACCCTGACAGTTAGGAATTTTTTCCTAACGTCCAATCTAAACCTCCCCTGCTGCACTTTAAGCCCATTACTCCTTGTCCTGTCCTCAGAAACCAAGAGGAACAAATTTTCTCCTTCCTCCTTGTGACACCCTTTTAGATATTTGAAAGCCGCTATCATGTCCCCCCTTAATCTTCTTTTTTCCAAACTAAACAAGCCCAGTTCATGAAGCCTGGCTTCATAGGTCATGTTCTCTAAACCTTTAATCATTCTTGTCGCTCTTCTCTGTACCCTTTCCAATTTCTCCACATCTTTCTTGAAATGTGGCGCCCAGAACTGGACACAGTACTCCAGCTGAGGCCTAACTAGTGCAGAGTAGAGCGGCAGAATGACTTCACGAGTTTTGCTTACAACACACTTGTTGATACAACCTAGAATCATATTTGCTTTTTTTGCAACAGCATCACACTGTTGACTCATATTCAACTTGTGGTCCACTATGACCCCTAGATCCCTTTCCGCCATGCTCCTTCCTAGACAGTCGCTTCCCATCTTGTATGTATGGAACTGATTGTTCCTTCCTAAGTGGAGCACTTTGCATTTCTCTTTATTAAACCTCATCCTGTTTACCTCCGACCATTTCTCTAACTTGCTAAGGTCATTCTGAATTATGTCCCTATCCTCCAAAGAAGTCGCAACCCCACCCAGTTTGGTATCATCTGCAAACTTAATAAGCGTACTCTCTATCCCAATATCTACATCATTGATGAAGATATTGAACAGTATGGGTCCCCATCTTGAGTACAGATGTGGTCTCCTCACCTCAAAAAAAATATTTTGGCCTTGGAAAGTGTTCAGAAAAGGGAAACTAAAATGATCAGGGGTTTGGAACAAGTCCCATATGAGGAGAGGCTAAAGCAACTGGAACTGGGACTTTTCAGTTTGGAAAAGAGGAGACTGAGGGGGGATAGGATAGAGGTGTGGAGAGGGTGAATAAAGAAAAGTTCTTCATTAGTTCCCATAATATAAGGACTAGAGGACACCAAATGAAGTTAATGGGTAGCAGGTTTAAAACCAATAAGCGAAAGTTCTTCTTCACACAGCATGTAGTCAACCTGTGGAACTCCTTGCCAGAGGAGGCTGTGAAGGCTAGGACTCTAATAGAGTTTAAAGAGAAGCTAGATAATTTAATGGAGGTTAGGTCCATAAAAGGCTATTAGCCAGGGGATAGAAATGGTGTCCTTGGCCTCTGTTTGTCAGAGGCTGGAGAAGGATGGCAGGAGACAAATCGCTTGATCATTGTCTTCGGTCCACCCTCTCTGGGGCACCTGGTGCTGGCCACTGTCGGCAGACAGGCTACTGGGCTAGATGGACCTTTGGTCTGACCCAGTACGGCCGTTCTTATGCTGGGGAATAGGCCCTGCTCTCCCGGACGGACAGTATGTCAGGGCTTGACTTGAGCCTTGTAGGGGCAGCCCAGACCTTTTCCAAGGTTCATTCTCTCCTTGGCCGCCCTACGGAGCCTGCCAGCCCAGCGACCATGCGTGAAGGTGTGTTGTTTGCTCCAGACCCCTGCCCAGGCATGGAGATGGGTCTTCCTGTCCCTGGGGAGCGCAGGAGTGACTCTTAAACGAACACAGCTCGAGCCGGTCTGCTGGCTGGGAGGGTGTTGGCGTTGCTCCTCCCGTGAGCGGATCTGAGCCCCAGCCGGCCTAAACAAGGTGCTGGGATTGGGCTCGGGAAGCGGCTGACTGGGAGTGGCTGGGGGGAAGGGCAGAGAGCGCCTGGCACGTGTGTAACGCCAGGTCTGGGACTCGAGCGGAGGAGCTGCCTGCTGCTGAGCCGCTCCGAGCCCTCCTGTCACCCTGCCCCGTTGAACGCGCGGCGTGGCAGCCCCCAGGCTGAGGTGCACTGCCGATGCTTCCTGGCGCTCCAGGAAACGCTCCCCCCGGCCCTGCGGGGAGTTCCGCCAGCCACGAACTGGGCGCCCGAGGGCCCGAGACAGAAATCCCTGGGCTCATCCCTGGCTGTAGGAGGCAGGTTGGTGACTCCGCTGTGGGGGCTCTTCCCTCTGAGTCAGTATGGACCATATGACCCAGCCTAGTGCTGGGCGGGCTGTGCTGCTGGCAGTGCCAACAAAGCCAAGTCGGACCAGCCGGGCTTCACGGGGTCTGAGGGATTTTCCCAAGGGCCAGAGCGTTAACCTTTCCTGTGGGTCAATCACAGGCTGCCTTGCACCGTCCCCCTGCCCCACTTCGGCTGGCCACAGCACTCGCTGCCTCCCCTCGATGCTAAGCCACTGCTGGCGCATACCTGCCCTCGCCTCCCCGGACGGATTGCCTGCATCCGCTGGGTTGTACTGCGCGGTGGGAACGGTCGGGGCTGCAGCAGCTCCTCAGACGTGGGACAGACCTGACGAGTCCGTAGTGAAAGTGGTCGAAGTTCAGGAGCTCAGCCCCAGCGAGGGCCCTTACGGGGAAGCGCTCAGGAGGGGTGTGAAACGGGGATGCTGAGCTGCGGGGGGGACAGCCGAGCGAGGGAACAGGCAGATCGGTCCTGGGATATCCAGGGCTGCCCCAGGAGCCTTTTCTGGAGCTCTGACTCGTGAGAGCAATTCCCCCAGCGACACCTGGCCTCAGGCAGGAGGCTGCCGTTAATCTAGGGCTGGGGGGCGCTGTTCTGGGTGGCCCGCTCTTCCACTCCTGCCGGCCTGCGCACTGCCCCATGCACGGCTCAGGCAAGTGTCTTTCCAGCTGGCCCGGGAGGAGTTTGACCCTCGCCTGCCAACCCTGACTCCACAGCTTGGAGCTGCTTTATCTGCTGGAAACAGCTGCTCTCCTGCAGCTGCCTTCCCCGCAGATGTGCGGCCGAGTCCTTAGATCCGCCACGTGTCTGAAATGGGAATCATTGATAGGGGCCGGCGATAAAGCCACGCACCTGCGTGTCCTAGAAGCGTGGCCTTGTGCGTGCCGGGGGAGGGGAACGTTCTTGCCTTTCCCGAGCGGGAGACGCTTTTCGGACACGGGGCTGGCCTGGGAGGAGGCTTCCGGTGAGCTGCTCTGGGTTCCGTTCTCGTACCATCCCGCCACCGGCTTCCTGGAGCAAAGGGGCCCGTCTGAGGCTTACTCGCAGGAACAGGGATGCTTGCTGTGAGTGTGGAGTAGGATTGTTCATGCCCAGCGCCTTGGGGTCAGCTGTGCCCCTCGGCACAGCCCCCAGGCTGCGGGGCGGCTCCCCAGGGGATGGAGCTGCCTCCCACCGTTCTCTGCCCTTGCAGACAAACCTGTCCCACTTGCAGTAGGTGAAGTGAGCAAAAGGAAGGTGATGGGGGGGGCGGGCGGGACGCTGCCGCGACTGTGCTGGGTGCCACAGAAGAGCCCGGGAGACAGTGTCTGGACGACAGTCGTGACATTGGGTGGGCGGATTTTCCCAGCCCTCCCCAGCTGATCCAGGGCTGGGCAAGGTGCGGCCGGGGGGCCGGATCCAGCCCACTGGCTGCATCTGATAGCTTCCTGTTTGTATCCTGCTGCCTGTGTGCCCAAATTTCCAGGCAGTGGCTCAGGTAGCAGGATCCTATTGAAATGGCTCCCGGCTCCTGATCTCAGTGTTGCCTTCGCAGGGGCCAGGGCTGCAAGCCCTTTAAATAGCCACAGCAACCCCGGGCAGCTGCCCAGCAACACGGTAGAGACAGAGCCGAGAGGCATTTGCTATGGTTTTAATTCAAAGCCTCTGGCCCCAAACAACTCTGTGTGTGTGTGGGGGGGGGGGGGTTAGTCCCCAGCTCCGCCCCTTCTGCCTCAGGCTCCGCCTCTTCTGGGGGTGGAGCTGGCCCATGACCACCTATCAAATTCTTAAGTGATCCCCTCCCCCCTGCAAAAATTATTGCCCACCCCGACCTTTTCCCTAGTGTTGGAGGCTACTTTGACTTGCATAGGGTTAGTGATCACAAAATAACCATCGCCGCCCAGAGTCACGCGGCAAGGCGTTCTCCTGGAAACCCGCGTACGGCAGACAGAGGTGTAGCGGCGCGTTGGGGTTCCCCCGCCTCCTGCACCCCTGTAATGGCACGAACAGACTCCGCCAGCCAGTAGAACAGAGGGAGTTTATTGCTCCTCCAGGATACAGCACAGCACAGATACAATCCGGTTACAGGGCCAGGCCTAGGATGCCTCAGCCCCCCTTGAGATGGGGGAGACTGGGCCCCTAACCCCGAGCCCGTTGCTTAGGCTGCCTCCTCCATGATTCCAGCCAGAAACTGAAATGTCCCTTCCTGCCCTGCCCCCTGGACCTCACCCTCCTTCCTTTGTCTCTCTCCCTGGGAGCCAACTGGTCAGACAGGTTGGGAGCCCCTTGCATAATGACTCACTCCCTGTCCTTCTGGGCCGAGCTACAAACAGCCGCCAGTGGGGGTCACCCACAGCCCACTGCCCAGCACAGCAACCAGCAAGGTACCAGCACTACATCACAAGAGGCCTTTCCCTTCGCATGCCTTGAAGAGGGGCAGGGTTTTAACCCCGCCCTGTGCCGAAATGGCCAGTGAACCTGGGTTCCGTACAGCTGCTGCAGATTTCTCTTGGCGCAGATGATGAATGTCTCCCAGGCTGGTCGCTTCATCTCCAGGTCAGAGCCTCCGCTACGGTCAGTCAGCAAGAGCTGAAGTCGGGTGATTTACTGCCGACCGTCCGGCCTTCCCTCGCTAGGCAGTGTCCTCGTGCCCAGTGGGCGGGTTGCAGCCACCGAAAGAGGAAGTGCCAGGTTTGTGTGATGGTCACGGATTCTGTCCGTAACGTCACTGAGCGTTTCTGTTGGCGGGGTGGCCTCCCTGCCTGCTGGGTTCTCCCGGAAAGCAGACAGCCCAGGCATCGCGTGTAGCGAGCACGCTGCCTTCCCCGGACCGTCCTCCCTTTGCCGTCATTTCTTTCCTTTAGGCCCTGACCCCAGGAGGTGCTGAGCCAGTGGGAGCGGAGGGCGCTAAGCGCCTGGCAGGTCTGATCCTGACACTTCAGGGCAGGGGCTGGCTCAGGCTTTCCTTTGTAAAGCTCCATTCGGGCCAGTAGCTCCGTGAAATGTGTAAGCCGTTGTCTCTGGTTTGTTGTTACAAACTCTTCATTTTTAGCTCCGTTTGCCCACAGAGATCCTGCCTCCTTTACCAGTCCTCCCATCCTGCTGCCAGCCTTCCCATGGCTCAGCACGCGGGATGCTGTCCAAGTGGGGCTAGACGGATTGATCACTGCAGGGGGGATGCCTAGGCCAGGGGTGGGCAATAATTTTTGCAGGGGGGCCACTCCAAGACTTTTGGGAAGTGGTCATGGGCAGTGTTCCCTGTAAGCTAAGCGTTTGGGCGGCCACACGAGAGAGACTCAGGTGCCGTCCAGCTGAATAGCAGAGCGCCCACATCTGGCAGCTTGTGTTTTACTGGTGGTGCACATCCACACATGCTTGGGTGCACATAACAAACCTTATTCTGCACGTGGAAGAGAAAAATTAGAACATTGGTCATAGGCTGCACCTTTCTATTACATTAATGGGGGGAGGGCTGGGAGGTGTTCTGACCCGGGGCAGACGATTTGGGTGCAATAGTGGGTTCTAGATGTAGCCCTTGCCGGGATTCACGTACCATAGGTGGCTCCCAGCCAGCCAGTGGCACAGCGCGGTATTCAGGCAGGCAGGCTGCCTGCATGCATAATGGCCCAGCAGCCCTGGAGGGGAGGGGGCCGTGAGTCTCTGCATGCTGCCACCAGCACCCGCCGCACAGCTCTCACTGGCCAGGCTGGATTAAAGCTACGTGGGTGTGTCCACATGAGCAGCAGGCACCTCGATCGCTGCCGACATGGGCGTTGTTTATAAACGCCACCCCTCCTCCGCCGCCTTCCTGACCCACTCCCTGCAAGAGCGGAACTGTAGTATTCTGGGATCGTGATCTCCAGCTGCCACAAGGGGGCCCATGGTACGTGGTCTGTTACCTGGGCATGCTGTACTGTGGTTATAACTAGGGATGCAACGTGTAGTCGACTACACGATTAACCGATAAGCCTGGGCTTATTGGTTAATCCTGTCGATTAAACCTCCCCCCCGCCCCACTGTCTCTGACCCAGAGGCAGCAGCAAGGAGCGGGGAGGCGGGAGCCAGTGCCTGTGGGGAGCTGGCTTTTAAGCCGGCTCCCTCGAGCATCCGCGCCTGCAGAGCCACCTTTCCGTCCCCCTGCCCTGCAGCGCTGGTGCCTGTAATAGAGAGGCAGCAGCACGGCAGGTGAGGGAAGCTGCTTTCAAGCCAGCTCTCTGTGCATGCTGGCTCTGCAGAGCCGCCTGTCCCCCCTTGCTGCCTCCCACAAAGGCAGCAGGTGCGGGGTGGAGACGGGAGGCTGCTGCAGAGCAGACTCTGTCCGCGGCGGGCCCAGGCTTGCAGCAGACAGAGGGTGCTCCGTGGGACGCTGCCTGCGGGGAGCCGGTGTGTCTCGTAACAGTGTGCTCTGGGTTGTACTCTGCAGCGTGGCTGACACGTCCCTGCCCCTAGGAGGGTACAGCCGTTTTATGCCCCTCCCTGTGCCGGGCGGCCGCTGAGATGGTTCTGTGGGTGCCCAACAACGGGCCACGTTAAAGAGCTGTGGGGGCGGGGGCTGTTGGGAAGGGTCTCCGGCATGAGCGCCCCAGCCTGGAGAAGAGGGGCTAGCAGGACTTGCTGGGGGCTGCTTGATGGGTGGGGTGAGGGGAGCTCTCAGGAGTTCACAGCCCTCCTCCCAGCGCCCCGGAAAAGCACCTGGCCGTGGCGGCCTTTGTGGCCCCTGTAATTCTGACCCAGGGTTTGGTTTGTTTCCTCGCCGCAGGAGAAGATCCTCGACCCCTTCCAGTTCGTGGGGCGCCAGGAAGCCAAGGGCCCTGCGCCCAAGCCGGCTGGCTGCTGCGGCCCCAAAGGCTGCTCCTGAAAAGCTGAGCCCAGCGCGGAGACGGAAGAGTCGGAGCCGCTTTGGTTCCTTGCCGCGGAACCGCAGGTGCAAATGAATAGCGTAGGTAACGAGGCTCAGCGCGTCCCGGCTTCGAAGCACCGTGCGGGGCAGCAGAATAAACCAGTCGTCCCCCAGCCCTGGGCACGGCTGCAGTCGGAAGACAGCAGGTTTATTGGGTTAATTTTTCAGAGACAACCCGCCTCAGTTCAGGCCCCGAGGAAAATCTGATGGGACCCAGTGAGCCGCCAGGATATGAAAGTGATCGGTGCTTTGTCTGTCTTAGTACAGGCCCAAGGGACCAGATTGTTTCCTGGGGCGATGTGAGAGCAGCCAAGCCTTGACCCAGGGCCCAGCCTGTGTGAACAGGCTCATCCCGGACTGCAGCGTGGCCCTGGAGCTGGTCCCTGCCTTCAGGCTTTCGCTGTTCCCTCTCCTTGGCTTGCCCATGCGGGAAGCACAGGTCCAGTCTGCTCCTCGAGCCCCTCTGTGTGCTGGGGAAGCAGGCGGCCCCCACTGTGCTGGGCAGCCCCTTGGCGTGGCTTTCCTCCCTCCCACAGGGGCTGGGTTGCCTCTACCCCACAGAAAGGAGGGGACTATGATCGGGCATGAGCCCATTGGGCACTCTGAGCTGGCGGGCTCCTGGCCGCTCCTTGTGGCCCAGGATGAGGTGGGTGGCTACAGATCTGGCCTTTCCAATGCAACCGCTGCCTTTACCGTGGGGGCGAGAGGCGCCGAGCAGGGGAGGGATCCTCTTTCGGTGGCGGCGGCGAGCAGGGGATGGTGAAAGCTGGCCCCAGCCACGGGTACGAAGGGGCAACGTGCTCCGCGGCAGCGTCCAGCAGCCAGTAAATCTCATGCAGCGCGGCGGGGTGGAGGAGAGACGCAGCAGAGGCACCTGAGACAGGAAGGGGCCTGGGGCTAGTCCCACTGCTAGTCCAGGAGCAGGTCCCATCTCCCTGCTCCCCGTGGGGAGGGACCGAGCGCCCTGGCGGGGAAGCGGGTGGGAGCTGAGAGCCCTCCGTCTCTTGCGGGGGTTGCTCAGGAAGTAGGGCTGATAGAAGACTGCCCTTCCTTTCCTGGCTGCGGGGGCCTGAGGCGGGTTGGACTTACAAACGGTGTCTCCCCCGGATGCCAGCGCCTTCTAGCATCGGCCACCTATGAGAACCGTGCTACCCCCCGCGTCCTGGGAGCTTCCTGGGTCTCTTGGCCCACACGCGGCGGGTGTTTCTGCAGGTGCAGGGGGGAGGAGATTGTAACTGGGCCATGGGCGGCTGTGACCCCTCTAACACTTGGAGCGCTTTAGGGCTTGCCCGAGGGCTCCAGCACTGGCGGCGCGTGGGTGGTTGGAGGGGAACCCTGGAAAAAGCACAAGGCTCTGGTGCTACATCGCTCCTTCCGTTCCCATCCGTGGGCGGTAACGTGTCGCAGCGTCGAAGGGGGCCGCTGCTGGGATGCAGGAAACCCTCCCCCCCCCGCATTGCTCATGGCAAGCGCAGGGCAGATGGGCCCGTTAGTGTAAATGGTTTTGGGAGAGTCGGGCTTGTGGAAGAAGCCCAAGGATCCAAACCTGGCAGCTGTGTCAGTGCAGCTAGCCCCTGGGGGCGGGGGAGAGAGAGAGAGATATGCCCAGGCTGCCACCTGGCGGCCACAAAGTGACATGGCGAAGTGCTGCTGATCTCTCCCCCCGCACCCTCAGTGCACATGGAAAAGTCCCGCAAAGCCGCTGCCTGTTTTGGGGGCTGCGGGAGCCAGAAATCGCATTAACGGAGGCCTCAGCAACAAATCAATCACCTCGCTGCCAGGCAGGTAATACGCCACATGCGAAGGGCTGGGAGCGTCAAGACCTTGCTGGCTACAAGGCATGCAGCTGTCCTCCTGCCCGTGGTAATTCTGCAGAGCTGTGTGAGGAGAGAACAGCCGCTGCAGCCTCACCGTGGAGTGGTTAATGTGGGTGTAAGCCCAGGGCCACGTACAGCCCAGAGGCTGCACCGATTACAGCAGGACTCTCGACAGGAAGAATATTGTTACCAGGTACAGAGTGCTTTCTCTCCCATGATGCTTTGCAAATGCCAGACCTCGGAGCTCATTCATTCACTTGGGCCGGGGTGAAGCGCTGAACCTTGCGCAGCATGGAGCAAGACCGGATGCAGCAGCCAGCGCAGGTTACACCGGAATCGGAGTGTAACACGCACAGCTCGTGTGGTTTGCTGTCCCGTGCAGTGGCACCTAGACCACAGCAACAAGAGACCGCTACAGCCTGGGAGAGCCAGGTGGCTTTGCGCTCAAAGGTCAGAGGCTCCAATACTAAGCTGCAGAGATCCCTGGTTCAGATCCGCCTGGTGGCGGTTACAGGCGCACGACACGGTGAGCGTGTGTGGAGCTCCTAATTCCGCTCTCAGCAGGGACCATCTAGCTGACAAGAAGATGGGAAGGCACAAGAGAGGAGGGAAATGGAGGCAAATTTCAGATGACCGGGAAAGCTCAGATTAAGTGAGCCAAGTGTCGTAAGGCATGTGCCTTAAAGAAGGGGGCCAAATCCTGAAAGGCGCTGAGCGTTGACTTCCATGGGGGTCATAAAATGCTACTAGGAGCAGGCTTTATTGGGAAGACCCCGCTAGTAAATCCTGGCAGAAAGCTGGGCAGAGGCACCTTTCATGAGTGTGAGTGGCGGGGTATGGAGATCAGTGGGGTTCTACCATATATACATCACCATGGAATTGCAGCTGCCTCTTGGGTGGAGACTGGCAGCGACTGGTGCCCAGCCGTACAGTGAGAGGGAACGCTTTGGCCCAAGACAGTGGGCGAGCTCCTTACTTGGAAAGGGCCCTTACAATCTCCAAGGTCCATGCAGAATTGGCTGTTTACAATTTGGAACAGAGATTCCCCACCCAATCGACTGCCCTTGGAAGGATGGGCAGCATAGGCCTAGATCCAAGGAGTCCTCTCCCTGTCCTCTCGCTCAGATGCTCTAAATCTTGCAGATTCTTCCTTAACAGAACGTCTCTGAGCTATGGCCTTTGCCCTCCCTCCATGCAGCTAAACGTCCCCCTCCTGTCACATCTCGGTTATGGCAACAGCCTTTCCTCTAGCCTGGTGGCGTGCAGGCTTCCCTGCTTGTGTCTGCTCAGAACAATGACCGTTTCCCAGCACTTGGACTGTCGTCCCTTTCTTTGCATCCCTCCCCTGGCCGCCTCATCTCAGTCACATCACCCATAAGCTTCTTGTCATCACCGCCATGGTCTGTCCCCCCCCTCCCCGTCCTATCTCGTTGGCTGTCAAGAAGATAGTGTGACGACGCGTTGGGGTTCCCCCGCCTCCTGCACCCCCGGAATGGCACGAACAGACTCCACCAGCCAGTAGACTAGAGGTGGTTTATTGCTTCTTCAGGATACAGCACAGCACAGATGTCATCAGGTTACAGGGCAGGTCTAGGATGCCTCAGCCCCCCTTGATATGGGGGGGGGTCTCGGCTTCTAAACCCCCCAGCCTGTTGCTGAGACTGCTTCCTCCATGGTCCCAGACAGAAACTAACTCACTCCCCTCCAGCCCTGGCCCCTAGCCAGGGCAGCATCCACCTTCCTTTATTCCTCTCCATGGGGGTTAGCTGGTCGGACCGGTTGAGAGATCCCTTTGCATAATGACCCATCCCTGTCCTTCTGGGCTGTGGTACCGGCGGCAGCCAGTGGGGTTACCACAGACCCATAGAAACCAGCAAGTTCCCCCCACTATGTCACAGATAGCTCTTGATTTTAGCAAGGCTTCTGACACAGTCCCACCCCCCATTCTCACCAGCAGTCGAAGGTAGTGGGGTTTGGATGACATTGCTGTAAGGTGGGTGCGCGGCTGGCTGAAAGGCCATACTCTGCCAGAGTGAGGGGGATCTCTAGAGGGTCCCACAGCAGTCAGCTCTGGGTCCAGTGCCATTCGATATTTTCATGAACGATGCGGGGAATGGAGTGGAAGGCATGCTTGTAATGTTTGCAGAGGATCGCGAATGGGGGCACGGGAAGCATTTTTGAGGACAGGCTTCGAATTCCAAACAACCGTGAAAACCTGGGGAATGGGTCTGAATTCTGCAACTTGAAATGCTCGAAAGGAAAGTGCAAAGTGCCTCCCTTTAGAAGGAGAAATCACATGCACCACTACAAAATGGGAAATTAGCTGGCGGGGTGCTAGTACTGCTGCTTACAGTGCTTCACAAACTGCCTACGAACCAGCAATGTGAGAGACAAGGGAGGTGAGGTAATGTCATTTGTCGGACCAACTCTGGTGAAAGGAACACACTTTTGAACCGCACCGAGCGGCTGGGCCAGTAGATGTTAAGGAGAGCTGCCCCTGAGTGAGCAGATTCCACTTCTGAGCCCCACAGCCAGGGTTTCCTGGGGCTTCTGCCTGGGCAGGTCCCTGGCTGGAGTCCTCTGCCATCCCCCCACCGCGCAGCAGTGAGGCAGGGCATGCCAAGGAGTGCCCAACCCACAAGCCGAAGCACCGCTGGACATGGCAGTTCCCAGAGAGCTTTGCCCAGCCTCTTCCCAGTATGCCCCTTTCTCTGCCAGGCAACGGGCCTCCCTTCCAAAGCTGCATTTTCCTCTGCCCATCGAGCCTGGATCACCTGTCAGGTAAGACCTTTGCGAGCTGTTGGAGCCATGCTCCGTCTTAACCAGGATAGCTGGTGAAGCAGAGAAGAGGTCTGGCCAGCTGCTTCCAGAGCATATCCCTGCACCCTCTGCTGCCCAGCCAACACACTGTGGCCAGGGGTGGCTTGCACTCCAGGAGAGAACTGCAGCACTGGGGTGAGTCACTCCTGCGGACTTTCATAAAGTTAGGACTGCAGCCTGCTGAGCAAGAAGATGCACCAAGCCCTGACCCCCGTTAGGCCCAACATCCTGGTTTGCCCAGCGGTTGGGAATTCATTGGTGCGTTTTCCTTTCTCTCCCTGTGACTCTTGCTGTTCATTGCTTCCTAGCGCTGCCACCCATTGGGAATACTAGGGAGACAGATTACAAATATTCCCTGAGGATGTGTGTGTGGCTGGCTAGTAGCCCCACCAGTGGTAAGGGTGTCTGGAACGTTTCCGCTGTGTACGGATCTGTGAAGTTCATGGTCTGAAGACTGGTTAATTGGCTGCACAGCTGTTAATTTTGGGTCTGAGTGACAGTCATGCAACTTTGGAAGGCAGCCCTAGGAAGACGTGGCCAAGAGGATGGGCTGCTGAGAAGCACCATCTCCCTGATGAAGTCCAGCTCAGGTGCTAATCTTGGAATAATATACTGTGGGCAGCAGTTGTAACCTGCGAAGTCTCCTTGAATGGCTTAAGGCAGAGAAGTGGGAGTGGAAGTTGCAGTAGACGGGAAATATAAGTTCCATAACTTCCACTCCAACGCCTCTGAAGAAGTGGGAGCTTATGGTACTATATATTTTTGTTAGTCTCTAAGGTGACACGGGACTACTTGTTTTTATGGCAGGGAATGTGGGGAGCAGAAGGCTTGGGGATGGGGCGGTTTGAAGGGGGTGGTCGCAGGCAGAGAAAGAGAAAAGATGAAAAGAGGGTGGTGGGACTGGCAGGACCCGCCGAGGAGGAGAGAAACGGGAGCAGCTAGGGAAGAGGAATGCAAAGGAGGCTGTTTAAACAGCTGTTCGACTGAGCAGTAAAAATACAAGATAGGAAATGGGATTTATAAGAAACGTGGCAGGGAGGTGAAAAGCGTCACTGCCCTGGTGAGAACATTGCACTAACATTACTGGCCTCAAAACGGTAATGAAAAGCAGCAGGAAGGGTGTGAAGAGTGAAAGAGGGAGAGAAGGAAGAAATTGCCTGAGCAATGGGGAAGCTGAGAAGAGAAGAGGAACATCAGGAGAAACGCCCTGCCGAGTTCTGTGAGCTCTGGGTTTTCCTCTCTCCGTGACGGTGGGAATATAGGGGCTGGGGAGAGCTCTTGTTCTCCACTGAGTGAGGACCTGATTCAGGAGAGCATGTAAGCATGTGCCTAACTCTGTGCATCATTCATTAGTCAGTGCCTTGGTGGTCAGTGTTAAGGGACAGCTTTGCACTCCCCTGCCATAGCCACGGTCTCACCCCACAACAGCCCGCCAGTCAGCTCCAGGAGGAGTTGCTTACCCATGTGGGTGCTAGGAGAGTGGACCAGTTAGATGCTGTCACGCTTACACCTAATTCCTCACCACAGCAGCGAAGCGTTTCACCTCCCAGCCCCCTTCCTCATAAATCCCATTTTCCATCTTGAATGTTTACAGCTTGATCGGACCGCTGTGTAGAATCCACCCCACCAGAAACCAGAGCACCGCCTCACAGAGCACCACTAACTGAAAGACACTAGGCGGCACCGTGCGCTTACCCCGGCCATCGCAACACGTCCAGCCGAACGTGGCTAGCGTGGGGCTGCCTGGTTCCTGCGTGCACATGTGGCTGGCTGGCTGTGACAGGCACAAATAGGGGATTATAGGAACCGGTTTGGGAGTCTGTGACATTCTGGTCGCATCCCACAAAGGCGGGTGGGGAACCTTTTTCTGGGTCGGGGGCCACTGACCCACTGAATAAATTAGTCAGGAGCTGTACACAAAGTGAGAAGGAGGAAGATGCTCTCCACATTCCCCTTCCACACCAGAGCCGGGGGGGGAGGGGTCTGGGCTAGTAGATTTTGTGCGCTCCAGCCCCATGGTGGCGGTGAGAGGACTAGAGCACCAGCATGGGCTTCCCAATGCTGGACAGGGGGAGCCCTAAGCCTCAGGGGCCAAATCCAGGCAAGCCAGGGGCTACATCCAGCCCCCAGGCCTTAGGTTCCCCACCCCTGCACTAAGGAAAGAAGACAGAGAGGCTTGTTGAGCTGAATGTGGTAAACAGTAATGCATGTCAAATACTTCCCTAGCTACACCCATCTGCCCTCCAGGCTTTGATCCCCAGCTGAGTTGGGCTGAGCAGGTAGGCGGAGGGGAGGCCATTAAGGAAAATCCAGGTGGTGTCTGAAGCGGTCACAGTGATGTGGAAGGTGGCGCTCTTCCCTCTGCATGGCTACCGCCTCAGTGTGCTGATGAGGTGACCGGGGCTGGGTGCTGTGCTCATCCCGTCTGTGCATGGTTAACTGCCTCCCCGGGGGTGTGTCCTGAGGCTTTCTGCCAGAGGCAGCCTGCTCTGCAGGCTCGTAGGGGAGGTCTGCAGTGAGTAGGGTCAGCAGTGGGGTGTAGGAAAGGGGTCTAGAGAGGCTGTGGGCCGAAGCAGGAAGTGCTCCAGGTAATTGAAGCAAAGGGAAGAGGAGCAATAGAAGTAGATTTTTCTCAGCTTGCTACAGGGTCCCTGGCCTGGAACCAGGGTAGAGGGAGGGTCATGGTGGCAGGGCTATTGAGCCTGGAGTTAGCCTGGGGACCCACAGCTTGCCGGACGACGGATTGGCTTGTGGGACTTTGTTCTGCCTGGAAGGGGGCTGGCCTTTATGATGTGGGAGACGTAGGCCACGTCTTCGGTTACTGGAGGATCCACGCTCTGGTGATCGATCTTCTGGGGTTTGATGTAGTGGGTCTTTACTAGTAAAGACCTGTTCAGTCGACTGCAGAGGGGACCCCGTCAGTGTTGGAATTCCTTGCTGTCACACGGAGTAAGAGAAGTCAATGGGAGTGTTTCTCCCGTCGACTTCCCGCTGTGGAGATGGTGCCAAGCTCGGCTTAAGGTGCAGAGTCGCCTACTTTAAGCCGACCATCGCCCTGCAGTGTAGACTTGGCCTGAGATGCCTGGAACTGGTAGCGGGGAAACCCAGGCACAGACCACAAGGTCCCAAGCTGGTTTTGTGTCTGATGCCTGCCAGCAAAGACTTAAAGTGGAGGTGCTGACCATGAGGCGGGTCTGATACTAGTTTCCTGGCTGTGTCTAACGGACATAACTAGTACAGGCCCCACAGATCTCTTCCTTTCTTAAGGTGCCTTGTTGCTGCACTGTTAACTCTCTGCTGTGCCTTGCCAGGCTACACTTCAGCGGTGGGGGCGTGATTTCTGAGTACATTGCTGGCAAATGATGGTGGGAATTTTTTAGGAGGCAATAAGTGAGATCAGTGTAAGGGACAATAGTGTTTTGTATTTCTCCAATTCACCTATTGATAATGTGGTCAAAGTCCCGATATCAGCAATTAATACACCATCCCAAACTTTTCCCTTCTTTTGCTAGTCTCATAAATGTGTTGCAAAACCCCCGCAGCCCTGCTGGTATATTCACTGTCCTTTTTGCCATCAAAGGAAATCTTTGGAGGGAGAATGAAAGAGCAGATTTGAGCCTCTTCCTGCCTGTGAAACTGAGTTCATTAAAAAGTAATGAAATCCCACCAGAGCTTTTGAGCTCCCCTATTGCTAGCAGCACCCTAAGCAACTCCAGCCCCCTGCCCACCGTGCATAGGTAAAAAGGCCACAGCTAAATGCCAGGGCATTTGCATCACTTTGTCTGTCTGCTGACTGCTGGCCTTTTGGGGAGAACTGGGAAGAAGCGGTTCACAGAACTGTGCTGGTTCCCCTTGCACTGGTGGGTGTCAAATTCAAGGCGCATCCCCTGGAAATGAGCACACGGGACCTCTCCTTAGAATTCTTCAGGGACTAAAGTTGTGAGACCAGGTGGGCCGGTTGGCACTTGGGACGCCGACTGCAGAAGCTTTCATTGGTTGAGATCTTTCCCCATCGATCCTATGGGAGGAACTCACAGATAATAGGGATGTCCAAAGTTAACCAATGAAACAGTAACGCTTAACCAGTTACCTGTGTTGACCTAAGTCCTGCTGCCTAACCCTGTCACAGCTATGGCTCTGGAGTCCCACCACTGGCCCCAGCATGGTCCCACTACTGGGCCCACCGCGGCTTGCTAGCCACTGCCGGAGTTAATGGGCGTGGGCTGATTAACCAGTAAGCCTCATGCTTACCGGTATTATTAGCAATTAGCATCCCTAGTAGAAGATCTGCCAAGTTTCCTGCCTTTGTACAGCTACTCATCTGGCTTCTTTCTGTAATCTACACAAGTGCGGCCTTTCAGGAACCCTTGAGGATATTGGCATCTTGCACCACATTCCCTTCTACCAGACCAAAGCACCACGCCCTTCTTCTGGGAGGGCTCCCTCGCTCTCCTCCAGGTACACACATCGCCTCTCGCATAGGATTCGCGGTGCAGTGACGGCCCATAACGGACAGGGACCAAGCCCACCAGTTTTGGCTAATAGATGGCTATAGCTCAAAGCATGCCTCCTGTTTTACCCCCTTTCCAGAGGAGTGGGACTTCAGGGCATCTCCATGATGCTCTCGCCTCATCGAGGTACTTTGGTGTAACCATCCTGGAGTAGCTAGAGCCGGGCTTCTGCTGTAGGATCTTTACCACGCCACCGAACTTCTCTGTCTCTTGTTTTACAGCTGGTTAAATGGAGCTAATGACACTTGCCTACTTCACGGGCACTGTGAGACTTAGGATTGAAAAGTGAAGTATGTTCCTCCGGTGGCGGATAGGGTAGAAATGCTAAACATTGTAAGGGACTGTCTGGTAATCTGTTGCCAAACTGTGGGTCATAGGCCCTGTATTGCTAATAGATAATGGAGAGTCAGTCATTGCAGGGCGGCATATGGCAGCCATACAGCCTTTGGCAGCAATGGACTTATCCTCTCGTTCTCAGATTGCAGCGATTGTGGTAGAAGCTTTAGTTAAGGCGGTGATGGTGCTTCTTTTTTAAGTCCCTGGTTCATAGACACATCCCTGCTCATTCAAGTCAATGGAACTTAAGCACGTAATTAAAGTTCTGCCTAGTGCTTTCCTGAATGGAGGCCTAATGTTCTATTTTCAGCCATGTTATATATTAATGTATTAAACATAATACCTGCAGACAGCATGTGGAGCCTTTGAGTCCACCTCCTGGGGGAGATAAAAAGCTTGCTCTGTTTATGGTAATTCTTGGCATATGCGGTTCAATCTAATATGATCAGGGGAGATGTCCTGGGCAGCTTCACCCTGGTCCCTCTGCTAAAAAGCCTGCACCAGAGACGCGCTCTTCATCAATATTTGATGCTTGGGCCGTAGGAATGCCAAAGGAAAAGAAATGTCATGTGGGGTGTGGGGGCATGTGCACCGCAGGGAGCAGAGTGGGGGCATGGAGCTGGGAACCCGGCAGGTTAATTTTTAATTACTTCTTTGTAATGACACACAAAAGCTCTGATGGGAATGTAATGAGAGGGATTGTCGGATAGCTACGCCGACCTGGGAGTAGCCAAACAAGGCTGCTACTGCTTGAAAGTAACTAATCTGTCACAGATGGATGGATTCCAAAGGTAACATTTACTCTTCTTCCTTCCAGTTATGGAAACACAAAGCATTTAGCAATTACAACCACAGCATATTTCTCCATTGGGGGAGGGGGGAGCGGGTAGCCATTGCAAAAAACAAAATAAAATAAATCAGTTTGATCCGAAGCAACACTGGCGAATCGGCCAACTTGACGAGATGCCTACAAACTAAAGAGTGGGGTAGCTGCTGCTCTTATAACCTTTAGCTCCGTGGTTAGGGCACTCACCTGGGATCTGAAAGATCTATGTTGAATTTGTGGCCTTTTTCCTCCCCTACCCCACACTACCGCCTGATATGGGACAGGGATTTGAATGTGGGGCTTTCCCGCAGATACTTGCCTCAGGCTACGCTATAGGCCAGTCTTTAGGGCATTCTCCTACAATGGTGGAGACCTATGTTCAAATCCCTTCTCTGCATCAGCTTTTGCTTTTCTAGACACTGTGACACGTGAGGCTATCCATTTTCCCCATTGCTGTCTGCCCAGGGCAACATATCTGACTCCATCATTGTCTCCATGATAGTAGCATCCTTTGGTATTGTCCTTTGATAGGTCAGGCTTCATCCTCCGTGCCTTCTCTCCAGGTGAGAGCCAAGCTGAGATGTCCCTTGTGCTTCTGCCACAGGGAATCTGGCTGGCATGGCTGAAATACCATAGCTGTCTGAGTTCCTGACCTACTGACCCTCAGGAAGGACAGACAGGGAAAAAAGGGAGGAGGGGTTGCCTTGTATATTAAAAATGTACACACTTGGACTGAAGTGGAGATGAACGTAGGAGATAGCTGTGTAGAGAGTCTCTGGGTTAAGCTAAAAGGGGTAAAAAACGAGGGTGATATCATGCTAGGAGTCTACTACAGGCCACCTAACCAGGTGGAAGAGGTGGATGAGGCCTTTTTTAAACAATTAACAAAACTATCCAAAGCCCAAGATTTGGTGGTGATGGGGGACTTCAACTATCCAGACATATGTTGGGAAACTAACACAGCGGGGCACAGGCTATCCAATAAGTTTCTGGACTGCATTTGAGACAACTTTCTGTTTCAGAAGGTTGAAAAAGCTACCAGAGGAGAAGCTGTTCTGGATTTGGTTTTAACAAATAGGGAGGAACTAGTTGAGAACTTGAAAGTGGAAGACAGTATAGGGGACAGTGATCATGAAATAATAGAGTTCATGATCTTAAGGAAAGGTAGAAGGGAGACCAGCACAATTGAGGTAATGGATTTCAGGAAGGCAGATTTTGATAAGCTCAGAGAACTTGTAGGTAAGGTGCCATGGGAAGCAAGACTGAAGGGAAAAACAACTGAGGAGAGTTGGAAGTATTTCAAAGGGACGTTGTTAAGGGCCCAAAAGCAAACAATTCCTCTGTGTAGGAAAGATAGAAAATATGGCAAAAGACCAGCTTGGCTTAACAAGGAGATCTTGCATGATCTCAAAATAAAAAAGGAGTCATATAAAAATGGAAACTAGGACAAATAACAAAGGATGAATATAGGCAAGCAACACGGGAATGCAGGGGCAAGATTAGAAAAGCAAGGGCACAAAATGAGATCAAACTAGCTACAGGCATAAAGGGAAACAAGAAGACCTTTTATAAATACATTAAAAGCAAGAGGAAGACCAAGGACAGGGTAGGCCCACTACTTAGTGAGGAGGGAGAAGCAGTAACAGGAAACTTGGAAATGGCAGAGATGCTCAATGACGTCTTTGTTTCGGTCTTCACCGAGAAGTCTGGAGGTGTGCCTAACGTAGTGAATACAAGCAGAGAGAGGGTAAGTTTAGAAGATAGGATACACAAAGAACAAGTTAAAAATCACTTAGGAAAGTTAGATGTCAGCAAGTCACCAGGTCCTGATGAAATGCATCCCAGGATACTCAAGGAGCTGATAGAGGAGGTATCTGAGCCTTTAGCTATGAAAAATCATGGCAGACAGGGGAGATTCCAGAAGACTGGAAAAGGGCAAATATTGTGCCCATCTATAAAAAGGGGAATAAGAACAACCCAGGAAACTACAGACCGGTCAGTTTAACGTCTGTCCCAGGGAAGATAATGGAGCAGGTAATTAAGGAAATCATGTGCAAACACTTGGAAGGTAATAAAGTGATACGGAATAGCCAGCATGGGTTTGTGAAGAACAAGTCATGCCAAACTAATCTGATAGCTTTCTTTGATAGGATAACGAGCCTTGTGGATAAGGGAGAAGCGGTGGATGTCATATACCTAGACTTTAGTAAGGCATTTGATACGGTCTCGCATGATATTCTTATTGATAAACTAGGCAAATATAACTTAGATAGGGCCACGATAAGGTGGGTGCATAATTGGCTGGATAACCGTAGTCAGAGAGTTGTTGTTAACGGTGCTAAATCCTGCTGGAAAGGGATAACAAGTGGAGTTCCGCAAGGGTCTGTTTTGGGACCCGTACTGTTCAATATCTTCATCAGTGATGTAGATATTGGGATAGAGAGTATGCTTATTAAGTTTGCAGATGATACCAAACTGGGTGGGGTTGCAACTTCTTTGGAGGATAGGGACATAATTCAAAATGACCTTAGCAAGTTAGAGAAATGGTCAGAGGTAAACAGGATGAGGTTTAATAAAGAGAAATGCAAAGTGCTCCACTTAGGAAGGAACAATCAGTGCCATACATACAAGATGGGAAGCGACTGTCTAGGAAGGAGCATGGCGGAAAGGGATCTAGGGGTCATAGTGGACCACAAGTTGAATATGAGTCAACAGTGTGATGCTGTTGCAAAAAAAGCAAATATGATTCTAGGTTGTATCAACAGGTGTGTTGTAAGCAAAACTCATGAAGTCATTCTGCCGCTCTACTCTGCACTAGTTAGGCCTCAGCTGGAGTACTGTGTCCAGTTCTGGGCGCCACATTTCAAGAAAGATGTGGAGAAATTGGAAAGGGTACAGAGAAGAGCGACAAGAATTATTAAAGGTTTAGAGAACATGACCTATGAAGCTAGGCTTCATGAACTGGGCTTGTTTAGTTTGGAAAAAAGAAGATTATGGGGGGACATGATAGCGGTTTTCAAATATCTAAAAGGGTGTCACAAGGAGGAAGGAGAAAATTTGTTCCTCTTGGTTTCTGAGGACAGGACAAGGAGTAATGGGCTTAAAGTGCAGCAGGGGAGGTTTAGATTGGACATTAGGAAAAAATTCCTAACTGTCAGGGTGGTCAAATATTGGAATAAATTGCCAAGGGAGGTGGTGGAATCTCCCTCTCTGGAGATATTTAAGAACAGGTTAGATAGACATGTGTCAGGGATGGTGTAGACGGAGCTTGGTCCTGCCTTGAGGGCGGGGGGCTGGACTCGATGACCTCTCGAGGTCCCTTCCAGTCCTATTATTCTATGATTCTATGATACTATGACCCTTGTGGTGCAACATCACATCGTGACATGATCTTTCCAATGAATTCCCAATGTTCTTCTCAATCCGGGCTGGTGGGATGCATTCAGCTTCCTCTTGTGTCCTTCCACTATGTGCCAGGTAATGATACCGGCGGGAGGGCGAGCGTGCAGTATAACGTACTGTAATTTTAATAAGTGGATGGATCTTTCTCTTCCAGATGTTTGACAAACAGGGAACTGAGCCACTGGCTGTGCCAGTTCTTGCCTTCCTGGCTTTAGTGAGCTGCCCCATTGGTCCATATTGCCCTTCCAAGATGGATGAAGTCCTCAACCCATCATCTGAGCTGCGTACCAGGTTATGCTTATTCTTGGTGTGGAAGTAGGGGCAGAGGGGAGAATTGAAAATCGTTGTCTCAGTTGGGTTCCCTTATCACTGTGCTCAAGGTCATGAGGGAGACCTTACCATCCCTGCCTCCTCCCATTTAATGAATGTCACCGAAGTCTTAAAAAAAAAAAAAAAGATTTTAGCCAACACTGGTCAGTGAAGATTGTCCAGTTCTGCTCCTGCCGCCCATGTTATCGCGCATGTTCTCATTAAAGCAGGAGGTTCCTTTTCAATTCCTTTGTGTGTGTGTGGGAGGGGGGTAGGGGAGAGCACTCAATGGCTATGTCTAGACTGCAAGCCTCTTTCGAAAGAGAGCGTCTAGACTGCACGTTGAACTTTCGAAAAAGCGGCTTGCTTTTTCGAAAGAAAGCATCCAGTGAGTCTGGATGCTCTCTTTCGAAGAAGCCCTATTTACATTGAAGAACACCTTCTTTCGAAAGAGGAACTTTCGAAAGAAGGCGTTCTTCCTCGTGAAATGAGGTTTACCGCCATTGAAAGAAAAGCCGCGTTCTTTCGATTTAATTTCAAAAGAACGCGGCTTGAGTCTGGACGCAGGTGAGGTTTTTTCGAAAAAAGGCTACTTTTTTCGAAAAAACCCCTGAGTCTGGACACAGCCAATGGGTGTGGTGAAATTATAGCTGCACTAAACCTGTAATACCTTTGTGATCCATGAAACAGGCAGAGGGTTTATAGGGAATGTCCCAAAGCCATCTGTAAATAGGATCAGGAAATTAATGTGTTGCAAAATAAACCTGTTCCAGAAAACGAATTACAACGGTCAATTAATTTAAGCCTGAGTCCTAATGGATAAATAATAGGAGAAGGCTGGAATCATGTGCTTTTCCTGTACTGCTGTTAAAAAAGCCAGCATGCTGTTTCAGGAGATGCCCCTTGAATGAAAGAAAGGATGTGACTCTGCAACCAAAGGGCTGCTTAGCAGTTTGAACTGGTCAAATGGGAGGTTGCATTTGCCAACTGAAACGCAGTTTGTACGAGGGCAAGAGACATGACCAGGGGGGGCGGGGGCAGAGTTGGAATGGAGAAGCTTCTGTGGAATCAGGCAGGGGAGGGAGCAGCTGGGGAATTGGGCTGTTTGAACTGAGCCGCTGAAGGGGGTAGTTGAAAGGATGATTTGGGCAGCTGGTAGGGAATATTTGAGAGTTTCAACCCAAAGTGGGGGATCTCAGCCTGGCCGTGGAATCTGAGGTGTAATGAGTGGCAGCTAAGAACTGTTTTGAATTGTGGGACTAAGAAGTGGCAGGCGAGGGTGACGGGCTACAATCTGGGAGCAGAGTACGTTTGAATTGGGCAGTTGAGACATTTCTGGGAATGGCAGTTGGGAGGCTGCATTGGGCCCTTGGAACGGCAAGAGATGGGAATGAGAGGTTTGAAGACTGGCTGGGACAGCAGTTAGGTTCCCATGGGAAGAGAAACAGAACAGCCAAGGAGGAACAGTGACCAGGTCCAGTGTGTGTGAGATGAACAGCACATGAGACACCATGGAAGAGAAAGGGAGAAAGCGCAAGAGGAGACTAAGGAGAGACCTACCAGTGGGATGTTGGATTCATTGCTTCAAGGGCTTGATAGCGGCCTGACCTCTCTTGTGTACAGTGGTTGGGATTAGAAATCTTGTCACTGGTCTTGTGCCTGCTGATAATAGCTTGGCAGGAAGTGACTGGAAACCTCTCAAAGCTAAATGAATATTAGACCCTTCATACCTGCAAATGAGCAGTCTTTTGTTATCACTGTTGGCTAGTATATGGGAATGTATTTCTTAGGCTCCAACTATTTCATGTCTATACTGCATCCGATGACTAAGCTTAAATGCGAACTCAGCATTTACTGGTTAAATGGAGAGATTCACTCACCAGAACTGCCAAACCAACCATGTTCACAGGCAGCACTTACGGGAAATAAATGTTCATTTCAGTGAAGCTAACCTACAACTTATTAAAATGCTGAATATAATTATGTATGAGAGTTCACTAAAATCTCATTACAAGCAGCTGAATTTGGAATTTACAGTGTGGGTTGAGGTTGCCATTTAAAACTGGATCTAAACAAATATGAGCAGTTATTATATACAATTTGTGTTAGATGTTGCCACCCGAACCATTGTATTTAGTGCTCAACTTCACTAAATAGTAATTCTGGGGCTGGTTGAATATTGTGGTTTCTTATCTGCAGTATGATTGATTCCTTTGTGTCATCTGATTTGACTTTTATCATTAGTAATTATTAGAGGTATAACACTACAGCAGCGGCTGGAAGCCCCAATTAGGAGTGGAGCCTTATTGTGCTAGGCCCTGTCCACATAGATATTATGAGTCGGTCTTTGCTCCGAAGGCATCACTGTTTAAATTGACAGCATACTCCAATGGGTGCAATGTAGAAGCAGAGTGCTCGGGAAGCACCAGATCAGCCCTGCTCCAAGTTGTCCTGTTCAGGCTGCTACTCACCTTGTGCAGCACCACAGCTGCCCCATGAACAACGTGCTAAACAGAGATCTCGATAAAGACTCATTCCTCGTCCATGGAGCAGATGGCGTTGGATGACTTCAGTCCCTCCCAGAAATCACCTGGGGATATGACAAAAAGCCCAGCTGGTAATGTTGGAGGCTATCACTGACTGAAGAAATGAACCCTGCAGCCCTGAGATTGGCAGCTCAGGAAGAAATGAAGGTCCCCTGGGCACTACTGTACTGTGATAAGAATTGTAGCAGTATGCTGATTCTTTTTCTTGCCCTCGCGTTTGAGGCCAGTTGCAAGTGGTACCAACACATCCTCACAGGATAGACCTGCAGGAGGTTTTGAACGTGGGGCCAGGATGGCCTTGTGAGAACAGCTTCCTGCTGTGGAATTGCTCTCTTTGGAGCCCTGAGATAGTAGATCTGCCTTGAGAAAGCAACTACCCTGGTTTGTTCCAGTGGAACAAAGTTCTTAGGTGCGGAGATATTTCCAGCGCAAGCTATGCGACCTTAGTCAAGTTTCTTCCCCTCTGCTTGGGTTTCTTTATCCGGCAGAGATCATGCTACATAGGCGTTAGGTATGTTACTCGTGGGGCTAAATACTTTCTGTTGCCACTAGGGGGAGCCACCTCGCCATAACACAGTTTCTGGGCTAGAGAACTAGATCTTCAAAAGCTATTAACCCTCACTACAGCAGGTGATCCATGGTCTAGGTCAGGGGTGGGCAATAATTTTTGATGAGGGGGCATGCCAAGAATTTGGTAAGTGGTCAAGGGCCACACCCTTCCATGATATTAAAGGAGGAGGCTGGAGGGTCAGGGATGAAGGTTGGGTGCAGAAGGGCGCTTGGGGATGTGGGATTATGGTCCTGGAGGGGGCATGAGGTCTGGGAGGGAGTTTAGGTAAAGGAGGGGGTTGTGACCAGGGGCAGGGGATTGGGATGAAGGAGCGGGTGCAGGCTCTGGGAGGAGGTTGTGACTTGGGGCAGGGTAACAGGAGAGGCAGAAGAGGTTTGGGTTGTGACCCAGGGGAAGGAATTGGGGTGCTGGGTCTGGGAGGGGGTCTGGATGGAGGAGCTGGGTGCAGGGGATGGGGATATGGGGAGCAGAGGGCTGGGGTACTAGAGGCAGGCTATGGCCAGGGGGTGCTTAGGGACTCCCAACCAGCAGGTCCTTCAGACAGTATCTCTGCCCACCATATCTCCATATACCACTGAGAGGGGTTGGCTGTGGGGGCCCTATGCTGTTCTTCCTACTGCGAGCAAAGGGAGGGTGTACTTTGTGCACTGCCTGAACTGCAAACAGGCTGCTCCCATTGGCCAGTTTCCAGTCAATGGGATCTGTGAGATTGTGCTATGGGCAGAGCAATGCGTGAAGTCTTTCTTCCCCATTGCTCAGGGTGGTGCTCAGAAATGCATAGGCTCCCGCAACTGGTTGCTCTGAGCAGTGTGCAGGGATGGGTCAGGCAGGGAGCCTGGCCAAGGCTCTCACTGGATGGCAGGCTAGCTCTGGTGGCTGCCTCTGGCCTGCAGGCCATATTTTGCCCAGTCCTGGTCTAAGTTTAAGCTCCCAATGCAGCAGCGCCTATTGCAAAGGCTTTAGTGCAATATACACTGAGGCTACATCTACACTGCAGGCTTCTTGTGCAAGAACTGCCATTCTTGCACAAAAACGTGCGGAACATCTACACTGCATGTGTGTTCTTGTGCAAGTAAATTTACAGTAAAGCGTCAGAACGGAAGGCTTGTTGCATAAGAGTTATTCCTTTGCCCACAAGGAATAAGCCCTCTTGCGCAAGAAGGCAGTGTGGACGGGCAATAGGGGTTTCTTGCACAAGAAACCCTTATGGTTAAAATGGCCATCAGAGCTTTCTTGTGCAAGAGCACATCCACACAGTCATGGATGCTCTTGCACAAAAACACATGGCAGAACTCTTGTGCAAAGAAAGAAGCCTGCAGTGTAGACGTAGCCTGAGATTTTCTAAACAGATGATTGCACAAAGCCAGTTATTAAGGGGGGGGAGGGGGAGAGAGTATAATGTGATTCCCAGCTGTGATAGACATAGTAATACTAGCTGTCTCATCCAGCTAACATGCTAGACATAACTATGGGAGCACGGGCAGAGCAGGGGCATAGCACTCTGCTGTACATTTAAATCTGCCTGTATGCTGGGGGTACCTATTTAGGGCAGCTAGGTGAGTATCCTCCCTGCCCCTGGAGAGGGAAATTACATCTGCCCAACTCCAAGGACAGAGGTGGGGAGCCCTGTAAAGCCCATATGTACTATCTCAAAAGCTTCAGGGGGTAGCCGAATTAGTCTGTAACAAGAAAAACTTAGAAAAACAAAGAGTCTTAAAGCACCTTAATTATCACAAGCTTTCGTGGGTGGTACTTCAGATGATAGGAGCGTTAGAAGTCCAGCTTCAAGAATAAATAAGGTAAGAAGGGAGGAAGGGGGGGGGGGTGAAGAAGGAAACAAAAATGGAGGGGATGAAGAAAAAAAAGAGACAGTGAGTAGATAAGTTTCAGAGGGGAAGCCAAGTTAGTCTGTAAGGAGAAAAACTTAAAACACAACAGTCTGGTGGCATCTTAAAGACCGAACAGTGACAAGAGGCTGATAAGAGCCAGTAGTTCGCAGGTGGAAAGGGAGAAGACCCACCCCCGGTTCTACACAGACATAGATCCATTAGCACCAGCTAGTAGTTCTCTCAGTCGCTGTAAGCGGGGGGTTAGGGCCTGGATTTAGCGGTGCATGCACGAGCACAAAAGCATCCACTACAGTTGCGTGGAGCTGCGGGTGCAGCACGAGGGGGATGCAGTGGGGCGCACGTGCAGGGAGCTGCTGCAGGTGCACGGAGCTGCATGGGAGGCGCTGCAGGTGCACGGCGGCAGGACTGGGCGGGCGGCGGGGTGCACGCGCGCCTGCACACGAAGCACCGAGAGGTGCCCTTCCCTCGCCAGCTCGCGGAGCGCGGCGAAGTCGGGTGGCTGCCCGGGCCCTGCCGCTGCGGCGTCCACGCCGGGACCCCAGCAAGCACGCGCCAGCTCCACCTGGCCGCTAGACCCGCGGAAGAGCGCGCGCAAGTGGGGGAGGAGGTGAGCGCTCGCCCGCTCATTGGTGGCTCCCCTGCCAGTCTCCACCCCCGGAGGCAGGCGGCCTCTCCCATTGGCTCGCAACGCTCCGGTGGCCCCGCCCCCGCCCCCTCTCGCATACACACAAGAGTCACGCGCTCGCCGGTTGGGAACCCAGCGGGCAGGGGGGTGGGGGCCGGCTCCGGCGGCGGCCCCGCCCCTGGCGCCTCGCCATTGGCCGGCGGCCGGCTCCCGCGCCCCGCCCGGCCGCCGCGCGCCGGCGCTGATTGGCCGCGCGCGCGGCCGGCGCCCGTCCCCCGGGGTAGGGGTTGCCGCGGCTCCCCTCAGGGCCCGGCAGTCGCCGCCTGTCAGCTCTCGCGGCCAACCGCCGCCGCCGCGGGATGCAGCCGCCCCGCGATGTGCGGCCCCGGCGGGTCTGATCCCTGACTCAAGATGGCGCTGGGCTCGGCCGCGCTGCCCGCGGGGGGCGGCCGGGGGGCGCGGGTGCTGCTGCTGCTGCTGCTCCTCAGCGGCTGCCTGGGCGAGCAGCCCCCGGCCGCCGGCGACGCGGAGGAGACGGTGATCATCGGGCTGCGGCTGGAGGACACGGACGACGTCTCCTTCATGGAGGGGGGCGCGCTGCGGGTGAGCGAGCGCACGCGGGTCAAGCTGCGGGTCTACGGGCAGAACATCAACAACGAGACCTGGTCCCGCATCGCCTTCACCGAGCACGAGCAGCGGCGGGGCGGGCGGCCGCCGGCCGAGCAGGAGGACGGGCCGCCCGAGAGCAGCGCCCCGCAGCGCTGCGGCATCCGCACCTCGGACATCATCATCCTGCCGCACATCGTGCTCAACCGCCGCACCTCGGGCATCATCGAGATCGAGATCAAGCCCCTGCGCAAGACGGAGAAGAGCAAGTCCTACTACCTGTGCACCTCCGTCTCGGCCCCCGCCGCGCTGGGGGCCGCCGGGCCCCCCGGGGGCGGGCTGGTGGGGGGCGAGAGCCCCGCCGGCCCGCCGCCCTGGACCGAGACCACCTGGATCTACCACGACGGCGAGGACACCAAGATGATCGTGGGGGAGGAGAAGAAGTTCCTGCTGCCCTTCTGGCTGCAGGTCATCTTCATCTCCCTGCTCCTCGGCCTCTCGGGCATGTTCAGCGGCCTCAACCTGGGCCTCATGGCCCTGGACCCCATGGAGCTGCGCATCGTGCAGAACTGCGGCACCGACAAGGAGAAGAACTACGCCAAGCGCATCGAGCCCGTGCGCCGCCAGGGCAACTACCTGCTCTGTTCCTTGCTGCTGGGCAACGTGCTGGTCAACACCACGCTCACCATCCTGCTGGACGACATTGCTGGCTCCGGGCTGGTGGCCGTGGTGGTCTCTACCATTGGCATCGTCATTTTCGGTGAGATCGTGCCGCAGGCCATCTGCTCCCGTCACGGTTTGGCCGTGGGTGCCAACACCATCTTCCTCACCAAGTTCTTCATGATGATGACCTTCCCGGCCTCTTACCCAGTCAGCAAGCTGCTGGACTGTGTGCTGGGCCAGGAGATCGGCACAGTCTACAATCGTGAGAAGCTTCTCGAGATGCTGCGGGTCACCGACCCTTACAATGACCTGGTCAAGGAGGAGCTCAACATCATCCAAGGGGCTCTGGAGTTGCGCACCAAGACGGTGGAAGATGTGATGACTCCACTCCGAGACTGCTTCATGATCGCTGCTGAGGCTGTGCTGGACTTCAACACCATGTCTGAGATCATGGAGAGTGGCTATACCCGCATCCCTGTCTTTGAGGGTGACCGCTCCAACATTGTGGACCTGCTCTTTGTTAAGGACCTGGCTTTTGTGGACCCTGATGACTGCACCCCACTCAAGACTATCACTCGTTTCTACAACCACCCTCTGCACTTCGTCTTCAATGACACCAAGCTTGATGCCATGCTGGAGGAGTTCAAGAAAGGTGGGACTGTGGCCGTGGGGAGTGGGGGAGGGCCCTGTGGGTGCATGTGGCTTCCCTCCCTAGCAAGCTGGGCTGAGGGTTCCTGCAGATGGACATCTGCCCATCCTCTTCCCCTAAAAGCTGCTATATGGGTCTGCATACTCCCTTTAAACTAATTGTGTGGTTCCTGGTAAACCTCTTTCTGCCTTCCTTGCCCCCATTTATCTGTCTATATGTGAAGCTCTGCTGATACAGATCTGCCCAGATTTTTGTGTGTGGGCCTAAGGTTAAGGAAATTGGGCTGCTGCTGTAGCTCCCTAATATCCTCCTGGCTTTGCACACACGTGCTGAGGTAAACAAAGCTTTTAAACTTCATTCATAGACTCAGCTGTGCTATTTCTGTACCATGCTTGTTTGTGTTAGGTTGCCCAGCTGATCTGATTGACACTTAGGGTCTGCCGCTCATGAATTGCTTCAGGGCTTTTTGCACATCTTGCCATTGTATTTTTCTTGCTTGTTAATGCCACACACAGGATTAACCACCCCCTGTCCTTTGTCCTCCTAACCACAAGCTGAGCCACATGTATACACAATCTTCTTAAGTGTGTTTAGTTTTCTAACCAAAGCGGTATTGCAGTTTTGTAACGTTTACCCCTGGGATTTCCAGTTTTGCCTCAGTTGTGGGCTGAGTTCTCCTGGCACATCTGTCTGTACTTCTGTTTTGGATTTCTTCTGTCATCAATAGTGGCACAGCAAGTGTCAAATCTGTTCCTTTATTTAAAACAAGTAATAGAGCAGCTGCTGACCTTGTGCAGGGAAATGAAGTTCCAAATTAGTTGCATGTTTGTGGAGATCCTTGCTAGGAAACTCAGAGCGATGTGTATCTCCTGAAGTCTGTCATATCCTGGGAGTTGTGATCAAAGTACTGCTGAAAAGTTCAGTCACTAGGAGATAACCTCACTGAAGGAGGAGCTCCTTGGAGCACTGTGACCAGGTAAATAGGGGAACAAGAGTTAACCTTTTTCATAGTAACTCCTGCACTTTAGATGAACTCTGTAAATTGCATCTAGGGCTTATTGCCTAGAAAAGTCCTGCTATTTAAATTTCCATTCAGCATCTGATTTGTGTGCTAATCTTTAAATGATCCCTATATTTTATGACTGCTCATTTAACGAGGTTACTGGGGTTAAAAGGCAGACTACACAGGATGCAGATTATCGATCTCTTTTTTGATTAAAAACAAATGGGCTATCTTCGCTAGTAAATATTAGCATCTAATTTGTTCACCTACCCTACTTGCGGTAGTCATTTGAGGCTTTATAGTCCACTTCCTACCAAGGTTTCAGAACTGCCCAAGGGGGAAGTTAGACTCTGACTCTTTGGCTTGTAGATTCTCTGGTGTAAAAGAGGTTTGGGAAAGTAAACTATGTGCTGTCTAGTTTTAAATCTTAGGTTTTGACATGTTAATATTGATTTCGTATTAATTAGCAAAAGTTTTTTATAAGGCCAATTTGCATTCTTAATAATTGGCTCAAGGATCAGGGTTGTATTGCCTTAAGTGTGGTTGAGTAGTGGTGTGCCTATAAAGGAGTCAAAATGACTTTAAAGCTCTGTTTCTGTCACTGAAGGAGTTGAAATCTTACCTGATTGCTGCTAGCAGGGAGTTTTCTTGTTGGGAGAAGAAGATTTGAGAAACTCAGCAGTTGTGGGTGACGAGATATTCCCTACTGTGATTCATGAGGATTATGGTAAAACAGGTATATTTTGCTTCCTCTTTGTGTCTTGGAGGATGTACTCTGGAGATCTTTCCATCATAGTCACTGAGCGCTTGTGTTCTTGCGGAAACTAACCAACCCGGGTATTGTGGACTAAATCCCCCATGCAAACGCTTCTTTATGAGAAGGGCAACAAGATGATTACGGATATAGAACTGCTTCTATATGAGAAGAGATTTACAAGCTGAAAAGTTCTAGTCTTTTTAAAAGAGATGGCTTGGGGTGGTGGTGGTTGGGATATGGTACAGATCTATAAAATCATGACTGGTGTAGAGAGAGTGAATAGGGAGGTGCGTGGGATTGTTATTCATCTACGAATTTGACACTGTTACCCTGCGCTTGAACAAAGACATTAAGTGGATGTCGCATTGTAAATCCAGTCTCTTCTCCCATTAAAAACTGCCTTTTTACATCAGAAGTGAAGAATGGGACACTTCCAGACCACTTAATTAGCCTAATTAGCACCTGTCCTACAACTGACAGATGGTTTTTTTGCTGTTATATATCTCGGTTTGTGTTATTTATCCTTCAGCTTATCTGAAGAGGGTTTTACTCATGATACTATGTATTTTCGTTCGTCTCTAAGGTGCCACAGGACTACTTATTGTTTTTAAAGTTACAGACTAACACGGCTAACCCTCTGGAACTGAATAGGGAAATGTTATTTCGTGCTTCACATAACACAAGAACTAGGGGAAGCCCAATGAAATTAATAGCTAAGGGATGTTATGTATATAGGGGTGTGAATGACTAGTTGACTATCCGATAAGCAAATGCTTAAGTTGACAGGATAGTTGACTAGTTGCTTCCTTCCCCTTGCTGACTCTGTCAGGTAGAGGTACCAAGTGGGGGGACGAAGAGGGGGTACTTTAAAGTGGCAGCACTGCTTGAGGCCTGGGGCCAGACCCCGGGCTCCACGAGGCGCTGTCACTTTGAAACGCCACATGCAGCCCGGGGCCAGGTGGGGTGTCCCCAGGCTTCATGTGGAGTTTCAAAGCGGCACCACCACATGGAGCCCAGGACGAAGTAGGTACTTCTCACCTGACCCCAGGCTCAGGGTAGCACTGCCGCCTTGAAACACCGGGGAGCCCGTTCGGCATTGCAAAGCACAGAGCCCAGGGTCAGCGAGTCCCCAGGTGACTCCGGGCTCCATACGGCACTTTTGCCTTTGAAGTGCAGCAACAGCCTTAGGGTTAGTGCTACACTTCAAAGATGGAGGCACCCTATCGACTGATTGAATAGTCGATGCAAAATGCTTTGACTATTCGATTAGTCCACTGCCTGATACTTAACATCCATAATTGTATAATGGGGTTCAAAATAGGGATGTAAGTGAATAGTTGAGTAGTCGACTACCTGATAAGCCTGGTCTTATTGGGTAGTCAGATTGACTACTTGTTTTTCCTCCACTCCCTTGCTGACTCTGTATCGGAGGCAGCAAGGTGGCAGAAGCAGGAGCAGGTCCTGGGCTGCTGGACCCGGCGCTAGCCAGGATTGAGCAAACCTGGCTCAGTCCTGGCTCACGTTGGTCTGGGATCGCTCTACATTTTCATAGAATCATAGATCACTGGAACTGGAAGGGACCTCGAGAGATCATCAAGTCCAGTCCCCTGCCCTCATGGCAGGACCAACCACCATCTACACCATCCCTGATAGATGTCTGTCCAACCTGCTCTTGAATATCTCCAGTGATGGAGATTCCACAAGCTCCCTAGACAATTTTTTCCAGTGTTTAATCACCCTGACAGGAAGTTTTTCCTAATGTCCAACCTAAACCTCCCTTGCTGCAGTTTAAGCCCATTGCTTCTTGATCTATCATGAGAGGCTAAGGAGAACAATTTGTAACTGGTTTTTTTTTAGATACTTGAGAACTACTATCAAGTCCCTTCTGTCTTCTGTTGTCTAAACTAATGAAGCACAAGTCTTTCAGTCTTCCCTCATAGGTCATGTTATCTAGGCCTTTGATTGTTTTTGTTGCTCTTCTCTGGGCCATCTCCGATTTCACCACATCTTTCTTGAAATGCGGTGCCCAGAACTGGACACAATATTCTAATTGAGGCCTAATTAGCACAGAGTAGAGTGGAAGAAATTCTTCTTGTGTCTTGTTCACAACACTCCTGTTAATGCATCCCCCCCATTATCAGCCTCCTGACCCTTGAGCCCCCACCACAACCCCCAGGACCAGCCTCTTGTTTCCAGAGCTCCTCTGCAATCAACCCCCGCCCCCAAGCCTTCCCCAGTATTAGCTCTTCCCCCAGAGTCCCCCAGTGCCAGCCTTCCCCCAGAGCCTCCCCACTAGCTTTGCCTTCAGAGCCCCCCAGCACTAGCTCCACCCCTGAGCCCCCTCAGTGCCTGCCCCGTCCCCCTCACCTAGCTCTGTGCTGCTGCCCGGATGGTGGCAGATCTGGGGGCCGAGGCTGGGGTACACGGCCCATTGCCTCCTCTCCCACTGCAGCTGTTGGGACAGGCATGTTCTGCCCTGCTTCTCAGCCAACCAGCTCTGAGCAGAGCTGGGCTTTCCTCCTGGCCACAGAAGAGTGGTTCGCTGCGCAACGCAGGGTCCTCTCCTGGCTGTGGAAGAGCACTTGCGTGACCCTCCTGCAGTGCGGGGAAGCGTTCTTCTGTGGCCAGGAGGAGACCCTGCTCTTCCTGGTGCTGTTCAGCTGAGAGGCGGGGCAGGACCCGCCCCTCCCAACGGCCGAGGCGAGAGCGGTGTGCTGCGGCCTGGCAGCCAGAGGTCTGCGGCCAGGCGGTTGGGAACTGCTACTCTGTACCATCATCTAAATCGTTGATGAAGATATTGAGCAGAACCGGTCCCAAAACAGACCCCTGCAGAACCCCACTTGTTATGTCCTACCAGCATCATTGTGAACTGATCAGAACTACTCTCTGTGAATGGTTATCCAGGCAGTTACATACCCACCTTACAGTAGCCCCATGTACGTTGTATTTCCCTAGTTTATCGATAAGAAGATCATGCAAGACCATATCAGATGCTTTACTAAAGTCTAAGTATACCACATCCACCACTTCTCCTTTTTCCACAAGGCTTGATATCCTATCAGAGAAAGCTAGCAGATTGGTTTGACATGATGTGTTCTTTACAAATCCACACTGGCTGTTACCTATCACCTTATTATCTTCCAGATGTTTGCAGATGAACTCCTTAATTACTTGCTCCATTCTCTTCCCTGGCACAGAAGTTCAACTGACTGGTCTGTAGTGTCCTGGGTTGTTCTTATTTCCCTTTTTATAGATGGGAACTAGATTTGCTCTTTTCCAGTCTTCTGGAATCTCTCCTGACTTCCATGACTTTTCAAAGCTGATCGCTAAAGGCTCAGATACCTCCTCTATCAGCTCCTGGAGTATTCTAGGATGCGTTTCATCAGGCCCTCGTGACTTACAGACATCTAACTTCTCTAAGTAATTTTTAACTTGTTCTTTATTTTAACTTCTAACCCTACCCCATTTCCACTAGCATTCACTGTTAGGCATCCCGTCACCATCTGTCCTCTTGGTGAAAACCAAAACAAAGGAGTCATTAAGCACCTCTGCCATTCCCAAGTTTCCTGTTATTGTTTCTCCCTCTTCACTGAGCCTACCCTGTCCTTGGTCTTCCTCTTGTAATACATTTGTACAATGTCGTCTTGTTACCCTGTATGTCTCTAGCTAGATTCAGTTCGTTTTGTGCCTTTACCGTTCTAATCTTGCCCCTGCATACCTGCGTTGTTTGCTTATATTCATCCTTTGTAATTTGACCTAGTTTCCACTTTTTATACAACTCCTTTTTGATTTTTAGATTATATAAGATCTGGTTGATCCAAGGTAGTCTTCTGCCATGCTTTCCATCTTTCCTACATAGTGGAATGGTTTGCTTTTGGGCCCTTAATAATGTCCCTTTAAAAAGCTGCCAACTCTCTTCAATTGTTGTTCCTCTTTGTCTCCCAGGGGACCTTACCTACCAGCTCTCTGAGTTTACTAAAATCTGCATTCCTGAAATACGTTCTCTGTTTTGCTGTTCTCCTTTCCTTAGAATCATGAACTCCTATGATTTCATGGTCACTTTCTCCCAAGCTGTCTTTCACTTTCAAATTCTCTGTGGTTCTGCAGTTTAAATGTAGTAGGAGCCAGGCTGCTTGCACGCCAGGTTAGTTTAGGGAGAGCATTTAATTACTCTACTTCATTTCAGGATGTAAAATCCCATTTAATCAGTCATCTGGTTAAACGTTCAGTTTAACTAGTTAACTGCTTAAGAGGATCCCATGGGCAAGGGACTGCTCGCGGCCACCTGCCCCATTCTGTGATGTGGTGTGGATAGGGGGCTGCTCCAGCCTAGCTGGGCCCACTACTCTGTGGGCCTGGCTGGGTTGGAGCATCCCCCATCCATGGTGTGGTAGGCCCAGTTTTCCACCTTGTTGTACCATGGGCAGGGGAGCTGTTAGGGCCGTGCCAATCTCGCAGACAGCAGGGTCTGCTTCACTTTGTTGTGCTATGAAGTGGGGGAGCCTGCTCTGGTCTGGCTGGGCTTGAGTGGCCCCAGCCTGCGATGTAGTGAGTCCGGTCAGGCTAGAGCAGTCCATCATCTGGGCAGCTGGATAACTGGTGACATCCCTAGCTCCATTCCTTTCCAGCACTGTAGAAAGATTGATATCTTAATCATCCCCTTCCTTCCTCGCCTCACACATACTGCATGATTTTTTGTCATGGGCAAGTAGACAGTAACAATGAGGCCGTAGGGTGACTACTTAAATGGGTAAAGAAAGGGCCTTTTTTCTCTGAAACACACTAGCCTGTCAGGCTAAAGCTCATTTTTTATGTAGGGGTATTCTGTTTCTAACCTGAACAACACAGAATGGAAACTTAGAAGGAAAAGATCGAAGAACTTGCACTGGGGCAGGTTGTAGAATATATGTCCCTGATTGTTTTGGAAGAGGAATTGGTGGCTTTATGCTTGATCTAACCTCTGAGCTGTGCACCTGTGTGTGTGATGTCGAGGACATTAAACATCTATCATTTTCAGTCAAAACACGGGAAACAAAAGGAGCTGCAACCCAGCCTACTGTCACTCATACACTAAGTCATTAAATCAACTACTTCCAAAATAGTAAACAGAAGACAAGCTTCAATTTGAGAGGAGGGTTTCAAAAAAAAATTATGGAAATGGAACAGTTTGCTCTTGTCCTCAAGACATTAAATAATTGCTGTCAGCTCCTTCTGTATGTGACTGTCTCCTTGTCTCTTTAGAAAGAATACAACACAAATTGAGTCCTTCTTGCATAGACGTGGGATCTAGCTTATTTCTTTCACAAGGAAAAGGGCATGCATGTGTATGTGACACTAGTTGTTATTGTTGATCTATGCTCTCTATTAATGGGAGGGTGGGTCCCTTAGACTGGAATAACTCCCCTCTGTATTGAAACTGGCACTGTTGCAGTAAAGAGGCACAAGAGGATATAGCACACCAGGTTTTGAGTTGGTGGTCTATCTTGGAATCCATGGCAGAGACAGAATTAGTGGAAGATAAAACCTTACGTCTTGGAAAGAACTCAGTGGACATCTCTCTACTTGCACTCACGAGAGTGCTGGACCAGGGAGGTCCAACCGGTATTTACATAGGCCCTAGGCCAGGGGTCGGCAACTTCTGGCTCAGTAGGGAGCCGGATATGGCTCTTCTAGAGCCCCAGCTCAGCCCTCTCTTTGCTCCCCCTGCAGCAGGGAGCCAGCACTGGTGTTACAGCCTTATGGCCCCCTGCAAGACGGGAACGCCAATAGGGGGAGAGCTCCGAGGCTCCCCACCGAATCCGGTGTGGGGGGGGAACAAGCAGAGCTAAAAATGACTTTGTGCACTAGCGTTTTCTTCCCCATGGCATGGGGGAAACTAGGAACCAAAGATGGCTCCCTGTGCGCTGCTAATTTGTTTCCTCAGGACACACTTCCTGTAGGGCTCCTCTACCAACCTTTCCGGAGGCTTCTTGCTGGCGAATGGGAGCAGTGGGAGGCATGTTACATGTTTTTGTGCTGCGTGGTAAGCAACAAGTGAGCCCCCCCCCCATATGCCTGCTCCAGCCAGACACCCCTTGCCCTCAGCCTCCCCCCTCCCCCCAGTAAGTCAGCCTGCCCTCTGGCCAAAATCCTCCTGGCCAGACACCCTCTGTCCCTGGCCAAAATCCCCTCTGCCCCCTCGCCAGGCAGCCAGCCCCCAGCCCGCTCTTGCCTCCTACCCCGGCAGCATGCCCCCTGGCCAGACCTCGCATTCTCACCCCTTCTTATACCCCACCTCCCACTCAGATCCTGTTGTCCTATCCCTATCCTATGCAGCCTTGTCCTGCACACTTAATGCCTCATTTTTTACCCAACCCAGAGCCTGGAGGGGCTACAAAATCCACTAACCCTCTTCCCGCTCCTCTCTGTGGTTTCCATATATGCTGTGATCATCTAGCTATTAGGTTTTGGTTTTCAAGTTAATGGCAAGATCCACTGTTACATAGAGTGGTCCTTTGTTTAACTCTAGGTCTCAAGGGGAACCCCAGAAGAGTAAATCTGGCCTGAAGCCTTGCACCTCAGTCCTCCCTGCCCCTCCCCCCCACAATGGGTCTGGAGCACCAGGGGAGTGAGGTATTTCAGGTGGGGGTCAAATCAGTGAAAGGTTTTTTTTGCTTCTGACTTGTGGGTCCCAACTGATTTTTCTGTGGGTCAGTGGCCCCTGACCCAAAAAAGATTCCCCATCCCTGCCATAAATAAAGACAATGTTGAAATCTTTTGTGTTGGACAGAATATTTTACTTTATTTAAAAATGAAACCTGGCCAGCAAGGCCCCAATCAGGGCCCAGCCCCCATCTGGCTGCATCATCATAACACTCTTGCACCCCCCTCCCCCCCACACACCAACCCTCAGCCCATCATACGCCTGAACCCCCTGCTCTGTGCCCCTCATGCCCCCTGAGACTCCTGCACCCCCTCATCTCTAGTCCCTTGCCATAATAGTCCTGCACCCCCCACCTCCAAACTTTTGCCCATAGCCCATCATACATAGTAACCCAGACTCCTGCACCCCCACATCCCCAGCCCCGTCATAAGATTGATCGAAGACAGTCTGAATGCATACATGCAGCTGGATTTGACCAGTTATGATGTGAACTCCAATGAATTGTGCGAAAAGATGCAGCTGCGGAAGTCCCATTAAATAGTCTATGACTACAATGTTTCATGTATGCTACTATTAATCACTGTCAGTTATAAATAATATTACATTGTATATTTTCAGTCATGCAAATGAGCATTCCTTTACAGGTCTTTGTTGACCACTTGTTCTGAATTTTGTTGTAGTGTTTGAAAAGGTTGCTGACCCCTGCCCTAGGTGAATGCTTTCAGGCATTTTTTTTCTTACTGCTGGCCGATCTTTGTATGTGTGATGATAAATCCAAAGCATTCTGTTTCTAGTTCCCTGCATGCCAAAGCTGCAAGAATTGTGTTCTAATAGCAATAGTGTAAAACTCGCATGCTTAACATGAAGCATCATACAGCAGCTTTGCTTGTGCCCTTTACAGCTTTGATATGTAGCAGTTTCTCAATCAGTTTCTTTATATTTGCTGCAGTAAGAGATCTGGGGACTTTGAGTCTTGTGTTTTGATCTTGTTTTTTATTTGCTACTACGTTATTCTGAAGATCAGAGTGGAAAATGAGTAATCTATTCCATAAATCTAGTGGTAATATAAGGTAACGTTGTGTTGAAATTCTGAAGCAGTGCAGGTCTTGTGTACAGACATGTTTTAATGCAGTGGTCAGCAACCTTTCAGAAGTGGCGTGCCAAGATTTAACTTACTCACTTCTATTTACGGATCTGCGTGCCACTGATACTTTTTAAAGTCAGTAATAGTCCTACTTACATTTAGCATCTTCATTATCTTAGATGCCTATATACAAATGCGAGAAGTATGGGTAATAAGCAGGAAGAACTGGAATTGCTAACCAATAAATACAACTATGATATCATTGGTATTACAGAAACCTGGTGGGATGGGACGCATGATTGGAATGTTGGTATGGAAGGGTACGGCTTGCTCAGGAAGGACAGACAGGGAAAAAAGGGGAGGAGGGGTTGCCTTGTATATTAAATATGTACACACTTGGACTGAAGTGGAGATGAACGTAGGAGATAGCTTAACCCAGAGACTCTCTACACGGGTAAAAAACGAGGGTGATGTCATGCTAGGAGTCTACTACAGGCCACCTAGCCAGGTGGAAGAGGTGGATGAGGCCTTTTTTAAACAATTAACAAAACTATCCAAAGCCCAAGATTTGGTGGTGATGGGGGACTTCAACTATCCAGACATATGTTGGGAAACTAACACAGCGGGGCACAGGCTATCCAATAAGTTTCTGGACTGCATTGGAGACAACTTTCTGTTTCAGAAGGTTGAAAAAGCTACCAGAGGAGAAGCTGTTCTGGATTTGATTTTAACAAATAGGGAGGAACTAGTTGAGAACTTGAAAGTGGAAGACAGTATAGGGGACAGTGATCATGAAATAATAGAGTTCATGATCTTAAGGAAAGGTAGAAGGGAGACCAGCACAATTGAGGTAATGGATTTCAGGAAGGCAGATTTTGATAAGCTCAGAGAACTTGTAGGTAAGGTCCCATGGGAAGCAAGACTGAAGGGAAAAACAACTGAGGAGAGTTGGAAATATTTCAAAGAGACGTTGTTAAGGGCCCTAAAGCAAACCATTCCGCTGTGTAGGAAAGATAGAAAATATGGCAAAAGACCAGCTTGGCTTAACAAGGAGATCTTGCATGATCTCAAAATAAAAAAGGAGTCATATAAAAAATGGAAACTAGGACAAATAACAAAGGATGAATATAGGCAAGCAACACGGGAATGCAGGGGCAAGATTAGAAAGGCAAAGGGACAAAATGAGATCAAACTAGCTACAGGCATAAAGGGAAACAAGAAGACCTTTTATAAATACATTAAAAGCAAGAGGAAGACCAAGGACAGGGTAGGCCCACTGCTTAGTGAGGAGGGAGAAGCAGTAACAGGAAACTTGGAAATGGCAGAGATGCTCAATGACGTCTTTGTTTCGGTCTTCACCGAGAAGTCTGGAGGTGTGCCTAACGTAGTGAATACAAGCAGAGAGAGGGTAAGTTTAGAAGATAGGATACACAAAGAACAAGTTAAAAATCACTTAGGAAAGTTAGATGTCAGCAAGTCACCAGGTCCTGATGAAATGCATCCCAGGATACTCAAGGAGCTGATAGAGGAGGTATGATCTTTGAAAAATCATGGCAGATGGGAGATTCCAGAAGACTGGAAAAGGGCAAATATTGTGCCCATCTATAAAAAGGGGAATAAGAACAACCCAGGAAACTACAGACGGGTCGGTTTAACATCTGTCCCAGGGAAGATAATGGAGCAGGTAATTAAGGAAATCATATGCAAACACTTGGAAGGTAATAAAGTGATAGGGAATAGCCAGCATGGGTTTGTGAAGAACAAGTCATGCCAAACTAATCTGATAGCTTTCTTTGATAGGATGAGGATAGGGACATAATTCAAAATGACCTTAGTGAGTTAGAGAAATGGTCAGAAGTAAACAGGATGAAGTTTAATAAAGAGAAATGCAAAGTGCTCCACTTAGGAAGGAACAATCAGATCCATACATACAAGATGGGAAGCGACTGTCTAGGAAGGAGCATGGCGGAAAGGGATCTAGGGGTCATAGTGGACCACAAGTTGAATATGAGTCAACAGTGTGATGCTGTTGCAAAAAAAGCAAATATGATTCTAGGTTGTATCAACAGGTGTGTTGTAAGCAAAACTCGTGAAGTCATTCTGCCGCTCTACTCTGCACTAGTTAGGCCTCAGCTGGAGTACTGTGTCCAGTTCTGGGCGCCACATTTCAAGAAAGATGTGGAGAAATTGGAAAGGGTACAGAGAAGAGCGACAAGAATGATTAAAGGTTTAGAGAACATGACCTATGAAGCCAGGCTTCATGAACTGGGCTTGTTTAGTTTGGAAAAAAGAAGATTAAGGGGGGACATGATAGCGGTTTTCAAATATTTAAAAGGGTGTCACAAGGAGGAAGGCGAAAATGTGTTCCTCTTGGTTTCTGAGGACAGGACAAGGAGTAATGGGCTTAAAGTGCAGCAGGGGAGGTTTAGATTGGACATTAGGAAAAAATTCCTAACTGTCAGGGTGGTCAAATATTGGAATAAATTGCCAAGGGAGGTGGTGGAATCTCCCTCTCTGGAGATATTTAAGAACAGGTTAGATAGACATCTGTCAGGGATGGTGTAGACGGAGCTTGGTCCTGCCTTGAGGGCGGGGGGCTGGACTCGATGACCTCTTGAGGTCCCTTCCAGTCCTATGATTAATAAACTAGCCAATAGACCATCATAAGACGGGATTTTCGGGTCTCTCCACCACGTCCGTCTCTCTCTCTCTCTCTCTCTCTCTCTCTCTCTCTCTTATCCTCCTTCTGCCTCCCCCTCCACTCACCTCTCTTCCCCCTCCTGCCTGTCACTCGGGGACCTCAGCGCCCAAATGGCCGCTTGAGGCGCTTGCTCTCCCGCGACAGCCTGGCTAAGTGGCGCATAAGTCAGCCGAGCCCCACGGCGGGAGGCGAAGGACGTGACTGAGGCAACAGTGCTGCCCAGAGGCAACAGCCAGCATTTCAGCGTTACAGAGTCACAGACATTGGGCTACTATATATATGATAAAGATTCAGATCTTAGTGTTTAGTGTGATCCTTGGGAAGAAGGGGCAGGAGCAGGGTGCTGGTGGGTCTCTAGCCAGGAGAGAGGGGGGGTAGGAGCAGCTTAGCTGGTACCTGCTGATCTCCAGGGATAGGTATCTCTCGGGCAGGATCTGCAGGTAGCTCTGGAAGAAGCGCCTGTGCTGCTCCTAGTCCCCAAAGCCCGGATCCTCAGCTGCCATTTTAGCCGTCTCCACTCTCCCCCCCCCCCCCCCCCCCCAAGCCTCTGCATGACCACCAGAGCCGGCTTTGGAGATGGCTGAGTGGGCGGCCGCAATGTGGTCGGTGATCAATGGGCCCAACATCTTCCATCCCGCTGGTCCCCTTCCCCCACCCAGGCTGTCCCCGTCCCTGACCAGGTGAAAGACTGGACTGTGATGCCCACCGGCAACTGACCAACCTGCCCTGAGAGTGCCTGCAGCTGCCGCTGTGCACCAGGCGGAGGGGGCCAGCCAGCTGCCATGGCCTCAGAGTACCCTCCTGCCCTGGACCATGCCACTCTCTGCAGGGGAAGGGGCTCTTTCCACCGTGCACCTTGCTTGGTCTCCTGCCCTGGGCTCCACTTCAGCTTTTCCTTTCACGCTTCTATAGCTGGATGCGCTCTCTGGTAATGACCAGGCAGGGGAGGCCACGGAGCTCCTGTGTCCTGCCTCCCCAAAGCACAGGAGAAGGCAGAGTGGATAAGGAAGTGCATGAGTTGCTGTGGGGAGGGAAAGCAGCATATGTGTGCACCAAGCCGGATCCAGCATGGAGCCTCGGGGCTCTGCCCCCCGCAGGAAGCTGGCACTGGCTCAAATCTTGTGGGGAGCATGCCAGATCGCCAGCACGGGTTCCCCATTGTGGATGCGGGGAAGTGAGGCGGGGAGGGCTGAGCTCAAGCCACGAGCCATTAGGCTTTCATTGCACATGCCACTCAAAATCATCTTGTGTGCCACTTCTAGCATGTGTGCAGTGTGCTGCTGACCTCTGTGTTAATATTTGCAAGGCAGTTTAGATTCTTTATTAAAATCAGTGTTACATGAGACCATGAGAATTTCCCATCCCTGGGCTTGTCAAATACAGCAGTAATCTGGGAGTTGTATGTGAAACCAAGCACAAGACATCTTGTTGTGTTTCAGTAGTGCAACCATTTGATGCTTGTGTTCCTAGCTGAAGCACTACCCAGAGCACAAGACCTTCAGGAACACTTGAGAAGTGTAATATATATGGAGGGGTATACACTTGGTGCTAATGCATCAGGACTCAACTTTACCTGTCTTCTCTTTTGGAAAGGTAAAGCAGTGAATGGTTAGAGCCATAAGGATGCAAAACTCTGTATTTTCCATTAGAGATGTTAACTATTCAATTACCTGATAGCTGAGTAACCGCATGAATTCTTATGGGTTACTTGACTATTCTGTAGTCGCTGGGGACAGGGCTGGTAGCCAGTGCACTCTGGCCCCACTCTTGGGGAGCCCCCTGCCACCCGGTGCTGCTGCCTCTCTGTCAGAGAGGGTATGGCAGGTGGGAGCTGGTCTGCGAGGGAAGCCAGTTAAAAAACAGCTCTCTGTGCAGACCTGCTGCCCAATGCAGCAGCCCTGGTTCATGGGGGGGGGGGGGGAGGAGCTCAAGCTCCTTGTGGACAGAGTCTAGGGACCCCCTTTGGGGAGCACTGACCTCCTATAGACAGGGGCTGCTGCTGCGATGCAGCCTCTGCCTGCGATGGGCCCAGGCTCACTGTGGGCAGAGGTTGCTCTGCAGGATGTCGAGCAGCCTCTGTCTGCGGGCAGCTTGGACGACCCCTCCTCCCCCACTTCCCGTGGGCAGGGGCTGGAAGCAGCCCCCTGACCCTCCTCACACTGCTGCCTCAGATACAGAGGAGGCAGTGGGGGATGAGAGTAGTTGACTCGATTAATCAATAAACCGAGGCTTGACCATTAATCATATGGTCAACTGCTTGTATACACCCCTATTTTCCATGTGTTTAGTTCATGCTACAGTAGATCACGTAAGCAATTCACACTGTTCACTCTCAAGCTAGGTAGATATTTGATGTAGCTTTAGCTCAAAATGTTTTGCGGTTATTTTCCTAATTCTTAAAGTGGCAGAGAAATGTGATTCAAAAAATGAACTCCCATTAAGTTAAACAGTAATTTATAATTTCTTGCATGAACAGGCTTTGACTACTGGGTGAGAAATGTCCATTTTCTGCCAGATTAAACAATGGAATCTGTTTATTCTGTGCTGTTAGGTTTTTTTAACTTAATTTTGTAGTCATAGCTCTAAATAAGAGAAGAATCCGACTAAATCCTCTGTGCCGATTATAAGAGGTTTGTAAAACTGTTTCTTGGAAAACAACATCCATTGAAGTTGCTTGTTGCAGTGCTGTTAGAGGAGTCCTATTGGCCATACACAGGAATAAAGAAGTGGAAATACAGAGGTTCAGTCAGATGTTTATGTGAATGGTTTTGGGGGTTGAGAGGAGGGTTTGGGGAAGGGCAGAGGGATGAGAGTTCCCTGAAATTGGGCATTTCTCTCCTCTTGCCTCTAGGTCCAGACTAAGATACATATGAGGGGCAAATGTCACAAACAGCACAAAAATGAGGGGTGACCCAATGAAATTAATGGCAGCAGCTTTAAAACAAACAAAAAAGAAGTACTTCTTCATGTAGCACCCAGTCACCTTATGGAGCTCATTGCCAGAGGATGTTTTAAAGGTCAAAAGTATAACTGGGTCCAAAAAAGAATTGAATAATTTCATGTTGGATAGGTCCATTAATGACAATTGAAAAAAGATGGGTGGGGATGCAGACCATGTTCTTTTTAACTTTTTCCATCCGTGTGTGGATTTTTTTTCCACTTGTGCAAAATATTTTTTTATGTGCACAGAAGTGCGTGCGACTGTGCATCACCAATAGAAACACAAAACCTACCTGGGGTGCTCTGCTAATCGACTGGGCGGCATTTGAATCTTTCATGAGCAGCTGCACAAGCATACAGCTTACAGGGAACACTGGATGCAACCCCATGCTCTGGATGTCTAGCCTCTGTCAGAGCTGGGAGTGGATGACAGGGAATGGATCACTTGAGGATTGCGTATTGTGCTCATTCCCTCGGAAGCACCTGGCATTGGCTACTATTAGACAGGGTATTGGACTTAATTGGTTCTTATTGGTTCTTAATAGGGGTGTAAGTGACTAATCGACTATCTGATAAGCAAAAGCTTATCAGATAGTCGACACAGTAGTCGACTATTCTCTTCCCCCTGCACCTTGCTGCCTCTATCAGAAAGAGGCAGCAAGGGGGGGGGAGAGGCAGGGGTGCTGGGGGGAGCAGACTTAAAAGCTGGTGTTTCTCCCCCCTCCCCCAGCCCCACACATCCAGCTCTATGGGAGGGGGCAGGAGCACAGTGGCGGTATTCCACCTTTGAAATGTACAAGAGTTCCTGCAAGGGCTCCTGTACATTTTGAAGCGGAAGCACTGCATGGAGCTTGGGGAGTGGGGGACTCAGAGTACTTTTCAAAGGCAGAACAGCTGTGCAGCACTTCTGCCTTTGAAATGTAGCAACAGCCAGGCGGGCTCTTGCTACATTTAAAAGCAGAAGCGCCCTTATCGACCAATCGAATAGTCGATGGAAATTCCATGGACTATTCGATTAGTTGATTCATCTAATTTTAACATCCCTAGTTCTTAAACTTTTGCACTGGTGACCCTTTCACACTGGAAGCCTCTGAGTGTAATGCTCCTTTATAAACTTAAAACCACTTTTTTTGTGTTAATATACATAATATAATATAAATGCTGAAGGCAAAGCAGGGTTTAGGGTGAAGGCTGACAGCTCACGACCTCCTGTGTGATAACCCACTGACCTTCTGAGAGGTCTTGAACCCCTGAGTAGAATCCTGCAAATCTGTGGATATCCGCTTTATATCCCAGGGTACCTGCATCTGTAGATATCTGTGCCTCATTTTTGCAGATATGGATATCAATTTTGTGTCGGTGCAGGGCTTTACCCCGGGCTAGACAGGCCATTGGCCTGACCCAGTGTGGCCATTCTTATGTCTTTCTGACAACATAGCTCCTACAGTTACTGTGCTGCCAGAGACTTGAACTGCTCCCCCACTTGTAGGACTTGTTGGAGGCACATGCTTGGTCATTCTCTCCCAATATAGAGGGAGGAAGACGTGGGTTGCTGCAGGCAGAACATGCTGTAGTGTGATAACATGGGGAGTAAAAGAACATGTTGGGGAGCACCCACTAGTCCTCATGTCTTCCAAACAGATGTAGGTCCCCACCTGGCTGTGAGGCTTCTGCTGGCTCTTGGGAAAGAGGGAAGCATGCTATTTGGAGTCAGCCCTCCCTCCATGTCCTCCCCCTTCCAATGCTGGAATCAAAAGTGCAGGTTCTGCTCAGAAGTGATGGGGGGCAGCTTAGGAGTCTACCAGGGAGCTGTTTAAGCAAATGAGCAGTGTTTTAAAACCTTCCTCAAACAGCTGAGATTTGACTCAGTGAAATTCCCAGCATTCTCTGAATGTACAAATGACCAGTAATGTATTGGGTCTGCACTCAGATGGAACAAGCAGTCACCTGATTGTTCTGCACTTGTTTATGAAATCTGCAAGCCCTCACATTCCTCTACTGAAGCAGATGGTAATGAGTCTGGACTGTGCTGGGATTTAACCAGGTTTCTAGCTGGCTTCTCCTTCCCTTTCCATCAGTGGTAAGCACAGGTGTAAAAATAAGCCAGCTCTCATGGCTGAAAGAACTAATTGATTAGCTAATAAGTAACAGGTGCTTTGCCTTCACGGAAGGCCCTGAGGAATCACTGTCAGTTACTCCTTTCAAGCTTTGCAGGTCTTTCTCTCTTCTGTCTTGAGTGCTTGTTTAATGTAACACCTACGAACTATTCACTTTTGCACTAACGAGTGTTGATTTTTTTTTAGCTGCAAATGTGTTTGAGATGAACACCTCTGCAAGAGCTGTTTGTGAAATAAATAAGTCCATGTCAAAAGAAATGTGACTAATGACTCAGGTAGAAATTCAGAGTAGGACATCTTGAATTTATTGGCAGAGTAATGCCCCGTCCTCATTGGAGGAAGATCATGCCACATGCCATCTCTTCTCAATCAGTTTCTTTGTCTGTCACAGAGATAAGGAGCATCCAAATAGCTGTTGTCAGTGGTGAGCCATTGCAAGGTTCCCATGATTAGACTACTGGTGGCCATGCTTAAGAGACAGGTGCTGTTTCCAAAGATATTTGAAACGATGACATCCACTAATTGAGGCAAGACCATCCTTATACAGTAACCAATAAGATGGCTCGCAACAGAGGATCACTTCACTATGCAGTTTGATGGTCTGTTTTGTTTCTGTTAATGCATCTGCATCAAACATCTGTTTTAATGGAGGTTATTTTCTTGAATCCCTTATGTGCTGGTGGGAAAAATAGCCCCAGTAGCTTCCACACAGGGTGGAACATGTGATTGAGAATGGAAAAGGAAGTAGATTTGCAGAGTAGACAACTCCACTGTCCCTCTCCAGCCTCACTTAGGGTAGGTCTGCACTACAAGGCAAAGTCAATGTAATTTACACCGCTCCAGCTGGAGTCATGCTCCTTAGGTTGAGTTACCACGGGGTCTCCACTGCAGGGCGTTGATGGCACAAACTCTCCCTCAACATCACTTATGTTTCTTCCTCTGGTGGAGCACTGCCATCAAGGAGGGAGCGATTGACCCCTGGGGGATTGATTGCTGCAGCACGGATCCCTCAGTAATTGTAAACAAGCCCTCAGTTGACTACCTGTAAGTGACACTGCAACCTGAGGCTGGGAGTGGTATTCTCTCCCATGATAACAAGTATCAGAGGGGTAATCGCAGGGCTGGCCCACAGCATTTTGGCAGCTGAGATGGTGAGCTCATATGATGCCCCCATTCTCCCTCGCTTGGGCCAAAACTTTCAAAGGTCTCAATTCTGCCTTCTTCCTGTTCTACTCCTGTCATAGCACTCCACCATCTCTCTGCATCTAGAGCAGAGAGAATACATATGAACCAGCAGCAGACACAATTTTCTACACTCTAGGTCCTAGTGGCATCCTCCCCCCTCTCCCCACCACCGTCTGGCACCTGAGGCAGTCACCTCAGTTCGCCTCATGGTAAGGCCAGCCCTGGGTAGCCGTGTTAGTCTGAATCTGCAAGAACAACAAGAAGTCCTGTGACACCTTAGGGTATGTCTACACTAGCCTCCTAGTTTGAACTAGGGAGGCTAATGTAGGCATTTGAAGTTGCAAATCAAGCCCAGAATTTAAATATCCTGTGCTTGATTTGCATCTTCCTGGCCGGTCGCCATTTTTTGAAATTTACAAATCCGGACTAACTGCCTGTGTCTATACGCGGCAGGGACCCGGTATTTCAAATTGAAGCCCCTAAATTGAACTACCTCTTAAACCTCCTTGCAGGAGGAATAACAGGTAGTATGATTTAGGGCTTTAATTCGAAATACTGGGTCCCTGCCACGTGTAGACGCGGGCAGTTAGTCCGAACTTTTAAATTTCCCCCAAAAAAAAAAAAAAAAAAAAAGGTGACCGGCCAGGAAGATACAAATCAAGCGTGGGATATTTAAATCCCGCGCTTGATTTGCAACTTTGAATGCCTACATTAGCATCCCTAGTTCAAACTAGGGGGACTAGTGTAGACAGACCCTTATAGACTAACAGATTTATTGGAGATCTATAAGATCTGTTAGTCTCTAAGGTGCCACAGGACTTCTCATTGTTCTCCCATGATATCTCATAGATACTGTTGGTTTGAAGCTTTGTTGTCCAGAGTCTCTGAATATCCATGTTGATGGATGGCACAAAAGTCTTTCTGGCAATACTAAGATCTGGGTCATGTCAATATTAAATAGGACACATTCCGTCTTGTCCTTTTATTTCTATGACTTGAATGAAAATCTCAATTTTTGTGTGTGTGTTTAATTCCTTTATCTCTTAGTAAAGAGTAAATAAGTGTTCATTGCCTATAAGGTGTCTCAGGCCGTAGTACAATAGGAAATGTGGAATACAGGAGTGTTATGAAGAGGCTATCTTAATTTCCAGGCTCCAGCAGACTGATGTGGATTACCAAAGGTTTCACCCTTGTCATATGGCAAGGGTAGTGTTCATAGACTTGAGTAGCTGCAACTGAAGTACAGTCAAATGTAATGTAGTTGCTTGTGTCTAAGAATATTCTGTAATCCACACCTATAGTTGCTTAATTTGAATCCATTGCACTGTCCTTTGGAATGTTCTAAGACAGTCATTGAAAACTTGCAGCTCTCACATGCTAAGAAAGGATTTACCAGAGCTTTGTAGCTACATTCCCCAAATAGTCTGTCCTCACTGGGCTGGGTAGCACTTTTCCTGCAGCTCTGAGCTGCAGTGACCGGAGACTGGGCACCTGAATGGAGCAGGAAGCCTGTCTGTCCTGTTGTTTTAGTGAGTCTTCTGCTGAACTTAGCCTGCTCATTCACACTGCCCATCTAATTTGAATGCATAGAGGACATGGGCGTGGGTAGTAGGCTGGGACAAGGAGCCTATGAGGGTGGGGATTGGAGGCTCATAGACCGGATGGAAAATGGAACTAAGAGTTGGGTGAATTTGGAGATTAGAATTGGGACTGAACTTCAAGGGGACTGGGAGCCAGGGTGGGCAGTCAAGGCTAGGATGGGCAAGGAGGTGGATCTGTCAAAGGGTCAGGGTGTCATGGGAGAACTGGCACTCTTGGGCAAAGAGCCTGGTAAAAGGAGCTAGGATGTAAAATCCCATTAAAAATGTTAACTGGTTAAACTCTATGTTTAAATGGCCCATGGTGCCCCACTGGTGTTATCTCTAAAAGGAGCCTTTGGAGGGAGTAGGGAGGATGATGTTGAGATTGGAGTAAGAGCCAATGGAAGTAGGATGTGTGAGCAGTAGAAAGCAGATGGAGGCTGTAGAGGGGGAGAGGCAGGTTGCATGAGAGTTCAGGAGGTGGGGAAATGAGGCTGAAGACAAAGAACCAAAGTAGAGCGGGGTAAGAGACAGGATTGGTTGGCGGGGCTGGAACGGAAGAGGTCGAGATGGGCATGGGGGGCACTAGACTGAACTGAGTACAAGAATAGTGATAGAAATGTAGCCGTGTTAGGGTAGCTGAAGCAAAATGCAGGACAATGTAGCACTTTAATCTTGTTAGTCTTTAAAGTGCTACATTGTCCTGCATTTTGCTTCAGTACAAGAACAAATTCCTCTTTGGAGCCCTGAATGGTACCCAAGATTTTTGAGTCTTGCCATTCCTCTGTTGTCATCACATAGCTGTGAAAATCCACTGACAGCATGCCATCCCCCTTTTCTGCTGATTCACATGGCAGTAGTAGGCTGTCATCCTCTGTCAATACTGAATTAGGTCTAGTGCAGGACTCTGGCCCGTGATTCATTACCAGAGGGAGGACATTAGCTCATTTGGTGTCAAAATGATGCCACAAGCTGGAACTTGTTTTTTTTAGTTTGCATTATTTTAAAACTAGAGGATAACCTAAAATATTAAGGTAGGAAGTTAAGTACTTAAGTTACAAAATGCCAGAATTAAGAGTTCTTGGGTAATCTTAATTAATCTTTAAGCAGTAGCTGAGTTAGTCTGTAACAGGAAAAACTTAAACAACGAATAGACTAGTAGCATCTTAAAGACTAACAAAACATGTAGATGGTATCATGAGCTTCCATGGGCGCAACACACTTCTTCAGATGACTGGAGTATTGGCAGTCCAGATCCAAGAATAAATAAGGGAGGCGGGGCTAGAAAAAGGGGGGGGGAGGAGGAAGAGAAAAAAGGAAGGGAGAGAGAGAGAGAGTGAGTAGATGGTTCAAATAGTTACAAGAGGCTGATAAGAACAATTAACCAAACAAACAATGGAGGTGCTAAGTCATTAGGATGTGGAAGGTTGTGTGTGAGCCAGTCAATGTCTCTGTTCATACCATTTGCATAAGAATTAAACTTGTAAATGAAGTAAGCTCCAATCCTTCCCTGTGTATTTGGCTTGTAGAAATGCCTGAAGCAACACAGTGACTTGGAGATCCATTAATGAGTGTCCAGGCAGATTAAAGTTTTTGTGTATTGCCTTTTTGGATATCTGATTTGTGTCCATTAATTCTTTCCGGTAGAGACTGTCCAGTTTGGCCAATATACATGGCAATGGGGCCTTGTTGGCATTTGATGGCATTGATCACATTAGTGGATGTGCAGTTAAATAAACCTCTGATTTGGTGGCTGGTGTGGTTGAGTCCAGTGATGAAATCGCTAGTGTAGATGTGTGGGCAGAATTGGAACTGGGGCTGATTGCAGGGGTGGGTTCCTAGATGCTAATGATGGAGGTGTGTTGCATGGTTACTGGAAAGAATTTGAGGTTAGGGAGTTGTCTGTAGGCGAGGATTGGCCTTTCCCCTAAGGCCTCTGAGAGCCTTTTCCAAGGTAGGTTGTAGTTTGTTGATAATGTATTTGAAGAGTTTAAGTTGTAGACTGTAGGTGATGACAAACGGAATTCTGTTGTTTTTTCTTTTGGGCCTGTCTTGAAGTAGTTCATGTCTGGGTACTCATTTGGCTCGGTCAGTCTGTTTTTTTCATTTCTCCAGGTGGGCATTTCATTTTTATGAATGATCTATGTAGATCCTGTAGGTGTTTGTCTCTGTGGGAGTGGAGCAAATCCGGTTGTATCTTAGGGCTTGGCTGTATACAATAGATTAAGAAATGTGTCTGGGATGGAAGCTAGAGGCACGAAGTTAAGTGTAGTGGTCAGTAGGCTTCCAGTATAGGGTGGTGGAAATTTGTCCATCATTTAATTGTACTATAGGGTCAAGGAAATGGATCTCTCATGTGGATTGATCCAGGCTGAGGTTGATGGTGGGGTGGAAGTTGTTGAAATCCCTGTGAAATTCTTCAAGGGTCTCTTTCCTGTGGATCCATATGATGAAGATGTCATGAATGTAGCGTAAGTAGAGCAAGGGTGCTAGGGGGCGAGAGCTGAGGAAACGTTGTTCAAGGTTAGCCATAAAGACGTTGGCATATTGTGGGGCCATGTGGGTGCCCATGAAATCACACAAATCAGATATCCAAAAAGGCAACACACATACACACCTGGTGGAGAACACTTTAATCTGCCTGGACACTCGTTAATGGATCTCCAAGTCACTGTGTTTCAGGCATTTCCACAAGCCACGTACACATGGAGGGATTGGAGCTTAACTTCATTTACAAGTTTAATTCTTATGCAAGGACATCAGCTGGCTCTCACACTACCTTCCACATCCACACTACCTTCCACACAACCAACCAACCAATGGAGGTGCCAATTGTTCTTAGCAGCCTCTTGTAACTATTTGAACCATCTACTCACTGTATGTGTCTCCCCCTCCTTTTTTCTCTTTTTTTTTTCTCCCCCTCCCTCCTTCCCTTATTTATTCTTGGATCTGGACTTCTAATACTCCAGTAATCGGAAGAAGTGGGTTGCACCCACGAAAGCTCATGATACCATCTACGTTTTGTTAGTTTTTAAGGTGTTACTAGTCTATTTGTTGTGTTTTAAGTTTTTCTTAATTAATCAGTTCTGCATATCCATTGTAATAATCTTTCACTACATAAATCACATACATCAACTCTTATCAAGTTCTCTAGTACTGTGTACCAAATCAGGAGCACGGGACAATAATGGTCCCTTTGTCAGCGTAGTGTATTGAGTTCTTCCATACTGAAATACTCTCAGATTATTAGTATTCCATCAACAATCCTTCCACTTGGCAATATGGGCCACCATGGTAAATGAGGAAAAGAGGTAGTTTAACTCTTTAATGCCTTTCTGAGCAGGCCCTGGTTTGCATTTAAAATATAAATCTTTGAGTTTCTTCAAAATATTTAACAGGGTTGAGGAGTACATGGAGCTGACAGCTGGTTGAACTTGGTACCATTGCAGAGATGATATTTCCAGCTCTAAACATCTTTAACCTATTCATAAGATAGAATCTATAGTTGTTGATAACTGGTGTTTAGGAAGTAGACATTCTGCTAACCTTCTTGCTCCAGTGCTGAAAGTAAAGGAATTAAGATCTTGAGAATCTGAAATCTCATGTCATCTAAACAGTCTGCATTTCACATTAACATTAGGACATTGGTTGCTGTTTACTTTCACTTGGGTTGCATGTAGTGAGCTTAGACCAGAGGTTTTCAGATGGTGGAGTGCGCCCCCTTGTGGGAGTCAGAGGAATTTTTGGCTTCAGAATGTGTTGACACCAGTTGACATGGGCCAGCCCTGTGTGGCGGGGCTCGAGGAGGGAGCATCAGCTCCACCCCTCCCTCACTTGAGCAGGCCACCCAGACTTTCTGGGTTGGGGAATGTGCAACCATAAATTGTAACTCAGAGTTCAGTTCAAAGTTTAGAAGTCACTGGCCTACACTAAAAGCTGTAGAGTGTTGTGCAGAATGTGTGCATTTCTGGTCATAGAATTGCTTGTATTTTTTCCATTGGTATGCGAGCTATTGAAAAATGGGAGATTTGAGATGTGCATTTCCAAATTGGTGTTGCAATTCCCAGCCTGTGTTGACTGATTACACTTTTAATTTCAAGTCCTTCCCAGTTCCACTAATCGAGCTCATAAAAGTAGCCCTTGACATTGGAGTAGTGCAGTGTTCTGAACCGTGCCATGTCTGGTGTGCGTGACCTGGCACTCTTAGGGATTTGACAAACTCCAGCCTGCCAGTTACAAACAGTAGCGTAAATACTAAACGCTAATGAGCTGCAGCACCTGGCTAACAGCCCCAGATCAGCTGGCCAGTCCCACCTAGCTCCTGCCAAGGTCATTTGATCAATTCAACTGCATTTGTTTGTGGGGGCTTTTTTTGCTTCTTTGAGTTTGTCAGTTGGGTGTTTTATGCATAAATGGTAATAAGCCCTTTAATGCGCATGGACATGGACCAGATCTGTTACTAGTTGGAGAGGGAAGGAGTAGCTCAGGAGACCCAGAAGCGTTTGTGTGCTTTGTATAATAATGATCAGACTTGTCCGTCGAGTCCTCAGGATTAAAGAATGAGTGCAGGCAGAGTAAAGACTAAAGATTCCCAAATCAGTTTCCTGAAATGAAATATAACTGCAGAACCAGAACAGCCTTGGGAGAACAAGCCAAAGTTGTGTATGCCAGGTTCTTAAGGCAGGAACTTCTTCTTTAAAGAAGCAGTTCTGCCAGATGACATGGCTGGTTTTGGTTTTGGAAGAGGTAGGTCGCAGGGGTTCTCACGTTTCATTGTCCCGCAACTCCCTTTTGACACACATTGCTGTGTGATCTCGTGACAAGGGCCTGAACCTCCTTGAGCTTGCCACCCTCAGCAGTCCGGCCAAAGCCCAAGGGTTTTAGTCCTAATCAGGGCCTATAACCTGAGCCCTGGCACCCACGGCTGAAGCCCTCGGGTAGTGGGGCTTGGACTCTGGCTTCTGCCCTGGATGGTTAGGCTTAGACACTAGCACAACAGTTTTATAGGGACACCAGGGCTGTGTTAGACCCTGTAAAAATGGGCTTGTGTCCCACTTCTGTGATTGCGACCCACAATTTGAGAACTGCTACTGTGGAGGAACATGAGGCTCTTAGTCTGGGAGTTGTGAGAGCAGTTGTCTTGCTTTTAAGTGCCCTGGAGCCAGACAGAACTTCTATAGCCAATTCAGATTGAACAGAAGAACTTCATAGGAAGTGCATGGCCCATTTCCTCCCTGAGCAGGGAACATTTCGCAGGCTGGCTGTCTTCCAGGTGAATGCCAGGAGGTCTTAGATTACATAATATGTGTATGTAATCTATACATACTCTCAAAATCAGGCTTTTTGGCAGATAAGAACTTAAAATATGCAACTTAAAGTCCTAGCCTTGGTCTTTCCACCTATGTTGGAGTTGCTGGTTTTCTATAAAAGGGTTGGCAAAAAATAACAATAGCAAAGCAGTACATTGTATTTGTGATAGCATACATTTTCTTGAAATTAAGATGCCTTTTGAAGGCTGGGAAGAGCTAACCAGATTTGAAAATACTTTTGATGGAAAATACTTTGTAGATGATATTCTTTGAATATCACTCCAGTTTGAGCTGTGACCTCCTAAGAAAGCAGATTGCATTTGGGTAGGAGGTTCCCCAAAGAACTGCTGGCTGTTTCAGAAACTGCTGTCTTCTGGATGAGATTTAAACTAGAGGACCTGTCTGCTTGTGGACACTAAATATGTGGTGGTGCTGCTTATTTCTTAGTGATGTTGATCCCACTCTCCTGGCTAAATGTCAGTTTGGCTAATCTAATTCTGGTTATTTCAGGTTCCCCTTACTGTTTCGATGGGATACAACAATTTATTTTCTAATCCTAACTGTACCACTTGGTGCTAAAACAGATGCCTAGTCATCTATAGAGGTGGATGCATTTAATTTTTGGGCAGAGCAACTTGTTTGAAGATCACTTATGGATCATCTTTAGAGAACTTACTTCATATAAGAACAGCCATCCTAGGTCAGGCCAACGGTCCATCTAGCTCCGTATGCTACCTGCTGACAGTGGCTGGTGCTAGGTGCTTCAGAGGGAACGACCAGAATTGGGCAATTATTGATTCCCTGATATTCAGTCCCAACTTTTGGCAGTTGGAGGTTTAGTGACACCTAGAGCATAGGGCTGCCTCCCTGACTATCTTGGCTAATAGCCAATCCCCTATAAACTTAACTACAGTAGTTATTTTTTGAACCTAGGTATACTTTTGTCCTTCACACCGTCCTCAGGGCATGAGTTCCACAGGTTGACTGGGCATTGAATGGAGGACTTTCTTATGTTTGTTTAAAACCTGGGGCCTCGATTTCATTGGGCGCCTCCTGGTTCATGTTTTTATGTGAATGTGTAAATAAAACTTCACTATTCACTGTCTCCATGCTAGTTGTGATTTTATAGACCTCTATTATGTCCTCCTTTAGTTGTCTCTCTCTCTTCTAAGCTGAACTGTCCCAGTCCTTTTAATCACTCCTTGTATGGAAGTTACTTCAGTATACTAATGGTGCCTAACATTTGGGTTTTTGACTGTTATTACTCATGAGCAGACACTTTCAGAGAACTATTTATGGTGACTCCCAAGACCTTTTCCAATATGCATTATTTTGCACTTCTCAATATTGAATTTCATCTGCAATTCTGTGGCCCAGTCACCCGGGTTAGTGAGATACCTTTAACTCTTTGCAGTCAGCTTTAGACTTGACTGCCTTGAATAATTTAGTGTTGTCTGCAGATTTTGCTCTCTGCTTTCTTGCTGTCCACTGCCTTTTTCAGATAACTTATGAATACGTTGAACAGCACTGGTCCAGTACAGATCCTTGGGCCCAACTATTTCTCTCCCCACTGTGAAAGCTGATCATTTTATTCCTACCCTTCTTCTTGCTGTAGAAAAGTACAGTAGCAACAATGGGATTCTCTCCAAATGGCAGAAGATATAAAAGGCCCTGGAAAGCCCTCCTTCTGGTGGTGACAGGAGAACTGGAGTATCTGAGGGTATTGCTTGTATGACTTCTTGTTAGCCAGTGTGGTGGGGAAAAAAGTTCTCTTTTTGTCTGGTTTGGTGTACCTTGCCGTGGAGGATCCCCAGTGTTGGGGTGTGGCAGCCCTGTCTCTATGCAGTTTGTCCTGAATCAGATACTCTCAGTAGTGTCCCACCAGAGCATCCCTTTTTACACCTTGTTAAAGAATTTGTTAAAGTCCAAGCCTGGACTTGATCAACTGGATCACCCTTGCCCATGTTCTGGTCGATCTCAGAGAATTCTCAGGGATTGGTACAGCATTATTTCCCTTTGCACTGTTGACTCTTCAGAAACGTTTTACATTCATCTGTGTGTCTGATCATTTTGTTCTTTCTTATAATTTCATCCAGTTTGCCTGGTATGAAACCAATTTCTTTTTTAATTTCAGGTTTGTCAATGTATTGAATTATTGTATCTTAGAAAAATGCTGTGGTACTGAGTTGTCTTTTGTCTTTAAAATACATTTGATATCCACTCTATTTGCTCTCATATTGAGCTGTCTTGAAACTTACTAAACACAAGCTGTAGTTATGTGTTAGCTTTCAGCATCTGAATTTGAAGCATCAGCTCCTAATATTAGTGAACAAAGAGATGGCGGGCTTTTTAAAAAGTTGCATTTGCAGCTATTTTGTGTTGAAAGCCAGACCAGCCAGGGTGATGCCTGTCAAAATCTTGGAGCTGTCCCCTTATGGTCAGTTGCAGGTTAATGTGAATCTGCCCTAGTTACTAATTAACCAGACAACATTGCTTTGGCTGGAGAAACTGGAGCCAGAAAATAAGCAAGCAGAGGAAACACAATAATTTTTGTAATACTTCCCATTAAGAGATTTTACTATAGATGTCTATTTCATTGACTGTTCATTGCCCCTTAAGAGTCGGTGAATCAGTTAACAGCCTTTCTGTATCCTTGTGATACTGCTTTTGGAAAGCTACACTGGCCATCCAGATTGGGTTGTTTCCTGCCCATGGCTCTCTGCTAGAAAGAACTCTTACATTTGCTCTCTCTAATTCTTGCTGGTGGTGTAATAATTTTATGGTGATATGAAAGAACAGGTCATACATATCATCTCACCATCTTTATGGTGGGGAGTAAAGTTTTATTTTATCTGTCCATCAGTAATCACAGTAATAAAGGGCTGACTCTGCCCCTTCACTAGGGTATGTGCTGCCAGTGAACCACAAAATATCACTTTCTGATTTCCTTCCTCATCCCGCTCTCCCAAGATTGTCACAGGAGTTCTTCTGCTTGCCCTTTGTACTGCAAAGTTCCTGGCTGAAAATGAGCCTCTAATCTCCTCACCATAGAACAGACTAGGCTGACCAATTGCCAGCTTTATTGCTGGTGAACTTGTAGTTGACAGTCTCTAACCATCTATAAAGAAAACATGGTCTGTCAGTGTCAATCTGTTTTTGATAAACTGGAAGCTAGCATGGAAAGTGGGTGTGGCTGTGAATTTTGGGCAGTCTGCCAATGTGGGCCTTCTATCCAACTTTGGGACATCTTTGCCTTTAAGTGGTGAATGCTGCGGCTCTTGCCAGCTAGGACTCCCGTTGACAGCAAGTAAGGAATGGAACAGTGTTACATGTAGGGGACTTCTAGTAAATTTTTCAACCTAAATGCAGGTCTGATTCACAACTTTACCTTTACCCATAGTTACGGTGCTGGGGGGTTATGACTTTAAAGGGATAATATTAACATCTGTTTGCGTAAGGCTAGCTAAATCATAGTTCCTGTTATTAGCTTATCTGTCAATGTTTTTGTATTTATCTAAGTTCAAGCATATGCACAAAGGTGCAGAGTTAAGGCTAACTGTCTGTCATTTGAGGGCGTGATTTTTCTCTCTAAACCATACTCCAATCTATTGGAATATATTTGATATCCATTTTATTTGTTCTCATATTAGAGCTGTTAAAAATAAAATTTTAAAAGAGGGCATGGAAAAATGTATCAAACACATGCTGGAGTTTATCTAGCATATGAGTTTTGGGATGGGGAGTGTGTGTGTCTGTTCTCATCCGTGATCGGGGATCTGTGAAATCAGTGCACATATATCTGTACTGTATGGAATATGTTAGGTGTGATGTGATTTCTTGCTTCATGATAGTCCTCTGTCATTTGACACTATTTTTACTCCTGCTCAGTTTTCTTGTTAATCCAAAGAACAAAGGATCATTAAACTCTTCTAGGCAGTGTACTAGCACACTCTTACCAGCTTTGAAAACCACTGATGATAGCTTCCTGGTTGGATTCATGGACTTTGCTCATTAAAGAGTGTAACTTTTGCTTTCCTTCTGGTGTAAGCAGTTCCTTAGTTGCATAGCATGAATTGGACTTTTCAGGCGCAATTGTGTCTACAGAAGTGATTGTTAAATAGTAAACTCCTCTCATGCAAAATCAAGCAGCATGCTTCTTAAAATCTCATTGCATTAGTACAGTACTTTTGGTCTCAAATCCTAGTGTCATGTTGTGCCAACAGTTGTAAGTGCATCCACTTGATGTGTAAACTCTATTTTAGATCTTTCCTTGAAATTGTGTTAGAACACGAAGCAGAAGGCTTATTTGTTAAGCGGTAGCAGTGACCCAAGTACTTAACAGACATGTATGCTTCTTTGAGCAGGGATCTTACATTCTTAAAACTTAGGAAACACAAGGTGGGTGAGGGCAACTACAGGCAGTCCCTGGGTTACGTACAAGATAGGGACTGTAGGTTTGTTCTTAAGTTGAATCTGTATGTAAGTCGGAACTGGTGTCAGCCGCTGCTGAAACTGATCAGTTTCAACCGCGGCTGAATCTGGACGCCAGTTCTGACTTACATACAGATTCAACTTAAGAAACCCAGGCGTCCCCAAGTCAGCTGCTGCTGAAACTGATCAGCGGCTGATTCCAGGAAGCCTGGGGCAGAGCAGCTCTGCCTTGGGCTTCCTGTAGTCAGCCGCTGGTCAGTTTCAGCAGCGGCTGACTTGGGGACGCCTGGGGCAGAGCAGCTGGGGTGCTGCTGGGTTGCTCCAGTAGCGCGGCTCCTTGGCGCTACTGGAGCAACCCAGCAGCACCCCAGCTGCTCTGCCCCAGGCGTCCTGATTCAGCCGCTGCTGAAACTGACCAGCAGCGGCTGAATCGGGACGCTTGGGGCAGAGCAGCTGGGGTGCTGACTGGTTGGTCCGGAGCGGCACTGCGGGACCAACCCGGCAGCCCCCAGCTGCTCTACCCCAGGGGTAGGCAAGAAAAGCCTGGTCTGCTGGGGGGGGGGGGGCACTAGCTGCTTCCCCCCCCCCCCCCCCCCCCCCCCCAGCAGACCAGGGTGGAGCACGCCCGCAGCGGGACAGCCCAAGCGCGCCCGGGCTGTCCCGCTGCGGGCGTGCTCCGTGGCTTTGCTCCCCGTCTCCCTGCTCTGCAGGGAGACGGGGAGCAAAGCCTTGGAGCACCCCCGCAGTGGGACAGCCCGGGCGCGCTTGAGCTGTCCCCCTACGGGCGTGCTCCGCGGCTTTACTCCCCGTCTGGTCTGCAGGGAGAAGGGGAGCAAAGCCTTGCAGTACGCCCGCAGCGGGACAGCCCAGGCGCGCTGCGGCTGTCCCCCTATGGGCGTGCTCCGCGGCTTTGCTCCCCGTCTGGTCTGCAGGGAGACGGGGAGCAAAGCCTTGCAGCACGCCCGCAGCGGGACAGCCCAGGCGCGCCGCGGCTGTCCCCCTATGGGCGTGCTCCGCGGCTTTGCTCCCCGTCTGGTCTGCAGGGAGAAGGGGAGCAAAGCCGCGGAGCACGCCCGCAGGGGGACTGCTCAAGCGCGCCCGGGCTGTCCTGTTGCGGGCGTGCTCCAAGGCTTTGCTCCCTGCAGACCAGGGAGACGGGGAGCAGCTTTTCTCGCGGCGGACCGCGGTGCATCTGGGCGTCCCGCCGCTCCCGTCCTCCGGGGCGAGAAAAGCGCCGTTCGTAACTGCGGATCCGACGTAAGTCAGATCCGCGTAACTTGGGGACTGCCTGTAGACCAACAAAAAATAAAGCCATTGAGTGGTGTAAATAAACATCACTTCACTCTTATGTACCTCTGTCTCCTGTTGAGTTGCCTCATTTTATCAAAGTGTTTGGAGATCACAGAGTGTGGAGCATCTATCTGTATGGAAATGTATCACTAGCATTCAAATGTAGCGTGATGGACTATATCCGTGGTCCCCAACATGGTGCCCGCGGGCGCCATGGTGCCTGCGGGGGCATTTGCATGCGCCCACCAGGTGCTCGGGGCTGGCCTGGCCCCGGGCACATGGCGCACGGTGAGCGCCGGCCCCGGGCGCGCGGCGGTGGGGGGGGGGGTGCCCCCGGGCGCGCAAGTGTCCCCGCCCCCTGGCGCCCGGCGGGCGAACGGCCACGCCCCCTGGTGCCCGACAACCTCAAATGGACTATATTAATGATTGTGCTTTAGTGCCTTTTTGTGTAACCAAAAAATCAATTAAATAATCTCTATCCCATGCTAAAGGTATGGGAGGAAACAAAAGATAGAGACTCCCCCAGACCAAGCTTAATGCTTTGCCAGTAGGAATCAGCTTTTCCTCCTTACTCTGGCACACCTGTTCTAGGTACAGAATTGGATGGTTTACCAGGAGGGGGAAAAAATCTCACATCTGTAAGGAATAGGGTCAGTTTAAGTTTTGTGCTTTTTCCGAACAGGCATTTTGAATTGGACAGTGCCTAGTGTACTTTTTGAAATAAGCCTTTTCTTTCAGAAGGGGGAGAGAACAGCATGTCTATTTGAGTGTTCAGGGCACTTGCATTACTGAGTCCAGCTGGGTTTGAACTTGTTGCTGGGCTGCTGTTTGAACAGGATCCAGTTGCAAGAGGCTTTACCGCATTTCTTACTCTAAATCATCAACCTCATGTCTTCCAGTAAAGGAAAGAATCTGGAAGTACAGCTTCCAAGAGTAGCAGCATTATCAAGCCCTGGAACAAACAAGTTCCATCCCAGCAGTCTGAAGAGAAGTGGTCAGAGAAGGAGAACTTTTTTGTGTGCCACAGTCTAGTCTGGAAACAGGAAAGATACTGTGCATTAGAGAGACATTCTTATAATACACCAAAATGCAAGGGACCCTGACTAACTTTGAAATCACATTTTCCTGAATATTGTTACAGAAGATCAAAATTGAAAAGCTAACATAACCTTCCCCCTCCCCTCCCAGCATGCATTGCACAGCTGTTTGGATATAGTCCTTGGTATGGCCAGTTTTACATGGTCTGAAAAGACCCTTGTGAACATCAAAGAAAAGTAGAAATAACTCTCAATCAGTAACTGACATTGTCTTAAAATTCACTGTTGTAGGCAGAGGTGTTGTAGCAGTGTTGGTTCTAGGACACTGGAAACAAAGCGGGTCAGATAATAATTATACTTCTTAGACACCACCTTCCTGTATAAAGCAACCATTGTTGTTGCTTCATTCATTAATATTTTAATTCTGTCTATAGTTTTAAGTGAACCTTCAAGGTTTCACTGAAGTCTTTGAGCTTTGCACTAGGTTCTTTAGGTACTCAGCTGCTTTTCCTGGGCTCAGCCCTCATGATTCCTTCAACAATGAAACAGCCAACCAGAGTGAGATCCTTTTGTCCTAGGGTAATCCAGTCTTTATTAGTCCTCCCTGTATGTACCTTCTTTCCAGAGGACTCCGAGTGGTGTCCCAGGTATGCCTTCTGGTCCCATCCCAGGGTAATGGCAGTCCCTTTCGCAGTTCAATTCTGCTTTCCTTAGACCTGCTTCCTTCTGCTAGCTTTGCACTTCCAAGAACCTAATCCATCTCTCAGGGCCCTACAGGAACTCCTCTTCTGCAGCATTCCTTTCTCCAACTACTCATTCTCAACCCACTTCTTATCCTCTAGCTCCAGAGTTGTAACTCTCCTCATTAGGCCCAAACTGAGCGCACCTGTCTTGTGGGTCCAATTCCTTCAATATTACTGCATTTGGATCTGGGGAAGATCAGGAAATCACAAACCTAAAATAATGACTTGTTGGAAAAGACACTGCAAATGCTAAAGGTAAGCTAGGAATTGGCATGCAGCGACGTATACAAGGTCATCCTCAATCAGTGCTTTTTTGTTTTAAAAAAAGTGCTGGTACTCCAGGGGAAAAGTTGTTGAGCTCTGACTGAAGGTGCCGTCCTGCATCTGGAGGTGCCAGTACTGCGTACCCAGGGAGTACCATCACAAAAAAAGCACTGCCCTCAATAAATGGGGGTATCTCTTAATTCTCCAAAAAGGGAGGAGTTGGCATGAGGAGGCCAAGGACATTAGGACTTGAGTCCTGCTACTGAAAGAATTGGAGGTGGATAAACTTGCATGGCATAGTTAAGAAAAGCTAGAGTGGATAACAAATGAGTTATCAGGTGAAGAGAGCTTGTTGGAAGCAGTTTGGGAGAGGTGGTTAAGATTAAAGGGCTGTTAACTGTTATCCTTTGAATATTAGCACTAGCTCCACAACATTCTTGTTTCAGTCCAGACAGTAGTGTAAACGAGCATTTGGAGACAGAAAAACTACACTGTTGAAGCTACAGGTTGGATCTCCCTGGTCCAGCTCCCTTGGGACCTGACTGGTCCTGAATAAGGGATTTTTGCCAGACCAGGAGAGGTTATTTCTGGACCTCTGCCACCAGCCCCGTTGACCTTCCAACCGGCTCCCCAACTCCCCCCAACTCCCGCTAACCCCGATGGGCAGACATCACTGCTAAGGCTCTGGAATCAGCAGGGTAGCTGTGTGCTCTGAGCTGGGGCTCTGGGACCTGCTGTCAGCTCCCTGCCTTGCCAGCCCCACAGGAATCCCTGCTGCTGGCTCTCCACCAGGACTCTCTTGTCCTGCAACATCCGTGCAAGACCATGGATATTGATGGACCAGAGAATCCTGGGTAAGAGTTTCAACTTGTATTATTAACCCAAAGATCCTATACCTTCCGCAGGACGTTCTCTGTTTTGAGCAGTTGAGACCAAAATCTGGTTCTGGCAGTGATCTTAATTCTGTGTGTTCTGTGTGTTTTCAAAAAATAATGTATGTAAATGTATTTATTTACTGGAATTTACATAAGAGCATAAGAACGGCCGTACTGGGTCAGACCAAAGGTCCATCTAGCCCAGTATCCTGTCTACCGACAGTGGCCAGCACCAGGTGCCCCAGAGAGGGTGGACCGAAGACAGTGATCAATACGTCGCTGGCAATTTGTAACAAAACAAGAGGAAAGGGTAAGAGCTATTAGTGCAAATGACGGAGCTGAAAAAACTGAAAAGCTCTGTACAGTCCTAAAGCAGAAGGATACTGAGCACTGACTGAAAATCAGGATTTGGACCCACACTCTGAATAACTCAATCTGGTTTCTGGTTTGCAAGTTCCACTTTTGTTAAAGAGATTAGTGAGGCCACATGTCAAAGAATGAGTGGTGGTCTGTTGTAGTTTAAAAAGTGTTTGAAAACACAAGGATTACTGTAGGCCGGGGTCAGCAACATTTTCAAACCAAATAGCCAAACTACATCAAAATTCAGAACAAGTGGTCGTCAAAGAGCTGTATAAGAATGTTCATTTGCATGACTGAAAATACACAACTTAATATTATTGGCAATTAACATAATGATTAATAGTAGCATAAATGAAACATTGTAGTCATAGACTTTATTAATGGGACTTCTGCTGCTGCATCTTTTTTGCACAGTTCTTTGAAGTTTACATCATAACTGGTCAAATCTGGCTTCATGCAGGCAGTCAGGCTGTCTTCTGTCAATCTTATGGCAAGAGGCTGGAGATGTGGGAGTGCAGGAGTCTGGGTTGGGGTATATGAGGGGCTCAGAGCAGGGCGATTGGCTGTATGAGGGGCTCAGGGCACAGGTTTGGGGTGTGTGGGTGGTGCAGGACTGGTATGGCAAGGGACTAGGGATGCAGGAGTATGGAGATGTGGGGGTAAGAGGAGCTCAGCGCAGGGGGTTCAGATGTATGTTGGGCTCTGGGTTGTGGTGTGTGGGAAGGTACAGGAGTGTTATAATGCAGGGCCCCAATTGGGGGCTTGTTGGCCAAGCTTCATTTTTCAATACAGTAAAATATTATGTCCAACATAAAAGGTTTCAACGTTGTTTGTCTTTATGGTAGGGATGGGGAACCTTTTTTGGGTCAGAGGCCACTGTCCCACAGAAAAATCAGTCGGGGACCACACAAGTGAGAAGAAAAAACCCCAACCCCTCCAGAAACCTCCAATCCTCACCGATGTGACCTCCCTCCCCCCTCCCCCGCCAGCTGAAACCTTACTCCCTGGTACTCCAGCCTCAAGGGGTGGGGTGGGGAAGAAGGCTGGGAGGAACCCTATGTTCAAGGTCTCAGGCCAAGTTAACTCTTCTGTGGTTCTAGGCTTAGTGGATTTTGTGGGCCCCCTAGGCTCTGGGGTGAGGCCAAAAATGAGGGGTTCATTGTATGGGACAGAGCTGTCAGTGAATGAGATTGGGATGGGGGTGCAGGAGCAAGGTGGGAGTAGGTGTCTGGCCAGTGGGGAGGGTCCTGGTGGGTGTCTGGATCATGATCTGGGGCAGAGAATTGCAGTGCAGTGTTGGGAAGGGAGTATGGGCTCAGGAGGGGGGCAGAGGGTTTGGGTTATGCACAGGGACATAGGGGAACGGGATGGGAGGGGCTGGGGTGCCAGAGGGAGGCTCTGGCTGGGGGACTTACCAGTGAGACTTGCAGCCCAGCATGTTTCACCAGCAGGAGTCTGCCCTATCCCACTGCCGCAGGCTGCCTGGCCATGTGCTTGGTGTCTATGAGCCTGAAGGGAGGGGAGATTGGTGCTTTGCGTGCTGCCTATTCTTGAAACGGGCAACTTCCATTGGTCAGAAGCAGGCCAATGGGATTGTTCTGGGGGTGAGAGCATCCGTGAGATACCACTGCTCCTTTCTCTGCCAGCTCAGTGTGTGGAATGCAAACTCCCCCCCCCCCCCCCACCGCTGCTTTTCTGCATGGCATGGGGGGGGGGTCAAGCAGGGGAGTCTCCCTGGGGGCTCCCTGCAGCCTCCGTGGGCCTGATCTGGCCAGCAGAGGATGTTTTGCCCAGGCCTGCTGTAGCGCCAGTGTGGGCTGCTTGCTGTGGGGAGAACAAGGGGGGGGGCTGGGCTCAAGCTTCAAAAGAACCATATCTGGCTCCCTAGCGAGCCATAGGTCTCTGACCCCTCCTGTAGGCGTTGCTCAGTTGCATGGATGGGTAGTCTGAGAATGCTATAGAGGCATCTATGTTGGCCCTTAGGGAGTGTCTCCTGATAACTTTTTGGATGGCATTTTCAGGCTATTCCTAGAGCAACCCAATGATCTCCAGATATGTTAGTTTCCTGCCCTCCTTCTCTAGGAGAAAGGCTTTTTGTGATGTGGGGCTTTGGTGGTATCCCAGAGGACAGTTCCCCCCCCCCCCAAAAAAAAAAGTTACAGAAATGGGGGGCCAGCAGACTGGAATTTGAGAAATTTGACATTGAGAGACACTTTGAACATAGCTCTCTGTATACCTCTGGATCCCCGTCTATGGAATAGGGAATAATACTTCCTCTGCCTATGTAGATTGTAAGGTTTAAATAACTGCTGTAATTCAAAGGTGTGTTAGATGAACTTTTTGATCTTGTAGTGTAAATAAAACAGAAGGTGCATAGCACTGCTTAATCTCACCCATCTGATAAGATTCTTTGGTGTTTGTGTTTAACCTGCTGTGGGCTGACAGTCACTCTGATTCTTATTTTTACTCTTCCTGCCCCAAGGCCTTTGGCAGATAATGCAGATAGCTATTTGTTTCTCATGCCCTGTAAGGCTCTTGTTTAGATGGATTGAGTACCATTGGTAGAGCATGAAGCTATCCACTGAGGAAGGGATATGACATGACTGACTACCTAGTGCATGGTGACTTATTCTGAACAGCCTAATGGTTACTAAAACTACTGCCATAGACAGCATGTGACTCTGGCCTCTAATCCTGCTCTGGCACATGAGGTTTTTAATAATTTTCCTACTGTGTCATAATCCTATGCCTCTTGGGTTTTATTTTTAAATGGTAAAAACTCAGTTTTTAATTGAATATGGCTGTTAAATATTTTCAGTTTTGCCATGCTGCATGAAATCAATCTGTGGTCATTTGGGAAGGGAGATTACCAACCTGCTAGCCCAGAAATAAGGATCAACTATTTACTCTGCACTAGTGACAATCTAAAGCCCAGTCTATACGGCTTCCTTCTTGCGCAAAAGCCTATGCAAATGAAGACAGATTAGCATATTGTCACGCTTCATTTGCATAATTAATTAGGGGCCGTTTTTGCGCAAGATGCTTTTGCACAAAAAGGAGCTGTGTAGACACCACTTCAGCCCCTTTGGGAGATGTAGCAATGGAGAACTGCTCCAACAGAATCTAGGCAAGCACCACCCATTACCAAAAAGAAGGATCTGAACTGAGGGGGCAGAGACCAATTTTCTCATCCAGCCTCAGTGAAGGAAGTGGCTGCGTGTGGGAGGAGCTGTTCTTCCTCTCCCAATCTACCATATATTTGAGAGAGTTTGTGCATTTGTCTGTTTGTGTCTGTCTTCCTCCGTGAGTCTGCTTGTTCAAGAACTTCTACTAAGCTATCAGATCTAGGACCACCAAATTTGAATGTCAGTCCTCTTAGCATAACTTAAAGCAAGATGAGGATTTGGTTGTGCAAGGGCAATAAAATGTGCATGGAATGAGATTACTCTTTTACACCTCTAATGAGAAACAGTCAAATAGTCATTAAGCCTAGGCTCATCGGGTAGCCAAGTTGACTACTCACATTCCACCCCCATCCCCGCTGCCTTGCTGCCTCTGGTATAATAGGGAGGGAGCAGCTGCATGGTGTAGAGGGGAATGGGTGGGGGGGAAGGATAGGGAAGGCAGAGGTGCAGCGGAGAACTCCACGTGAGCAGTGTCCACATGAGCAAGGACTGCTCACTCCGGGTTCCCCACTGTGCCTTCCTCCCCTTTATCAAGTAGTTGATGGAAATTCCATCGACTACTCGATTAGCTGACTAATTGAAATTTAACATCCCCATTTCTCATAAAATGGAAAGGGAGGGGTGTGATAATTGTCCCTGCTATACCTCTGAATGACCACCAGGGGAAAGCAAACACACCAGCTGGCCACATAAAGTCTTTTAGTAGTATATAATTCTGGGACTAACTTTTTCCATTTCCAACTGCAGAAATCCTGTTGGGTTTCTAGTCTTTGCTAGAGAAAGTAGCTTCATTTGTGACAGGTATTTATTTTGCAATGAAACTAAAGGCTAGTCTACATTGTGGGGTAATGTGCTTTCCAAGAGGACATATGAATTGCACTAATGTGTTGCAAGTAAATAGTCTTGCCTGAGTTCTGTTGGTGCACATTGAAGATTCAGTAATGTGCTTTCATGTAGTACTGTTTCTAAGAGCACTGTTAACGTGCACCAGCAAGCTCTGCATAACCGCACACTTTAGAAATAACACTCCTGGAGAATGTTACTCTGTGCTTGTCTACACAGTTGGGTTACAAGCTAGGAGGTGGAAGGGAGTGATGATGGGAAGGCAAGAGTGGGAATAGCTAGAGAAGGCAGAAAGAATGTTGGGGAATGTACAGCTTTTAAGGTGCACATTGAAGATTCAGTAATGTGCTTTAATGTAGTACTGTTTCTAAGAGCACTGTTAACGTGCACCAGCAAGCTCTGCATAACCGCGCACTTTAGAAATAACACTCCTGGAGAATGTTACTCTGTGCTTGTCTACACAGTTGGGTTACAAGCTAGGAGGTGGAAGGGAGTGATGATGGGAAGGCAAGAGTGGGAATAGCTAGAGAAGGCAGAAAGAATGTTGGGGAATGTACAGCTTTTAAGGTAAGTAAAAGTTGAAGTAATATGGGCAATGAATTATGGTTCTGCTTTGGCACATGCATGCTCCACTACCTCTTCCTGGCTTGTGACATGCAAGGTATGCTCCATTGCCAATCAAAATCTGCAGCTGGCCCGTGACAGCTGATTTGGGCTTGTGGGGTGTGGGTTAAGGGGCTGTTTAAATGCAGTGTAAATGTTCATGCTCCAATGGTGGTCCAGGCTCTAGGACCCTGTGAGGGAGGAGAGTCCCAAAGCTTGGGCTGCAGTTGAGCCCACAAGTCTACACTACAATTAAACAGCCCCTTAGCTTGAGTACTGTGAGCCTGAGTCATCTGGCTCGGGCTACCCGTGGGTGTCTAATTGCAGTGTAGACCATACGAGTGAATTGCTTTCTGCATCAAAGTTGATGCAGTGAGTGGTTGTCAAACCTGTTTGACTTCAAGTCAGGCATTCTGAGGATTTTCTGCCTCCCTGGGTGTGAAGGTCAGGAGGCCCACAAGTGAACCTAGCCTTTTGTTTGTCTGCCTGAGTCTGTTACTTTAAGACCTGTATTGAATGCATATGCTCTAGTGGGTGTTTTTGGGGAGGTGGGTAGGATTGAGCAGAAAAACTGGTGCTAGAAGCCCCCTGGATCACACAAGGCAGTTCTAGGCTGCAGTGCCTCATTGACCCTACCACAATGTGTTAAGCCAGTGGACTGATGATGGAAGGATGCACAGGTGCTATAGAGGTAGGCTCTTAGATTCTCATTGGGGAGCATGATACAGGAACCTACATAGAACGGAATGCTTGAAGGATTGGACTTGCAGTTAAGCTTTAAAATTAGACTTGGTCTGGAAGATTGATTCACTGGTATTAGCAGTTTGTGCAGAGTTTTGTGATTCTTGGAATAAGTGGATTACTGTTGCATTCTTTATTTCTCTATTGGCGTTGCACATCTAAGACACAATTTTTGACATTTGTAGTTGATCGCACTGAAGTGCGACTAGAGGTGTAGCGTGGAGGCAGTTTTCCATCAGAGGAGCAGAGTTCAATGAGAGCCATTTGTCTGTGTATCACATGTTCTAGGATGCTTCTTGACACAGACTGTGGCTTTTGGCATATCACACCTTTGTAGAAGATAATAAAAGTAAATTTAAACAGAGCTCTTGTCCTTTCTCTTTGCTTTTCTCTCTCTCCCTAACTACTGTAAACTATCAGGGTGCATCTACACTACACCCTTATCTCGAAACAAGCTACGCAATTTGAGTGAGCTATACAAATTGTGTAGCTTATTTTGAAGTTGACTCAATACCTTATTTTGTAATTTGGGCTGTCTACACAGAGCCAAATTTCAAAATAAATCGCTATTCCAAAACATCCCTTCATCCTCATAGAATGAGGTTTACAGGGATGTCTGAAGAATGCTCCTATTATTTTGAAATAGCAGGCGCACTATCAAGACGTGGAAAATGCTATTTCGAGATACCAGAAGTATCCTGAAATAGCGCCGCTGTCTAGACGCACCTTCAGAGTGCTAAGAAAACAAACTTGAATGTCAGAGGAACTGAGTACAATGTATGCTGGATGCCAAACAATGATGGCATGTGGAAATAGTTTTTGTACAGTATGTCTCCCAGTCTGTGTGCAGAGATCTGGGGTAGCCCCGCTACTGCTCTTCCACTGTCTCACAGTACAGAGTAATAGAAACGTTGTGCCTCGTTCCATAAGTGTTATATGCTGTGATAGAACATTTTAAGGGGAAAATGATGCTTAAAATCTAAATATCTAAATAATTTTTTGTGATCAAATGCTCACTTTTGTTCCCTATAGCAGTGGTGCACAACCTTTTTTCATTTGCAACCCCCACGGGGGCCACTGAATTTGGTGGAGCCAAAAAAAAAAAAAAATTGTCGGGCCGTGGCAGCTCTCCTGCCACTCCCTCCACCCCCACCACATGTACGTCGAACACCGAGCCAAGAAGCCAGGAAAAGTGGCCAGCTGGATCCAAGCCCTTTAACACCCCCTTCCCCCCGCCCCTCCCGCTGCCCTCAGGAAGGCAGCCGTGACCCCGCTGCCCTATAGGGCTAACCTGCTTGCTTGTGTATCGATATATAGATTTATTTCCTTATGGGTTTGATTATTTATTTATTACAGTAAGTTACAATAGGTTTATAGTGGCATTTTGGCTGTAACGCGAGGGTCTTACAGGCCACATCCTGTATGTTGAGCTAAGGTAAATTATGCACATGCCTTGGGACCTTTCACCCAGATAGCAAAGTCACTGTGCATATATTCAGTACCTTTCACCTAGATAAAGCAACTTTCAAGGGCATAGGGGCTTCTAAGAATTCCCTCAAACTTAGCAGGTTCGTTACTTGGGACAACTCAAAATAACCAGTTAAGACCAGACTGAATAACTGGGTAGGACAGAAATAACAAATGTGATACATAATCTCAAAAGGCCCATAGAAAAGAATTGATGTATATGATAATAAGTTGAGATCAATAATCTACTGACTTATAGGGAAAAGACATTTCACCATTTGCAAGGTGAAGAAATACAAATAAAGAGAAAAGGAAATATCTCTTCCTGAACATGTATCAAACTTAATGTCACATAATGATAGCATCTCAGCCTAAGGACAGTAGAAGTCATCCTTGGGAGATGCCAACGGGCAATAGGAGATACAGTGCTTGGACGGTGCAAGAATGGTGGCCAAGGGTGACGAGGAAGATGATGGCTAATGCTTCAGCTTGTTCTAGAAGGAATGGTGTGAGTATATGGAATGGAAATACAGACATACATTCCCCATCTTATGAAGTTGGAGTGTTTGATTGCTAAACTATATTTGTAAATACACAAGGACTCTTATAGTGTGGGTGTTTCAACTGTGCACATCAGGGTTCCAATCATAGACTAATTTAAATACTGGGCCTGGTTCTGGAACAAAGACCTGTCAACTCTAAGGCTACGTCTAGACTACATCCCTTTTTCGGAAAAGGGATGTAAATTAGATGTATCGCAATTGCTAATGAAGCGGTTATTTAAATCTCCCCCGCTTCATTAACATAAAAATGGCTGCCGCTTTTTTTCGGCATGGAGCTTTGTCGGAGAGAAGCACCAGTCTATTTCATGAGGGATAAGGGATCTTTCGGAAAAGGCTTTATTTTTCTAAAGATCGGCGTCTAGACTGGCACTTCTCTCTGACAAAGCTCCGAGCTGAAAAAGTGGCAGCCATTTTTATGCTAATGAAGCGCGGGAGATTTAAATCCCCGCTTCATTAGCAATTATGATAGTCTAATTTACATCACTTTTCCGAAAAAGGGATGTAGTCTAGACATAGCTTAAAGGTGGTAACTGACAATTGATAAGAGATCTATATAGTTATACCCAATCTGTTCAGTAAGTAGCAGAGCAATAGCCGCCTTCTCTGCTGCTAATTCTAGGATATTCAGAGAGGTATATAACTTGCTCTTGAAAGACATAGCATATTCCCCCCCCTCCCCCCACCAAGTAGGACGCTTCTGACTTGAGACTTGTTCACATGTGGCATTCGCACATACCATCTGGGATGTAAATTTTAGTGTTTGCCAATATGACAAGCGCTGTCCATGTGGACCCCGCTGGTGCTTATAAAAAGATACCTGGTGCATGTTGATGATGTGCTGTTTTAAAGATTGCAACATTTTGGTTTTCCATCACGTACTCTCAGTGATCTGTTAAGCTGCTTTGGGGCTCCTAAAGTCCTCCAGACACTGAGTAGCTGTACGGAGTCTCTGTCCATGCTGTAACTCCTCTACTAAAGTGTTTTTGACTGTGACCTGAAAAGGTAATTGACTTGGCAGAGAGGCTACAGGCTAAATGTGCAGAAACTGTTTAGAGTCCCAGCTATAAAAGCTGGATTTTTGATGTGCTATCGTGAGGGGTACAAGGAAAAACTGAGATCTGCACCCGAGGAATTTATCTGAGTTCATTGACTTTAATTCGTGTAAGCTCCTGAACTGCTACAAACAAGTTTTAGCGATTACCATTTTGGGCTGCATTTGAGTTAGTAAATGTGTGCTGTATCCCTGTTAACGGTTAGTCCCTGAGCCATCCAATTCCTCCCCTCTTCATTTCGATTTGGGTGCTCTTCTGTTGGAGTATCTTAAGGTGTTTTCTATTACCTGCCATACATTCTTAAGGCTATGGGAAGTATGTGAAACACTCATCTTTTGCTGTCTCCATGGTGGGGAGAGCTGCCTTAGACTGCTTCTGAATTTTCCACTTAGGAAATTCGGAGAAATTAGTGAGGTGGCCTTGGCTGTCCTATGCAGTATTCTGTCTCCGGCATCTGTATCCATTATTTTGCCTAAGTGCTTAATCTTATTTGGCTTCTTTGTAGATACCTGGGGACCTTGGCATCGATTCAGTATGCCACCTTTGGTATCAAACTAACTTTACAGTTTTTGTCCCAATTCCTATCTGCCGTTTATCCCCATGCGTTTTTGGACAGATTGGACTTGTGATTTGTGTTGCTGGTGAGATATAGTGATGAAACTGCTCTAGTTAACCTTCTGCTGCAATGCTTTTTCCTGCCATTTTAAGCAGTATCATTTTTTGGCTCTAGTCACTACACTTGTGGATCAAGCAGATGAGCGGGTTCAGGGGGTGGATAAAAATCAGTGCTTTTAAAAAATTAGATTTTGTATTAAATAATTAATAAAATTACATTTCTAATTAAATAAGTTCTAATTAAATCTCAACACGTGCTACCCCTACATTTTTATGAGACTGTAAGTCAGAGGTGAGGTGGAGAACCCTTTTCGTCAGGGGCCACTGACCCACAAAAAAATCAGTCGGGGGGCTGCACGCAAGTGAGAAGTGCACACACCCTCACTGACAGGAGACTTAAGGTGAGGGATAGGGAGAAAAGACACTCCCCACATTCCCCTCGCACACCATAGCCTAGGCGGGCACAGGCTAGTAGATTTTGTGTACTCTTGCCCCACAGCGTGGACAGTGGTGGGGCAGGAGTGCCAGCGCAGGCTCCCCAATGCTGAGGGGGAGCCCCAAGCCTCGGCAGTGGGATCCGAGCAAGCAGGGGGCAGCATTCGGTCCCTGAACCTTAGGTTCCCTACCCCTACTGTAAGTGAATTAAGGTCTCCAGTCAAGCCTCCCAAAACCAGGACTCCCTCATCTGGCAACATCCATGGTCCAGCAGGACCACGGGTGTTCCTGGATCAGGGAGCCCTGGTGGCAAGAGGGCTGGTGGCTTGGAGCCTGGTGATGCTGGGTCTGGGACCAGCGCTGAAGCCCTGGTAGCACAGCAGGAGCCATGGCAGCCCCAGTACCAGAGCCGGGACATGGCAGCCATGGTAGCTGGGCCGGAGCCAGAGATGTGGCAGCTGCGGCAGCCCCGCTAATGGGGCTGGAGCCGGAGGTGTGGCAGCCCTGATAGTGGTGCCAGGGCTGGATTTGCAGCAGCCCCAGTAACGGGGCCGGGGTCAGGGACTCAGGAGCCTCAATAGCAGAGCTGGAGCCAGGGCAGTCTGAGCTGCCAGGGCTGCAGCAGCCCGGCATGGGGAGTGGCTGGGGCTGGCAGCAGGAAGGGAGGTGGTATGGGCAATTGGTAGAGGGGAGCAACCTCTGGTCTAGCAAATTCTCAAGTTTGGGACTGGTCAGGTCCTGAGTGTGCTGGATCAGAGAGGTCCAACCTGTTGCTCTTGCTGCTTGAAAGTTCTGGGCTTTCAATTTTTCTCAGAAGACTAAAAAGTAACATGTGCAAAGAAAGACACAAGCTGGTTAGGATTGTTTTTGTTCTGTGCTTACGTGGTGGTGGAGGACCTTGGCCAAGCATGACAAAGGAGTTAGTTAAGATGTTGTCTTAAAGACAGACACAATCTATAGGAGAGGATGGAGGCAACATGTGAAGGAAGAGTGGAGTGGACTAGAAAGAAAAAGGGAAGACATTATTCAGCAGGCACACAGCTTCCTATATTCCCCAATGCTTTTTTGCCATAGAAACTGTCATGGCTTCTGGGTGTAAGAGAAACCCTATCTGGGAATATTTAAAGAGATTCGTTCCCTGAGTAAAACATGAAAACGTAAAAAGTGCAATATGATGATGCAGGGCCAAGTTGCAAGAATGATCAATATAAAGGAAAACTGCTAACTGGGAGAAAATGATGTGGATATGGGTAAGTGGATCAGCTGGTTGTTAATTTTGCAATGCATCATTCTTCAAGTCTCAGTCTTTCTGTCTCTGCCTTTTAGTATAAGCGTGATTTGACAAGTAAATTCCCAAGCTGTTTCCTGCATTGGCTATTGCTAGAAAAATAAGTTTATCATAATCCTTATGTCTTGTTTAGTTAGCTAATTAGGTTTAGAATCTATCACTCAAGTATACAGTACAGAAAGCTGCAGTAAGAAATCTGAACTTGCCAGTTACCACTGAGTATCATAGTATGTAATATAAAATAAAAATATCCCTCATTTTGCAACCTCATAGCCACAGACCATAATGGTGATGCCCTAAGTCTATTCCTTATTTTACTTCAGCATAACTTAGCTCTTTTCCCTCAAAAACAGAAGTGCCAGTGAGTTAAATGGGGCTTACTCCAAAATTAAATGCACTCTTAGCTTTTTTTGTACCTTCATCTAAATTAGTGATTTTTTTTGGTGATTTTAAATAATGACTTAAATCAGTTATTTAAATTGCCTTGATTGAAATCAATCCACTCTAGATTGGATAGTAGGTGTCTGACACTTGTTTGTAAGTCTTTATGGGCAGAATCCAGTGTGATATCTAATACAAAGCCATTGTGCAACATCAGTCATCCTAGTATTTCTCTTTAGTATTTGCAGATTTTCTCTCTGTTCATCTTTGCTTGGGTGACTCCAACCCATGTGGCTATTGCTACCTTTGACACATTCAGGAATGAGTATTTTTCACTGCAGAATGATTAGGGTGCTAATCACTAGGCTAGGTTGAGGACACAAGTCAAACAGAATCGGTTAGAATTCTTGAATTTATTCACTGGGCCGGTCTCAATATCTATTTCTTCCTGTGTGTCATCTGGTGTTGAATTAATCCTGCTATTCTTATAATGCCTCACTGCTGGCCAGGACTCACATTTAAATGTTATAGCAGGACAGTGGCCAAATTCTGATCTGGGGTGGGTGGGGGGGAGAAATGGTAAGCCCAATGCTGAGTCAGTGTACAAGAACTTTGTTGTAGAACTAATTCAGTGTGGTAGCATTATTTCTCAAATATAAAACACAACAGTTGCTTATGGAATTTGATTACCCATATAAGGGATGTAACACATTACTCTGGTATCTGGGGATTTGTTTTGGCTTCCAGAATTCTGAAAATGACTTTTTTAGAATGGATGAAGGCAGAGTATGAACTTGGGATTAGCTGTCTTAATGGAGCCGCTATCTTCACGAGCCTTTCCTTTCCATATTTTCTGAGGATCATTTGTTGACTGTTTCACAAGTTGCGTGATAACTTGGCACATGTTCTCATCTGCTGATGGCTCCTCATGTCCAGGCTGGAACATGTTTAGTGGTTCAATTTTGTAATGCTGGTTCCTTAATCACTTTCTAGTACAAGCGTTACATTGTAATCTGTCTGGCTTCTTTTCTTTTGAACACCTCAGAACTGCATGTTCTGGATATAGTAATAGGGAAAGTTATATATAAAAGCTCCTTTGCTTACTATGTGCATGATTGACCAGCTGATAGCATCAGTGTGAATGCAGAGCTTATAAAAAGTCTGGATTTGACCAGCCTTTTTCCTTGTTGTACAGCCCCTAAACTGCTCCTCAGAGAGGAAACCGAATTCCATCTAAAACCTGTAGTGCGAGAGAGAATGTTCAGTGTAGCCTAGAAGGCCACTCGGTTCCCAATAATAACGTTACTTGATTTGCCCTTCAGCTTTTGAATTTTGTTTTTCCTTAGATCAGTAAAACAGACTAATTCCTCCCTTGTCTTCAGGTCAGTTTCATTTTAGGTTCTCATGTGTTAGCATGTGGCAGCAATTTTAGGGATGCAAATATGAAAGAGCTTTTTGAAGTAGGAGGGCAGAGAAGAAACTCTTGTCAGTCCTTGTGGATTTTTTCCTAATCTTAAACTTGAGGTCACATTTGTTCGGATAGTGCCCCTTTAAATGTTATGTTTTGGCTTTCAGACCTAACTTACTGAATCTTAGTATCTCTCCTTGACAGTGTGCTGTTGGGTTTTTGCTTAACTTCTCACAACTCCCTTTTATTGTTGACTGTACAAGGCTGACCCAGTGGGTGCTGAAAAAGGCACTGCTTTGCTTGCCTTCCTGCTGGGCAGCCACTTCAGCACTGGACTGCTCTGTTGCAGGAAATCTCTGCTCCTGATCGTGGCTATCTGTAAGCTGCCTGAATCTGCTGCTTCCAAGTATGGTAGAGGGTGAGATGCAGCAGTAGTGAAGACAAGGGAAGTCTCCTGGGAGGGGTTGGGTGAGTTCTCAGCCATGGGAGGCACAGCGGGAAGGAAATGGCTCAAGTCTGAGAACTCAGCACCTTCTCCTACCTCTCCTTCCCTGCCACAGAGCCCTAGCAGCTTCCTGAAAAGCCAGGACACTGGCCAGTCCGGCAAGGCTAGAACACCTCTGCACTGGCCAGTGTTCTCCGGCAAGGAAGTATTTAGTACAAGTGTTAAATTGTCAGTGTGTGTCATTTCCATCCTGGTGTGAGTGCAGTTGTCTGTCAGTGCCTTTCTTTGCTGAGGGTCCTCAGGAAAACTTGAGGTTGGGGAACACAGGTCATGCTCTGCAGCCTGGCAAACTGAGACTTTAATTTCATGGAGAGGTTGTTAACTAAACTAAATCATAGCAACTGCACTCCACTTGTTCTGCTACAGCATCTTCAGTGGTACTCAAAGCATTTTACAAGCATTAGCAAATCAGTTTTGCCATCTCTCTGGGAGATGAGTTTTGTTGTTTCCATCACACATGTAGAAATGGAGGCAGTGAGGGCTGAAATGGCTGTAGCAGTCATGAATCAAATCCAGATCTGCTGATCCCTAGTTCTGTGCTTTGACCACCAGTCCATGCTTCCTTTATTACTTCACTGAAGAATTCAACTTGCTTTTGAGCTTAGTGAAGGAAAACAGAACTGCATGTAGTCCTGTGTGGTTAGGTATGCAAGTGCTATTTTTAGCAATCCCAATTAAGTAAGTCCTGGCTCTAGCTGTTGCTAAAATCCATGGAAGCAAAATTAAAACTTTACCTTCATCTCAGCCGCATACAGGCCAGTTGGCCCCAGCCATCTGACTCCCCTTCCTCCCCCTTTACATTTTAATCCTGGCAAAGCAGGATATAACTTTCACTTAGAAAAATTATCAATTCCTGCTTCTAAGGGAGAGGTTCAGGTGGGTGGAGGAAACATTGCTGCCCCTTCTGAGCTGCCTTGTTCAGGACTAGCAATTACTATCTCTGTACAGCTCTTCCCTCCAGTCTGTGGGGTGATTAGCTGAGCTGTGCTAGCTGTATTTCATTTTAGCATCCATAGCTCCTTGGCGGTGGGGAGGGGGAGGAGGAAGAGAGAGGTGAGGCTGCACTGGCTGACCCTGGAAGCCTCTGGCGGGTGGTGCTACTGCTGGCTGGCTTTGGGGATACTCCTGTGGAGACTGTGTTAGAGGGATGGCTGCTGGCCGGTAGGTCTCCCCTCCATCTGGGGCTGCGGGTGTGGCTGCTGGCCAGTGCTGTCCCTGCTCTCACTCCTGTCCGGCGCTAGGGCCTAGAGCCAGAGTGGAGGAGTTTGGGGCAGAGGGCCACTTACCTATGGCCGGCAATAGGGAGAGCTCTGGCCTCAGCTGGCCACTCTCTTCCTGGTGCGGCTGCCCCCCATGGTCACTCTGCTGTATAACTGTCCCCTTTGTTCAATGCCCCTGGTGGTCATTGCGGAGCATAGCCGTCCCTGCTATCAGCCCCCTCCCTTTGAGTTGTGGAAAACAATTGATTTCTAGGCACATCCCATTTTCCTGGCCCAACCAAACCCTGACCTTGCAAATTTGGTGGTCCTCGCTCTTCTCATTTAGGAGTTCTTGAACAAATGGACTCACGGACAGGCAGATACATAAATGCTCTAAAATAATCATTCACTTGTCCAGCAGCATTTGGGAGCAGGGATGTTAGACAGTGGGTAATAGAGTAGTCAACTAACTGCATTAAATCTTAGCAGTTAGTCTATTATACTACAGTCCTAGGGTGGGACGGCAGCCAGCACAACCTGGCCCCACTCCTGGGGAGCCCCCTGCCACCTCACAGCCAGTATGCTATACTATATTATAGTCCCTGGGGGCGGGACAGCAGCCAGTATCAGTGGCAGCAGTGTGGGTGCCAGGTGGAAACTGGTCTGTGAGGGGAGCCAGTTGAAAATCCAGCTCACCTTGCGGACTGGCTACTTGTCACCTCGTGCTGCTGCCACTTCTGGTACAGAAGCAGCAGCGTGGGGTGGCAGCAGCCCCTGTCTGCAGGGGATCCGAGCTCCCCACAGACAGAGGCTGACATGAAGCAGTTCTCTCTCTGTGGCGGTCCAGGCTGGTCATGGACAGAGGCTGCTCTGGCAGCAGTGCCTGTCTATGGGGAGCTCAGACCCGCCCCCCCCCCCCCCCCATGGCTGAGCTGGTGCTGTGAAGCAGCCTCTGTCTGTGGTGAGCTAGGGCAGCAGCACAGGGAAGTTGGGGCAGGCAGCACCATGGTGCTGGTGCTGGGGGGGGAACTGGCTTTTAAGCCAGCACTGGCTCCTGCTTCCCCCCAAGGGGCGTGTGTGGGAAATGCGAGTAGTTGACTAGATTAACTGATAAACCTAGGCTTATCGGTTGTCTAGTCGACTACTCATTCACATTTCTAGTCGGGAGCCTAGCTTTGAGGAATCTTTCATTCCCATGTGATTTTTCTCCTTCCCCCTCCCCCCCCCCCGCAACTTAGGGGTGTCATCCAGTTAGTTTTTATATGTAGTCTTCCCTGTCTAGAAGGATTGGCTGGCTTGAAGGGTTTTTTGAGATGTGTTTATGGGTCTGATGGTGACCTGAAACACATTGTGAAGAGTCTTTTACTCCCTTTCCAGAAAAATTGAAGACTACTTCTCTGCCCACTGTCCGGTCAAGATTCTTTCATATCTCGTATCCGTGTTTGAACAGTGATCTTAAAGTTTGAAACATTGTAGTGGGACTAAAATGAGGTATGCTAGTTTGTAAAGGTAATGTAGAGTGAGAGGCCCCATGGAATTGCAAGCTAATGTGGTCTTGTAGAGAAGGGCTAGACAAACTGCCCACAAGGTGGGGGACACATGGTCCACTATAGTGATCAGTATAGTCCCTGGAAAGGAGCCAAGTCAATGTGTATATGTAAACAGGACATTGGACCAGTGTCGCACTAAGAGATTTCTGCTTCCATTCATTGTTCCTGTAATCATGATTGAACAGGGACTGAAACTTACTGTTGGGTGTAGGACAAGGCAGAAATAATGGAATGTTTGCTACCTGATACAATGATCTGTCCCCCTTTCTGTAATGATACCTAAATTAATCAGAGATTCTCTTGGATGCTGTGATCTGGTACCGAACCATTTCCTAGAAGTACACTGCCACTGTATCTAATCTTATTGTAAATGTCAGGCACATGGCCGGTGACCTTCAGTGCAAGAATATGTGGCCCAAGATGGTATTAGGAGAGCCACTGTGTTGGGAGTCATGATCAGGAGTCTGGGACTTTGTCTATGCTAGAAGAGGGGTTTACCGGTATAATTACTTCTACTGCGTCTATGCATTTCTGCCTGTGTATGTGCGCTTGTACCATCTTAGCTTATGATGGTATCAGCAGAATTATATCCATATCAGGGCTTTTGCCAGAATAGCTATGTCAGTTAAAACAAATTGTATCCTCAACCAGTGTAGCTGTATCGGTAAAACTTAGGTGGAAATCAGGCCTTCAGTCCATAATTGCTTTGCCGCCAGGACACGTAAAGGTTGGTATGGGAGATGAAATCTTCAAATGCAGAAGGCGTCTTCCTTGTCTACTGGAAGGCTAGTTGTGGTCAAATTCCCCATTTGGTGGCTGCAGTTCACTTGGGAGTGGGGTTCCTTAATTGCTTCTGTGTGTCATAGGAACTGTAGGATTCCTGCTCTTCCCTGGAAGCAAGTGAAACAATGATTTGCATAAAGCTGCCATTCCCGAGTTCCATGGTGAATGCTGCAAATACCTTATTGTCATATTATTTGATCAAAACTTCCCCGGACTAACAATAAATCCATCTGACCTGAGAACTCTGGAGCTGTGTGAGTGCTAGTGACAGAGATGACAACAGTGTAATTTAATGCTAAAGCTCCAACTCAGTGGCATCTTCTTGTGGGCTTCACACTGTAGAAATAAAGCTAACCCTCTTCTCCACAGCTAGAGGATTGCAGTCAGGGTCCTTACTGTATCTTTGGAAGAGATCTCGGTTGAAAGTGGCATAGTATAGTGAGTGTAGGACAGGGAGCCAAGAAGTCTTAAGTACTCATTGCATAGCTCTATTAAGACAAAACGTGCCTTTCTGCAAGGTAGGAAGCCTGTGGCTTGTGATATTCCCCTACGTTCTTTCTTCACTCCAGCCTGTTCTTGTGCTCTCATGCACAAGAAAGCTCTGATGGCCATTTTAGCCACAGGGGTTTCTTGCTTAAGAAACCCCCGTTGCCCGTCCACACTGCCTTCTTGCGCAAGAGGGCTTATTCCTCGTGGGGAGAGGAATAACTGTTGCGCAAGAAGCTCTCTGTTCCGATGCTTTACTGTAAATTTACTTGCGCAAGAACGCACATGCAGTGCTGATGCTTTGCAAGTTTTTGCGCAAGAATGGCCATTCTTGTGCAAAAAGCCTGCAGTGTAGATGTAGCCCTAGTGTGCGCACACTGCACTGGTAAAGTAGCTTCTGTTGGTGTCGTGCATCCATCTGTATGGGGGAGAGGTGATTTTTGCATCCCATACAATACCTCCCCAGGAACTGAAACACCAAGACGTTAAAGTCAATTGCAGCGTCCTCTCCTCAAACAGTCTAAACTCTCAGGCTAGATAACAGGCTCTCTGTTCTTTGAACATTCTGATTTCTGTGTCTTATTTTAAGCAGTTGCAAGAGTGTATCTTTCTTTGTTTTTGAAGCCAGGGCAAACTGTGGCTTCTTAATAGTTTGCCTGTGGTTGGTCTGTCAAACAATCTATTTTTGCAATCCAGAGGTTTTACTCCAGATTGACACTGATTTTTTTTTTCAGCTGGCTGCAGTGAATAAATGCAGCGTTTTATGGTAAATCAATGCCTTTGGTTTTCCACAAACTGCTGTCCTCAGAAAAATGAAATTTATGGTATTTCCAACAGCTACACTGAGTTACGAGTAGGTTCAATATTCACTTTGATTCACTTTCACAGAGTAGGAAGAATGAGACGGAGAATATCCTGTGTAACGTATGGCATGGTGCTTTTATTTTTAAGGTAGATGCATGACTTACAGTGGTACAAAGTTAAAATAGTTATTCTCAAATGAGAGAGGTGAGAAAGCAGTGTCTGATAAAAGGATACAGAGTTGGCCCTGATTGTTTAAAAACCTTTTCTATTGAATCAACTGTTACCTACAGTATTTGGAACACTATTAGTTTGCTGATTGTCTAGCAACTGGTTCTTGAAAATCTTTGATTCTGATCTGATGCAATTGGATTTGCTTAGGCCCTGAGCCAGCTCCTTGCGGCCCATGCAACTGGTAAGCATAGCAGCTACTTATAGTGCAGAAAACAGCATAGCCTCTTAAACCCCTGTTGTCACCTGTAGTGGAGGAGAAAATTCTGCTTTTTCAGGAGGCATGTTGGTATCTGTGGTGGTTCGCTAAAGGATGATACTGTTGGGTGTTACAAAACAGCACTTCAGCAGTGGACCATAAGTGGTGGGGGAAACTAGACTGCATTTTGGTCAGGTATTTGCAGTTCCCATATCAAGGTAAACGAAACTAATAAAGTATTAAAGTAAAACTGTAACACAAAAAAGGTGCTTCTGCCCGGATCTACTCCCCAAATGAAACAGCACAGAGCAGGTGGCTGACTCATGCAAGCTTATGTTCTGTAGTCCCTTTGAGCAGAACATTTGCAAAATTGTGTCAGTTCAGCCCAAGAGAGCTCTAGGAAAAGAACTGTAGTAAGATATTAAAATTACATCAAAGGCTTCGGGAAGCTTTAATGAGATCAGCCTATATTTATTTTCATGGTTAGGAGCAGAAATAATTTAAAAATGTTTATAATGTCAGGAAAATCTTCTGGAATGAAAAGATCTTGCATAAGATTGTCTCAGTTATTGGGTTTTGGGTTTTTTTTTAGCTTATACTTGGTTGATTCTATAAAAATGGCTCTTTATAGCTTGTGTTAGATCTGTGGTTGTGTGAAAAAGAGCCTGGGTTGATGCCTCCTGGAATGACACCCTCCCACTAGAGCAGTAAGGAGCAGTCCTCGCAGTACCAAACACTGATTTGATTTTGAAAAGGGGCTAACTACAGATTGGCTCTGCTTGCTTAGTTTGCTCCCCCACTTCTGCTGTACTGACACCAACAAAATAGTGGAATGATAAATTGCTGGGTAGAATGAAGAATAGGATTTTGCTTTGAGATTTTGGGCATCCGCTTTTGTATAAGGGTTGGAGCAGCTCCTTCCTCCCCTAGCGAGACGGTTAATGCTCTTTTCCTTTGAATTCAGTCTCCCTCTACTGGATTGCTGCATCATTGCATCCTGATCCAAGTTTCCTCTGCCTCTGTATGTGAGAGAAGCCTTATACTCTGCTCTTCATAACAGAGGTTTATAGAGTGGGGATTTCTTTATGCTGACTGCTGGGAACTTAGCTGGATTGGATTTTTAGTAATCAGTATTTGTTAACCCGTGTGGTTTGTTTTTTTTAAAGACTGGCATGCAGATTCTGTGCGCTGAATTTTGCATTGCTTCGAGTTCTGAGTGTCTTCACAGTGCACCCCAACTCCTCATTTTATCACCCCTTCCATTGGCTTTCCTTCAGGCTCGCAGAGAACATTCGTTCATATCGCCTGCCTGCCTATGCTAGTGGGACAGCTCCTACAATGCTCTTTTATAAGCATTTCTCAGTCTAACTGTTCCAGCCTTTTGCTGGTTTAACACCAGAGAGCAGAACAGGCAACCTGTCTTTTGTCAGCAGACGGTTCAAACCAATGGAATCTGCAGGAAAAGGTAAAGGTGAAATCCTCTTCTGCATGTTCCTCCATATGTATGCTAGAGCATATGCATGAACTTCTGGGGTGCTCCAGCGCTGGAGTACCCACAGAAAAAAATTAGCTGGTGCTTAGCTCCCGCTGGCAGCCAGTTCGCTCCCCTCTTTGGCAGCTCTCACACACTTGTAGCCCCCCACTGATTAATGTCTCTCACCCTCTTCCCCCCCCCCCCCCCAGTACCTACCACCTGCTGCAGTCATCTGCTCTGTGGCATTCAGAAGACTCTGGAGGGATGGGGAAGAGAAAGAAGAGGGCATGCTTGGGAAGGGGATGGGTGGGGTTAGGACTTGGGGGAGAGGTTAGGGTGGGTGTGCGGTAGAGGGGTTGAGTATCTTCCTGGGCCCAGAGAAAGCTGATGCCTATGTGGTAATGCAGTGGCTCTCAACTGAAAGGATTTGTCTTGCGTACCCCCAAGTTTCACCTCACTTAAAGTACTAGTTTATAGAATCAGACATAAAAATCCTGATGTGTCCCAGCATGCTGTTACTCAGAAATAGCTGACTTTCTTATTTTTAACGATACTATTATAAAACAAAACTATTGGAATGTAAAGACGTACTTGCATTTTAGTGTGCCGTATATAGATACAGTGACAATATTTTCTGAACGCAAAATGGGGACACATTTGCCATGTCCACTGGCCCTGGAAGTCCCACCCCTGTGGACAATACTTCTGGGGTCAGAATGGACACATGACCGGAAGTAAAGCATATCATGTGATGCCTCTAAGAACTCCTCCCACTGTCCTCTACCCATAGGGATGGGTTTGGGCCCCATAGAAGCCCCCTATGCAACTATACTGCAATTGCATTAATCCATTAATCCAGGCCTCCCCTCGGAGGGGAGGGGATAGCTCAGTGGTTTGAGCGTTGGCCTGCTAAATCCAGGGTTGTGAGTTCAATCCTTGCGGAGGCCATTTAGGGATTTGGGGCAAAAATTTGTCAGGGATGGTACTTGGTCCTGCTGTGAAGGCAGGGGACTGGACTCAATGACCTTTCAAGGTCCCTTCCAGTTCTAGGAGATAGGCAATCTCCATTATAAAAAAACTTAGGGCCCCATGACACTGCAGAGCTAGGGGGTCTAACCTCAATTCAAGATGAGATCCAGGATCTGAGACCTATTACTTTGCAGTGTACATGCAGCTGGTGTGCCCTCTAAGCTGCATGGCAGTACTGCTTCACAGGTGATTAAGCAGCCCCCACAGTCAGAGGCTTAGGGCTCCATGCATGGAGCTGACTGACTTGGCAGGGCTGATTAATCACTTTTGCTGCTGTACAGCTTAGAGGGAACACTGGATGCAGCCCCATCTGACTCCAGCCTTGGAGTCCTCCAGAACTATCCCACAACTTCCTTAGTTCTCTTAATGGATGATGCTTACCGGTTCCAATTAACTGGGAATGAGATGTGGCTGGAGCAGCTCTCCACCTGCTGTGGGTAGGGGGCTGCTCCTCCAGCCCTGCAGAGAACCCACTGCAGACAGGGGTTGCTCTTGTCTGGAGCAGCCCCTGTCTGTGGGGGACCTGGGATCCTATAGGCAAGGACTGCGCCAGAGTCCAGAGCAGCCGCTCTCCATGGGGAATCCAGCCTGCTGTGGATGGGCTGCTCCGGAGGGGGCTGGAAGCCAATGGCAGCCCCAGTGTGACCTAACATTAACCGGATAAGCAATTAATGGGAATTTCCATCCCTAATGAGATGTACTGCAACTGCATTTTTTGAAGTTACTGCAAAATTATTAAGTGTCCTCTGTTTCTAGGAACCAGAATGACAGTACTGAACTAGCCATGACAGTTGCAGGGTGAAGACCATGTCACTAACCCTCACCATTACTGCTTGGAAGGTCCATTTCCCATGGAGCTGGGTTATTTTATTTGTAGAGCTACTGAGAAATGTCTGTCAATACCATGATGGCAATGCCTATGGTATGTAAATAATACCTAATAATAATTGCCAAATGAGACCACTTCCCAACCCGCTTACAAAGGGCCTGATCCAGTTTAAACTTTAAGCTAGGATTGGGCCCAAAGCAATCTGTTGACATTACCCAAGAAGATCCAGTTAACATTTAGTCGCCCTTCAAACATACAAGGGACGAATCAGTAAAAGCCCCACTGCCCGATTGATAGAGCTGATTTTTGAAGAAAATTGGAGACCCTTTGAATTTGCTTCCGACAGCAGCACTTTCTCTCACTGGTCATGGGATCTTTAGCATTTGTGTGTCAGAATAACTCAGAAATGAATCATCACAGCTAACTCCATTCAGGTCTAGGCAACGTGCAGCCCAAAGACAGAAAAACAGATCCCTTGAAACTGGAAGTCAAAACATCTCACCTCTTCCCAGAACTCACAAAGGGCTTGTTTACCCAGACTCACAAGTCATGCCAACCCTCTCTGTTAGAGACATACATCCTGCTTCCCTGTGGATCCACCAAGTGTTTTCACATGGCATCTGAACACACTGTTTAAATCATCAACTGCTTGGATCAGGAAGTCTCTCAAATAGTCTGTCCATCATCCACACCAGAGTGATACAGTGATTTCACTGCTGTGGTAACAGACCCGATCTCTCTGTGGGCTCTTGTGGAGCAGCAGAAAGCCCGGGGTGGTGTCTCAAGGGGTGAGGCCCAGGGGTGCCTCTAGTTCAGTGGTCCCCAAACTTTTTGGCACATGGACCTCCTGGATCAATGTAAACCTTTCTACAACCACCAGTTGCTAATGGAAACTCACCTTAATTACATAATTACACCCTAGCCGGTTTTGCTAGTGCTGCAGGTAGGGAGAATGGGTTAATTTAAATTATTAAACCGATTAAGTGTTAACTTTCTTATGTTACTTTATCAAACTTCATTGTAAATAAAGTAAAATATTAATTTGTCCCACACAAAAGGTTTAAATGTTTTCTTTATGGCACAGGTGGGGAAACTTTTTTGGTTTGGGGGCCACTGACCCCAGAAAAATCATTTGAGGACCACGCAGGTGAGAAGTTAAAAAAAAAAAAAAAAAAACCACCTCCAAAAACCCGCAACGCTCACTGATGTGACCCCCAACTGAGATACTTAAGTCTGTTGGTGCTCCAGCCCCATGGGACAAGGGGAAGGAACAGGCCAGATTTACTTTTGAGGTTCTGGAGTTAGTGAATTTTGTGGACCCCCTTAGGCTCTGGGGTAGGGAAAAAACAAGGGGTTGAGCGTAGGGGACAGGGCTGCCAGTGAGTGGGATAGGCAGAATGTGGGAAGGAGGTGAGATAGGAGGTAGGGTGCAGATGGGATGAGAGTAGGGGGTTTGGCCAGGTGGAGGGAGCAGGAGTCCTGTAGTGTGCAATGTGTGGCCAGGAGTGAGGGTGGATGCAAGAGCAGCGTGGGGGTAGGTGTCTGGCCAGGGGGTTGGATGCAGGGGCAAGGGAGAGTGTAGGGATATGGTGTTGGGGCCAGGAGTGTGGGTGCAGGAGCAAGGGAGGGGGAGAGTCCAGCCAGGAGGGAGTTGGTGCAAGCTTGGGTTGCAGGGTCAGGGGGGTGTGGGGGTCTGGGCATGAGGGGGAAGCTTACCTGGCTTCGCGCCCCCTAGCACTGGGAAAGCTTCTCGACAGTGTGTCACTGTGCTGCTTTTCCGCCACTGGGGTGGGAGCTCAGCCCCCCCCCACACACAGCGGGAAGCCCGTGTAGCCCCGAGGCTGCAGCACCAGCTCTGGCTTCCTGCTCAGAGGCACCGGAGGGGGGCGGGGGAGAAAGCCCTGAGAGGGCAGCTCTGTGTGCTGCCATTCTTCTGGAGGAGTGTGGGGGGGAGAGCGGAAGCACCCCGTGCTGAACCCAAGCATGTCCCATCCCACAGTGCCCCAGCCAGGCTCTGCATGGCCCCTGCTGGGGCTGAGGCGACTGCTCCAAGGCACTGAAGTCTGGGAGCGGCTGCCTCTAACCTGCCCAGTGCACCCCCTCCCTGCCCCCCAGCAGCAGCCTCTATAACAGAGAACGAGGAGGTGGCTGCAGTATGGCTGGAGTTGGGCCCCCATGTGCCAGAGGCAATCCCACCGATGGAGGGAGGAGGTGGTTGTGGCACAGCCGGTCCAGAGGCCCTGTGCGCCAGAGGCAGTCCCATGGGGTTGGGACTGCAGAGTGCGTATGAGGGGATGGGGGAGGAACAGCCACAGTGGGTGGAGGAGTGTTGGGGGCTTGCTGGGTGACAGTGTGCACTGTGCCCAAGGCATGCTCTGGACTCTAGCTTCTGATCAGCTCTGGAAATCGCGTGCCACTGGGAGTCGTCTGGCTGCCCGCTGGCAAAGCACTCAGGGAGCCACCTGCGTGATCTGGGGTGGGTGAGGGGAGGCTGTTGCACTAGTGTGTGTCCCTGTGTGGCTGTCAGCCAGGAAGGGAAATGGCAGTGCACAGAGCCATTTCTGGTTTGCTTCTTCCAAGCTGGATCTGGCGGGGCTTTCCAGGACATGTAACTACTTGATGGGGACAGGGTATTTAAATTCAGGACTGTCCTGAAAAATCCGGGACATGCGCGCGCGCACGCGCGCGCGCGCGCGCGCGCGCGCGCGCGCACACACACACACACACACACACACACACACACACACACACACACAGAGAGAGAGCAATATAAACAAGTCATGGTCCGTATGAAATTTTAGTTTGTACCGACTTGTCTAGAGCTTTTTATGTAGCCTGTTTACAAGTAGGCAAATGTCATCTAGCTCCTACCCCCTTGAAGACTTGTATGTACCCCCAGGAGCTCATGTACCCCTGGCTGAGAGCCATTGTGCTAGGGTAGCTTTCCACTGAGCTGCCATCTTTGTTAGTGAATGGCCGTGGCAGTTCAGATAAGCTGTGATCCTACAGTCAGAGCCCCATATGTGACACAGAGGGCTGCAGTGACTGAAGGTATTTTCACCCAGGGCATTTTAGGGCTAGAAAATATTCCCAGACGCTAAACTGAGCCCTTGTAGTTTCCTGAAAATTCAGTCTGCTGTAGCGAGTGGCATTTTTCTGTCCCTTCCCGATGGTTGTGGACTGAATCAGGCGTGAATAGCTGAGAACGCTGAGGTGCTAATGACTCACTAGAATGTTGGAACTAGGCTGAGATTTGTTTGGTAACCTCTGTCATTCCCTGGGACAGGATAGGAGTATCTCCTGAGGCCATGTGTATCCTTGCCACACTGGAGATCGATCTTCTGGCATTCAGTTTAGTGAATCTAGTAAAGACCTGCAAAATTAACACTGAAGCTATGTCTCCACTGCGGGTTCTTGCGCAAGAACCCGCAGAGCGTCCACACTGCCCACCCGCTCTTTTGCAAGAAGATTTACAGTACGGTGTCGGAAGACAGGGCTTCTTGCGCAAGAGCTATGCTCTTTTCTAACAGATGTAAGCCCCCTTGTGCAGGAGCTCTTGTGCAAGAAGGCAACGTGGACGCGTGTCAGGGGTTTCTTGTGCAAGTAAGCCCTATGGTTACAATAGCCATCAGAGCTTTCTTGTGCAAGAGCGTGTCCACACTGCCATGGATGCTCTTGTGCAAAAGCACATGGCAGTGTGGACGCAAGAACCTGCCAGTGTAAGACATAGCCTGAGGGTGCCCCCTCGCGAGGAGTAAGGGAAACTGATGGGAGGGAGGACAGTACCAAGCCCGGCTTAAGGTATGTCAACTCCAGCTACGTAAATAACATAGCTTGTATTGCGTACCTTGACCCCACCTTCCAGGACTAGTCTAGAGTGTCTCCAACAACAAGAGTTACAGCTTCATGTCAAACATCCAGGCCTGGAAGCCTGAACCCAAGCCACATTGTTAGAGGGGATTCTAAGCTATAATGCTCTAACCAAAAGGGGAATGAATCACTTCAGTGGACTTCTTAATGTCATCATGTTTACACTGTTCTATTAAATCTAAAATTAGCAGTACTGGAAAAATATAAACTGATGAGCTCCTAAACAAGCCTTTTGATTTCAGGGCCAAATTAGCTGTAAGTGATGTCACTGCATAATTCCAGTCAGGCCTCTTGCTTTGGTTTATGGTGCCCGAAAACCCTAAATCAGTCTTGAATGCACATCCCATTTTTTTTAAAACCATAATAATATCATTCATGTTCTCTTGAGTGGGACTGATATTTGCTGAGGCACTGAAGGATTCATCCAAATTGAATAATATTTTCTCAGTCCAGCTGTTTGAAGTAGAATGAAAATGCCTTGTATCGAAAGAACAGATGAATCCTCCACTTAAACAGGCAATTCTTCAGGCTGTTGTGTTTGTTGTGAAGCCAGGAAGTATTTTTGCCAACTTGGGAGGACAGAGGTCATCACAGATTTTCCTTCAACAGCTCAAATGACAAAAGATAATGTAAACTTGGAGTCTTGGACATTCTTATACCTAAGGAGAAAATTAAACACTTTCCTTTTTTCTGGACCAGTGCCACCTGAGACACATGAACTCTAAATGATATACAAAGGATACCGCAGAAATTTCAAGGGATTTTTTTTCTCTCTGTCCTCTCTACCAGTTTATGCTTTTTTAAATATAAATTTCTGGGGACATGTAGGAATCCTGCCTTTTTCCTTTTGGAAATTAAGACTAGTGGAGCCACTAGTAGTTCCCTGGGCACAAAAATAGCAGCTTGTAAGTATTAGAAATCTTCCCCATAGATAAAGAATGTTATTTCAGTGACATGAAGTCTGACCCTTTGATATGGCTCCTCCTAGGAATTCATTATTTTTCTAGCTTAAAAATCTCAGAACCCTACAAGAGGATTTGGGGGAGCAGTTCTGGATCTCCCTCAGATTCATTCCACATGATTATCAGACATCCTCCAATTCCAAAGTGATAAGCACCAGTAGAGATTAAGCCTCTGTTACCTAAAGATTCAGCCCTCTGACATGGCGTATGTTTTTGTTTTGTTTAATTCAAGATATCTAGTATTAGTCTTTTGCCATACTCTTCTGTTTCTCCATGGTTCTTCTTGAAGAGACATTGTCCAGAACCTAAAACTAACAGAGTGTTTCTATGAAATTAGAGAAATATTTTTCTGCACCCTGAGCAATACTATATCCTACCATAAGAAAGTGAAACAGACAAGGAAAATTTACAAGACTTCCATGGTTGGCACTGAAAAACAGTGTAATAAATTAGAAAACCCAGACATTTAAAATCTAAGATGGTAGCTGCAATATATGTGAGGTCACCTAACAAGTTTCAATATGAATTTGAATTTAAGATCACCTCTGTTTTTATGCTTCCATTCACACTCCAGGAAACAAAGTAGTGTCACAGCATTATAGATACCTAAGCTAAGATTTTGGAAAGAGATACTTGATTTTTAAATGTCTATTCCTGGGGACTCAAATTGAGATACCTGTTCAAGAGGGGTTTCCAGAAAATATGAACTGCATGTCATTTAAAAACCACTTGAAGGTATTCCTTTGGACATCCAAAATAAAATTTCAACCACGAGATGAGGTTTGGTTGCTGGGACCACCTTGGAACTTTCACTTGATGTGCTACAATACTGAGATGAAATGAGGTCTAGAACAGTGTTTCTTAAACTGTGTTCCATGGCACACCGTTGTGCCGCGAGGCAATTGGAGGTGTGCTGCAGAAAACATCAGAATTCAAAATGGCTGCCTTTAAAGGGGCAGGCGACCTTTTTCCCCCCTCAATAACTTTCCCCCTGACCCTTCCCCCACCACCTTTTTTTTTGGGGGGGGTCGACGCGATAACAGATGAGTCCCCCCCCCCCTTGCCCCATAACTCCTCTTCTGCTCAGTGGCGGGGTTACTCTAAGCAGCCACCGGGGCCTAAGGCTAAGTTTTGAGGGGGCTGGAGCACATGACCTACGAGGAGAGGCTGAGGGATTTGAGCTTGTTTAGTCTGCAGAAGAAAAGAGTGAGGGGGGATTTGATAGCAGCCTTCAGCTATCTGAAGGGAGGATCTAAAGAGGATGGAGAGAGGCTGCTCTCAGTAGTAACCGCTGGCAAAACGAGGAGCAATGGTCTTAAGTTGCGGTGGGGGAGGTTAGTTTGGATGTTAAGAAAAACTATTTCACTAGGACGGTGGGGAAGCACTGGGGTGGGTTACCTAGCGAGGAAGTAGAATCTCCATCCCTAGGGGTTTTTAAGTCCCAACTTGACACAGCCCTGGCTGGGTTGATTTAGTTGGGATTGGTCCTGCCTTGGGCAGGGGGCTGGATTCGATGCCTGAGGTCTCTTCCAGCCCTAGGAGTCCATTGAAAAGATCACTCCCCAGAGATAGAGTGCTGGGACTGTCTCGACTCCTCTTAGGTGACTCTCAGCTGACTCTCAGCTATCCCATCTCCTTCTCCAAGTTGCCCACCTTGTTTAAAACTTCATCCTTGTGGTTGAGTCCACCATCTCCAGCCCTCCCCCGCACCCTGAAAAATATATGCAGGGCTCTTGGCCGTGAAGATGGGGTTGCTGCTAAGTATAGTGTCCAGCTCCTTGTAGTAGTGGTAGGTCTTTGGCACAGCACCAGAGTGGCAGTTCGACTCCCTTGCCTTCTGTTGCATCTGCTTCAGCTCCTTTTGTCTTCACACAGCACTGATGTGTGTCCTGTTTGAAGCCCTTATCCACCATGCCACAAGAAATCGGAGTAAATTCCTATGGCTGAAGCAGAGCTGGAACGGCACAGCCTCCTCTCCCCAATAGAACCAGCAGATCCAACAGCTCAGGTTTGCCCCAAGCAGGAGAGCATTTGCTGCATAGAGCTGCCATGGTCAGCTAAGATGATGTGATGTGAGCTGTCCATGCTGAGCTAAAAGGAAGTGATATTTCAAAAATTCCCATGTCTCGAAAGAGAATGGGGTGGATGTCTGTGCACCTGGGTGCAGGGCAGTGGAGTTCAAATTGCTGACCAGAGTAGTCAAATGGACATTGTGGAACATCTCTTGGAGGCCATTTACAGCGACATGACATAAAGCACAGTATCTATGCTGACATCTTGTCGATATAACTTTGCAGCAAAAAGCGCGACATCTCTTATCGAGATGGTTTTATATTGTCAGCAAAGCAAGAGGGTTTTTTGGTGGAAAGAGCATTGTAGTGTGTCCACCTCCCAGTCTTGTGTGTTGACAAAAGCTGACTCATCAAAAAAACCTCTGCAGTCCAGACAAGGATGCTGCTTGATCAGTGAATTGATCAGTAGCTGTCAGTCCAACAACATCCCCTTACATAAAATCCACTTAAAGAAAAGTGGCCATACTGGATGTCTATTTTTAAATAACATAAGAACGGCCGTACTGGGTCAGACCAAAGGTCCATCCAGCCCAGTGTTCTGTCTGCCGAGAGTGGCCAGCACCAAGTTCCCCAGAGAGGATGGACCGAAGACAACGATCAAGCGATTTGTCTCCTGCCATCTCTCTCCAGCCTCTGACAAACAGAGGCCAAGGACACCATTTTATCCCCTGGCTAATAGCCTTTTATGGACCTAACCTCCATGAAATTATCTAACTTCTCTTTAAACTCTATTATAGTCCTAGCCTTCACAGCCTCCTCTGGCAAGGAGTTCCACAGGTTGACTACACACTGTGTGAAGAACTTTCTTTTATTAGTTTTAAACCAGCTACCCATTAATTTCATTTGGTGTCCTCTAGTTCTTCTATTTATGGAACTAATAACTTTTCTTTATTGGCCCTCTCCACACCACTCATGATTTTATAGACCTCTATCATATCCCCCCTCAGTCTCCTCTTTTCTAAACTGAAAAGTCCCAGTCGCTTTAACCTTTCCTCATATGGGACCCAAACCCCTAATCATTTTAGTTGCCCTTTTCTGAACCCTTTCCAAGGCCAAAATATCTTTTTTGAGGTGAGGAGACCACATCTGTACACAGTATTCAAGATGTGGGCGTACCATAGTTTTATACAGGGGCAGTAAGATATTCTGGGTCTTATTTTCTATCCCTTTCCTAATAATTCCTAGCATCCTATTTGCCTTTTTTGACCACCGCTGCACACTGCGTGGAAGTTTTCAGAGAACTGTCCATGATAACTCCAAGATCTTTCCTGTCATAGCCAAATTAGCCCCCATCATACTGTACGTGTAGCTGGGGTTATTTTTCCCAATGTGCATTATTTTACACTTATCCACATTAAATTTCATTTGCCATTTTGTTGCCCAATCACTCAGTTTGGCGGGATCTTCTTGGAGTCCCTCACAGTCTGCTTCTGTCTTGACTATCCTAAACAGTTTGGTATCATCTGCAAACTTTACTACCTCACTGCTTACCCCTTTCTCCAGCTCATTTATGAATAAGTTGAAAAGGATTGGTCCCAGGACTGACTCTTGGGGGACACCACTAGTTACCTCTTTCCAATCTGAAAATTTATCATTTATTCCTACCCTTTGTTTCCTGTCTTTTAACCAGTTCTCAATCCAAGAAAGGACCTTCCCTCTTATCCCATGGCCATGTAATTTACACAAGAGCCTTTGGTGAGGGACCTTGTCAAAGGCTTTCTGAAAATCCAAGTAGACTATATCGACTGGATCCCCCTTATCCGCATGTTTAACCCCTTCAAAGAACTCTAATAGATTAGTAAGACAGGATTTCCCTTTACAGAAACCATGTTGACTTTTGTCCAACAAATTATGTTCTCTGTAAATATCTCTGTAGCTCGCTTCAAGGCTTTGTTAACTCCTTGTTTCCTGTCTATGGATTAATTTTTCTCTCTTAAACCCTTTCTGTTTACAGATTGAGTGTACTCATACTCTATCCTTCTGATCAGGTTCAGATAGACCCCTTGCGGAAAGAAGACTCTGAATGACTTCCAATATCATGTTTGTTCAGTTGGCTTGTCAAAACAATTTTTCTTTGCTGTCTTCACCAGAGCAGGACCAACTTAGCATGAGGATAAAAGCTGTTCTCCATCTGCTTTGTGAGTCACTAATTATAAGCTGATGATAGAAACTAACTTTTGAGTTGAGACTGATTTGTTCCCTGTAATTCAAACAGTCATGGTAGTAATACTAATAGCTTATAGCTAATGGACTGGGGTGGGGCTAGGGTGTGAATGGGAGTTGAAATTGAGGAATCTGGATTCTGTATCCAATTCAGTCCCCATGATTCTGTGGCTTTGGGCAAGTCATTTAAACTGCGCTTTTGGCTTTCGTTTGGGTAAAAGGGGATCGTGCAGTAATATTGAGCTTAAATGAATGAATTTAAGCATTTGAAAGTCCTACAAATGGTAGGTATTTTCTTATGTATTCTTGTTTACAGGCACTGGGATTCTTTAAGTAAAATTTATGAAATAGCAAACTGACTGCTGCTTAAATTCACAAAGTTATTTGGATTTCAGATATTGTGCCATCAACTAAAGGGGCTTCATTTGAAGGGAAGGAAGAGTAGAGATTTGTAAAAGGTGGTTGTAGGGAACAAACCCACTCTCATTAACATGATGAAACTCCTATTCTGCTGTGACAGATCAGACTAAAAATATCCTTTTGCGTACTCCCCACTTGTATATTCCCTGAATCTAGAATGGTACCCTCACTAAGGCCTTGTGGTGTCCCTCCTTGTGGTACATCTGTGTGGACTTGGGGAAGAAAGGAACCCAGGGGAAGAGCAAATGAGCCAGTCCAAAAGACCAGAGAAACTTGAGGCAGCAACCAGCCGTCTCATCAGGGACCATAATGCTATCTTCAGATGCTTGCATAGAAAGTTGGTTCTCTTCCGATTGGCTGCTGGCTCCAAACCCTTCCTTTAATTTCTCTCCAGCTGCCTTTTAAGTTCTTCCATCCAAAACCTAGTTGATTTAAAATAAATGAACACAAATTGTGGAGCAGGGGGTGTGTGAGAGAATTGCATAACTAACTAATGTTATTATGGTAAAGAGTTATTGTGTTGTAATCCTTTCCTCCCTCCTCTATCCTGTCTACTGTATCATAAACATTTATTTATATTCCTGTAGCACCCAGGAGGCTCAGTGCTGGGTGCTGGCAAACACAAAACAAAGACACTTAGAACTTACACTATAAGAATGAGAGGAGACAAGAAGTGGATACAGACAGAGAATACAAGGCAGCAGTGAGACAACACTGGTTATCTCGATAGGGGGTCTTGGCACACGATCAGCCTGTTGTCCAGTTTTGGGGCCTTTGGACCTCTAGGTGAGACCGCAATTCAGATGTGCACTTTATGCAATTGCAAGAGATTACAATAAACTCATGTGGAGAAGTGGAAATGGTATGGTCAGCTGTCTGGAATCCAATGTCCAGGAGATACCGTGGAGGTGCTATCCAAGCAACATTCGGCAAGAACACAATAGGATCTGGCTGATAACCCCTGGATCCCAAGTAGCTGGAACCTGTTGCCATCTGGGGAGAATCAGTCAGAGCACTGGACTGGTGGAGTCCATTTAGAAATCAAAATAACTGCATATAAGGCATTGATTGCAAAGCATTGTCCACAGCCAAGTGGAGTCCTTGGTGCACTATAGGGCGGTGAGTTTTCCCGTGATGTTGTGTAGCCTTTGGTCTTACAGATGTTGTTTGGATTGTCAAATGGCATAAAAGGAGTTTAAATCTCAGTTAGAATACCATGTAGGAGAGTGCTGAATGGGTCCCTGCTTAGTTATGCCAAGTTCCCTACTGCTCTCGAGACTTGCCTGAATTCAAAGTTGTGTTCATACTTGCTGCTCTTTTGACTTGATCATAACGTAACCGTCAAAGGTATGGACTAGCCAGTTTACATCAGGCTTATCCTTGCTTGCCTAAATTATCCACTGAACAGTTTTAAATAGCTGGAAATGCCATTGTGGATATTTATGCCAAATTAAACATGTCTCTTAACTTTGGAGATCTAATCCAGTCTTTTGCAGCATTCTGCCATATCCTGTCAAAAGCTGAGCCTTTAATCAGTCCAGAGCAGTAATTGACACTGAAAAGTCCAGAGTCAAATGAAGTCCTTTAAGATATTTGGAAGTGCATGAGTGTGTGTGCTGCTGCATTTGGCTTAGCAATTTTAAATCTCACTCTTAGAGCAGGTTTCTGTAAATGTCTGTTCCCTGGCAGTTAGAATAGAGCAGGAAAAGGGAGCAGAAAGATTGTACCATATGTTCTCAAAGTAAAGGTGGAAATATAACTTTAGAGATTCAGGGCTTGCCTATACTGCCATTTGACTGTAACTTTTTTGCTCAGGGGTGTGGAATTTCTCCTACCCTGGGTGCAGCAAGTTACAGCGCTGTAAAGAGCCCGTGCAAACCAGCTCCTAGCACCATTAGGTACTCCCCTCGTGGAGGTGGCTTACCTACAGCACTGGGAGAGTTGTCCACACTGCCACGTGAAAGCACGGCTGAGCTGGGCACCGCTTACCACAGGTGGCTTCTAGGTGGTGGTGCAGGTGGCTAAGGCAGGCTCATCCCTATCCTGGCCCTGCACCACTCCCCAAACAGCCAGCAAACTCTCTTCATCCCTTCCTGCCTCTGCTCTGTGGAGGTAGAGTACTGGGTGGAGGGAGGGGCACTCTGACATCAGCACCCCCTCCTCTTCTGTGCCCTGCACATCAAGCAGGAGATTCCTGGGGTTGAGGGGCACCTTCAAGGCAGAGAGCAGGAGCAGCACAGCAGTGCTGAGAAGGGTAAATGAAGGGCCAGCACTTGACAACCTCCTGGCCAAACCTGTCAGGATCACCTGTCAGAGGTTTCAAAAGATCTGCCAGTAGATCCCGATCTACTGGTTGGTGACCACTGGAATAGCCTGTAGTTGGAGAATCCCTTTTCACACACGCGTCTGAGACTTTTTTTGTTCTGTATTTCCACAGTGGGGTTCTGGTACATTGATAGGACTCTTAAATAGCTCTAGACAGCTTACCAACAAGGCCAAAAAGCTTAGCATCTTAAAAAAAAAAAAAAGTCTTTCCAGACCTTGGATGGGAGAGTGAATTTCAGAGCACATCTGTCAGCAGCCCCCTATTCTGTTCCAAGGGAGCTGCAGTTCAGACTCTTCCACTGATACCAGCTGTGACACTATGGCATAAGAGTCTCAGGTAGGGTGGTTCCTAGCAATTCTGAGCCTTAGGGCAGAACGGATACCTCACTCTAGCCTTTGAGCTCTGAGAAAAGAATGAAGCCATGTCACAAGAGCCCTATAGAAATACAAATGATCAATAATATGGCACTTCTCACCCAGAAATCTCAAAGTTGAGTAAGTATCACCTTTCACTTTAGGCAGGGAAATACAGATAAAATGACTTGCCAGAGATCCACAGTCTGAGTCAGTGGCAGTGCTGGGAATAGAAAATAGGTCTCCCAGCGTAGTCCTATGTGGTGTGCTCTTGTTCGTGGTCACTTCCTGCATAGGATCAGATTTTACCTCTCTCTAGAACAGACTTTTTGGTGGAAAACTTGAACTTCAGATGCCCTGGAACAAGCCTGAATTTACAGAAAACTGACCGCCAAAATTGGCCTTTGTTCCTTTTAATTGACTTTAATTATGGCCATTTGCTGTGCATGTCTATAGACTATACCCTAGTTTAGTTTTCATTAGACAGATATTGTAGTACAATAATTACCTATCATCCCCTAATTACCTTTCCCTGAAGCAGGAAGTATTCAAGCTTGGCTGTAGATGTATTGTAGTTCAAATTGGAAACCTTGTCAAAATTAGTAGAAGGTCCATCCTTAAGATCTGGTTGACTGAGCTGACCTATTGGCCGCAATGAAAACATCTCAAACTTCATAGACAGTTGTGTGTAGATGGTTGAGATACACAATGGCGTATCTGTTTTGTATCTGGGAAATCTGTTTTGTTTAATTTCATAGTCCCAGAATTGTGTATTTAATAAGTCATGTGGATCACTTTGGTAGCGTAAACATCTCCACTGCAAAGTATTGATGACTTTTATTTTTAAATCCCCACCCTCAGCTTGATGTACCCAACAAACTTTAACACTGTTATCTTGATGTGTCCCCCTTTTGCTGCTGACCTTGTGCAGTCCTTGGATTGGAGTTTAAGTGTCTTTTGAATTCTATTGGTAATATCGAAGGAAGCTCTTTGTGAATGATTTGAGGAATGAGGATTTTTAATATGAATTGTCCCTTCAAATGTTACTGAAACATGTGGTGCTTGTTAAGCAATTTGAGCTCACTGGTCAGAAAATCCTATATCCCTAGGGGAAAGCTGCTAATGGGAGGGAAGATCTCCTGTGTCTAATTTGTCCATAAGACTTGTACAGTCTTCCCTACTCGTGATAATTTGCTATGAAGTCTTCCATCACCACGTATGTTAAGATCATCTTCAGCATCAAAGTGCCTCTAACATCCTGTCTCAGAAGGGTAGCCATGTTGGTCTGTACCTGCAGAAACAACAAGGAATCCTGTGGTACCTTAAAGACTAACAGATTTAAAGCTTTCATGGGTAAAAACCTCTGGGCCATAAGGTAGGGAATGGCTGCTTAAAGCCAGAGCCTGCTGAAGTAGAGGTCATCAGAGATTGGCCAGTTCTAGTGGGGTATGACAAGAGGTTTGGGCCCCACTTTAGCTCCATTGCCGCCTCATCGCTGAGCTGTGCAAGAAGGGTGAGCCAGACCAGGTGATCTGGACCGAGCTGTGCCAAAAGGCTTTCTGTGCACTGAAGAAGACATTGGGTGGGATCTCAGTTGTGGTAAACTCAGACTTAGACAAGCCCTGTATGGTGTTCGCTGACGGCTCAGACATAAGGCTAATGTAGGTGGACGGAAAAGGGGAGACACCCCTCATTGTGTACTTGAGCAAGAAGCTGCTTCCTCAGGAACAGAACTACGCCGCCACAGAGAGAGAATACCTGGTTATGTTCTGGGCCCTTAGAACACTGCAGCTGTATCTAATTGGGTGGCATTTCATGGTGTACACTGACCACTCTCCCCTGACCTGGCTGCACCAAATGAAAGGGCCAATGCTAAGCTACTGAGGTGGAGTCTGCTCCTGCAGGATTACGACAAAGGCGAGCCATGTTAAAGGGAGTGCTAATGTCATAGCTGATGATTTATCATGGAGCAGGAGCCTTGAACTTTGCCAAAACATTGGCTAAGTGACCCTACTCAGTTCGGTCTTGAAGGTAGGAGAGATGTGATGAAGTGGGGATTGTATTTGCTCTGTTCGCTTGTTATGTTGTATGTGATTTCTACTGTTGTTCAGTAACCCTGTGTGTGGGCTTGTTTCCTGGGGCACCACACCAATAGCGAGATGGTGATGGGAATGTTGATGTGACAGCCACCACCACATGCACAGTGGCTGATGCTTTTTGTAACCTGAGCATGGGAGGAGTGTGTGACCAGGTGACACCTTTTGTAGCGGAAGCAGGACAAAGGCTGGAAGCGGGGCTGGCTGCAGGGGAAGTTGGGCTGCTGAGTGGATATGGGACTCTCATTGACTTGGGATGCAGAGATGGGGGGGCCTTTAATCTTGAGAACATGATGGAAAATAACATTGAAGAATAACTTTTCAATGTAAAATGAGAAAAATCTTTCCCAACCTAATGAAATTAGTGTGGTAACTTGAAGAAGATCATCCTTTTTTGTGGGGGAGCATATAGCTACAGTTTTGTACAATAACATGTGCTATCATAATCCAGTCAACAGATCCTACAGTGATTTTGCAGATCTGGGAGTCATTGGCCCAGCAGCTGAAATGCTGGTCAGTTTCCTCTGCTTCCATAGCTGCAACTGACAGGCAGACCTTCTCCTGGGAGAACATCCTTTCATCTGTGTTCTTGGGGTTCTTCTCTCCCTCCTCAGGTAAAGGCTACCAAGTTTTTATTCAGGTTGGCTTTAGACTATCCTTTTGGTGGCTAAAGGCCCTTCCCTGCTCAGGTCCTGCAGCAGTTCAACTCCCCTGCAGTCCGCAAAAGGGTCACTGAGCAGTGGACAAACAGGAGCACACAAGACATGAAAATCCATGGCTCTTGTTCCTCTGCTTTCCAGGAATGCCCAGAGGAACTCCGGCCTGTTTTGCTCTCTGAGAGAGCTCTTCAACTTCTGTCTCGACAGGCACCTGTTCTGAATTATCTGGCCTTCCCCTCTCTGCTGAAGACTTGGCTTGAGTGACCAGCCTTTAAATAATTAAATAGCTCATCAAATACAAACTGGAATAATCCTACATCTTTCAGGCATATACTAACTAGTGAACCTCAGTAGTTGAACAGTGTAAAGAAATTCTGTAGTTGGGAGGGGAATGTGATTTTAATGTTAAAACCTGCTGTTTTATCACATTCAGGTTTTCAGTATTAGGAAGTGATTATACTCACATCACTGTTTTGCCTTATTAATCCCATCCCACTGCTGTTCATTCACCTGACAGTAACTTCCTCAAAGCACAACAGATAGATTTGGCTGCTCAAACCCCCCTCCTCCACATCTTAAATGCTGAGAGATGTCTGATGTATGGTATTAGATACTCGGCAAGGTAACTGCAACACGGTAATGTACAACTGAGTTTCAAATGGAAAGATCTTGCAACCTTAACTGTGGAGTCAATTGTCTCCTTAACGTATAGCTCAGCCATGGACAAGGGAGAGGGTGAGGGAAGCTGATCCTTTTTAACTATTTATTAATCTTATCCATCCTATATAAAGCTGCTTTGTGACTGCAGTCTAGTTTTTTCAGAGCGAAGCTTTTCCTACAAACTTGCATTGAGCACAAGGGTGATGGGGCCCATATAGTACACCCACAGAAGCTCCTTCCAGCTGGTCAGCAGCAGTTGTAAGTCTTCAGGTAAATGCCAGTACCAGGGGAGAAAAGCGCCTTGGAAGATGCTAGGGATGTGAACGACTAGTTGACTAGCTGCTTCCCCCTGCTTGCTGCCTCTGTCAGATAGAGGCAATGAGGTGCGGGGGGGAGAGAAGAGGGGAGTATGTCAAAGTGGCAGCGCCGCATGGACCCTGGGGTCTGCAGGGGAGTATCCAGCTGACCCCAGGCTTCGGCGCTTTCACCTTTGAAGTGTAGCAACACTTCAAAGGTAGATGCGCCTTATCGACTAAGCAAATAGTTGATGCAAAATGCATCTACTATTCAATTAGTCCATTACCCAGGACTTAGCATCCTTAGAAGATACCTTAAGATTTAAAGCTACATGGCCCATTTACACTCAGCATTTTAGAACAAGGGAAAGTTCCTAAACACTGGTGTTTCTGTCCATTTCTCCTAGCTTTCTGCTATTCAAATACTGTTTGAGACAGAGGTTCATCTTCTACCATATAAGGAAGTCGTGATATGGATCAGATACCACTGCGCTAACTTGAGAAATAAAAGAATCCTGATTAGATAGTCTTGAGGGAACATGGGTTGACAAGTTTAAGATAATTTGTTTACTGGAGGAGGATCTATGCTGAGTTTTTCCCTGTGATTCTGGAAATATTCTTCCAGGCTCCAGGTAGGCAAGATGAAAAATTGCTCAATTTTTCTGGCCTAGCATGTCAGCTTGTATTTCCTTCACAAGGGGTTTCATCCCTATTAGAACAGGTGAGCTGAGGAGGTAGTCTTTGAGAAAGCTTGAAAACAGGCTAAGGGGCTAATTAAATATTTTCTTGTTTCTTTGGGACCAATCTTGCTTCAGGCAGGTGAATTGTAAATAACACGTAAAAAAGAATATTTCCAAGAGATTGCTTCTACTTGTCAGTCTGTTCCCAGGTTATAACAAATAAAAAAAAACTGGCCATAGACTAAGTGCCATCTTTGGAGCAACAGCTAGCTATAGGCAGTCCCCGGGTTACGTACAAGATAGGGACTGTAGGTTTGTTCTTAAGTTGAATTTGTATGTAAGTCGGAACTGGTACATATTGTAGGGGAAACTCTAGCCAAACATTTCTCCAGAGCTCACTTTTATTCTCCCACACCTCACTTCCCTCAGTCCTTTATTCTCAAGCTGAGGTGTCTGCTGAGAAAAGCCGCTCCACGTCTCCCTGGTCTGCTGGGGGGGGGGGAGCTAGCTTCGCGTCTCCCTGGTCTGCTGGGAGGAAGCAGCTAGTGCGGTGTTGCCTCACCCCGTTTGTAAGTAGGGATCCGATGTAAGTCGGATCCATGTAACCCGGGGACTGCCTGTATTTTCATTATGTAGCTCCTGTTGAAGACTATAGCATGTTATACATACACCCATGAGAGAGGCTGATACTTACTTGGCAGAGAATGTTCATTGTCTGATTCAAGAAATAGCTGCTTTTGACCTTTTCATGCATCATAGTTTTTGAGAAGCCTGCCTTCACTTATCAAACCTGGTCACTATTGCTTCCTAAAGGTCTGCAATACCTGTTCTTGTTTTTTGGTTCATAATTGTGGTGGTTAGTGTATCACTTGTTCCCATAGGTATCAAAACTTATGGTTTTTTAATTTTATTTTTATTTTGTGGTAGCCCAATCTATAAAAGGGGGAACATTAATTTTTATCTATGTGATATGAAATATCTGTTGTATAAATTACACCTAAAGGAAGCTTCACAATGCAGGAAATATCAAATTAAAAATATCCTAATCTCCTTGGAATTTCTGGGTCTTATCAAACTTGAAGATCCACTTTGAAAAAACCACAAGTAAGAGAGCTTCTAAAAATCATCTATTTTCTAAAAAAAAAAAAAAAAAAAAACTTTATTCTACATAGGTAAATGCCTTTTGGGGGTTATCTTTAGTTGATGTTTGTGATGGTAACGTAGGATCTAGCAGACTCTTCCAGTCTTCCTTTTGAAGAATGGTACTTATTAGAAGAGAGGCATTGATTTCTGACTCCTTTTTCTGCCCCCCCTTTTCACTTCCAAAAGTCCTTGACAATGTCATTGAAGCCCTGCATCACAACATCTCCAGAGACATCACTTGCTTTCCACTCTGAAAATTTCTCCTCAAGAATGGTGTATATAAACCATGAGGCAAAAAACAACTCTGCATGGAGATGCCACCAGAATAATATCCTTTTTTCCTGAAAATTAAGATTTGTCTGTCTTGACACACTCAGTACATAGCAACTACGCCACATTTCCTATGATCTGGCAGCAGACTTGAGGGAGGTAGAGCAGGGCATCTTTACTAAAATCTACCCTCACTTAGGCTTCTTCCTCACATAGGCTTGTTTGAAACTGGGATCAGTATAAAGTAACCAGTGTCTTACCGCTGACATTGTCAGCCCAAGTTGGGGCTGATTGATAGACTATTCTGTCACTGTTCTGTGTTTTCCCTGTTTTCTCATCATTGGAGGTACTTGGAAGACAAGAGAGACAATAGGCCATCCTGGCAAAATTGTAGTGTCCATGTAGACCCTGAGTGCAGAATATCATACTGATGACAGATTGCAAAGTGTAGACGTTTTTCAGTGGTCCTCATTGAGCTCCTTGAATCCCACTGACTTTCCAATAAATCTCAAATAAATCATAAGGGCTTTCAACATGGATATACCCCAGAGCTGTGAAACTAATTATTAAAGGCTGTCAGAAATCCTTCACATTAGTCTAGTCCCCTCCACTCATGGCAGGACTAAGTATTATCTAGGCCATTTCTGACAAGTGTTTGGAGATCTTTAAGAGCAGGTCAGATAATGATGGAGATTCCCCAACCTCCCAGGGCAATTTATTCCAATGAGTAACCACTCTGATAGTTACAAAGTCACCTCTCCCCCTACCATGTCCAGTCTTAAGCCTCCCTTGCTGGAATTCTCAGAGGTTAAGAACAGTTTTTCTCCCTCTTCCTTTTAACATTTTATGTACTTGTACTTCGAGCTTAGCCTTCGGTTATTAATTAAAAATATATTGGACCAGCCTTCCTCTTCCAGGCAACTATCACTGATGTAGGAGCATCAGTAAGAGTGGACTGTGCTATGAAAATCAGTTCTACAAGCCTTACAAAACCTCTTGGAAGTGATCGCGGCCTCTTATCATTTTCTCGTCTTTATTTATCCCACTTCAAGTAAGAAAATGTGTGAATTGGGGCAGGAGTATATCTGGCATTCAAGGAGCTGTAGTGTCATTTCTTCCTGGACAGCATGATAATTAAGTATCAACAGACTTTGTACAAAAAAAGACAAGTTAAAGTGGATCCCAGCTGGTCTGTCCTGAAGAGGAAGAATACAAATCAGACACTTTCTGGATGAACAGAAACTAATAGTGCCCCAAATAGCTGATGCCATCCTGAATAGGAATGAAGTTTGCACTGAAGTTTCTTGAGGATCCTTTTGAGACTTTTCTGCCTCTGGTTGACATTCTGCTTGGGGCACTTTTCTTTAATCTCGTTGCACTGTTCTGTTTGCTGGATATGAGTTTTAGCCGGGGCAGGAGGATTGGCTGAAAGGGGAAGAGGAAGAGTAAAACAGTAGAACATTTACCAAAAAAGTTCCCAGAGAGTTTAAACTTTTGCTCACCATTGGGCTATTTGCTGTGCCTAGCGACATTCCCACAGCTTAACTGAGACTGTAGAGCTTTTATTGGTAATTAGCTCGTTGTGGCTTTAGGGCTTTTAGACACAAGTAATTGTTTTCATTGGGGGTATTAATTATGAATCACAAACCTGTAAACAGCTATAGCCAAGAATGTGCATGACTGCAGATATGACTGTTTTGTTGTTCAGCTCTGGGTTAGTTCTACACTGCCCTCATTGTTGTTGCAAAGAATTGTATAGGAAAACATGTTTTTAACCTCATGGATGCTTTTGAGTTCCTGTATAGCTGTGTGTGAAACTATAGGGTTAGCAGCTCTCCCCATTGCTTTATAAGCACGCTGACTTAACGTTCAATCGGGGGAGCAGTCGTTTATGGAGTAGTTAGATCAGAAGTGGAAAAAACAAAACAAAATGCCTCTGGAGCATATGTTCCAAAAAGTTCACTGTTTTTTGAATACTATACTTGAGTTTAATGACTTAATATTTCAGCAAACACATCCATTTAGTGTCTTGCCTTTGCACAATAGAGAAGTACAATACTCCAGCATTGGTTCCAGGCCTCTTCAGACAGCTTACCAGACTAAAATCTTGGGTGAAATCATCTGTCCCATTGAAGTCAAGAGTAAATTTCCCATTTATTTCTGTGGAGCCAGGATCTGGCCCCTTTTCCATAAAAGGTTGATGTCCATCACTTTTCATTCAGAGGCCCAGTTTCTAATAAATGGACCTTGGATTACTCCTTCAAATCTCATTGCTCTGATCTGAAGTGGCTCAAATTCTGTTGCACATTAGAGTGAGCCCAACTAAATGCAAGGCAGGCAGAGTGGCATAAGACCAGAAACACATTGTGGTTCCAGGGCTCTGGTCTCTAGCAAAAAAACTACCACCTTTCCCTGTAAAAACACTCTCCTCCCTCCTCCCCAAATCTTGCAATCCCACACCCTGATCATAGTGCAACAGCTGTGGTGTATTTGGAGACCTTGTTTCTTCAATTTTTGACAAGTATGGGGATCAGGATGTCTGACAAAATGAGAGCTTTAAATATTAACATGATTGTGTGATAAGCATGACAAATTGAGCTGCTGTTTTGGTCAGAATAGTGCTCCCCTTTGCTAGTTGTGCTATCCAGCAAGAAGGGAAGCTGTTTTTTCCTCTTGTCTAGACTATAGACAAAACTTCTGCATTGTTTGTAGATCATGAGAAATGCATCTTATTCTGGATTGTTTGTCTTGTGGTGTGTTTCCCCCGCAAAACAACCCTAAATTGATAATCTTCCTGACTTCCCAAAACATGTTTTTCTCGCTTACTTTACATTGCTTTCATTTAGGGACAGTCTCCAAACTTCTCCCCAATGCTGCAGCCTCAAAAAGACCTTGGTGAACTGTAAGCTTTGTGTGTATGCATTAAAAAAAAAAAAAAAAAAAAAGGGACGTGCAGATGTTCAGTTTCTGAATGAGCTGAATCTTAGGGTTCTGTTTCTGGACAATGAGCTTCCCCCTTCTTTCCATCAGTAGAATTTTAAGAATTTGACAGTGGCTGTTGTAGATGTGGCCTGAAGATCATATGGCAACCTACTGACCAGATTAACTGCCAATTTCATTCTCTCTCGGGTGTGTATATGACCAAGATGTTAGTTTCTCAGTTTAATTTTCCCTAAATTAATATTTCCAAAAGATGAAAAGGTGAACTGTTGGCTGCAGACAGTAAAGTTTAAAAGCTGTCTTCAGGCCAATCACATTGGATTCCAGGCTAAATCAAGAATATTTTTTTTTTTTTTACTGTTGCTCAGTGCTGTAATAATACAAGTGCATTGGTTTTTTTTAAAAAATGTTTGTTTTGGTGAGCAAGAAATGTTTCAAATCAGAAATTTAGCTCTTGGCAGTGCTGCAGTGACATACATTTGTTTGCGTTACACGTAACATCCCAAATGGCTGACGTGCTTTTTATTTCATCATCTTTTGAAAATCCAATTCCACTTGATCACAAATCTTGGTAATACCTCCTATATGTCTCAGTGAAATAGCTCTTCTGTTACAACATGTCTCAGTGAAATAGCTCTTGTTACAACCGTGCTATGTGAAAAGTGACATGGCAATTTCATGCAGTATCTTCAAACCTTATTGAATTAAGTTAAATCTTATTGAATTAGGTTTAGGCGTCAATTGCATTAAAAGGCAATTGTTTGTGGTGTTGTAGGATTACATGAAACTTTTCTAGGGATGTGACTAATGTAAATGTTAGGAACTTCAAAGAAAGGTTTAGGATAGATACAAGTGAAGTAGAGTTACTTGAGGGGCCTTTTGAAGCTGTGCCTTGGGGAGAAAAACCCACTGTCTGATTTCCTGCTCTTGGGCATTCCAGTTAAGATCCCTGAATTGTATAAAGGGCGGACTAAACTTTTCACATGTGCTAGTTCTGAGTGGTAGCTATTATGAACTTTGACTTAGAAGAGACCCCTTCGTGGCGCTGAAGGACTGCTCCTGCTAGAGCCCATGTTAGAATTGGGGTGATTTTTAGTAAGCTTATTATCATGTGTGTAGGTTTTATTTGTTCTCACGATGTGTCCTCTGTGGTGCTTTTATTCAAAAGGTAAGAGCTCAGTGGTAGTTGAACTGTACTAATGACACGTTAACAGTGTCTGAAGGGAGAGCAAGCAGGCCTGCTTAGGCCGTAGGTCGGCAACCTTTTTAAAACAAAGAGCTGAACGACACCAAAATTCAGAACAAGTGGTCAGCAAAGACCCAGTGTAATGCCCATTTGCATGACTGAAAATATACAACTTGATGATTTATAATAGTATAAATGAAACATTGTATTCACAGACTTTATTTAATGGGACTTCTGCTGCAGCTGGGGGTGCAGTTCGTGGATGTGGGGGTGCAGGAGTCAGGCAGGGTTGGAAAGGATGAGGGGCTTAGGGCAGGCGGTTGGGGTGCATGGGAGGTGCAGGAGGCAGGGCAGGGCAGGGTGCTGTGCGTGGGAAATAGAGTATGGGGGGGGGCTGGTGTCAGATTACCTTACCTGGCTGGGGCTGGGCTGCTGCGCCCTGCAGCAGTGGCTAGACAAGGGGCTGGGCCAGGATTGATGCAGCTGGATTGTAGCCTCCCCTCCTTGTGCTGCAGCAGGATGCTGGGTCCTGACTGAGGCCTTGCTGGCCAGGCTTCATTTTTAAATACAGTAAAATATTCTGTTCAACGCAAAAGGTTTCAACATTGTCTTTATTTATGACGGGGTGGGGAACCTTATTCGGGTCGGTGGCCACTGACTCTCAGGAAAAAACCCTCCAAAATCCCCCAACCCTCACTGGTGTGGCCCCCAACTGAAACACCTCACTCCCCTGGTGCGCCAGCCCCATGGTGGGGGAGGGGCAGGGAGGACTGAGTTCCAAGGGTTAGTGGATTTTGTGGGCCCCCCCCCCCAGGTTTGGGGGTTGGGCCAAAAAATGGGGGGTTAAGTGTGTGGGACAGGGCTTCCAGTTAGTGGGATGGGGTGGGGGTGCAGGATCTGGGTAGGAGGTGGGGTGCAGGAGGGTGAGAGAGCTAAGTGGGAGGTAGGGCTTAGGAGCAGGCTGAGAGTAGGGTTTCTGGCTGAGGGCAGGAGGAAGGGAGGACGCAGGAGCAGGCTGGAAGTAGGTGTCTGGCTAGGGGAAAAGGGCAGGGTGCCTGGCCAGGGGAGGGGGGAATACAGGAGCAGCCTGGGGTGGAGTGTTTGGCTGGGGGAGCGGGGTGCAAGGTGCAGGAGCAGGCTGGGGGTGGAGTCTCTGGCCGGGGGGAGGCTGCAGGAACAGGCCAATGAGATCAGCAGGGAGAGCCTTCAGGAAGCGTGTTCCTGCATTGCTGTTCCCCCAGCTCGGCGTGGGGGAAGGGAAGCAGCAGCACGCGGAGCCATTTCTGGCTCTGCTGCTTCCCTGCAAGCTGGATCTGTTGCGGGGTTTGGGGCTTTCTTCCCCTCTTCCCCCCACCCCCACCAGGAAGCCAGCGCTGGTGCTCCAGTCTCGTGGGGGCCAAGAAGGTGAAGCTCCAGCACTGACTTCGTGCTGGGTGGGGGAGGAAGATCTTGAGCTGCAAAAGAGCCATATTTGGCTGCCGATCCTTTACTTAGGCTGACTGCCTTTTGCTGGAACTAATCCACTGAAGCCAGGGAAACATCCAGCCTTTGTGAACCTCCTGGTCAGGTGAGGTAGAGGTGTGGGTTTCCACCGAAGAAAGGCAACGGCTAGGGCATCTAAAGCTGGAAGTGAGCGCCCTCACTGAATCGCATAGGGGAAATACTGGTGCGGTTGTCTGGAACTGAGACAAGATGGTTCTGCTTAGCCAGTATGGGTCAGCTGCACATAGAATGGAGTCCCCGCAAAAATCTTTGTTCTATTTACTGCTAGATTTTCAGCACTGCTAAGTTTTCCATGACACTTGTAAAGTCACTGACAGATTGTGCTTTACTACAGTATGGCTACACTTCTTGGAACTCTCCCTTGTGGGACACTGTCCTAATAAAATGGCTTGGTATTCCTTTTCCTGGTCTTCAGATGTTTGTTGGTGCTTTGTCTTACTGTTTGTGGGGCAGTGAGCTCAGCATAAAGTGACACTCGCAGCATTGTCGGGCAGTGGCCTTTCCCCTGCAGTCTGCTGGGCAATGTTTGTGTCCTCCAGGAGGAGTCTCTTAACCAGCTCAACTTTGTTAGCAGCTTTAGAATTCCCTTGCTTGTTAAGGTAACTTCACTAATGAAAGGCTTGCGGAGACTCCTTTCGGATTAGCAGCATCAAGAAGCTATAAACTGGAGAGAGCCCCAATGTTACTAGAGTTCTTGGGTGAAATTAGGACTGAATAGGGGTTTTCTGCTCTTTTCAGTAGGGCCAGGATTTCACCCTTTCTGCTTGTACGGCGATTGGGCAGTAGTTCAAGTTGCTCTTGCTTTAAAGTTTACTATAGAAAGTTTTAAAAAAGAGGTTTGATTTGATCTAGAAAGTAAGGAAAGGGTGGTTAGCGACATCACCAGGGTATATTCTGGTGTTACGGGACTTTATACATTATTTACAGTTACAGTACGTGTAAGTAGTGGTAAGTACACTTAATTTTACATTGCCTATCCATTTGCCTCCTGGCAATGAGGTTACATATTTTGATGATGTATCTGTGCTTTTGGAGCTGGAATCTGTTCAATGAAGTGCAACTAAATGATTGTCATGGATCACCTGGGCCTTTCAGGCTGAAGTCCTATATTACGGTGTTCAGGAAAGAGGAAGACAGTGCATCTAATTCCAGTGAAGACTAGCCCTGGCCGCCTTACGTGGTCTTGTTTGATTGTGTATGAGGCTGTTTAGACTTGGACGGCAGTCCATCCTGGACAATAGATAAGCAAAACATTGAGTACTCTTGCTAAGTTATCCTGAGACATATATTTTTTTATGGGGTGTTAGAATTTCTGTTGTTAAGAATTATGGTAATTGAGCCGTCTACCCCAAAACTACCTGCTGTCCCCACTTCTTCCCTTAGTTTTAGTTTTTTGTTTAGACAAGTTGCAGATATTCTCATAGGCCCTGGAAGATCAAAGTGTAGTGTTTATAATCAGATTTTTCTCACTGATAATCTTGCTAAATTTTCTTTCTTATATTTAACCTAGTGACTCCTAGATGTAGCCTGTTGGACCAGGTTAAACGATTCTTCTTCTTCCTTGTTTTGAACGGTCTTGAGCTCTGGCTGACTAAATCCATTACATGCGAGTGAACCAAACATATGAAGTTGGAGTGTGGAAATCATGGGAGTCATTTGGAAAGGATTCCTAGTACCATCAGTCCAGTGCTTATATTGTGGCAGGATTGACTATATTCTCCATAAACCATCCTTGAGTGTTAGTTATTGGTCTGGCTTTGAGTATCTTTAATTAAAGTTACCGCCCTTGGCAGCAAGTTTCCTGGAACTCTTCTTAGAACTTTTCCTAGAAGTCTTTTCCTCTAGCTACTGCTATGTGGTTCCATCTTTGACTAATATCTGATCCATGCCCTCGGTAAACAGTTTGTGGCCTGAGAGATACAGAACACATTGATCATCGGTGGAAGGCACTGGGCATGCGAGGAATGAAACTCTCTGGCTGTGTCTACACTGGCATGAATTTCCGGAAATGCTTAAAACGGAATACTATTCCGTTTTCAGTTTTTCCGGAAAAGGAGCGTCTACATTGGCAGGCTGCTTTTCCGGAAAAGCGTCTGTGGCCAGTGTAGACGCGCTTTTCCGGAAAAGCGCCCTGATCGCCATTTTTGCGATCGGCGCTTTTTTCCGGAAAAGACTACTGGGCTGTCTACACTGGCCCTTTTCCGGAACAGTGTTCCGGAATAAGGACTTATGCCTGAGCGGAAGCAGAATAGTTTTTCCGGAATAGCGGCTGATTTTGTACAGTAGAGAATCGTTGCTTTTCCGGAAATTCAAGGGCCAGTGTAGATAGCTCGCAACTTATTCCGGAAAAGCGGCTGATTTTCCGGAATAAGTGGCCCAGTGTAGACACAGCCTCTGTTTTTTCCCTGTACTTAATTTTTAATCAGAGGAACATCTTCATGGCTTCTAAGAGCTCCTGCTATCTTTGAAAAATCTGATTAAATCATTAAGAACAAAACAGCATATGCCTCTGCTGTCTCATACCTACAGTATCCAGGGAACATAATATAGTCTTAATTATCCCCTTCTATTTACAAAGGGAACCCCTGCAGCTGATCAAATAATGGACTCTGTAGAAGACTTTGAAAATCAGCAAACTTCTGACACTAGTGGAATGGGTTGAGGTGTGAACTGCTGGCTTTCTGTCTCTGGCTGCACTAGCTCTGCTGATCTCAGCTGCAGCATTACTAAAGGGGGAAGAGAATTGATCTCTCAAGTAGTGTGACAGATTTATTGGAGCATAAGCTTTCGCGGGCAAAGACCCACTTCGTCAGATGCATGTCATGTGACGAAGTGGGTCTTTGCCCACGAAAGCTTCTGCTCCAATAAATCTGTTAGTCTATAAGGTGCCATAGGACTTCTCGTTGTTTATGCAGATTTAGACTAACACTGCTACCCCTGAAGCAAAATGCAGGACAATGTAGCACTTTAAAGACTAACAAGATGTTTTATTAGATGATGAGCTTTCGTGGGCCAGACCCACTTCCTGATACTTGTCAAGTAGTGTAGTGTCAGGAGACACATGACTTTATAGATCAAAACCAACAGCTTTTAAATTCCACCCAAAGCTACTGCTGAACACACAACGCTGACAGATTACTCTCTTCAACAAACAAGGTGCCACATTATGCACTAAATCCATTTGCAGGAATGGATTTAAAGGTGTAGCCCCACAAGATGTATAGAGGTAGCAGAGTCTAAACGTGCCAAAGGCAAGATTGCTGTAATATCTGAAAATAGGGATGCAGCTGCTTTGTCAAATGCAGGCAACAGGAGCAGTGTTGGTTACTGCTGCTGTTTGATTCCCTAGAAAAAGAGACTTTAGATTTAGACAAAACCTGTAATTGGTAATAAACAATGGCGGTGTGCTCTCAGTCAGCGGGCAATATAACTTCATCCAGTTCTTGCAGTTGCTTCTCCAGTCCATCATAACTCAAGTGACCATGTGTTCCTTTTGAAAGCCCTGTCCCAAGTTTTTGGGCATTTGTCCCACTTCCTCTTGCTGACTAGATGGGTTGGCAAGAGCAAGTGGGACAAATGCCAAGTTTTGTCAAATAAGTAGGGTCCGATGCAGAAGAATGAGTGGGGGGAAATAGTGATGCCAGCGCCTCTCCCACAGAGGGAGGCAGGGCTCAGATAGGTGGAGGCAGGCAAGGTGTGATGCCAGCCTCAGCCTTGCATGGGGGACTAGCAGGGCTCAGGCCAGCCCTGCCCCATGTGGGGAGAGGATGGAGGGAGCAGGCCAGCTCCATGTTCGGGGAAGGAGAGGGTTCAAGCCAGAAATGCACAGCATTCTGCTTTCCCTTTGGGAAATATGGTCACCCTAACAATAATCCTCGCTCTCTACCTGGATCGAGTTTGTCACATCACTCTCATTCGTGCTTCAATGTGTGTCTCATATCTTCTCTTGGTTCTTATTTCCTGATATCCTAGATTTTAGACCTTTTCTCATTTTGTGGCCATCCTGCTTTAAAAGGAAATGGTTTCCAGCAGATGGCTCTGAATGAGACCTAGCAATTGTTGACCAGAATGACCTTTCATGTGTATGTAAAATCTCTTCATTCCTGTTCAATTCACTCCCCATGACCTCCTAGCTTCTTCTCTAACATCACTACTCAGTCAGTATGTCCCTATTTCATAGATACATATTACTTTCCCTTCCTGCTTGAACTGCTGTACATTTGACCTAACTTTAAATTTGACTGTTAATTTCAGTTGATTAAACAAGACTATATTTTAATCCTCTTTGGTTACTTTATCCATCCCCTCTCTGCCTGAATTTGATTGTTTTCTCTGCTTCACCTTGTAAGATTTAAAAAAAAAAACATACAAAAGGAGAACATAACCTTTGTTTAGGCATTCAAACATGGTTGGAAGCCAGGTCGTTACTCCCTCCTGTTGATGATCATGGGTTTTTAGCTGAAGAGAGAAGTATTAACTTGTAACAGTCAGAGGAAAAGATCCTCCAAAGACCAGTACAAAATGTCTCTGATATAATATTCAACTAGACTAGCTACCGTTATGAATTCTTAAATCCATATTAACAACAGACGTGATAAATTAATTGTATTTAAAAACCCTACTTTCCTAGTCTGAGTAAATTTGTAGGTTGAACTTTTTGTGTATGAGAGGGAGTAAAAGGTCATAATAGGGTTTAAAAAAAGAGAGAAGATGGAAAACAAACGTTTGGGCTTGGACCTGACATGCTTTTGTCAGTACGAACTACCAGCTGTGGCTTGCCAACATTCAGGCAGTAGTTATCATTCAGATCAGGGAATTATAGACTGAGGTCAGTATGACGTTCTGGTGTGATAAAGATCAGGGAGTGGTCACATCACCATTTTCCCTTCAACATACAACAATCTGCTACTTTTAAATGGAGTTATCCAAGCAATCTACATCACTGGATTAGTTGAATTAAAGAATAAAATAAGTTTGTTTCCTTACTAGCACTCACTTGAAATTTCTCTTTGTAAGTAATGAGGTGTTAGTCAGAAATGGTTATAAGAAAAATAAAGATAAAATGCTTAATAAACTTGATGAACTAGACTTGTTTCTTTCGTCATCTTAGGTGAAAGGAGAGAGATGAATAGGGAGAGAACTTGGGACGTGTCTCCCCTCACTTTTATAGACTAGTCCCCCATTGAGGTGCACTTTTTTAAACGTTACCCCTCAAAGCAAAGTTTATTCAGAGAGCAAAGGAGATGACATGGTGTCCAGTAGTGAAAGAGACTGTTTCTTACCTCTGTTAGCTGAAATGCAGATATTCCTTGTCTTTTGTATTCCTCCTCTCACTATCTAAGGACTCTGTTTGCAACTCATAGGTAAATTGAAGTAAACACACTTTTCTTTAAAGATTTGCTTGACCAGTTTTGCCTATCTCAGGGTTAAGTGGATTTGAACATGTTGCCATCATCTTCTGGGGGGGCGGGGGAGGAGAATGTTATGTAATGTTACTACATACATTTTATCATAATATTATTGATGGGCATGTTGTTAATTTTCAAATGATACCTTCCAAGTGATATTGTGTACAAAGATTATTACAGTAGCCTATAAGGTGTGAATACAAGGGCACAGTCTATTACAGTTGGCACTCACAGACTGTGTTTTCAGAGTCTGTGAGCCTTCTTGAGTTTTAATATTAGAGCTACTCCAGAATTGCTGTAATTCTTGAACACATACAAAATCAGAATGAATGGAATGCCTCAGCTCCACCAAAAAGCATGCATTCTTTGAAGAGGCTACAGTAAACGCATTAAATGCATCATCCTGTGGTTTCCTGGCCTTGTTTTTCCTGATAAAATAGACATTCCCAGCCCAACTCATGTCATGTTACTCCTGCAGGCTAGTACTGTCCAGTGGCTTACAGAGAGAGAGAGACATGTCTTGGGAGGATTTAAGAGGATATTCTGTATCACAATAAAGAAGAAAGGATGGAAGTTGATAAAGTACAATTAAAAATGGCAGAGAAACAGTCCAACAAAACAGTCCCATTCAGTTACATCACATGAAGGCAGATATAGACACATTTTGTAAGTGCTTGTAAACAGAAGGCTGAATTGGGAGAACTTGACTTCCTGGTATTAAATTAGGTTGTTGATGTAATAGACATCACAGAAACATCATGGAATGATGATCATCAATGGGACACAGTAATACCAGGATAAAAAATGAGTGACTGAATAGGTCATGCTGACAGAAGAAGGGCATTATAGAATCATAGAACACTGGAAGGGACCTCGAGAGGTCATCGAGTCCAGCCCCCTGCCCTCAAGGCAGGATCAAGCTCCGTCTACACCATCCCTGACAGATGTCTATCTAACCTGTTCTTAAATATCTCCAGAGAGGGAGATTCCACCACCTCCCTTGGCAATTTATTCCAATATTTGACCACCCTGACAGTTAGGAATTTTTTCCTAATGTCCAATCTAAACCTCCCCTGCTGCACTTTAAGCCCATTACTCCTTGTCCTGTCCTCAGAAACCAAGAGGAACAAATTTTCTCCTTCCTCCTTGTGACACCCTTTTAGATATTTGAAAGCCGCTATCATGTCCCCCCTTAATCTTCTTTTTTCCAAACTAAACAAGCCCAGTTCATGAAGCCTGGCTTCATAGGTCATGTTCTCTAAACCTTTAATCATTCTTGTCGCTCTTCTCTGTACCCTTTCCAATTTCTCCACATCTTTCTTGAAATGTGGCGCCCAGAACTGGACACAGTACTCCAGCTGAGGCCTAACTAGTGCAGAGTAGAGCGGCAGAATGACTTCACGAGTTTTGCTTACAACACACCTGTTAATACAACCTAGAATCATATTTGCTTTTTTTGCAACAATAATATTATGCATGATAGTAAACTGGAATTAAATATATATGTACTCTGAATGTGGACCACAAGATCCAGTCGAAGAGGTGATTCTAGCTGACATGCTCAGTAACATCGACCGAATGTAATTAAATTTAACATGCTTCTACGGATGAAATACCAAATAAACCCACCACAGTAGCATGTAACTTCAAAAAGGGAAACTACAGGCAGTCCCCGGGTTACGTACAAGATAGGGACTGAAGGTTTCTACTTAAGTCGAATTTGTACTTAAGTCGGAACTGGCATCCAGATTCAGCCGCTGCTGAAACTGACCAGCGGCTGACTACAGGAAGCCCGAGGCAGAGTTTCTCTGCCCCGGGCTTCCTGGAATCAGCTGCTGATCAGTTTCAACAGCAGCTGAATCTGAATGCCTGGGACAGAGCAGCTGAGGTGCTGCTGGGTAGGTCTCCGCAGCGCTGCACCTCAGCGCTGCGGGGACCAACCCGGCAGCACCCCAGGTGCTCTACCCCAGGTGTCCCCAAGTCAGCTGCTGCTGAAACTGATCAGTGGCTGATTCCAGGAAGCCCGGGACAGAGCAACTTTGTCTCGGGCTTCCTGTAGCTGCTGGTCAGTTTCAACAGCGGCTGACTTGGGGACGCCTGGGACAGAGCAGCTGGGGTGCTGCTGAGTTGGTCCAGTAGCGCCAAGGAGCGGAGCTGCGGGACAAACCGGCAGCGCCCCAGCTGCTCTGCCCCAGGATTCCCGAGAAAAGCCTGGTCTGCTGGGGGGGGGGGGCGCACTAGCTGTGTCCCCCCCAGCAGACCATGGAGACGCGGGCGGCGGGACCGAGACGCGCCGCGGTCCCGCAGAGGACCCGGGCGGGACCGCAGCGCGTCTGGGCGCTCCAGCCGCCCGGGTCCTCCGCAGCTTTGCTCCATGTCTCCCTGGTCTACTGGTCCCCCCTCTCGCCCCCCAGCAGACCAGGGAGACGCGGAGCAGCTTTCCTCGCCCTGGAGGACGAGGGCAGCGGGACCTCGGCGCGTCTGGGCGGTCCCGCCGCCCGCATCTTCCGGGGCAAGAAAAGCCTGGTTCGTAAGTGTGGATCCAACATAAGTCGGATCCGCGTAACTCGGGGACTGCCTGTACACAAAAAATGAGAGAGCTAGTTGGAGAAATAAAAAAGAACAGTCACCAGAATGAAATGCCCATTAGCTGCTATTTTAAAACACCATAATAGAGGCTCCAACTAAATATATGCCCCCAAAAGAATGAGTTCTTTATTTAAAAAAAAAAAAGGCCATTATGGCTAAACAGATTAAAAGAACAATTGGTGGCACACAGAGATCCTATAAAAATTGAAAGCAAAATCCGAGAGCGGAAAATAATGTCAAACTCTGGCAAGTTAAATGTAAAAGTATAATTAGGTGCCCTCCCCCTAAAATAAACTTTTCGAAGAGCAACTACCAAAGGGGACACAAACTAAGGTAAAAAATTAAGTACATGGGAAGCAGGAAGCAAGCCAAACAGTCATTGGGACTACTGGACAATCAAGGTGCTGAAGGCGCACTCTCAGAAAACCATGCCATTGCAAAGTCGCTAAATGAGGTTCTTTGTGTCAGTCTTTATTGCAGAACATGTGAGGGATATTCCTACATCTGAGCCATTCGTTGTAGGTGACCAGTCTGAGGAACTGTCCCACAGTGAGGTGTCAGTTGAGGATGTTTTGGAAGAAACAGATACATTAAAAAGTAATAAGGCTCTAGAACAGGGTGATATTCATTAAAGAGTTCTTGAGGAATTGGGATATAAATTGCAGAACTGGCAGGTATCACTGAAATCAGCCTCCATACCAGAGGATTGATTAATAAACTAATGTAGCACCAATTTTTATTGACATTTTCTTACCAGCCTGTGGTTGCCAGAATTACCTCAAAAACTTAACTTCTGTACCAGGCAAATAATTGGATGAAACGCTAATAAAGAACAGAATGTATTAGCTACCTAGATTAATATAAATCACTGGGGAAGAGTCAGCTTGGTTTCTGTAAAGGTAAGTTGTGCCTCATCAATGTATAGAGTAGCATTTCCCAAACTATGAGCCGTGGCCTGGTACCGGGGTGGGGAAAAAAATACTGGGCCTCAGCATGGCTGCTGGGAAGGGAGCAGAGCGGGGCGGGCTGGGAGGAGGCGGGGGGAACAGGCTGCTGGGAAGCAAGGTTGGGGGCAGCAGGGCTGTCCCGCGGAGAGCCGGGCGGATGGGTGGCCAAAGCAGGGCTGGGAGCAATGGAGCTGTTCCGTGGAGATGGGGGGCGGGCGGCAGAAGCAGAGTTGGGGGTAGCGGGGCTGTCCAGCGGAGGAGATCAGAGAGCGCAGGCGGTGGAATCAGGGCTGGATAGGAGCCGGGAGGGCGGGGGTTGGTGGGGGAGATCAGGAGAAGGATGGGAGAATCAGCTGCAGGAAGCACACTCTGACAGTATGAGCATATCTACCAGCCAGGCAGTTCACAGCTAAGAACAATACACCTAATTAT